>NC_143135.1:1577500-2243125 GCF_059928025.1 Delphinapterus leucas | reverse complement strand
GGAGCGGGGGCGGGGGTGGGGGTGGGGGTGGGGTGGGGGTGGGGGGGATGGGGCGAGGGGGCGGGGCGCCGCGGTGTCACGTTACCGCCCGCAGCGCCCTTTAACTCCGGCCCCGCCCCGCGCACCGCCCCCTCCCCCGCCGCTGCGCGCGCCCCGCGCCCCGCCAATCGGCCCTCGCGCCCCGCCCCGCCCTCGGGTGGGTGTGTGCGCAGGGCCAATGGGCGGCGGGCGGGGGCCGGACCGCCGGAGGGGCGGGGGCAGCGCGGCGCCGGCCAATCGCCGCGGTGTTGTTGAAACTGAAAATACTACATTATGCTAATAGCAGCGGGGCCCGTGCGCGGGGGGGTGGGACCCTCGCGTATAAAGGGGCGCGCGAGGACTGGGCGTTCCACAGGCCAAGTGCTCTGCGCTCGGTGGGTGCCAGCCAGGCCAGGGCTAGCCGAGCGAGCGAGGACAGGCACCCGAGGGGGCGCGGCCGCCGGCCGGACGACACAGCGAGCGAGACTCAGGAGCAGTCCACGGCCCGACAGCCAGGTAGCCGCCGCGCCGCCCTCCCAGCGCGTCCCTTTGCAAATGCAGACTCCGGCGCGCGGGGTCTCACTTGCGCCCGGCCTCCGCCCTCCTTTCCTCTCTTCCTCCTCCTCCTCCTCTCCTCTCCTCTCCCGCCGCCCGGCCCGCGCAGCCCCCGGAAAAGTCCGATGCGTATCTCCGCAGCGCGTCGGCAATGGAGCGCCTGGTCGCCCGCCGCACCTTTCCCCTGTTCGCGCGCACCAGCGCTTGCCGCAGCCTCTTCGGGCCCGTGGACCACGAGGAGCTCAGCCGCGAGCTGCAGATGCGCCTAGCCGAGCTGAGCGCCGAGGACCAGCGTCGCTGGGACTACAACTTCCAGCAGGACGTGCCACTGCGGGGCCCCGGGCGCCTGCAGTGGACCGAGGTGGACAGCGACTCCGTGCCCGCCTTCTACCGCGAGACGGTGCAGGTGGGGCGCTGTCGCCTGCTCCTGGCGCCTCGTCCCCGCCCGGACGGCGCGGGCGATAGCCCGCCCTCCGGGCCGCCGGCCGATGAGTCCCTCGACGGCCTCGGGGAGGCGCCGGCGTCGCCGTCCAGCGGCCCGTCCGTAGCGCCTGCCCCGGCCCCGGCCCCGGCGCCGCAGGAGAGCTCTGAGCCGGAGGCGGTCCCGCCGCCGCGCAGCCAGGAGCCCCTGGCCGAGCCGCCGCACTCAGGGATTTCGGGGCGCCCCGCGCCGGGCACTGCCGCCACTGCCACCAATACCAACGCCGCCGCCGCCACTGCCGCCGCCGCTGCCACCACTGCCGCCGCCGGAGGCGCCGCGATCAAGAAGCTGTCCGGGCCTCTCATCTCCGGTGAGTCCCGCGCGGCCCCGCCCCGGCCCGGCCCGGCCCGGCCCTGCTTTGTCCGGCCGGCCGGGCTCCCAGGCCCTCGGGGGCCTCTCTTGGTCCCCGCCTCCTCCGTGGCGTTAAAGGGCCCGCAGCGCGCGGGGCGAGGCAGCGCCCGCACCCCGTCCCCGCCCTGTTGTTGTGCTCCGGAGAGGTTCGGGCGGGAGGGTTGGGAGGGCGCGCTCTGGCCCCCTCCGAGCGCGATCCTCGCCCGGGCCAATGGAGACCCTCCTCGGGCGCGGCCGGGCGCGGCGATCGCGGCACAGAGGGGGTTAAGCGCGGCGGTAGCCCCGGGGGGCTTGGCCGCGGGACAAGGGGAAATGCTTACACAGCACATTGCGCGGCGACGTAAACAAAGCTGACCCGCCGCGGACCTCGGCGCGGGCGGGGACGGCGCCCCCCCACCGGCCGCCCAGCCGCCCGCGCCTCCTCCCGGCACCCTCTTGGGCTCCCCGGCCGGCCCCGCCCTGACCGGCCGCGCGCGCTGTCGCCCGCAGATTTCTTCGCCAAGCGCAAGAGACCCGCGCCCGAAGCCAAGGCGTCGAACGAGGTTCCCGCGGGATGCGCCGCGCCCGGCGCCGCTCCAGCCGTCGGCTCGGCTGAGCAAACCCCGCGCAAGCGGCTGCGATGAGAGGTGAGCGCGGCAGACGGGGCGGGCGGGGAGGGGCGTCCCGCGGGGTCCCGGCGGCCACTCTGTCGCCGCTCGCTCACCGCACCTCTCTCCCGCAGCCTCGCGCCCAACGAGCCCCGAGGGAGCCCGCTGGGCAGCGGACAGGAGAGGAGCGCTGGGCCTCGGCTGGGACCGTCCATGTAGCAGCAACCGGCGGCAGCTGCCACGGAGCAGCGTTCGGTTTTGTGTTTAAAGTTTGAAAACTGTGCAATGTATTAATAACGTCTTTTATATCTAAATGTATTCTGCACGAGGAGTACACTGGTCCCAAGGTGTAAAGCTTTAAGAGTCATTTATATAAAATGTTTAATCTCTGCTGAAACTCAGTGCAAAAAAATGAAAAAAGAAAAAAAAAAGGAAAAAAGGAAAAAAACATGTATATTTGTACAAAAAGTTTTTAAAGTTATACTAACTTATATTTTCTATTTATGTCGAGGCGTGGGCCGCTCTGCCACGCGCTAGCTCGGTTATTGGTTATGCCAAAGGCACCTCACTCGCATCTGGTTATCGACAAATGTAAATTTATTTTTTATAGCGGACTCTGGGGGGAGGGGTCGCTCACAAGCTGTAGCTGCCGTACAAGCCCATCTAGCTTGCAGTCTCTTCGCGCTTTCGCTGTCTCTTTTTACTATTATGATTATTTTAAACTTGAAGACAAATCTGTTAAAAGAAAAAAAAAAAGAAAAAAAAAAGAAAAAAAAAAAGGTTCCTGAGCCGTCTGCACCACTGCCCCGGCTCCTCGTCCGCCGGGTTCTAAATAAAGAGGCCGAATAATGCTGCAACTCAGCTCCGTGTGTGCTTGTACTGCCTCCAGCTTTCCCCTCTGGCACCCCCAAATGTTAGGGAGTTAGAACTCAGGGGGCAGCCCTAAAGGGAGGGAGGGGGGCTTTCTCCTGGCAGGGCTGGCCCACGCCCACCTGCTCCAGGGCCCTAATTTAGGGATGAGCGGCCCCGCCCTCGCTCTGCATTTATCACATACACACACACACACACACACACACACACACACACACACACACACACACACACACACACACACACACACGTACGTGCAGGGCTGTACACGGAGACCAGGGCTCACTGTTTCCCCGGCTCCAAGGAGACCACCCCAGCTGCCCTGGGCCGAGCCCCAATGGGACTCAGGTGGGCACCTGCGGGGACTGGGCCGGTCGCAGGCCCGGAGAGGGCGAACCTGAGCCTAAATTCTTAAGGCCCCGCCCAAGGTGGACCCCAACGGCTCCAAAGTCCTCCGCTTCGTGGGCTCCGGTGTCCCCCAGGGTGGGGCCGCAGGACCGCAGATGTGTTCTGGCCTCTTCTCTCGCCCACGGTGGGGGAGGGGCAGCCTGCAGGCCTGCGGGGAAGAAGGGAGAGGGGGAGGCCAAGAGGAAGGGCCCAGGGGCAGGTGGGGGTGGGGAGGGATGAGATGCAGCGCAGCTTCGGTGGAAAAACTCGAGGCCGGATCCACCCGGGCACCCACCAGCCTTCTAGTTTCCAAGTGCTCCCTTTTAGTCAAAAGGAGAGGTTTATTTTTTTTTTTTATAGCTGACCTATAAACCTCTGAAAATTATGGCTTACAATGGAAAGGGTGGTGTAAAATAGCAAAAACGGACGGCTAGCAGTATTTTTGCTGGTGCCTTGGGCCTGGGGAAGCGGAGCAGTGGTGGTGTATTTTTTTAAGTTAACCGTTTTGGGGCTGTTTGCGACACTGATGTCCCCCACGGATCAGGGTCAAAGGCTCGGCTGAAGCCTCGATTTTGGAGATGCGTTTGGACATGCGATTCACTTACCCTCCCCCGCAGCTGCCTGAAAGGGTGGGGAGGAGGGAAGTGGGACCGGCCCGAGGCCCAGCTGGGGCTGCACGCTGAGAAATACCTCCCCCGGGAAATGAGAGTAGGGGCCCTGCCGCCTTCAGCTCAGCCCGAGCACATCCTGGGAATTAGACCTAACGAGATCTGACTTCGGCTCTGCACCCCTCCTCTGGGGTGGGGGCCTCCCCCAGGCCTGCCTGTGTGACCAGGTGGGAGCTCAGCCTGGCTGAGCGGGAGGGAGGAAGATGGCGCGAGCTGGGAGTCCGCGGGCAGCGCACCCTGCTGGAATGACCGTTCACACTGAGGACAGAGTCTGGCTGGGGGCGGGCACGTCCCCACCCCAAACTCAATGCGACCGGGCATCCTACCCGCCCCCGACCCCCTGCCCCCGCCCTGCTTCTTACACCCCTAGCCCCCAGCGCGGACCTGGGGATGCACTCCTTGCTACCCAGCTTCCGGGTGTCACTCAGGGTGGCTTTCTCAAAAGCACCAGGGCCGTGTAGGGACGGGAAGGGGACACTAACGTCGTTTCTGGGGCCAGTTTTTCCCCCAGGCAGGAGCTCGCAGCAGAGACCCAGAGGTTGCCCTCCATAGGGAAAAAGCACCGGATTTTGAGTCACAGTGTGACCTGGGCAACTTCTTACGGACCAGGCCGGGAAGACAAAATGTAGGGCCGCTAACCATGAACCAATGATGGGATGATAAAGGGGCAGAGGCTGAGCAGGGACTGCCCTGGGCAGTGGTGGGCAGGGCGCTTTAGCTGGGTGTTTGGGGAAGCCGTGGGATGGGGTGTCACCCATAGGGTGAGTGTATTGGAGCCAGAGGGTCCTGATGAAGCTGGAGAGTAGGGCCGAGGGGGCCACTCGGGGGTCTCCCATGGCCCTGGCCTGGCCTGCTGGTGCGTGTTGGGCTGGCACATGGTTTAAACACTATTCACTGTAGGAGTGCCTTTGAGGGTCTGCCTGCAGGGCCTCTCCACGCCCTGGTCTCCCACTGCTCTCCTGAACCTTCCTGATTCTGATGGGCTGGCATCAATCGCTGGACCTTGTCTGCAGGCAGTAGGGAGCCCTTGGGGAGACTGAAGCGGGGTGACAGAAGCTGAGGCAATTTAAGAAAGCATCCTAAGGCTGCCGGGAGGAGAACAAAGGAGGGGCCAGGTAGGGGCTACTGTGGCCGGCCACCCAAGCAGAGGTACCAGGTGGGCAAACGTTCCCAGTGCCTCCAGCACACCGGACGCTGCTCTAGGCACCAGAGACACAGCGATGCATGAAACAGACACAATTCCCTGCTAGCAGGAGCTGCCTCTGTGGGGAGAGGTGACATAACCCGGGGCCAGGGGGCTATTGTTTAAAGCAGGCCATGCCAGGAAGCCCCCCTCGCACCCCCCAGCAAGTGCATCTGAGCTTGGCGGAGGTGAGGGGTGCAAGTCTTGAGGATTAACTGGGAGAAGATAGTTTCAGCAGAGGGAGCAGCCAGTGCAAAGGCCCTGAGGTCCGGAGTGCTCACAGAATAGTGGACCAGAGGGGCCGGAGTGGGAGGTGGGGTGGGGGGAGCTGGGAGATATATTGGGAGGGAGAGCTGATGGGACTTGCTGATGGACTGGTCGGGGTGGGGCATGGGGGGGAGTGGAAAGCGGGGAAGCGGGGGAGAACTCTGAGGTTCCTGGTTCCATGTTAGTGTGAATGTGGGCCATTCTCAGAGCTGAGGAAGCCTTCCCAGAGAAGGGGAGAGCCCCTTCTTTTGGACATAAGTTGTAGTTCAGGCTACCCTGCCCTGATTTCCACTCTCAGCCAGGCCCTGTGGACACCAGGACAGTTCTGTCCATGAGGCATTAGCTTTCCACGTTACAGGTGAGGACAGCAAAGCCACTGGCCCAGGGTCACTCACTGGCCAAGTACCCAGTCGGGACACAGCCCATGCTGCTGGCCCAATGGCTCTAGCTGCCCTCCCCCGATGCTGTCTCAAGAGCACTGTTTCTTTTTTTTTTTTTTTTTTTAAAGTTTTTATAGGGCTTCCCTGGTGGTGCAATGGTTGAGAGTCCGCCTGCCGATGCAGGGGACACGGGTTCGTGCCCCGGTCCGGGAAGATCCCACATGCCGCGGAGCGGCTGGGCCCGTGAGCCATGGCCGCTGAGCCTGGGCATCCGGAGCCTGTGCTCCGCAACGGGAGAGGCCACAACAGTGAGAGGCCCGCGTACTGCCAAAAAAACAAACAAACAAAAAAAACAAAAAAGTTTTTATACGTTATTTAAATATTAACGAAAGTCTATATTTTATATGAGTTCACTCTCCATGTTGGATATTGTATGGGTCTGGACAGATGTATAAGGACATGAATCCACCATTACAGGATCCTAAAGAGTATTTTCCTGCCCTAAAAATCCTCTGTGCTCTGCCTGTTCATCCTTCCTCCCAACTGCTGGCAACCACTGAACTTTTACTGTCTCCATAGTTTTGCCTTTTTCAGAATGTCATAGTGTTTGATTCCTACAATGTGGAGCCTTTTCTCATTGGCTTCTTTTTTCACTTCACTTTTTAAGTTTCCTCCAAATGAGCTTGATAGCTCATTTTATTTATTTTTTGTTTTTGTTTTTTTTCCGGTACGCGGGCCTCTCACTGTTGTGGCCTCTCCCGTTGCGGAGCACAGGCTCCGGACGCGCAGGCTCAGCGGCCACGGCTCACGGGCCCAGCCGCTCAGCGGCATGTGGGATCTTCCCGGACTGGGGCACGAACCCGTGTCCCCTGCATCGGCAGGCGGACTCTCAACCACTGCGCCACCAGGGAAGCCCTTGATAGCTCATTTAAAAATATTTCTCAGTAATATTCCATCATCTGGATGGACCACAGTTTATTCATCTATTCACCTACTGAAGGACATCTTGGCTGCTTCCAAGTTTGGGCAATTGTGAATAAAGCGGTGCACATTTTTGGTGTGGAGCTAAGTTCTCAACTCCTTGGAGGAAATACCAAGGAGCACGGTTGCTGGATCATACGGTAAGAGTACACTGAATTTTGTGAGACACCGCCAAAGGCGCTGTACCATTTTTGCATTCCCACCAGCAGTGAATGAGAGTTCCTGTCCAAGACACTGTTTTTCAAACTTTTCTCCTGGGTGGACCACACTGACCACGAGTGTTTTTTTTTTTTTAGAATGACCACGAGTTTTTAGGTGAATTCAAACAAACAGAAACCTAATTACAATTTAGACACAAAGACAAAGCATAATCAAAAATGAACGTTAGGGCTTCCCTGGTGGCGGAGTGGTTGAGAGTCCATCTGCCGATGCAGGGCACACGGGTTCGTGCCCCGGTCTGGGAAGATCCCACGTGCCGCGGAGCGGCTGGGCCCGTGAGCCATGGCCGCTGAGCCTGCGCGTCCGGAGCCTGTGCTCCGCAAAGGGAGAGGCCACAGCAGTGAGAGGCCCACGTACCGCAAAAAAAAAAAAAAAAAAAAGAACGTTAGAGAATTCCTTGGTGGTCCAATGGTTAGGACTTGGCACTTTCACTGCTGAGACCTGGGTTCAATTCCTGGTTTGGAAACTAAGATCCTGCAAGCCTTGCGGTGTGGCCCAAAAATAAAAAAAATTTAAAAAAAAAAGAACCCCGATGACTGTGGCTTCCTTTCAGTGCCTCTTGGGTTTGACCTGACTGGGACAGAGAGCCTGAGCCATTGGTCAGTTCCTCGTCCAGTTGGCTCTGCATGATGGTGGATTGCATTATTGTCCAAATATTTGCTGCCCTGCCCTGTGGGAGGATTCTACATCTCCTGCATGTTGATATCAGGCTTGGCCATGTGACTTGCTCTGGCCAATGAAATGTGATTTGTGTGACATACGCCACGCCTGAGCAGAAGCCCTTACAACCCTGGGTATGGGGCCACCTTTTTATCTTTCCACTGAGGGACCAGCAGGGTCCTGATGGAGCTGCCCCTTCCACTGACTTGCAGTGGAACCCAGCCCCAGCCCACCAGGGTGGGACTGTCACAGAGAGAGATCCTCTGTAGTTGGTGTAAGCCACTGAGATTTTTGTTACGCAGCATACGGTAAACTAAGCTGACAGAGACAGCTCCTTTGAAGGTCCCAAGTCACTGCTTTAGGTTTCCAGGAATGACAGCAAGGACAGGGTGGTGGTGGCAAGTTGTCCTGGATGCTTGGACATGTGTCGGGAAAATTTGGAGCCTCCTCTCTGAGCACTGCCTTCAGTGTCCTACAGGTGCCAACTCAAGCCTGTCACATGCAAGGGCGGGAGGCTGAGTCTTTCAGCGTGGCAGGGTCCCGTGTCCTCGCTGGTTGCCTTCTGTTCTGTGGTAGAGTTTGTATGTGCTTTAAAAAGTGTCCAGTAGGTGAGGCAGGGAGCATCTGGGCAGAGGAGCTGCAGGTGGGATGGAAGAGCTTGGGGGCAGGATGGTAGTCCCTCTGCATGGCTAGCACAACAGTGACCCAGCTTCTGACTGCACCCCTGACTGCAACATGCTGGCCACATGTTCATCCCCGCCACGGGGATCCACCATCCTGAGCTTTCCTGAGGCCATAGGACTGATCACAAGCTTCCACACGAATGAGACTCCACACGCCACTTCCGCCTCCCCTCCCCTAGCGCTGCACTGATCCATCTGCATTGTCTGGGGCCCAGGCTCTGGAGGCAAGGCTTACGTTCCCAAGTCTCAGTGTGCTGAACCACTGAGGCATCGATACCCACCGCGGGAGGCTGGCAGCTGCTGGCTCAGATGAGTGTTTCTGCAGGCCTTACTCTCAGTTGAAGAGAGTCGCCTCATCCCTGCCCGTACATGCCCCACCTGCAAAGGCTGGCGGATTCGGGGGGCAAAGCCCTGGCCCCTTGCCTTAAACAGACAACTCTGAGAGACCATCCCAGCTCCGGGGTCCCCGAAGGATTGGCTGAGACCTTTCTCAGATCTGCATCATAGCTCAGCTTCTCCTGTTCTTAACCCTGCTCTTTCACCCCACCAGCCAGGTGAGCCCAAGAGTGGTCCCCAGTGAAACTTCCTGCACACACACACACAAATGTCCAGTCACTCAACTAACTTTTTTATATGAGGAAGGAGGAAAATTATCAAGGTTTGGGAACAGGTCGCAGTCTCAGAGCTTGAGCTGTGGGCTGACAGTTGAGTATACTTAAGTAGCCCCGATCTCCTATTCTGAAATTTAACACTGGTATTACATAAGCCTTGAAGTGAGATTTTCAAGGGTAGCGGAGATACAGATTGTATTGCTGGCATATGTTCCTTAGACTAAGAAAGAGAAGTGGCCTCTGGTGGCCTGAGTGGCATCAGGAAGAAATGCTTCGAACTTAGCCGTTGCCTGAGAGCCCTTGGGTATGGGGCCCCCTCAGGGGCCAGCCCGCTTCTGTGTCGCATGGCTGTGTCCCCTTCAGCCCTGAAACTCGACCAGGGTTGTACGCCTCAATGCCAGGACCGTGAGGGCAGAGGACCACTGGCAACCAGCCCTTCTCTCCCACTGGCATGAGGACACCTGTGCCAGTGATCTTGTGCCAAGTAGAAGCCATCCCAGTGCTTTGTGGTTTAAAACAACGGTTTTGTTTATGCCTACGATGTTATGAGTCAGGGACTTGGGAAGCGCTGGCAGGTACTTTAGCTCTGTTTATGGGGCGTCAGCTAGGGTGCTTTGGTCGGGGTTTGGGGGTTGCCTTCCAAGATGGCTCGGCTCACTCCGTGCCTGGGAGAGTGGAGCTGGCCACCAGCTGGGGCCTCAGCTGCTTTTCCTGTGGCTTCTCCTCAGGCCTCCTTGGGCTTCCTCACAGCATGGCAGTGCTCCCGGAGCCCTGGTGAAAGCAGCAAGGTCTCTAACAGCCTGGCCTGGGGAGTTGAGTAGAATCACCTCTGCCCCATCTGACCAAGCAGACAAGTTTCCAAAGAGTTTGCAGCCACCTTGGCCATGGCACCTTTCCTGGCAGGGCTCAGTGTGTACCCAGAATTTTCTGGGGGGTTTGCTTCAGGACTCACAAAACGATTGTTACCCAAATTTAAAAACAAAACTGTTTTCCTTTAGCAGGGATTTTTAGTAATAAACAGAAAAAAGGTCACGGAGCATTTCCTGTGTTTGAACTGACCAAATGGTGGGAGCGGCTTCTTACTTAGACATCAGAGCTGGACCCAGGCGAGAAGCAGAGTCGGGGGCACGTGCCCATGACAGCACAGATCCCACCCCCACCCCCCGACCCAAGGCCACTGAAACGGTGACATGACAACACCTGATAAGGGCATTTGCTAGCAACCCTTTCTGCCTTCTTTTACTGTATGTGTGTATACTTTATATAGATATAAAATACATAATAGATATTATATACACGTACATCATACACACAACTTATACATGCATATAATTTCTCTCTTTCTTTGTTAACTTTGTAGCTGGTGTTAAATTTTCTCAGCAATAGTAATAGTATCACTTGTATCTCCTTTAAAATAATTTTTTCCGGGGAACTTGGAACTTGTAAACATACACAAAGTTAATAAAAGATTACCGTGAGCTCTGCGTGCTCACCAGTCAGAGTCAGCAATCGTTAACATTTCTCGAAACTTGTCAGTTGGTTTCCCTCCCCCACCTCTTAATTTTTTGTTATTGCTGTTTGTTTTAAAGCAGATCCCAGACCCCGAATCCTCCCACGGGGTAAATCTGTCTTTGCCACTGGAACGGGCGTCGGTCTGGGAGTGCAGTGTGGACCCACGGGGCCGAGGCAGCTGTGGTCCGGGCCCGCCATCAGGGCAGCGCGCAGCAGTTTGTCCCGGAAAGCATTCCTTTCTCTTGTTCTAGAAGATCGCTGCTGGCTTCCAGGGAAGGCCCTGGGCTTTGTTTGAAAACAGCACAAAAACCTTGCTGACCTCACGCCAGTGCCATACCAGAGACCCTGCAAAGGGGACCAGTCCGTGATGTCCTGATTCCAGAGAGCCATCGCTACCCAGAGGACCTCCCTTTGCAGCCTGTCCCACTGGGTGGACGGTCCCTGCCTGGGCAGGACATCCCACGTTTGCCCTTGAGTCCTGGCTGGTTGATATGCTGCTGCTTTTCTGAGCCTCTTTTGAGTCATTTTTGGTGATTGAAGTAGTAATAATCCTAATATAATAGTAATAAAGTGGAGCTGTCACACACGCAAACCTCCCTGGGAGGAGCCTAGCTGGGGTTTGAGACAAAGGCAAGGGTCTATCTCCTCTGCTTTCTTGTGCAAACCTCCCTCCACCCTTGCCCTCCTGTGCTGGGAGATCCCTGTGTGGTCTGTTATACCCCAAAGGGGCAGGGACTGGGTCTCAGGTCCCAGGACCCAGTTCCCAGCCTGCACGGAAGATACTTCCACTGGTTCTGATGGTGCTTTAAGCTCAGAGTCATGTGCCTGATCAGGAGAGAGAGAGAGAGAGAGAGAGAGAGAGAAGGAGGGAGGGAGGGAGGGAGGGAGGGAGGGAGGAAGGAAGGAAGGAAGGGAGGGAGGAAGGGAGGGAGGGAGGGAGGGAGGAAGGGAGGGAGGAAGGAAGGAAGGAAGGAAGGGAGGGAGGAAGGGAGGGAGGGAGGGAGGGAGGGAGGGAGGGAGGGAGGGAGGGAGGAAGGAAGGAAGGAAGGAAGGGAGGAAGGAAGGGAGGGAGGGAGGGAGGGAGGGAGGGGAGGGAAGGAAGAAAGACATACTGTTCGAATCCTGTCAAACGACTCCCCTTTGTTGATTCTAGTTTTTTTTTTTTTTTTTTTTTTTTTTGCGGTACGCGGGCCTCTCACTGCTGTGGCCTCTCCCGTTGCAGAGCACAGGCTCCGGATGCGCAGGCTCAGCGGCCATGGCTCACGGGCCCAGCCGCTCCGCGGCATGTGGGATCTTCCCGGACCGGGGCACGAACCCGCGTCCCCTGCATCGGCAGGCGGACTCTCAACCACTGCGCCACCAGGGAAGCCCCTGATTCTAGTTTTGTTTTTCTTTTTGGTGGCTCATTTCAGGGGCTTCGGTTTTCAGCTTTCCGTTTCACTTGTGCCGCTTTGGGGGTGCACAGAGCCAGGCTTAGGGAGCAGACCAGCCTCTCTGCTCTGATGGGCTCCTGCACCTCCCGCGGCCTCCGTCCGGAGGACACAGACTCCTTCTGCCCTGGGTGCTGGAGGCCCCCAGCCCCCTGTGCCCCTCACACCCCCTACCCATCAAGGCAGAGAATGAAAAACCAGCCTGCCCAGAGAATGCAGAGCACAGGCCCCAGGGAAGCAGATCGCTGGGTTTTCACGGGGAGACTTGGAAAGGAGGAGCCTTCCTCGGAAACTCAGCTGAGGCTGGACGGGGCTGCCCCCTTGGAGGCTGGGGGAAGGAGGTGCGGAAGGTGGAACGAAGAGTGGCATCTGGGCGGGGCACCAAGGGGGAGACACAGCCACGCAGCCTGGCTGGTAGAAGTCACTTGAGGTCAGAAATGCCCCAGCAGGAAATGAGATGCAGCTTGTAAAGGACATCAAAGGAAGTGGAAGAACATTCTTCTAATATGTCAGGGAGAAGAGAGGGAGCGGGGGAAAATGCTGGCCCTTTATTAGGGGAGTGGGGGGGAGATGAGATGGAGCTAGATAATTAAAATCAAGATAATGAAAATCAAAAGAACTGGAGAAGTGGGGGTGGGGGTGAGCATCTTCCTGCAGCCAGGAGACCCAAGGAGCAGGCTCCGGGCCCTGCTGACGCACCCCTCTGCCCGGCACCCCCAGACCAGTGTTTAGAGGCCTGGCCATCCCAGCTGGCTCCTGCAGGCCTGGGGTGCCGCGTCCTTCGGGGTGCGCACGGCAGGCCACCAGCGCAGGGCTGGCTCCTGCAGGCCTGGGGTGCTGCGTCCCAGCGGAACCTGTGTGCCAACACTTGAGTGCCTAGACCATTGCGGAGCCCAAGTCCAGCCCCCTCCATGGAGAGAGAGGCAGGGTGTCCATCCAACCGAGGAGCTGCTGCCATAGAGGGGAGGGCAGGCCTCACACCCTGCCCGCAGACAGGGGCCACATCCTCCCTCGACTCAGGTCAAGGCCCCTCTCCAGTGCCCACCTCCAGTGCCCACCTGAGGCTGGCTGTTTGGAGCAGGGCCCTGTTCCCCGACTCTGTAGGCTGTGCCCCAAGATGAGCCCGCCCTGCTGCATCTGGGGGCACCCAAGGAGGCATTATAGCTCCTGTAGCAGCACCGCTTCCTGGTGGTCAAGATGGCCCAAACTGGCCATCACTTCCACCCTCCAAGGAGGGAGATTTTAAAATGTTTAAAAATCTGGGGAAATACACAGCTGCATCAAATACATGGAGGAATTAGTGGTCAATCCCCCACCCTAGCCCGCAGGTCTGATCAGTGTGGGCACTGGAAAACACCTGTCCCATCTCCCCCCACCCCCTGTGCCCCTGGGGTGACCACGGAGGTGACCATGGCTGTGGGCTGATTTTCTTTATTATAAGGTTATGGGGAAGTTGATGCCAGACACACATAAGTGTCCAGGAGCTGAAAGCTGTGCCCTCCTGAGAGCGTGGCCCTTCCAGCTGGAGGACTCAGTCCAGTCTCTGAAAGGGGAAGGCTTCCAGAATACCCGGAGGGCTGAGTGTGCCTGGGACAGACAGGGTACTACTGGTCCCCTCTTTTAGGGGCTGGCAGGTCCCTAACTGGGCTAGGCCTTAGTTTAGCGAGATGGGATGGAGCCTGGCATGCCTGGAGGTCAGGGGCGGGGTTGTTTATCCCAGGCCCCGGGGGAGGGGAGGAGAGGGGAGGGAGGGAGGGTCGGGGAGGGGGGAGGGGCGCGGAAGGGGGGAGGGGAGGGGAGCGGAGGGGAGGGGGGGCGGGAGCGGTGGGGAGCCTGGTCCTCCGGTGTTAGGGAGCTTTCCCGGGCTCCCAACACCATAAGCAGCAGCAACAGTAACAACTGGGGTTCAAAAGTTCAAGAATTTGGTTCAAAGGCAGCCCGAGCGAGCACCCTAGGCCCGGGCGGGTGCGTGGGTGCGTGGGCACCCGGCAGGAGGGACCGTACTGGCTACCCGAGGGGACAGCGGCCCTGGGCGCAGGCCTCTCCAGAGGGGAGGCCGCGGTGGGTCCCCGCGGGAGCTGCGCGGGGCCGGAGGGAGCCCGCGGCGGTGCCCCGCGGCCGCGTGTGCGGCGTTGGCGGGCGGGAGGCTCCCTCTCGGGGCCGCGGCCGCGCTGGGCTCGCCGGTCCGCGGGGAGGGGCGGGAAGGCAGCTGGACGCGGCGGCGATTTATGGGCCTTTCAGGCGAGCAGGTGCCTCTTCGGGCCGCCCATTGTCTCGCCGGCCTCACAATGGGGCTGCTGCAGCCGCAGTGCCGGCCCCCGCCGCGGCCCGCGGCCTGCACGGGCGCGAGGGCCCCGGGGCGGCGCGGGCCGTCCGTCCGTCGTGCTTTGGTCGTCAGTGCGTCCGTCCGCGCGTCCTCCGCGCTCCAGGCGGCGGGGAGCCGGCCCGGCGCTCCCGGCGTCTGTCCCGGCGCATGACCCGCGCGCCCGGCCCGAGGGCACCCCGTGCCCTGACGTGCGCCCGCGGCCGTGGCGCCCGCTCCTCACGCGCCGTCGGGCACCCGGCTCCGCCCGGCTGGCACGGCCCGCGCCGCCGCGTCCTGGGCGCACACACAGGGGCCCATTCTTCCCGGCTCCGCGCAACCATATGGCAAATCCGCGTCGACACAGCAGCCCCCGCTCATTCAGGCGCAGAATGTCCCGCAACGGGGAACAATCACAACTCTGTTCGCGTCTATTATGGATGCGAACGGGCGAGAAAAAAATCATTTAACTCCAAGAGATAGCCAGCTAATTACCAACCATATGTGAGCCCGGATTCAAAGCGATGCCGAGGAGTTCATTCTGAATCGGGGCGACTTTATTAGGTATAGAAGACAGATGTCCCGACAGCACACGCATCACAGAAAATCGTGTCGGGGAGTTCTTGAAATGTCCGGGAGAGCTCTTTAAATATTAAAGACCCAGCCCTGCTGATGGGCTGGGCTGGGGTCCTCTGGGAGACCCGGGCCGGGAGCAGGACTTAGCAACAGAGACTGTGGCAGACGCCGGCCCTGCTGTCCAAGGGAGGGGTGCCCTCTCCTCCCCCTCCCCGCGGTGCTCAGACGCCTTCCTCTTAGGTGCTCTGGGCCCCCACCCCCGACCCTGGGGAAGGTGCGGAGGGAACCCCGTGGACCCTGATGGCCCAGGGGATGGCTCTGCTGGGGCACCGAGTCCCCGGACTGCCCCCAGGGAAGGAGCGGGAAGGAAGGTAGGGTTGGGGGAGGGGGTGTCTGATTCCACTGGCCCAGCCAGAGCCCGGGGTGGGAGGGGGGGCTGTGCACACGGTAGGTCTTCCACTGGAATTTATAGTGAATGAGTGAATGAACGAATGAGCCAGTGGCAGCCAACCCAGCTAAGAAAATCCCTTGTGGGGTGGGTGAGAGTAGGGGACAATAAGGAAGGAAAACACTCCTGATTTCTTAACCAAGAAAATAGCCTCTGGCCATGCGCCCCATTCTTTGAGGAAGGAAAAAGAGAAAGCTCGTTAGACAGAGAGAAAAAATCTTTCTCTGTTTTCCATGCAATGTAATTACGTTCCAGCTTTTTCTCCTTGTTATTCTTTTAAGCCAAATGTCTGAATAAAAGGATTATTCCCCCGCACCCCCCCAGGGCTGTGGGCGCCTCTGCTGGCTAGATTAACTGCTGCTCGTGGCTTCCGCATCTTCTATGAAAATAAGTGAGGTCAGCTGCCATTCGATTGTCACAGCATATATATTTGAAAATTTAAATATTTGAATCAAAGGAAAAAGGAGGATTTGCATTCTGCCCAATGCGACAAGCGCGTTCCGTGAACACTGCACAAGGGAAACGTTTCAATCGGAATGAATTGTCTCCTCGGAGGAGGATTCTGTATAAAGGCAGTCAGTGCTTTCTCTTTTGTTTCTTCTGCTTTTGTTTTGTGTTGTGTTTTTCTTTCCTCTTACCCGCTCCATCCAGGAGGGTGTTTTCTGAAACCTGGTGACTGACTTTGGTTTCAAGGACATAAAGAAACGTGGAAAAACTCCCAAGAAATGCTCACATCGGAGGCCTCTCTGGCACAAAAGCAAAATTTAATTGAACATGTGCGGGTGGAAAAATGGATATTGGGGACTCCCAATGCCACCAGAATGAGCTAACCAGCTGACTCCAGCTGGACTGGATGAGGCTGTTAATGAAGGCCCGGTGGGCAGGAGGGAGGCCCAGCAGCGCCCGCAGCCCCCAGCCTGGGCTTGGCCCTCCAGGCAGGCCCCGGTTCTCCAGGGCACCAAACCTCCCCAGCCACCCAAGTCAGCCGGATCCAAGTGCGCACTCTCCCCGGTTAGCGTTAGGGGCCCACAGCTGTGGGCTTTGCGCGTGGCTTTTTAATCTTGGCCTTGGAAAAATGGCATTCTGGGGGACTCCCCACTTTCACAACGAGTCCCTGGGTGTCAGGATGCTGCTTCTAAAGGAAGCCGGCTGTAGGGAGCTTGATGTGCTGAATTAGAAAAGGTCTCAAAGCCTGGCATGGGTGGGGGTTTCTGTTGGTCTGGAGGTCTGGGCCATGGCATTTCTGCCCACCCTGGCTGCATGGGTCTGGACAGGTGTCTTCCCCTCTGTCGAGTTTTGGAGGGGCGGATGCTGGGGGTATTAGTCTCCTAGGGCCTTCTGTAACAAAGTCCCACAGACATTCATTGTCTCCAGTCGTGGAGGCTGGAAGTCCAAGATCAAGGTGTTGGTAGGGTTGGTTTCTCTGAGGCCTCTCTCCTTGGTGTGTAGACGGCCATCTTCCCCCTGTGTCCTCACATGGCCGTCCCTCTGTGTGTGTCTGTGTCCTGATCTCCTCTTCTTATAAGGACACCAGTCATATGGGATTAGGGCCCCACCCTAGTGACCTCATTTGAACTTAATCACCTCTTTCAAAGCCCCCTCTCCAAATAAGGTTGCATCCTGAGATACTAGGGGTTAGGATTCGACACAGCACAACTCAGCCCATAATTCTGAGCTTCCAGTTTGGGCCTCTTGCCCTGGGGTCTGAGATGACCAAAGGTGAGCTGCCCTGTTCAGGCCTCCAGCAGGCTGGGTCATTGTGAGGGTGGGCGCTGGGCTGTGGCGCCTGCTCCTGAGGCTGGGGGATGGGCTTGGTGACTGAGGTTCATGACTAATGCAGGCTCTAGGGCCTCACACACCTTTCAGAGAAGTCTCGAGGGGGAATCTGGAGACCCCCCAACCTTCCAGGCCCAACCCCCCTCCCTTCTGGATGGAATATTCAGAGTCCAGAAAGGGAGGCCACCTCATGCCCAGCTCCTTTAGAACCCGGCCCTGGTCCAGAGGTGCAGGGAGAATGGGCCAGCAGGGCCACCTCAAGGGCCTGAGTCCCCTGCCTGGGCCTCCGGGTGGCCACTCTGCCAGGCCCCTTGCCCCGTGGAATCGGTGCTTCTTGTTTCTGTCTCTTGTACCTGACTCTGGTTTTCCTTTTCCTTTTTTCTCCTATCACACTGCTGCTTTTTCTTCTCTTTCCCAATGTCCCCCCTCCCCCCAATTCCTAAATCCAAATAAAAGCCCAGTAGGGGCTGAAATGTGAGATATACTCCACCTTCTGCAGGATGACCTGGGGCCGGATCCCGACATCCATTCTCGCTCCCTCCCACCCCCAATCCGTTCCGCCCTGTTGCTGTGTGACCCGTGCAGGTTTTTTGACCTCTCTGAGCTTTGGCAGGCCTGTTTCATGGCAAGCAAAATGCTGACCTGTCTCGTGGGCAGAGTGAGAAGGAGCTAATGAAAATGGTAGAAAAACACTCCAGGCATTTAAAAAATGTCACGTAATTGCAAAATAATAATGATAACAACAGTATACTTTGGAATTTTCTGGAACTGAGAGCGGGCCCAAGTGGAATTTGGCACGGAGGGGGCCTGCCCTGGCCTCTGTCCAAGGGGGTTTAGTTACTGAGGCGTCCCCAGGAATCCATTCTGAGGCGGCCCTTCTTGTAAGGAGGTCCTGCCATGGACCCCTGCTCCCCCACCGGCCCAGGGCCAGCTCGTGGATTTGCTGCCACAAGGTTTAGGTCACATGGTTGGCAAACCAATGGTGCTTTTTTTTTTTTTTAATTCTCAAAATGAAAATAGCCTTATATTTCCCTCAATTGTAGAAGTGTTACACACTCACGGTAAAAAAAAAATGCAAACAATTCAGAAATGTATCAAAAAGAAAGTAAAATTCCCCGAGAGACATTCTCCTACCCAAAGAACACCAGAGATGGTAGCTTGGGGTTCTATGCAATTTCGGGACCCACATTACTTTTTAGGTTCAAAGTGCATATTTTAAAGCATTAAATACATATACACACATGTATACACATATATTGTCTTAATTTCAAAATATTTAACCATGATGAGAGGTTTAAGACCCATAATAGGAGTGTGGTAAACAAAATCACAGACACACGGTTTGGAAGAAAGATTTCAGTACAAGCAGCAGCTGGGGGCTGTAGCAAAACCGGAAGAGGGCTTGCATCTGAGTAAATGTGGTAGCAAAAGGCCAGACTCTCCCAGGTTACAGGTTTGGGGGGACGTCATTATTGAAAAGTGGCAACACAAACAGGAGGAAAGCACAGACGCTCTAAAGAGACCGCTCACCAGTGCAGACGCGGCCACCGGACCTGAGGTCCAGGGCGGCCGGCGAGGCCCGGGCAAGGCTGCCGTCCCAGGACACCTTGCAGGGGTGGAGGAGTGCGCTCCACTGACAAGCCTCCAGCACCATCCCCAGGGGGAAGATGGAAGCCTTTGGTTAACGAAGTGATTGCAGGGGGTCGGGACCAAGCCTTGTTTGTCTCAGATGGGTGTACAAATCTCGTTTGAACTGTTTCCTGGAAAGAAATGAAAGGGGAGGCCTGAGGGGGGCACCTGTTATTTCCACATTGATAGGAAATGGTTTCCGTCCCGTGACCATGGAAACTTCCATGGTGCATCCTGGTTGGGCATTTCTCACGAGCCACCCCCTGCCCACAGCCTGTCACTGTGTTGGCACAGATCCTGGGCTGGCAGGTCGGGCATCAGGGGTCGGCTGAGCCCTCTGGCCCAGGTCTGACTGTCAGCTGGAGCCCCCGTGATGTCCCCCACTGAGTCCACTGAGCCAGGTTCTGTGCCGGGTGCTGGGTACTCCCAGGTGAAGGTGGCCGAGGGCGTGCCTGGGGACTGTCCTGGAAGCCCGGAGGGATCTGGGAGCAGGTGAAGGTGAGGGTGGCCGGCAGGGAGGGCACTCCAGGCAGAGGGATCAGCGACCAGGAGCCGTCACTGGGCTGGTGGCCGCTGGACCAGTTCACCATGCCGGCTGACTTTGGACCTAGCTGATGGATTATCCAATATTGTGGCATGTCAGCCCTTTGCCCGGGCAGACCACAAAAATACAACAGAAAGTCTGAGGAACACACAGGTCCCTTTCCTTTCTAACGGTCGCTGTGGCCTGAGTTACATGTCAGGAGTATTTGCTGGCCCATAAAATGGCCCTCTCCCTGTTTCATAGCTTGTGATGGAGAAAGTCCATCACCCAGCAAAGCATAGTGTTTGTAAGTTCGTGGTTAAAATACTACAAGGACACGGGGCTGGGGGGGTGGGGAAGGGGAGGGTGGGATGAATTGGGAGATTGGGTTTGACATATATACACTACCAAGTATAAAATAGATAGCTAGTGGGAACCAGTGATATAGCACAGGGAGCTCAGCTGTGTGCTCTGTGATGACCTAGATGGGCAAGATGGGAGGGGATGGGAGGGAGGCCCAAGAGGGAGGGGGTATATGTATACATATAGCTGATTCACTTCACTGTACAGCAGAAACTAACACAGCATTGCAAAGCAATTCTACTCCAATAAAAAAAATACTACAAGGTCACAAAGGACCTTCCCCAACATTTTCTCGCTCATTCATGCCTCCTATCCATTCTCCCAAGCTCCCCCAGCTCCAGGCCGGCTGCACCCCCTGCCTACCCCTGCACCGCTGTGCGGTCTGGTCTGAGCCCCCTCTGCGCAGAGCTGTGGGTGTAGGGAGCCGGGGACCTGAGGGATCTTCCTCCCCTCATGGGGGCGGAGGCCTGTGAGGGCAGCTCGGCTCCTGCTGGGGCTGGAGATAGAGCGCCCAGGAAGCTGGCTGGCCCCCAGAGGTTGTGCCCCTCGTGGCCTGCCCCATTTCTCGGTCCAGCCCGGCCTGGGCATCTGTTTCTGGATGCAAACGGGAAGGGGGAGGGGCGTCTGTCCGCATTCCGGTTGCTTGAGTCCCAGGAGCCGTGGCTCCAGTTAAAGGAGGCCCCACTTCTGCCAGGACTTACCTGGCCGCCCCGAGTGCCGTCCTGGGGCGGGACCCTGGCGTCGGGGTGCGAGGGCCCGGCCTGGGCAGGGGTCCCCTGGCCACCCCCCGCTTCCAGCCCTGCCGCCCCTTCCCCGCCCCCACGCCGCGCGTCTGTTTGGAGAAGAAAGCGGGCCAATTTGTTTTCATTCAGAGTCACTTAAGATCCCATTTTGGAGAAATGAAAAGAGAAAAGCGCGCTTCCCGCGCCCGGCCCGCTGGGTGCCCGCTCGTGCCCGGCGGCGCGCTGCTGGGGGGACGGCCCCCTACCCCTTCCCTCCTCGCCCCCTCCCCGCCGGCCCCTCCCCCGACCCTGCCGGCTCCGGGTCCGAGGGCGGCGGCCCGCAGGCCGGGCAGCGGCCAGGCCACGCTCATGTGCATGAAGCGCACACTCGCGGCCCATCTGCAGAGGCGCAATTAAACGCGGGGGGCGGGGGCGCCCGAAATTAGCATTTCCGCGGCCATCTGGCGCGAGGAGCGGGCGCGGCCGGACAAAGGGCGCCGGGCGAGGGGAGAGGCGAGTGTGCCGCGGCATTGACCTGCAAATGAGGCTTTGTCAGCGCATTAAAGCTGGCCGGACCCCCGACCCCGGACCCCCGCCCCCGCCTGCCCGGCCCGCGGCCCCTCGCGGCCCAGGCCCGGGCCTGGCACTCGGAGGCTTGGGGCCGGCCTGGCTCTCGCAGGGCGTGTGCAGGAGGCAGGCCGGGGAGCTTCTGAGCCCCCTGCGCAGGCCTGGTTCTGTGGCTGCAGTGTCCAGCAGAGCCCCTGGGCCTGGGCCCCCAGCCCCTGCCCCCGTGGTGGCGCCTCTGGGCCCTTGATTGCCCTGCCTACCTTGTGGGCAGGGCTTTCTGGAGATGTGGGTGTCCTGCCTAGAATCCCAAGTGGTGGGTGGAGAGCGCGTGGATGGGTGGGGGCCGGGTGGGGGAAATATTACCTCGGGGAGCTACTAAAAACTGACCAGCTGATCACCTGGACAACGCCCCACCCCCTACCCCAGTGGTGTTTAATGCCCTAAATCTTTGAAAACGGTGACTTCGAAGTGTTTTCACTTAGGCCTTTAGAAGTCAGGAAGTCTTGGCAATGGGCACATAGCTTTCCAGCTTGGTGACCCGGTCTCAATGACAAGCATTCTCCCTTCCTTGGTCAGGACCAAGCCATCAGAGAATCCGAAGCGTGGGAGGGGGTGCCATCAGAGGAACTGCATGACTTCTCGGCAGGTACAGCTGGGGCCACAGGGAGGGCCCGGGGCCCTGGATGCAAGAGGCAGGACGGGGAACCCTGGAGATAGAGTCCCTGGTCACTGGCAACAGCATTGCTCAGACTCTGGACACCCCCAAAGAACAGTGTGTGGCTGTCTCTGGGCCTTAGTTTCCCCAGGTGCACCAGTGGGTGTCTTGTTGATCCCGTTCAGGGTGGCGCCCGCCTGTGGTCACTGGATCTCCTTTCCCTTCGGCACCAGCTCCCAGCGTATCTGAAGGGGTTGTGGGGTGAGGGCGATGAAGCTTCCCGGAGGAGGGACGTAGAGGGAAGGGAGAGGGACCATTGCCCATCCTTGCATCAGCTGGCTGGGGCTGAGGTCTGGGATTCTGTACAGGGTGTATGGGGGGGACGCTGGAGATGCAGGTAGGTGCTGGGTTCCGAGGCCGTGAATGCTAGACTGAGTCATGATTTGTGGGAGTCTTCAAATACTTCCCCTTAGCAAGAGCCAGAATTCTAAAATCTTCCCAGAAATATATACCTCGGGGCTCAGGTGAGGTCTTTAGCTGCCCCTTCTGGGGGCCTAATGTTATCAGAGAGAGAAGCTGCAATTTGAGTGGTCAATAACACTCTAGTGACAATTAGTCTCCCAACTAATTTTCTTGGAAATTGGGGGTCCAGGGACCAGTGTTTAACACCGAGTCTCTTGGGCAGGTGTGCTCAGACTGGGAGGGTGTCTGGTGTTGGACGGCAGGTGTGGGAGCTTTGACTCTCGGCCACCCGGAGGGGCAGGGGCTGTGATGTAGCTGAGTGACCCTCAGCCTCATGTGTGGGTCCTGCCTGTGAGGTGGGGCAAAGGCTTCTGGCCTGGGAGCTGTGGTGTTGTTTCTCCACCTGGGCCTTGCGTTTTTGCTGCGTGAATGGGACAGAGTAGTACTCGGAGTGGGGGGTGGGCTGGGGTGGAACCCCAGGGGGCTCCCGAGGGACGGCAGTACAGCTGCAGTACAGGCGCTCTGTCCTGCAGCCTGCGGCTGTCCGTGGGGACGGGGCGCTGGAGGCAGGTACAGCCGGAGAGCAGGTAGAGGGGGTGCCCCCTTCTCTCCTAAGTAGCTCTTGGTGGGCATCTCCCATTCTCCAGGGTCAGGTCCACGCCATCAGCAAACAGTGGAGCCCAGCACCCAGTGTTGTGAACGACCACAGCTCCCTGCTCCCATCCCCAGGAGTTCACAGGTCCAGCCCGAGCTGGCTTCCTGCAGGTCGGCATTTCCTAGACAAATGCCCAAGGGTTCTCCGTGCCATGCATCCCCTCCATAACCCACTGAAGGGGCACTATCCTGCCTGTAGGGGAGACAGCTGCAGGGGACACAGTCAGGGTCTGCCGTGGGTCCCAATTGCTGTGAGGGGCGAGCCTGAGCCACGTTTGGCTGGCCCTTCAGGAAGTGTTCAGGGAGGAAGGACCCCTTGGCCTGGGCTTTGGCGAGTGAGTAGGAGTTTGCTAAATGGAGATGGGGAGGAAGGGCCAGTGTGGTGGGTGACGGTGGTGGTGGCAGCCACGCCAGGGGTGGTGACTGGGGGGAGCTGGGGTGGCTGCTGCTGGTTGGGGGGGAGGGTGGTGGTTGGGCGGCTGGGTCTGGAGACCAGGGCTTCCTCCTTTGGGTTTCCAGGCCGTGCTTCTCGAGCTGGGTCCGAGCCTATATTCATGCCTCCCGGCTACAGGACGCTCTTTTCAGTGTGACCAGCCGGGCAGAAGAGCTGAGTGACAGGCAACTCGTGGCCCAGCCTTTGGAGAAGCAGGACTGCCTCTGAGCCCTGAGGCCTCTGAGCCCCGAGTCCCGGCTGGGGCTTGATGCTCAAGAAGGAGCATGGGGCAGCCGAGGAAGAGCCCTTGAACCTGGGTCCTGGCTGTGGAACCTGGGCGTGACCTGCACGGCTTCAGGCCTGGCTGCCAGGGTGGGACAGGACGGCACTGATGCCCCACGGCTGAGCCCACCTCCACCTCCCTCCTTGCTCCATCCCTCTCTTCCTGTCTGGTCCACAAATGGCCAACCTGGCAGGAGACTTGGCTGCAGGAGACCCTGTTGGAAGAGAAATAGTCTCCTTCTGTGTGGGGGGCTGGGCCCTGTCTCCCACGGCCTCCATGAGGTCCGTGAGGCTGCAGCCTGCAGGCCTGAGGGTAGGTAGCGGCAGCGGGACAGCGAGACCATCTGAGGCTGGTGGTCTACAGGACCCCAAGTCATTCTGGGTCTCCTCTGCAGGGTGTTAAGGTGGGAGGGTGTGGGGGGCCTTTTGTCCTCAATGCAACCCATGAATCCACTTGCTTCCTAGACTGCCCCGCAGCTGGCCCATCTGTGAAATGGGTCCAAGAAAACATCTTGGTGCGGGTGGGGGTGGGTGGGTGGGGTGGGCTGGGGCTGGCCCTGCTGACCTCGAAGATCTTGGCCCTCTTGGCTGTTTCCTCCACCTGCCTCGCCCTCCCAAAGGCTGCTGCTCTAACCAGCTCTCCTTCTGCTCGCTCCGAGGGGACCCCTGGGTGGGCAACGGCAGGCCAGGGGCGCCCCATTTGCCGGCTCCACCCAGCTCTGCTCCTCTACAGTACGGAAACGCGGCAGTCGAGGCAGGCCCTGCAGCCTTGAGGGCCTCATCCATAAAATGGGTGCAGTAAGACTCGCCTGACCCATGTAGGGCCCTGTGGGGGGGACTGCCTGCCTTAACGCTTGGCTTGGAGGGTTCCCTGTGCCCGCGCAGGCTGCCTGCTGTCCGTGAGGCTCTGGAGGTGGGGCAGGGTCTCTGCTCCCTTCCCTGTCCACCCTGTCACCTGTCCCGGGCACCCAGGGTAGGGTGCATCGCAGCCCCCTGTACCCGGCCGTGGCCCCGGGTGGGCGGGCGGGCGGTCTGGGCAGTGCTGGCTCTGGGAACCCGGTGCCCAGGCGTGGGAGGGCCCAGGTTGGGTAGGCGGCCGCCAGGTCGGGCCACGCCGTCCAGCAGAGGCTGAATGGGGGCTCTGTCCTGCCGCCTGCGGCTGTCATCTGCCGCTGGGATTCGGTTTCCTGGAAGCTGGTGCGGCTGCAGGTGGATTCTGCGCGGCCCGGTGACCTTGCCGCCCGGAGCCCGGGTGTCTCCGAGCCAGGCGGGGGCCACGGGGGCGGGGAACAATGGGGCCTTCTCCCGGGGGAGCTGGGCCGAGCCGGCAGCGGTAAAGCAATCTGCCCGCGCCCTCGGGCCTCGTGGGCTTGCTGGCAGGGAGAGGGGCTGCCGGGGGCATCGGTGCCAGGCCTTGGCAGGGCTCGAGGGAGGCTGGGCCAGCCGGGTGCCTGGTAACCGAAGCCGCCTGGACACACGCGGGGTTTCGTGGAGCATTTTCAGGGCACGGCTCTGCCTGCCTGCCTCACCTTGGGGCTGGTGGCAGGATGGAGACGGGCAGGGAGGGAGGAGATGAACGTGCCGGTGGGGGCCAGGGGGCTGGGACAGACCACCCGCTGGCCTCTTGTCTCCCCACGCAGCTTGGGTCCTGCGGGAGGTGAGTGCAGGGGCCGGCCCTCCCCTCTCCCTTTGCGGGGACAGAGATGCTCTGGGTGGCGAGGGGGCTTGAGGGCTTCCTGGTGGTTAAGAGCAGGGAGTTTGGAGTCAGGGGTGCCAGCTCACCATGTGCCCAACCTCCAGGCGCCTCGTTTCCATCCCTTGACACAGGGCATAGCTTGGGGAACGTTTCCAGCTGAATCATGCATTCACGTGTGCATTTGTTCCGCCCACAGCTGCCCTCCTGCGTGTGCCTGCCTGGCCGCCTGGGGCCAGACACTGAGTCAGAGGCGGGTGGCCAGGACTCGGTGCCCCGAGAGGAGGCGTCTTCCTTCGAGCTGCAGCCTCTCCCTGCGAGCCTGAAGGGTCTTTCTGGAGTATCCGGGCTGCTCTGCTCCACGGGGTGACAAGCAGAATCAGGGCGGCTGGGCACAGGGCACAGCTCTGGGACAGCGATTTCGGCTCGTGGGGCGTGTGGGTCTGGGTGTCCCCAGTTCGGCCCTCAGTGGTCACACCTAGAAACAAGTGAATGTCCATGCGTAGGGGCACGCTAGTGTGGTAACAGCAAATGGACAGAGAAACTCTGTGCAGAAGCTCAGAAGAACGGAAAGGCCCCTACGGATGGTAGGAGAGAAGGTCCAGATGAACAGCTCGGATGGCTGGCCGCTGCCAACGTGCCCTCGGAGACTGTGTGCCCGCGGAGCCTGTGTGCCTGCGGAGCCCGTGTGCCCTCGGAGCCCGTGTGCCCGTGGAGCCCGTGTGCCCTCGGAGACTGTGTGCCCGCGGAGCCCGTGTGCCCTCGGAGCCCGTGTGCCCGCGGAGACCGTGTGCCCGCGGAGACCGTGTGCCCGCGGAGCCCGTGTGCCCGCGGAGACTGTGTGCCCTCGGAGCCCGTGTGCCCGCGGAGCCCGTGTGCCCGTGGAGCCCGTGGCACTCGCACATGTGAATTTGAACCTGGGCTGGGGGTCAGGCTGCTGCACTGGCTGGAAAGGTGAGCACCTGCTCATTCCCCTCCCAGGAGGCGGCTGCCCTTTTCTAGTCTATGGATGTGGGGTGTTTGAAAACACATAATGAGGATGTTTTCATGTCTATACCTTGGGAAAAAGTCAAAGGAGGAAGAGAGTGGGGTGCAGAGGGGGGCCTCTGGGGACAGTGGGCCTGAGGCGCCGGGGCAGGGCCTTCAGCAGGTGTCTACTGCATGCACCTCATTGCCTCGCTCAAGGTGAGTCTGATGCGTGGGGGTGGTGTGCAGGTGCAGGGGGTTGGGTACGTGGCCCGTATTTACAGGTCCCCCCATCGCATCCCCTGCTGCGCCTCAGTTTCCCCTCGTGTAAGCGGTGGTTCTCAGAGGCTGCATTGCTGAGGCTTCGGAGGGGATGTCTAGGAGGCCTCCCCTGGAGTGGCGGGGAGGGGCCTTTCCCCTCTGCTGACCAGTCCCTGAACGGGGCAGCGCGCGATCACCCAGGCCTCCTGGGGAGGAGACCGGAGGGCTCAGGGTCAAAAATGGAGTCACAGGCGGGGCAGGAGCCCCACAGGCCTTGTGCTGCAGGGCCGGCCAGACGAGTGGAAGGCCCACTGATTGTCTGCCGCCGGCCTCTCCTCTCCAAAGGCCTTTTGACGTGGCCTTGTGGATGGGAGCGGGGATTTGATTAAGACACTTTGAAATTACTCAGTGACATTACCCACCGTCTGATAGCCGTCTCTTTTGAAAGCGTCCCTGCCGGATGGGCCCTTCTCCCGGGTGATGCTATGGCCCCACCCAGGCCCCAGCCCATCAGGTCAGGGCCTCCACACCTCCACCCCTGAGCGCCTGGGCCTCTCCCAGCACGAGCCTCCTCTCCCTGAGCCCGGCTGATCCATCTCTGACCTGTCACTTCCATTGTCCTTGGCCAGAGGGGCTGCAGACCCGGCTTTCTGGGGAGTGGGCTGAGGGCACGGTTGGGGGTGAGCGCTCCCTGCGTGCCTGCCCCCAGGCCCCTCTGGCAGATTCTCTGGCCCTCAGGGGCGCGCTGGGATGGGGCTGAGGCTGCTCAGAGGGTGTCAGAAGCTGCGAGAGGCTTCTGACACAAGGGCCTCTTGGCTTTGCATCAGGGGCTGCCTGTCCCCATGGATCCTGGGTCACCGTTGGCCTCCCTCAGTCGTTCCGGGAGAACTGGATGGGGATAATGAGGCCCTTACCCCATCGAGTGACCTGAGCTGGCCAGTCAAGTGGAAGGCCCAGCAGGGTCCCACTCAATGCGGATTTGCTATGGAGACGTCTACGTCAGGGACAGTTGTGTGTTGCAGTTGTATATAAAGACATGTTGCTGGGCCAAAGAGAACAGTTCATATGCACGTCCCTCCCTGACCTCAGGAGCTCTGTCGTTGGTGCCTGGTTGTGAGGCTGCTGTGGCTTTTGTCCTGTCTTCTCAGGCTTAGCACCCTGCTGGCAGCTCTGTGAAGCTGGGGCTGCAAAGACCATATGAGGCTCAGAGAGGTTAGGGGCCCTGCCCAAAGATGCACAGCTAGAGAGTGGCTGAGTCAGAATGGGAACATTCTTGCACCGTGTGTGTGTGTGCGTGTGTGTGTGTGTGTGTGTGTGTGTGTGTGTATAGGGAGTGGGCAGTGGGGAGGAATAAAGCTAAGAAGCCACCAACAGAAATTCAGTGGGGTTTGGTGGATTCAATCAGTAGTTAGGCTTGTAACAGAGTTTCTTGAAGATCCAATAGGGAGTTTGGTATTTTCCTGCGTGGCAGGTGCAATGGCAGCCATATTGGAGCCAGTCGGCATGTCCTGATGGAGCCCTTGCATTTCTCTGCATCGGACAGGCATAGTGCTTCTTGGCTCTTTGGCCCACGTAGGCCAGCAAAGGAGCTATGTTCATACCACCTGGGAATTTTCTGCGTCTTTTTCTCAGATCTGGCCTTTCCGGCCCCACGATCTAGTCCGAGAAGGCCAGCTCTTTGTTTTAACCGTCCATTCCCCTCTGCCTCCTGGCTTCCTGGCCCAGCCACCGACTTCTCTGCCACTGGAAGTCCTGGTTCTTCTCTGAGGCTTTTTATCTGATGCAAGTTCACACAAGCAGGTGCTGCGTTGGGCCAGTCCTGCCCTGGGCCTTGGTTTCCCCATCTGCACCAGGGGGGAGGGCCCATGTCCCCTGAGGCCTCTCTGCTCTAAGCATCTCCCTCCCCCAGCACAATCTGTGTACCCCACGAGCACCCCGTCAACCCGTCACCGTGTGTTCTGCCGCCACTACCAGCTTCCTGGGGCTGCAGGCCAGGCAGGAAGACGAGGCTGCCGGTGTGATTGATCCAGGCAGCCCGCGCCTCCCACTTTGATGTTGCTCAGAAAGATCACACGCTTCCAACAGGCTGGAAACTCGGAGAAAGTTTTGCTGAGCAGGGTGTGGAGCGGGGCTGGGGGACCGCTGGGGCTTCCAGAGTCGTGGGCAGGTGGGAGTCCCTGCAGCGTCCAAGTGACACGTTTTCAACTCAGTCTCCACACTCCCCATCTGTGCAACCTGGGTCCACATGCAGGAGGCAAGAGGAACTTGGTGTGCCAGGCCCGCGATGGGCACCCGTCCTGGGCTGGCTCTGGGCCTACTCGGGCTGAGGGGTCACTGCCCAGATGTGGGTGAGACCTAAGCCTGGGATCAGGTGAGGGGGTGGGAGAGGTGTGGCTCTGGGAATCAAGGGCAGGCCTGCTCCCTCTGGGTGCCACAGAGGTGGGCGCGGGGATGAAGGCTTGAGGTGGGGGGGGGGGTCTGACGACAAGAGCAGGGGGAGGGGTCTGAGCATTCTCTGGTGTCCAGTAGGTCTGCCCTGAGCCGAGCTTTCCCCCTCCTCCACCTTCCGCCTCGCTAAGGGGCCTGGGGGCTGGGGGCTGGGGAGGCGGAGGCGTGGGGATGCAGGGATCCCCAGGCCTCCCCCTGGCATCCTGGTGCCTCACGGGGTGCTGAGGGGTGCTGAGGGAAGGGCCAAATGACAGAGTTAGGCCCAGCAGGTCACAGAGGGACCTGCTGAGAGAAAAGGATCTGGGAATCAGAGTGGAACCCCTACCTCCTGCCACACAGCTAGCACCTGAGACCTGGGCAGAGAGGGGCTGGTGTCCTGGACTCAGAGGCCTTGGGATGGGGCACAGTTGGCCAGGACCCCCATCTTTAGAGAAGACCCTTCCTCAGACCAGTGTCTCTGGCCAGTGTCGAGAGCCTCTACCTGCCCCCGCTCCCAGCCCAGGCCTGATCTGTTGGAGCTGGAGGCAACTCCCCCCTTGAGCAGGTGAAAACACAGCAGCTGGCCAGCGAGGTCAGAGGTCGCCTGCTCCTGGGCTCGGGTGCCACCCGGCCGTGAGGCCCTCTGCCCGCCTGCCGAGGTTCTGCTGTGCAGTGGAAGGGGCGTAGGTGGGGACGGTCAGCTTCCTTAGGGCCTGGCCCCTGGCCCCCCGCACTCGAGGGCAATGGAAGCTCTGGCTGCTCTGAGCACGTGCTAGGCCTCGCTGCCTGTCTGACCCGTGCCGGGCCCAGTCTCCCCAGCTCCCCAGCTCCCCGGGGCCACAACGATAGGGCCAGAGCCAGGAAGGGGTGCCGCTGGGGGCTGAGAATGGTGAGGCAGACGCCCTTTCAGACCCCCAGTGAGCCAATGGGGCCCAGGACCGTGAGGGCAGTCCTAGGATGAAGCCGAGGAAGGCAGGTTTCCGGGGAGTGAGGAAGGGCCTCCCATACCAGGCACTGGCCGCATGTTAGGAAGGGGGCGTCTGTCCCTGAGGGTGACCCAGCAGGTCCCCACCGGATGCACGCTCACGCAGGTCTGCGTGTGGGCCCGCCCCAGGAACCCAGCCCACGGCTGCCTTTTGCCACTCCACCCCTACCTAGCCCAGCTGTCTGACCCCCCCAGTCGGGACGCACACCTGACCCCCTCTTCCAGGGCCCAGGGTGCCCAGCCCTCCTCCCCTGAGCATCCATCACAGGGCACCGCCTGGCGGTGCCCTGCCTGTTCCAGGTGTGTCCGCAGCCCCAGCAGTGCCGTTAGCCTCTTTCCAAACTCAAATTTTATCCCTTAATTTAACTGGCACTTCCTGAGTACCTAGTGGGGCCAGGCCCTGTGCCAGGCACTCCTGGGCTGTGGCTCCCCTCGGGTCCTCAGAGTCCTAGCACAGCCCCTTCTCCAGTGGCAGGCTGGAGGGCCTGGCTCCTGACCCCTGCCCAGTGCAGGGCTCGGCGGTGCCTGCCAAACGGGTCCTGAGCAGGGAGGGGGCTGGGGCTGCTGGCAGCTTGGGGCCCACTAGGGTGCAGGGAGGAGCTGTGTGTGTGTGGCGGCGGGGGGTGGGGGTGGGGGGTGGGGCGTGTCGGCCCGGCTGGAGATAGATGCCCGGCGTCACGGGTGAGTGGGCAGGGCCTGGGCAGCGGGGGCCTGGGCAGCGGGGGCCAGAGCTGCTTAGGGTGCAGGACAGCAGGCTGTGGGCACCTTGCCTTGGCTCCGAGGGGGCACTGGGGGGTGAGGCTGGACGCAGCAGGGGCCAGGGAGTTGCTCTGAGGGGGCACTGGGGCCAGGCAGTGGGAGTGTGATGAGGCGATAGACCCCAGAGCCGGGCACCTCCTGGACCATTTGTCTGGTTGCCTTTATGAAGCACCTACTGTGTGCTGACCCGGCCCTATGGTCATCAGCTCCTCCCCCACACGCCTTCAAGAGGCGCTCTGTTCCCGTTGCACGGACAGGGGAGGGGGCAGGAGGGGCAGGTCGGCCCCTGATCCAAGGTTGGGAGGACCTCAGGTTGCGCGGACACTGGCCTCAGAGACTGGCGCCCGCGGCCGAGCCCCGAGCCCTCCAGATGCCGTCCTCCTGCCCGGCTCCAGAGGGCGCCGATGGGGGAGGGGGCACGGGCAGAGGAGGTGGGTGCCCCAGGAGGTGGGCAGGGCAGCCCCCCCAGCCCCACCCTCTCCCGCCAGCAGATGCTCTCGGCACCCACTGGACATTGAGGACCCCAACAAGGAAGCCCAATTGGGAGACAAAGGCCGGACGCCGGGGACAAACGCTCACGGACGTTGTCGGCGGGAGCGGCCAGGCAGCCAGGCGAGGCCCACAAAGGGGCCGGGGGCGGGGCCGGGAATGGGCCTGGGCTGCACATGCCACCGTTGCCCGGGCGACGGCCCTCTCCCGGAGAGGTCTGCTGGGCCATTGTCCGGGGCACACAGGACGTGTCATACACCAGATGGCCGTGTGCTGTGTAAGTCAGTTATCGGGGGCAGAGTGAAGGAATGCGGCCGCGCGGCGGGCTGGGGCGCCATCTGTTCCCTCAGACCGCGGGCACCGGCGGGCATTGAGCTCCCGGCCGGCCGGCCCAGCCTCCACTGCGGCTTTAATTAGCTAATTCCATAATTGGGCTTTATTTCAGGTAAATTGCATTTCACACCCGAGAGGGCCGCAATGGCCCGTCCGGGAGTGAAGCACTCGGGCACTTCGTGCGCAGTCGATAATACGCAAAACAAAGCCGGGCTGGGTGCAGGGGCCGCGCCCGGCCCAGATGGGCGGCCCGAGCGAGTGCCCCGAGGGCTGAGGGCCGTGCCCGGCAGCGGGCGGGGCGGGGGCACCGTGGAGGGCCCCGCTCTCCAGCCAGCCACCTCCTGGGGTTTCCACAAATATTTACTCAACAAGGAAACAACAGCTTTTGCCTTTCCAGTAATTGTTGCTCTCGCCCCTCCCCCCCGGGGGTTTGGGCTGGGGAGGCCCCTGGCCCTCGCTGGCCCTCCTCCCCTCCCCCACACCGGCCAGTGCCCGACGGCCAGACGTCCCTTCGGGTGGGAGCCAGGGCTGGGCTCCGGGGAACCCCTGGGGCTCTGCAAAGGGGGACCCAGGCCCCTCCCCTCCCACAGGGGCCCAAGCTGACATTCCACACGGACCAGGAGTTCCTGCTTTGCGGCCACCTGGGCACCTGCCTCCAAGGAGACTGCAGGGGTCCCGTCCAAGAGGGAGGTTGGGGAGGGCTCCAGGCAGGACCTGGGGGGAACGGAGCTGGGCCTGGAGGAGGCAGGGGCCCAGATGCCCGTGGGCAGCAGTGGGAGGCTGGCAGTGGGAGTGGGGGCAGGTGCTGTCCTGGAGTTAAGAATTAAGCCCGAGGCCTGAGAAGTGCGTGTGGGATGTGAATCCTGAGGACAGGGTCCCCAAGCTGCTTGTCTGGGGGCGATGACCCTCACCTGTTCACCCCTCCCCCCTTGAAGGGTCCCAAGACCTGGGGGTGGGGCTGGTCTCATAAAGGGCTATCAGGGAGAGCTTCCTGTAGGAGGGGGCTTTGAGCCTGGCTGGAGACCAAGGGAGTGGTTTCAACAGATGGAGAGGGGACAGGAGAACCTCCCGGCAAAGGCACCAGTAAGAGCAAAGGCTTAGCGGGTGGGCTGGAGCCCGACCTTGGGTCGGGGGTGGGGGGGGTGGGGGACAGGAACAGCCCGGCCTCCAGGTGCTCCTGGGTCACTGGCGCCACCCCATTCCCAGGAACCCCAGGCCAGGGGGTTGAGGCTTCTGGGCCCCCTCACCGGGGTGGGCACAGACGGGGTGAGGGGTGCTGGGGTGTTGAGGGGTGGGCAGCAGCTCCACGGGAAGACAGGTTGTCCCAAAGATGGGACGCTTGCTCCCCCAGGAAAGGAGGCGAGAGCAGGGCAAGATCAATTTTGTGATCCCACATTTATTAGGAAAAACCTGAACGGTTAAGAGTCAAAATCACACTGTGAAATTCATCAAAGCACAGATTCCAAATCACCACAGATTATTCTGATTTCGGCGAGGCGGAGCAGGCCAGAGGAGGTGGGTCTCGCCAGAGATGGCGGCGCCCGTCTGCTCCCCTGCGGCTTAGCAGCGGGCCGGGGAGGCCACCGTCTGTGTGTCCGTCCAGCAGCTTAGACCAGGCAGGGAGCTGGAGGTGAGGCCCACACGCAGAGCGGGGTTTGGGGACCCTCCTCTTTTCTCCAGAATGGGTAGGAGAAGCTGCCAGTCCAAAGTGGGGGACCTGAGCACCCCCGTTCCACTGGTGGGCGGTCCACCCCCAGTGAAGAGCTCTGGCCACAGCGGTGGACACGTCCCTCCCGTTGGAAGCTGTGGCCTCAGGAGCAGCTCCCCACCAGCTCCTGGCCTGAGTCAGCATCTCTGGAGCTTGAGGGAGTCAGGCCCAGGCCCGGGGACGCCTTGATTGGGCCTTGCCCGTGGGCATCCTTTGCTCAGCATGGGCTGGGCCTGCCCTGCCCTGCCTGGCCTGCCTTCCCCCTGGGTCCCCCTGGGCCTGGATTTTAGGCTGGGGGTGGGGTCCTCACAGACCCTGTCCAGGCCGTCCCTCTGTCTCCCCTCAGGAAAGCCCCGGGGCCTGCACACAGCTGTACGGCTCCCTGGCCATACATGGGACAGACCAAGTGCCTGGGATGCCCGGCCTGACCCCCTGCCGCTTTGTCCCGAGTATCAGGCAAGCAATGGGGGGACCCCGGTCTCAGAGCTGAGAGGCGCCTCCTCCCAACACCCAGCCAAATTCTAGTACCCGCTGGCTGGGAAGAGGCGGTCTTGGCGAGCCCCCCAGCCCAGGCTACAGGGCCCTGTAGTCCACTGGGTGTCTGGGGCCTTGGAGAGCGGGACTGCTCTCTCGGGCCTTCGAGAGGTGGCTGAGGCCTAGTGGTGCCTGTGCTGAGTGGGAGGTGGGGTGGGCCGGGCAGGGCTCCTCCGGGCCTCCCCTCTCAGGCCTGGGCCCCGAGCCCCCATCAGGAGCCCTTGTCGGGGCCCCCGCGGGGCACGGTCAGCTGTTCGTAGGTGGGCAGCGCGTTGCTGGGCAGGAAGAGCTCGGGGTTGATGGAGCCACCGCTGTGGGGCTGGACCACCTGGGCCCCGCCCCCGCTGGAAGGCCGGCTGCTGGGGGAGCCTCCGTGGTGCAGGGCGAGCAGCTGGTGCAGCATGTCTGTGATGAGCGCCAGCCTCTGGTCCAGCTGCGTCACCTGCGGGGACAGGATCAGAGGTGAGCCGGGCAGTGTGCAGGTGGCCTCAAGGCCTGGGTTCCTTGAGGGCCAGGGGAGGGACGGGGCCTGGCCTTGGTCACGGCCGTGTGCGTGTGTCCGTGGCCCCTGTGCAAGTCTGCACGTGTGCACACACGTGCGTGGAGGAAGCCCCGCTCTGCAGCCCTCACCTGAGACCCAGTGGCTGAGTAGGTAGCAGGGTGGGGCCCCTCCCCTGCCATCTACCCCCACCCCCATGCCCACCAACAGGGTTTGTGCCTCAGGGTGCTCTTGTCAGGCCGGGCACAGTCCCCAACTCAGCAGGGGCACCACCATCTTCCCAGCTGAGCCCCCAAACCTGTACCAATCCCCAGGTGTCAGCCAGGGCCACACGCCCACCATGCTTTTCCCAAAGCCCTTTCCCATGCTGAGCACTGGGGCTGCCCACCCCACGAGGTGGGGTCGCCCCACCAAGCTGGAGGGGAGGTGGGTGGAGGATGGACCTGGGTCTGCGGGTACTTAGCAGGGGCTGCTGGATGGCCAAGACGGGGTGGGGCTGGAGTGAGCCCTGGGGGTGGGAAGAGGACCCCAGGGCCCTCAGAGCAGGAGCAGGGGTGAAGCAGACGTCCTGGCATGAGCCGGCAGGAGGCATGGCTCACCCTGGGGCCTGCAGTGCCCTTGGGGGTGGTCCCCCAGGGTCCCCGTCAGAAAATAATACCCGCCTTGGGTACCTGGAACACTGGAAAGACTAGAAATGATGGGGGAGGGAGCGGAGGTGGCCAGATGGTCACCGATAAGGGCGAAGCTGCGAGAACACAGAGCTGCTTCAGGGGAGAGTGTGGCTGGGGGTAAAAGCCCGGGGATGGCTCCGCCAAGGGTCAACGCCAGGGCTGCGGACGGCGGCAGGCCGAGCTGGCTGGGGCCGGCCATCCACCTGGACACACACATGGTCCATGATGTATGTGCTCTGAGCCGCCCTGGGCCAGACTGCCCCAGGACCCATCTGGGCCCCACTGCTGGCGGCAATATCCCCACCCCAGGACCGGACGGAGCCGGGTGCTGGCCAAGCGGGCCGGCCCCGGGGAAGATGCTGTGGGTTGAAGAGGCCACAAATGCTGTGTAGCTGGGTCCCCGGGTTGGCCCGGGTCAGGCTTCAGAGGCGGGTGGGGCAGTCCACAGCCTCCCTCCCACGGTGGACGGTGGACGCTGAGTCAGGGGGAGGGCAGGGCTGGCTGAGGGGGAACAGGGGAGGGTTCTCTCCTGAGTTGGGGCCACGGGGCTCTCTCGAGACCCAGCAGCAGGTAGGGCAGGATGGGGGCTGGATCGTGGAGCAACAGCCCCCCTATCAGGACGGCTGCCTGTGAGGTGGGGCCTGTGACCCACGCCCCCAGCTTCGCACGGTGGCGGCTGCAGCACTGAGGCCAGTGCTGTCTCCTGGGGCCTCCTGGGCTCCCCTGCCCGCCTCTGCCTCCTCGGACTGTGCGGGGGACTGAGACCTCCTCCCCTGCCCCTGGGCCTGGGGACAGGGACAGCTGCATGTCTGAGGCCCCCTCAGCCAGGCCAGGGGGGCCTAACCTATTTTCTCAGACACATCTGATACCGGAGCCCAGGCTATAAAGGGAAGGGGTGCAGAGCTTCTCTGATTTAGCTGGGCTAGAGCCTGGGGCCCTCACTCAGCTCTCCCCACCCCTGCATTCCCCCGGGTGCCTCCCTGACACCCTAGTCCCACCATATGCTGAGGCCACCCACAGACGCAGGCCCCGAGGCCCCAGGAGAAGAGTCTCGTTTGGGGTCTCTGGCTGGGACCCTTGCAGCCCAGCCAAGGGGGGCTGGGGAGGACCCTCTCCTCGGCCCAAGACCGCTGGGCCCCCAGTCCCACTGCCTGCCTATGCCCTGGGAGACCCGTGGGGGACCCTGCGCTCCTGGTAGCCTGGAACGAGCCTTGCACGAGGCTGGTGCGGGCGAGCTTCATGTTGCTCCGCTGTGCAGGCCCCGGCTTGGGTATTGATTGGTTTGGCACCAATTAGAGCACCAAATACATTACAGAAGAAAATTTGTGGTTTCATAAATTTTCACTTTATGGCACTTGAACATCTGTTGAAGCCCCCAGCAGGGCAAGTGGGTATGGAAGCCTTTATAGGGTGTTCTTGGGAAAAAAGGAAATGGAAGAATGGCTGGGATTCAGGAAGGGGTGGGGCTGCCGGGCACGGCTGGAGAGGGGGCGCATCCCAGGGGGCTGATAGCACAGCCCCCACTGGGAGCAGGCGGGAGGCTGGCCCCAGGCTGAGCTCGCCCTCAGGGGGCCACCTGGGGCACTCAAGCCCACCTCGGCCCCCTGGGCTGCTGCTCATGGGAGATGGGGTTTTGCGGGGCTCACCGGGCTCCCTGGTCCCAGGGGACATGCTCCCATTAGCCAGACTGCTGGAGGTGGCAGGGGCGCCGGGGGCGAGCTCAGATCTGGGCCGGAATCCCAGAGCCGGCCCAAAGCCTGGGCCTCATGCCTCCCCCTCCTTCTCGCACAGGAGAGGAGTGGGTCTGGGGAGGAGGTTCACATGCCGCCACTGCTGGGACGGGAGAGAGAGCAAGTGGGGCAGCCCGCAGGCCAAACCAGACTCCTGCCAAGGCCCCCCGGCCACCTGCTGAGTCCTTCTGGTCCTCTGGCCACCCTCAGGGTCCCCCTGGGTCTTCCTGGCCCCCTGCAGGGTCCTTCCGCCTGCCCAGCCCCACGCCTGATGGGCGGGGATCCTTGGCATCACCCGCCTGGTCCAGCTTCAGGGCGTGGTGATCACTGGGTGGGCCAAGCCCTGTGGAGCCATGTCTCTCCCCCACCCCGGCCCCCCGACCTTGGTGGCTGACCTCGGTGCCACACACACCACCCGGGGCTGTCTGCTGCTCGTCGCTGGCTCTGGGCTGCCTGAGCTTGCCCTGCGCTGCCCGGCCCCTAGGGCCCGGTGATGGCCCCTGCCCGGGTGGGCTCCCGTCCTTCTCAGCGGCTGATCGCCTGTCCCCACAGTGTGGGGCGAGCCTGGTCAGGCTGGTCCAGGAGGCCAAGTCAGATCCCACGCTGAGACCTGGCCGCCGTGCTGTCCTCCCTGGGCCTCAGTTTCTCAGCTGGGAAGTGGGGGCATTCTGCTCCTCCTGTGGGGGGCGTTCTTGAGGATGGAGCAGGACAGTCGTGTAGGAGCCCGTGCCCGCGGGCTCTGTGAGTGTGACTCACACCTGCCACGCTTCTCCAGGGCTGAGCACGTCCCAGAGAGATGGCCCCTGGGTCCCCCCGCCCTGGGTTCTCCTCCTCCCAAGGAGAGTGCCTTTATCTTGCTTCATGTTCGATGGTGACACCCAGTGAGCACTTCATTCGGCCGGAGGGAGCGGCCTGAGCCAACCCCCAGCCGCAGAGAAGTGCGTGCCTCCGGGCAGGTGCCCAGGTGAGGCGCTGTCACCCGCAGAGGAAGGCAGTGCCCGCTCGGGGACCGGGACGGCGTTCCCCGGGAGCCGCTGGGGCACATCAGTTTTGGGGATCTTGGATCTCGTCATTATTTGCAATTTGATAGTGACCAAAGGGCAAGGCCAACAAAAGCTCCCTTGTTCCCTGCCTCCATTCACCAAATTAATAACCATAAGAGGACTCCCGGCCCTCGGAAGAGAAAAAAAGCAATTAGAATAACAGCCAGTTAGAGAGCCCCGGGCGGTGGTGATCAAACCCAGGGCGACGGGATTCCTGTTTGATGTGCTTATGAATTTGTTTTCAAAAGAAAATCTTGAAAAAGAGTCTTTCAAGGGAAATTTTTGCAGAACCTGCTCGGCCTTGATCCCAGCTCTGGACCCGCCGATGGCCCTGGCCACGTGCAAGCCCTGGGCTGTCTCGGCCACACTGGCCAAAGACGGGCAGGGGTGGGGGACACCGAGGCCTGGGGCTCGCGGGGAGGGAGTCCCCTGCCCTGGGGGGCAGCTCGTGGTGCCCCAGGGTCCCCGTGGGTCAACATCTAAAGGGGGAGGCAGGGCTCCTCTTGGGACAGCCCAGGGCCCTCTGCAGGGTCACAGGGCAAAAGACCTCTGGGCTCTCCTCTTGTTTGCAGACTGTGCCGGACCAAGAGTCACTGAGCCGCTCTCGGGAGCAATGCTCAAAATACTTAAACACCAGGCACTGAGCTGGATGCCAGCCCTGGGGCCAAGCTGGGCTGCAGGGAGTTGGGGGTTCCAGGTATGTCATGGGGTGCGCGGGGGCCTGAAGCTCCGGGGAGCCCTGCCCAAGCCCACACGCCGGCGACAGGCGCAGGGACATAGCCATGACTGCTCAGTGTGTCTGTGCACAGGCCCGCTCAGTCCTCCTGACGCCCTGCGACACGGCTCTGCCCCCTTCACGCCCCTTCACACACAGCAGGGAGCACGGGAGCGAAGCAGCCAGGGAGCAGGGGTTGCAGAGGGGCTGCTGCTGGCCTATCTCCCCCTTCTGCCCTGGCCACAGGTCTGCGGCACCTGCAAGGCCCAGCACTGCCCAGGTCACAAGCCCCTGCTCCCCGCTGCTCCTGAGCCCATTAGACAGGTGACGCAGCTGAGGCCCGGGGACACAGCGGGCCTTGAGTCCCTGGACGCAGCTTGGAGGGACCAGGTGGGGCCTGCTTATAGCCGGGGCAGGTCCAGTGGCCCATGGCAGGGGCGCTGAGCCTGCCACACCTCCACCCCCGTCCCTGTCCTGGCCGCCCAGAGAGGGAGCCCCGCGCTGGACAGCTCAGGGCAGAAACCCGCCTTCCCTGTGCAGGGCCCCAGCCACACCTCACAGTGCCCTGGGTGGGCAGTCCACCCCGGCCCCTCCCAAACATACAGTCTGTGAGGAGCCCCCAGCACGGGGCAGGACACAGGGTATGGTGAGTGAATTCTGACCGGTGGAAGGAGTGCCCACTCCCACCCCCATTAGAGCCCGGCCACAGCCTTGGACGACGGGCCTGCTGGACCCAGGAAGGACTCAGGCTGAGAGGTGACACTGCGCCCCCTGGGCCTCGTGGCTGCTCAGTGGGATTCAGGTGGTGGTCCTGGGCCACCCCCCGGCCCCAGCCCCCGGGACTCTGGGTTCTCCATCTCCATAGAATGCCATTTCTTGCCCTACCCCTGGCCCTGGCCCTCCCTCCGCAAGCTGCTGCTTGGTGAGGGAGGGGGTCACGGTGACCTGTGACCTTTGCCCCCGTGCCCTCCAGCACGTGCAGGTGATGCTGAACACCCACGTCTAGGGCGATGGATGTCACTGAGAGAAAGCACCAAGGGGGAGGGGACACCGGCTGCGTCCCGGTGTCTGCTAGACCATGGCAGGAGGAGGGCCACCCTGATGTGACAGCTGTGTTCTGCTGTCCTCTGACCCTAAGCACCCAGGCTCAGGCTAGGGACACACCCCAGACCCGCACGCTCGATCCCTGGGGACCTCAGGCCTGAACTCAGACCGTAAAACCATGGTTTTCCTGCACCTCTGTTGAGCCCTCTCTCTCTCTCTCTCTCTCTCTCTCTCTCTCTCTCTCTCTCTCTCTCTCTCTCTGGCACCCACCCTGTTCCGCGCACATTTTCCCCATCCCAGAAAAGCACTCCAAAATCTCGCATCCTGCTCCACATTCTGACTGTCAGCAGAACTTGGGAACCCCCCGCCCACCCCTGCTCCCAGCCCAGGCCAGTCCGCCAATTTTTTATGCTAGGACTATTACAGTAGCCTGCCAGGTAGCCTTCCCCCACAATGTGGTCCTTTCAAAACACAAACCAGGTCACACCGCTGCCCTACTCACAGCCTCCTGAGCTCCCCCCTCACTCCCAGGAGAAGCCTGAGTCCCACTTGTGGCCCTAGACCTGTCCCCCTTTGCTCTACGGCCTCCCCCACCTTCTTCCCTCTGCATTTACTCCAGGCCGCTCTGCTGGCCCTCGAACATGGCAGCACGTGCCTGCCTCAGGCCCCTTTCCCCAGCTGCTCCCCTGCCCACATCAGCCACCCTCCACCCTCGGACCTCACCAAAAGCACTGATCGCGGCCATGTCCCTCCTTCTGCCACGGCCCCCCACCATCCCCACGCTGGTTCTTATTTTCTCCAAGGCCCCTAGCCTGCGGTTGTATCTGCTCACTCCTTAGCTGGTTCTCCCACTGGAATTAGGCTCCAGGAGCCCCACTCCTCTGCCTGTCCTTGGTGGCACATAGAGGGCCCTGTTCACATTTGTGGAATGAATATGGTGGGCGCTACACAGCCCAGAGCCTCCACGCCAGAGCCCCCGGGGAAACTTTCTGCCAAGGGGGAAGGGGGAGGTGGTGCGGGCTACCTGACTGCCTAGGGCCAGCTGTCCTGGGGGGAGGTCCCTGCCCGGCGGGCAGCCTGGCCCCCGCTCCCGGGCCCTGCCCCTGGCGCTGGGAGTTTGGGAACGCCCCTCCCCCACGGCGAGAATGCGGGAATAGCACCCATAAATCATCCTTTCGTTAGAGACCGTGGGGCTGGCCGGTCTCACAGAGCTGGGTATGAGTGGAAATAGATCACAGCGCTTCATAACATTGTAATTTATGGCAGGAGACGGTGTAATTGTGTTTATGACTTTGTTTTAGTGCTTTAGCTCTTGGAGAAAAATCAGCCCGTTTTCTAGCTGCCGAGGTTTTACTGCCAGTCCCCAGGGCGGCCGGCCTGCTGAGCTCTCTGTCCTGCGGTGCACGGTGCACCCAGCCCGGTGAGGACACAGCCTCGGAGCCTGGCCCACAGCCTGCTGGGCTGGGCGTGCACTGGGCATGTGGGCCGGGGCGGGATGTGTGCACGCTGGTCTGCGGGGTGCCCTGGGGAAGGACGCGTCTTGGGTGTGCGGGCCGCAGGGCAGTGGGTCAGAGCCTGCGGGGAGGGCCTGGGCACACAGGCTGCCTGGGCTCATGTCCTGCCTCTGCCGCTTCCTGGTTGGGTGACCTTGGGTGAATCACTTGGCCTCTCTGAACCTCAGTTTCCCCATCTGTAAAATGGGGATGCTGGTAGAATCTCCCTCAGTAGGATGTTGTAAGGATTGAATGAATTAATGCAGGAAACCACTGGAAAGAGTGCTTGGCATCTGGCAAATTCTGATTAAGTCTCCTGTTGACCATTACTGTAATTATTGTTAGTAGTTTGCCTGCGTGCAGCGTGGCCTGAGGGCCAGTTGGCATGTATACGTGAAGACGTGTGTGTACACGAGTACTCGGGCTTTACAAGGGCAGGGAGACTGCATGTGCAAGAATGCATGCGCCGCCCCGGGTGTGGTTTTGCACAATTCCCTGTACCGTCCACCAAATCATTCCCTGAGCTGCCAAAGGGTACAAGTGTATCTGCCTGGACCTCTGGGCCCCTGGGCCTTTGCACGTGCCACAGAGGTGAGCACACTTCCACCAGGCGGTGATGCTGCTGGGATGGGGCAGCTCAGCGGACGAGCAGTGGGAGCCCCACTCAGCATGGGGGCTCTGTCGGGTGCCAAGCGCACTCTCCTGACTGGGAGATAGATGCCACCATCTCTGGAATCCCTGGTCACCGACACACCAGCCGTTCTGCCTGTTTCCCAGGGTCCTCTGCCCAGGCGGAGTCCAGGCAGGGGGTGAACCTTGGCCAGAAGAGGTGGGCGATGTGGCAGCCACTTGTGCCCTGGCCCCTGGGACTGGTGCATTGGTTTAGCATCATGAATCAGCCAGAGTGGGCGTTTCAGAGGCTGTAGACCAAGGCCTCTGTCCTAGCCACTGTCCCTCAAATCTCTCACTGTCTGGCTACTGGGTGGCAGGTGATCTGAGCCGTCACCAGAGTCAGCCATGCCTCAGCTGGGTCCTCGGCACAGCATGGTCAAGGTCCTGGTCACCCCAGACCCTTCTGGGGGCCTGCCAGTTCCTGGCTGACCCTTGCTGACCACCCCTTAGGAGTGCAGGTTGCTCCCCTCTGAGAGAGTGTCACGATGGAGAGACGAACCTTCTACCTGCCTCACGGATACACGCTCACCCAGGGGCAGCCCCACAGATGCCTGGGGCCCGCCAGGCACCCTCAGCGTTGCTTCCATGCAAGCTGACCGCTGAGGGGGGCGGGTCTCAGGATCACTATCATAACCCAGAGCCACCTCTCCAGGGTTCATCCGCCGCAGCCGGGACTATCTCGCAGGCCCTCTACGCCACAGCCCAAGGACCCCCGTCTGCCGGCACCATCTCTACACAGACACCCTCGACGCTCCGCCCCAGCTCTGCACTCTCCCGGGGGCCCCAGAACCCCGTCTCCACTGGCAAGCAGGTCTAACAGCATCTTGGTGCAGCAGGGCCCAAAGAGAACTCAGACTTGCCCTGCCCGCAATCCCATCCTCCCACCTCAGAAAGTGGTGCTGACACCCACAGAGCAAAGCACTGGATTCCCCTGGCGCTCACCCACATCCCACCCGCTCTCGAGAGCACACGCTCTGAATCCAGCACCGCGCCCCTCCACGCCCCCTGCCCAGGCCAGTGGCATCCCTGGCCTGCGCTGTTGGACTGGTCCGTCCCCCTCCCATTCACTACAGCGGCAGCCAGGCTGAGTTGTCTCCCTCCGCAGAATTACCGGTGCACCCAGAATGAAATCTCACCTCCATCCACAGCCCCTGAGCTCCGCGCAGCCCCCTCACCGTCCTCCCTGACACCCTTCTCTCAGATCCTGGGCACAGTCCTCTCGATCCTGCCTCAGGGCCTTTGCACTTGCCACTCCCTCTGCCTGGAAAACTGTCCTCCACCACAACATATAACCTGAGCTCAAATGTTGAGGGTGGGCTTCCCTACCGCGGCCAGGCCTTTGACCATGCTGTCACGTTCACGTCCCCAGAGGGTCTCCCAGAGCCTGGCACATGGTAGGTGCTCACTAAATACACTTGGGATGAATAGAGCTGGTGCTCCACAGATATTTGCTGGATGAGAAAATGAGGTCTCTGCCATCTCCCAGGGCCCCAGTAGTGGGGTGGGGGGCAGATGTCCTCTAAGCCCATTGCTCCTTCCCTCCCCAGGGTGCTGCTGGCCAGGCCTTTTCCTTGTCATTGACTTGTAAGGGCTCTTTGTATATTAAGAAAGTTTGTCCTCTGACATGGACATCACAAATGTTTGTTCCTAGTGTGCCATTGGTCACGTGAATTGGTTCATGGCAATTATGATTATCATTTTTGGTCACGTCATACAGAAGTTTTATTTACTTTTTCACTTTTTTATGTAGTCAGAGTTGTTTGCCTTTTCCATTGCGGCTTCTAGATTTTGTGCATGCTTGGAGTAGCTTTCCCAATTCCAACCCTGAAACATTTTTTTCTAGGACTTTTTAGATTTGTATTTTACCCTTCAATCATTGAACGGTGTGGGACTGATTTTGAGCTGCAGGCCTGTTTTCAGCGATCAGCCTGTCGATACATCACACTTCACCGAAGGACCTGTCTTTTCCCCATGGAGCTGGAACATTCTTTTTGTACATGCTTTGCAGTCTACAGTGAACCGTCTTACTTAGCGTGGTCTTAACGACATGTGTTGCTAGTGGGTGGCAGGGCTGTTCTTTCTTGAGGTGAAAGACATTGCTGGCTCCATCCGGGGGTCCAGCAAGGGAGGTGGCCAGGGGAGCATGGACCAGCTCTCACCCGGACAACCTCAGTGACCTCTGTCCTCAGCCCCACAGTCTGAGAGATTTTGCTTCTCTGCTCAGAACTCTGAGAAACCCCACTTTGAGCTCTGAACATAAAAAGAAAGTCTGGGCCGAGGCTCCAAGCCGTCACCCCTCCCCCAGGCAGCTCCAGCATGAGGCCTCCTCTCTGCCCTGCTCCCGCCTCTTCTCTCTGCCACCGCTGCCAGGAAGTCTTCCTGGATTCTCGCGTGGCTCACACCATCACCTCGCCCACATTTCTGCTCAAGGCTCACTTCCCCACGAGACCTCCTTGGGCCCTGAGCTAAACGCGGCGACCTGCCCCCATCCTCCATCTACTGTCTTCTCCTCCAGGACTCACACCGACGTCACTGGCTTATTTATTATATTTTCCGTCTCTAGCTGCCCGCCCCCCCACCCCCAAGGACGAAAGCCCCATGGGGGCTCTGCGTGTGCTGTGTTACCCATGTGCTCAGTCGACACCCCTGCACGCTGAGCCACCTCCTCCCTCCAGCCGCATCTCTGTGGGGGCCACGTTTGTGCCCAGAGTCGTTCACAACCACCGCCTGACTGTGCCCACTGAGGCCGCCCTGCCTGGACTTCGGGGAGGCAGGCTCATGGGACAGCTTACGGAGGGGGCAGTGGCAGAGTCAGGGGGCCCCAGGCAGCACACAGCTTCCTGGGCTGCACGGGAGCCTCTTTGCTTGGAAGGGGGCCTGGGCAGTGGGGACCAGGATACACAGAGGCCAGGAAGCTGCCCACGGTCACCTGGTGGGTGGGCTGGTGGAGGGGGAGACCCTGGCTCAGGATGGGCGGGGCTTGGGCCTCCCAACAGGCTGGCCAGCCCCCTAGCTGGGGCCTCAGGGGGGTCCCGCCAGCAGAGGCCAAGTGGGGGCTGCCTGCCCTGCCCACATCGGGCAGCCCCAGGCTGGCCGACTCAGTCACCCTCCTCGGGGCCGGGCGAGCGGGAATGTAGGGCAGGCTGGAAAAAGGCGCTGGAAGCCGAGAGGCCGTGTTTGTGTTGGCGGCAGGGCGGAGGCCCCACCTGCATTTGATTCTCCCCCGCCTCCCCCTCCCGCGCTGCCCCTCTGACGAGCCTCGAAGTCCTGGAAGCCAGGGGGACGCCGGGCAGAACACTTTGTACTGGGAGCCAGTGAGCACCCGGCCACCCCAGCCAAACCCCCAGCCCCAGCGGGCGGGCAGGCGGGTGACACGCGGCCCAGTGACAGCGGGCAGGTGGGCAGGGGCCGCCCAGCAGCTCCGTCATTAGAGTCCCATCTGCCTCTGTCTGCTGCTACCCTGGACTGGCTGCCCCCAGCCCCCCTTCCCCCTCCCCCCCCCCCGCCATCTCGGGGCCATCAGCCAGGGTGTGGGCAGTTCAGGACCCCTGGGCCCGCAGTGCCTCTCGAGGTGGGTTCACCCTCCATGAGTTCCACAGCCAGCAGGCCTCCCTCCACCCCTCGCACCCCGTCCTTGCCCTGGTGAGACCCCTGCAAGCCACCTACTGCTCTCAAGCCAAAGACACAGCCCCGCCTCGGCCAGAGGGTCCCTCACGGTCTGGGCCTTGTGTCCCACCTCGGCCACTGCCCCTTCCTGCCCTGCACTGGCTTCTATCAGTTCCTTGGATGTGCTGTACCCCCTCTCTGCCTCAGGACATTTGCACCTGCCGGCCCGCTTTCTAGAACGTTCCACCCATCTCCTGAACCAGCAGACGGTCTCATTCTTCAGGCCCCGAGGCGAGGGTCTCCTCCTTAGAAACACTGCCACCCCCCACCCCAGTTTGCCTGCCATCACCTCCAGCTCTGCCCCTTCCAGCCACTCAGGTCTGCCCAGGTACCGCTTGCATCGTTTGCTTCCTAAATGTCCACCTCCCTGAAAGCGGGGATACTGCCAGGCAGTCCATGACCCCTGACCACCTGGGGGACTCTGGGCCTCCGTCAGCCCCCTAGCAGGGAGGGGACAGAGAGTCTGTGCCGCAGCTCAGAATGGAGACTGATGCGTACGTGGCTGGAGTGTCCTGGGGGCAGGGTCTAGCTCCTCTGGACAGACCCCAGCGTGCCCCCCAGGCTCCCAGCACCTCCCAGTTGCCTCTGACCACTTCCCCCGCACGCACAGCTTGGTGTAGCTTCTCTCCGTGCCTCTCTCCGGCCACACTTGGCTGTTCTGTTCCCGCTCAGCCCTGGACTATGTCCTTTCTCCGGACACCTGCACAGCTTCCCGGCTGGTCCCTGACGGCACAGGCCCCCAGAGCCTCTTCCCCGGACAGTTGGAGGCCTGCTGACCCCACGCCGGCCGGCCTCCAGGACAGCGCCCGTGCGCCCCTGCCCTGGCAACACGCTCTGCCCAGCTGGACTTCTTGCTGTTCAATGAACCTCTTTACAAAGGGTTTGCATGATATAAGTACTCTTCAAAAACATTTTCTCTAAGAAGTAAAAACATTTCAAAGAAACATCCCCTTTGACCTGGCCCGTCTGGCTTTGTTTCCCCCCCACCCCACCCCCCGCCCCGTCCCAGGTAACCGTCTTAGCGATCTGGTGTTTATCCTTCCAGCCATTTCAAAACACGAGCTCGCGCGCATGCGATACAGTATCCATCTGCGGCAGGCTTAGCATGAACGGTAACATGAGATGCTAGGCTCTCTGCTCGCTCCCTTTCACTCAACACGGGTTTGGAGGCCGCCCGTGTTGAAACATGCCCACAGAGCCCGCTCCCCGGGGCGGTGGTGCAGCGGGCCTTTCCACGGGGCTCTGGAGACGCCACGTCGTCAGTGTCCGTCTGTGGACGGGGAGGCTGAGTGCGCCCCAGGCCACACCCAGGGGAGGGGACCGCTCTCCAGGAACGGTCTTCTTGGCGTCGGTGTCGGCTACGAGGCTGGCCCTGCGGGGGCCCTTCCACACGCTCCCAGACAGGCTCCCCCGCCCCAGCCCCCCGCCCCTCCTCCGCTCCTCCCTGAGCTGGGGGAGAGGAGCCCCCGCCCGCCCTGTCCTCCTGTCCTCCCAGTGCACCCAGGCGGCTCAGCCTTTCCCCCTCTCCCCAAGTCACCAGCCACAGAGGCACCCAACAGGGTCAAGGTTGGAGACTTTCAGGGCCCAGCAAATCCATCTAGAATCTGAGGCTTCCCCCACCCCTGCAGCTGCCACCCTGGGCCCAGTCACCAGCGTCCCCCAGATCCTGCCAGCGGCCCCCCACCTGCTCTCCCATGGCCACTCTTAGGCCCCAGGAGGGGGACGTTAAACCGGGGGCTCCCCATGCCCTCAGAGTCAAGGCCAGGGTCACTGCAGTGGCCCCGAGGCCATCACGATCTGGCCGGGTCCTCCCCGCTGCCCCAGCCCCGTGGGCCTTCTGTCCAGGCCCAGAAGCACCGCGGGCTCTTTGCACCTGCTGCCTCTGTGGGGCGGGCTCTTCCCCCAGGAGCTTCAAGCTGCCTCTGCCCACCTCTGAGTATTCCCTTAAATGCCCTGTCTCAGGGCTGCCCAGGTTCTCTTTCTGCAAAGACACCCCTCCCGGCACGACTCCTTGAAGGCAGGGCTTCTGCTTTGTTGCCTCGCAGCTGCCGGCCCAGCGTCTGGCACACAATAGGTGCTCAGTAAAGACCTGCGGGATGAGTGGATCACCGCCACCAGGGGCCAGACTGCCCAGGTCAGCCCCAGGTAGGGCAACCAGCAGAGGGGCTGAGGGGCTTGGCCTCCGTGTGTGTGTTCTGGCACGTGTGTGCCTGTGTGTGTGTGTGTGCGTGTGTACACGGGCAGAGTTCCACCAGGGCTGTGCTGGGCCCTACACTGGGGAGTGGGGGAAACCTGGGAACTGGCACATGGAGCAGAATCCAGGGGCGGTGTCAAGGGCTGGGGGGCTGGAAGAGCTGGGGTACAGGCTGACCACCCCCAGCCCAGGTGCCGGCGTGTCCAGTCTCCCTGCCTTTCCTGCCTCGGTCCTGGCCTGGAAACAGCGGCCCCATGACTCAGCCGCCCAGGGCCGGGCTGCAGCTGCAGCTGACCCAGACGGGCAGGCAGCCCCTGGCGCCCCGGGCCCCCTAGGCCCACACCCAGGTCAGGGCCACCCCCGGCCCCGCCCCCACTCCTGGCTCCTGCCCCTAGGACAGGATTCCCTGAATTAGGCCCCCTGAGGCTGGATCCGGGTTGGAGGCTGGGCCGGGGGGCTCTGGGCTGGGGTCCCAGACCCGGGGACCTGGACTCGAGCCCCTTTCCTGGCACCTGGAAGAGGCTTGTGGGGAAGGAGACGTGGAACGGGCTGGAGCGCCCTTCCTGGAACCTGCCTTCCTGGGGAAGCCGCAGGGATTTCTGCCTGTCCAGGACCAAGCCCTGCACCCTGCCTGGCGTTGGAGGACCAGCTGGGGGCTTGGGTGGGCCTTCGCCACCTTGGGCACGTGACAACACCCTTCCAGGCCTGTTCTCTCCCGGCCTGTGAGACCCACAGCCTGAGCCAGAAGCCCCTCAGCCGCATTCTTCCTCCACCCAACACCGGGCTCCCTCCCCACCTCTGTCTGCACACTCTTTGAGACGGGGAGCTCAGTCCCCCACGCTCTCGGTGGAGGGGCAGCGCCAGCAGCCCCAGAAGACGGGGCCCGGGGCCCCGCACCCTGTTTGCCCCCCGGCCCCTCCTTGGCGCTTTGCTTCTCGGCAGTCGGGGCGCCAGCAGCCGCTCCCGCCCTCGCCTTGCCTGCTCACCTCCCCTGCCGAGCCGCCGCATCCCTGGGTCATGACTCACCCATGTGGGCACGTGGCCCCAGGGGGCCTGCTCTGTCACCTGGCCACGCAGATGCCCAGTGTGTGGGGGGACCTTGTGGCTGAGGGGGCGCTGCTGCACCTCCGCCCCAGCCTGAGACCCAGTGTCCGGGAAGTGGGTGAGGAAGGGGTGGGGGAGCAGCACCCCCTCAGGAAGCCCCAGGAAGCCGCTAGGGCTCCAGGCCGGGCCCGAGCGCCCCAGCCCCCTCCGGACACACTTGGGGGTCCCACTCCTCTCTGCTGCCAGCAACTCCCCAGGTCCCGGGCTTCGCTTCCCTACTGTTGCCGGTGGCCCCGCCCTGGGCCTTTGCCCGTGTGGTTCACAGGCCCCCATCCTGCCCGGTCTCCAGCCTGGGCGCAGCCACATGTAAACATGGGACCCGGCGCTCCTGGCGTCACCCCCTGAGCCTTTGTCTCTGCGTCTGTGAGACAGGGATGCGAAGGGACGCGCCACGAGGCGGTGGAGGGTCAAACGTGCCTCCCCAGCAGGGTATCTGCCTCCTACCCCCATTCCATCTCCAAACCCCCGGCCCCCAGGCCAGGCTACCTGCGGCTCCTGTGCAGGTGACAGGGCTGCCCCTCAATGTCCCCACGTCTGCACCCTTGTGCCCGCCTCATTCCAGCCGCCACGCTGAGGCAGGTGACCTTAGGGGTCCCCAGCCCTGATCCCGAGGTGTGTGGCCAAGTGGCCGGGGCGCTGGAGGGGATGGGGTGGGGTGACCTTGGGGGTGCGTCAGAGACCTGGGAGCAACTGAGCAGTGGGGGCTCCCAGGACGGCCCACAATGTTCGGAAGGTGAGTGAAAGTGTGCGGAGGGCTCCACCCCGGAAGGAGGCCCCGGGCTGGCCCGCGGCCCTCCTGGCCTGGGCTGACCTGAAGGCGAGACATTCAGGCCTTCCTGCGGCTCCCCGCCCACACTTCCTTCTCCTGGGGCCGAGAGGAAGAGCTCCTTGGGACACTGGGCCCGGGTGGGGGGCACCCAGGCTAACCAGACCGGGTATGGTCTGCAGGCTTCTGGGAGGACCTGGCTCACCTTCTATCACAGCCTGCAGGTTCCCCATTAGTGCCTGGATCTGGGGGCTTTGGAGACCATCCTTGGTACCACTTGGGTCACAGCTCTGGGAGGCCCACCCAGGCAGGAGGCCAGGGCCCTCTGTCAACCTGAGTTAAAGGTGGGAAGGGGGTGCCCACCAGTGAGCCCTCCTCTCTCACCGCTGCCCCATCCCATACAGCCCCAGCCCCCTGGCTACCCAGAAGGCTCCTGTCGGGGGACCAGCCAGCCCCAAGTCTGCACACGTGACATGAGGACACACCTGGCCTGCCTCTGCACCCGCTGTCCTGCTCTTCCCAAACCCAGTGGCACGTCTCCACCTCCTCCTCCCCAGGGCACCGTCAGACCGCCCCATTTTCTTCCTCCATTCTGGAGTTTTCTCACCATCAGCAGCAAACCCACCTGAAGAGCTCCCATGGGTGGATATCTTTTATCCTCAATTCCTGACCCAGAGGCAACCCCTCAACCCTCCCTGCTGCCTCTTGCCTTTACCTTGGTATTTCTAAACCACACGCTTATATGTCTACCCCTTGCTTTTGAAGTTCTAGACACTATCTAGTGACTGCCTAACAGGGAAGACGAGAGATCAAGATTTCATTTTCACGTCTCTTGCCCCCTGCCACTCCCCTATCCTGCCAATATAGTTACATTGCAATTCTAGGCTAAATAAATATTTACTGTTTGCATTTTATGTAAACATCATGTAACAGCATCACTATGTAAATGCTATTTTCAGCCAAGTCATGTGCTCTTCTATGACTATAGCTTTTTGGTTTCCCTGGGGTTAAAATTGCCTTTATGTTTTGGTTAGTTTTCAGTGCATCTGGCACTAGTTTGCTCTTGAACTCTCTGCCAGAACTGTAAAGCTTCTATCCATCCTGCTAAGAACATCAGCAATCCATCAGCCTTGTCCTTTTTTCTTCTGGAAGCTTCTTCCTAGGGCCCTAGAAGGATTAGTTACTCTCTAGGCCTGCTGAATAGTTGTAATGCTAGACTTTCTTTCCCCCATCATGTTAGGAATGTCCTTGGCCTCTTTCTTTGGTGGGGGGGGGGGAATGTGTTGGATTCCCCTGGTTCTTGGATGCTGTGCTTCTCCCTTCTGGTTTCCCCCTCCTTTTGCTGGAGCATATCCTCAAATAACTTTCTGAGAAAAGGTATGTGGTAGGTACAACTTCTGACTGTGCACATCTGAAAATGTCTTTAATTTACTCTCAGACCTGAGAGTTTGACTGGGTATAGAACCCCAGATTGAAAATAACCTTTTTTTTTGTTTTTTTTTTTTTGCTTTTCAGACAGTGAGGTAAACAGAGAGAAGGCCCCTTGGTCCTGTTGTAGTGCTGTACACATCCAGGCTCTGGGTGATCCAGCTCAGCTGGGACCCTATGGGTGGCAAAATTCTCCCTTGATTAGACTACCATCACTTCCACTGTCTCAGCAACAGCTGGAACTAAGCCCCTTGCCCTGAATCTAGCCCATCATCTCCTTGCTAGCTGCTCTCTTTGCCTCCCCCACCCCACCCCCGCCCCCCCACTCTACACATAGCTCAGAAACATGTAAATCAGAGCATGTCACCTCTGGGCTTAGAGCTGAAAACCCACCTACAGCTTCTGATCAAGTGAAAACAAATCCAAACTCCTTATGGGGGCTGCCAGGCCCCGATCTGGCCCCTACCAGCCACCGCCCCCCCCCATCATCTCGTACCACTTTCCCAAGTCCCACTTGCCCGGGAGCTGCTGTCCCCCAATATTCCAGGCTATTTCACCCCAGGACCTCAGGTCTGATGCTCCCGGCCCACAGCTGCACTTAGTAAAGGTTTGTTGAATGGCTTAGTGAACAGGTGAGTGAGGGAATCCACCTCTGCCTTAACCAGAAGCTTGGGAACCATCTAAGGCCTGGGGTGGGCTGGGGTGGGCTTCAGAGCCTGGTTGTCAGCAATACAAGGTGTCAGGAGGGGCCGAGGTGGCTGGGGCAGCCCTTCCTCTGCTCCTGGACGTCTGTCCAGCTCACGACCCTCCCTTGTTTGGTTTCTGCTTTTTTTTTTTTTTTTTTTTTTTTTTTGCGGTACGCGGGCCTCTCACTGTTGTGGCCTCTCCCGTTGCAGAGCACAGGCTCCGGACGCGCAGGCTCAGCGGCCATGGCTCACGGACGCAGCCGCTCCGCGGCATGTGGGATCTTCCCGGACCGGGGCACGAACCCGTGTCCCCTGCCTCGGCAGGCGGACTCTCAACCACTGCACCACCAGGGAAGCCCCTGGTTTCTGCTTTGATGCCACCTCCTGGGAGAGCCCCTGCCCGCCTCCCACACGGCTCACTTGCCGCCGCCTGCTTTCTTCCGCCTGGCCCTGCTGCTCCGGAACTCCATGCCCCACCCCTTGGCTTGCTGGTTTCTTGTCCATCTCTCCCTGGACTGAGTTTCCTGAGGAAGGGGTCTGTGTGGCCTCCCCAGCACTTGGGGCCACTCCTGGCCTCTGGTCGGTGCTTGAGTCACTGAGTCAACAGATCTGGGGTGGAGGCAGGTCTGGGGCCAGAGAAGAGGGATGCCCGGGGAGCCCCACTTCCCTTGCGTCCCTCTCTGTTCTCCCCCAGGCCCACCGGTGGCGGTGGCTGGTGAGGTGGGCTGGTTGGCCCCCCCCGCGCCCCCCCCCCACATGCCCCAGAGCCCTTTGCCTGCCAGCTGCAGATCTGCCAGATAGGGGGAGACCTGCAGGAGGGCGGCAGCAGGGGTGGGGGAAGGGCTCGGAGCCGGGCCTGGCGCTCGCCCTCCAACGCCGCCGTCCTCCGAGTTTCCGTGGCTGTCTGTGCGTAACCGCACCGCGGTTTCCATCAGCACTGCCAAGTGGCGGCTGCTGGGCCTGGCCGTGGGTTCTGATCCCCGACAAGCCTGCTCTCTGTCAGGCAACCCTGGGAAGCTGGGGCGCATGGGGGGTGCAAAGGGTTAAGCTGCCCTCTACCACCCCGTCTCATTTCTCAAAGGCCGGGCCCTCTTTCCTTCCAAGTCACAGCTGACGTGAAATGTAGCCTTAAAATGCAGCTGACATGAAAAACAATAGCACTCCCTCGGAGAGGTTCTGCTGCAGGCTGGACGGCCCCCCGCCCCCCAATAATTACTCAAGACATTGGCATGAGCCGGGCCTGGTTAGGTAACAGGCTGCTCGCTCCGGAGACTTATAACTCACAGGCAGCTACACATGATCCCTGCAGACAACAAAATCGTTTCCAGGATGGCGGGGAGGGCGAGGCCTCGAGGAGGGGGTACGGGGAGGGGGTACGGCGGGGGGGCGGCGGCTGGGGGGGCTGAGACCAGGCCGGGTGGGGGTGGGTCCGAGGGAGGGCCTCCCGGGGGCCCCAGGGATGCAGCCTGGGAACTTGGGAGCCGGGGAAGCGTTTGTGGGAAGTAGTTCCCTGCCCCCTCTCTGCTCTGACTCCTACCCTTGCCCTAGTCCCTGGAGGGTGAGGCCACTCTGGTCCAGTCTGTTACTGAGCAAGGCATGGGAGACACTCATTCATACTGAAGTGTGAATGACTAACCACGTTGGGAGCACTTCCTCCTTCTCTGTGGAAGATAATTAATTGTCTGTTTACTGTCTGTGGCCCCATTGAACACGACTCCCTCAAGGGCAGGTCCACATACTTTCCCCCGTGTTCCCAGCGCCTAGTACATAGCAGACATTCAGAAAATATTTGTTGAAGACGACATCTAACCCAAAGAAGGAAGCGTCAATAGTGTAACTCTGGGCACGCAGGGCGGGGCCCCCGGCAGCCAGTGCCAAAGGGATGCTGGCAAGAGGACGGCTGTGGACAGTTCCGCTCCCCTCCCCGCGCCCGCGCCCTGAAACCCTGGGCCCCTGGAACCTCCCGCAGGAAACGCCCATTTCCCTGGAAGGATGCTGAGCTGAGGCGGGTGGAGGACTCAGAACGTGTGGGTTGGGAGGGCCCTCCCCTGGCCTCCCCATCAGTCTCGCTCTGCACCCGGCAGCCCGGCAGCCCATCCACGCCCGGGGAGCCCGATGTCTGGGGCGGCAGCAGGAGGGAGGGTCCAGCTCAGGCCTGGCCTCTGCCACAGCTCGGGGAAGCGGCACCTCCCACTCTTTCTGGGCCCTTTTCCTCTGTGACCAACTCTGGGCCCAAGGTTATCCCTCTCCAGGTCCATCCGACCTTGGTCTCCGGCCCCAGTCTGAGGTCAAACATGCCACTGCTCCTGCACTGTCCCCACGTGCAGGCAAGGCGTGGCTGGAGCAACAGGCCCGCAGCTGCCCAGCCGGGCCCTTCGCTGGGCAGAGCAGCTTCTATCCACCGACAAACACCCAGGCTCCCCACCCCAAATGCCCACCTCCTCGTTCCGTCACTCAGGCCACCAGGATTTATGAGGCACCTACTATGCACTGGCATGGGGGTCCTGGTGACCCACGCGGTGGGATCCACGTCCCCGATCAGGTCAGCACAGCGTCTACTGTGGTCAGAGTGGACACGGCGGTAGCACAAAGTCAGACCAAGTAAGGAACTCCGTGGCCCTGGGTGGCCACACCCAATGGGCTATCACAGACCTTGTTTCTGGGCCCCCCGATGCCACAGTGCACCCCTTCCTGAAGTCACCTCCCCTAGGATGATGGGACGCCCGAGATTCCTCCCCCGGGATCTCTTGCTGGGTGACCTCACTCGTACACCCCTTCTTTCGGTGCCGGCTCCACACCGCCCACTCTCAACCTCGCCACCCCCCCGAGCCTCATACCCCAACTGCAGGTGGACACGCCCACGCAGACGTCTCAGAGACATGTCACCTCCTCCTACGCCGTGTTCCCTCCTGGGAATCACCTTGGCCTTCCCTCCCCCGCTGAGTGGCCAAGGCAGAGCCAGGGCGGGGGGGGGTTCCTTTCCTGATGACGTCCCACCCCCACCCCCATATCCAACCCACCCCCAAGTCTGAGGATTTCACCCCCTGAACATCTCCTGCATCGCCTTTCTTTCCACCCTGTGGTCCTCTCCTCCCCCTTTCTCCCAGGACTTTGGCCATGGCCCCTCACCTGTCTCGCCATCTCCTCTGGTCCCCCTGTGATCGTCTCACATTCCAGCCAGAGAGCAGCTCTTGTGGGAAGAGTTCATTACGTGTGTGTGTGTGTGTGTGTGTGTGTGTCTGTGTCTGTAAGAGAGAGTGTGGGTGGGTGGGTATATGTGAGTGTAACCGAGAGGATGCACTCACTGTATAGCTTATAATGAAAAAGAACCATTTGGACCTCAGTTCACACCTCTGTCCCATTCATGGGGCAGCTGCTTCTAAGGCTTCCCTTTGGCAATCCTCTTATCAGCCTTAAGGAACATGCTTCCCATATTATTTCTTGATTTATCAACTTCAGAATCTTTTATATAATTCCTTCCATGGAGGGTGAGGATTGAGCTCTCTCACACCATCTTATGCATCCCCTCTCTCTCATTTCCCAGGATCACTTCACCGTTATTGTCATTCAGTCTACAGTGAGATCTACGCCCAGCATTTATTCCTTTAGAGCCATGGGCTCTGTGGTTCTCCACCCTGTTTTCTAGCATTGCCTACCTTGGGGCAATCCTCTGCTGTTTCAGAAGCCCCTTTGTATCAGGTTTGCCTCTGAGTCCACCCTGTTCATTTTCCTGGGAGGCCTCCCTGGAGCAGCCTGGCCTCTGCCTGTGCCTGGGCTGGGACGTCCCCGGCATATCCCCCTGCACAGGCCCCACTGCTGCCTGCCTTCCGGAAATGCCTTCCTCTGTCCTCACCTGCTCCCACGTTTTGCTGGAGCACCTTCTCCATAACTTTCTAAGAAAAGGTGTGGAGAGTAAATTTCACGAACTCTCACGTGTTTTCAGACATGCCTTTATGGTATCCTCGCCCTTGACAGATACCTTGGCTGGGTATAGAATTGTACTTTGCTTTGGAATTTTGAAGGCGTCTTTGTAAGTCTTCTCTACTGAAAACCAACCTGTTCTGAGGCCTGTGGTTTGGTAGGTCACCTGTTAGGTTTTTGGGAAGGCTCTGGAAGGACACGAGGACACGGTGGCTGCCCTTTTAGTCCAGGTTCTCGGTGGGCTCTCCCTCCCGTTGATGTTTCCTCTCCCCAGCTGTCTCTCATCTCCCTTCCTGGAATGTCCAGTAGTTGGATGTTGAGTCTCCTTGGACCAAGTCTCCACGCTTCTTGGCTGTTCTCTCCTATTTTCCGTCTCTCTGTCTCTCTTCTACTTTCTGGGAGACTGACTTCAATCTTTTACTGTTTTTCTTTGTTTTTTTTTTTGTTTTTAATTCAGTAGCATATTTTACATTTCCAAGAGCTCTTTCTGGTTCTCTGTTTCTTTTTCATAGCGTCCTGTTCTGGCTTAATGATTACATTATCCTCTTGAATTTCAGAGTGATCTTACAAATGCAACATTTTTCATATGGCTCCGCTGCCTAATGCCCTTTGGGGTGCCCCACTGTCCTCACCCTGAGTGCCCCTTCCTTGATCTAGCCCTGTCCAGCTCTTCACCCTCCCTCACCCCACTCACTCCCTTGGCCTGTGCTCAGCCCTCTACGTCCTCTCAGATATACAAAGCAGGCCTCTTCCTTCCTGCCTCGGGGCCTTTGCACGTGCAGCTCCCTGTCTGGAAGGCTCTCTCCATCTCTCTGCTTAGACGAGCTAATTTCCACTCATGCTTTGTGGGCAGATCACAGGGCGCTTCCTCAGATGCCTTTGCTAACTTCCTAGGTGGGGTCACAACCCCTGTTCTGTGTCCCTTCAGCTCTATTTATAGCACTCGGCATGATTTTTTTCCTTTTTTTTTCTTTTCCCAGTTTTGTTGAGATATAATTGACATACAGTGCTGTATAAGTCCCCGCCCCTTCCTCCTAGAGGGTAACCCCCATGAGGGCGGGGTCTGCTCCAACTTGTCCGCTGCTGTACCCCAGGGCCCAGCACGGAGTTGGGGCTTGTATCAGTGTCTCACTGCTACTGTAACAACTTACCACAAACCTAGCAGTACGCACATTTATTCTCTTACAGCTCTGGAGGTCAGGAGCCTTACTGGGCAAAAATCAAGGTGTCACGAGGCCTGCATTCCTTGTAGAGGCTCCAGGAGAGAATCTGTTTCCTGGCCCTTTGCAGCTTCTAGAGGTTACTGCATCCTTGGCTCGTGGCCCCTGCCTCTACTTTCAAAGCAGCATGTGGCATCTTTTCTCCTCTCTGACCTCTGCTTCTGTCATCCCAGCCCCTCCTCTGACTCTGAACCTCCAGTCTCCCTCTTATAAGGACCCCTGCCATGACATTGGGCCCACCTGGATCATCCAGGGTGGTTCCCCCACCTCAAGAGCCTTCACTTAATTGCATCTGCAAAGTCCCCTTTGCAATGGGAGGTCACATGTTCACAGGTGCCGGGGACTAGGACAGGGACATCTTTGGGGCTGTTATGTGAGCACCGTGCTCATACGTGCTTGTAGAGCAGGGACACGGTTCCAGTGCAGGATAATTGGGGTCTCCTGGGGGAAGTGCCCTTTAAGGGGACACCTCAAGGACCAGGCAGGTAAAGGGGAAGAGATTAAGGGGGGAAAGAGGGCAGTGCCTCTGAGCAGCCATGAGGACTTCCAGCGGGACAACACCAGGGCCTACCTCAAAGTTCTGGGAGCCACCATGAATGGTCTAGAACTATAGTCAGGGCAGAGGACACTGTTGGTGACTGGGGTGGTGGTGGGGAGTCTGTGTGATTCTGCCCTTGAGGGGCTCTTCCACAGGCCACTCCTCCTCGGTGTCCCCTGGGCTCTCCACCTGCTCTCCTTTGCTCATCGGGAGGTCAGGCCCGATGACCTCCCATCCCATCTGAGCCCACCTGGCCAGCCCCCAGGCTCCCTGCCCCCTGTAGCCAGAGCAGCAATTCAGATCACACAGCGACCGCCACCCCCACCACCACCTGAAAGCTGGCCAGAGCTTCCCCTGGGCTGGCGTGAAGACCCAAGGTGCAGGGTTCTCGCCACGCTCCTGCTGCCTCGCCCCGCCAGGCCCTTGGTCCCCTTTCCGTCCTCATTTGCCACACTCCTGCCCTGCACGAGCCATGTCCTCTGCACCTAGTATCATACAGCTGGGAGGTGGAGGAAGCGCCGGGCTCCAACACTCACCTAGTAACCACTCCCTGAACTACAGGGTCTCACTCCCGAGATGAGGAGTCACCAAACACTTGAGGAGCCTGATCCCACCCCCGTGGGACAGCAGCCTCACCACGGGGTGAACTCACGCCTGAAGAGGGAGCTTCAGGGGGCTTTAGATTAGATCCAACATCCTTAGACAGATACAAAGGGGTGCCAGCAAAAGGAGTGGAGATCAAAGACCTGATTGCTGTGATGGCCAGAGAAGCCTCCAGAGACTGGCCGATGAGCAGGACAGGCCAGCACATGGGGGAGTAGTGAGTGGAGGCCAAGCCAGTGGGATCACTCATGACATAGTACAGGCAGAAAGAGAAAAGTAAGGGACGAAAGAAAGGCGGGGGAATGTGGAGGCTGGAGGCTCCAGAACCGATGGAGAGGTGTTCCAAAAGGAGAGAAGGAACAGAGACCACTGCACACACCTGAGGGAAGGACACACATGTGCCTGGACTTTAAGGGCCCAGAGTGCAGAACAGAAAAAAAATCAAAGTAAACCAAGAAACCAAGAAATTCACAATATCATTGGCAATTATGCACCTATCTCTCAGAAGCTGACATGTCACAGTGGGAAAAATGAACAAACAAAATAAGGAGGTAGAGGAAGTGAATGACTCAACTAACAGAAAAGGCTCTGCTGCCTCCACATGTACACAGAAAGTTCACAAAAATGACCTTATTAGGCCCTAAAAGAAAAGTCAATAAATTTGAAAAAGTCTATACCTTAAAATTAAATTGGAAACTAGTAACAAAAAGAGACCAACAAAACTGATACACCTGGAAGTTAAAAAATATATATTTCTGAATAATTCTTTGGTTAAAGAGGAAATAAAATGGAAATTAAATTTATTAAAAGAGATTCACAATGAAAGTATGACATATCAAAATCTGTGGGATGCTGCCAAAAAGGTATTCAGAGGAATATTTATAGCAGTTTTTAAAAATCAGGAAGTTTGAAAACAAATGGGCTAAGCTTTCAATTCAAGAGGCTAGAAAAAGAACACCAAAATAAATACAAGGAAAGAATAAGAAAGGATAAAGGAGGACATTAACAAAACAAAGAAAAATTTTTTGAAAATAGAATTGATCGACAAAACCAACTACTGTTTTTTTGAAGAGTCAAGAAAATAGATTAACGTTAAACAAGTAAAGTAACAAAGAATTAGGAATGAAAAGGGAGTAATAACTACACATGCAGAGTGAATTGAATAATTATGTTATTATGATACATTATTCTATGTCCATAAAACTAAAAACTCAACATGATAAATAATTTTCAAGGAAAAATTGTCCAAAGTAGCTTATGAAATAGAAAATCCTAATAAACAAAAACCCATTGGGGAAATTGAAATAATAGTCACTTACCCTCCTCCTGAAGGTTCTAAGTTTTTTGAGCTATTTCTACAATATTTTCAAGAAGCAAATAACATCAATCCCACACAAAGTGTTCCAGTTATAGGCAAAGATGGGACATTGACCACCTTATCTTATTAGATAAAACCAGGCACCAAAACTGGGTAAGGAAATATAAGAAAATTCTAGATCAAAGCTAGTTATAAACACAGATGCCCAAATCCTAAACTGTAAAGTAGCACATGGAATTCAGCAGCCTAGGAGAGTCAAGATCATGTATATACCAGGGATTCAAGGACAGTTCGACCTTAGGAAGTCAAGCAATGCTCTAGCTCACATGATCTGGTATCTGGCCCCTGTTTTTTGTGTGTTTTCTTTTCTTTCCTTCCTTTTTTTTTGGCCACACTTCATGGCTTGCAGGATCTTAGTTCCCTGACCAGGGATTGAACCCGTGCCCCTGTAGTGGAAGCACAGAGTCTTAACCACTAGACCACCAGGGAAGTCCCTTGGTGTGTTTTTCAACTGGATTTATACTCTCATTTGTGGGCTGATGGGTTCGGGTGTGTGTCTCCCATTCCCAAGTTCCCAGCCTGCCCAGGGGCAGGGTTGGGTTGGGCTCATGCCAACTTTGCCTGGCCTCACTTGTACTCTGGTTTGCTATGTTTTCTCTCCATCCTTTCACCGCCTCCCCCCCTCCCACCACCCCCCAACTCACGGCCAGTCACACAGTAGGCACCCAGAGGATCCCTATGGAACTGATCTGATTTTTACTGTAACTCAGCACACTCAGGCAGATCCTTCCTGACTCAGCCATGTTTCTTGCACCAATGGGAGGTGACCTCGGGATGGAAGAGTTGGGAGGGATGGACAGACAGGTGCACAGAGTGTGGGCAGAGGGACAAGAGGCAGCCAAAGAGCTAAGGTTGATGGGAGCCAGCCAGGGATCCCAGGATCAGGAGGTACATGGGCTCAGGTGTTCCCAGGTTGAACCAACCCATGGATATAGATTGGCATTCAAATGAGCTCTTGGGCCTTTCAGGGGACGGAGCACCGGGGTTCAGGCAAGAGAAGGCTGGGATGCTTCACTGGGAGCCCTGCCAAGTGCCTTCACCGAGTACTGTGTCCTGAGCCTCTGTGGGTCCCACATGACTCATACCCTGAACACCTCTGGGCTGTGCACCCCATACTCCACAGCAGCAGCCCTGTGCGGGCCACCTGGCTGGCTCTCAGGAGAGATGGGCAGAGTTAGGCTGGAGAGAAGTCCATTCTAAAAGGAGCCTGGAGGACAGGGTCTGGGGCCTCTCTGGGGAAGCCTCATTCCTACCCGTGGCTTTGCACCTGCCGTTCCCTCTGCCTGGTCTTTGCAAGGCTGGCTCCTTCTCGCCACTGGGTCTCAGCCCCTCAGGGACGCCATCCCAGCCCCTTTAACGGTCCTCATCACGGCCCCCAAGTTCTTTCTTTCGTGGAACTTATCACCGCGAACTTATCTTGTTTTTGTCTGTTTGCTCGTTTCCTTGATTACCGTCTGTCCTCCCCAACAGAAGACAGTCCCTTGGGAGCTGGGACCTCTGCGATCTAGGCCACCACTGACCCCTGGGGCACAGGAGTGTGCAGTGAACGTTTGTTGAATGAATGGATGAGTGAGTGAGGGCCAGGCGGGGACACCCCTGGGGGAATTCTCCCTGGGGGAGTAACTCTGGTTGTACTTTTCAAAGGGGTGGGAGTGGCCTGGCCCCGTCCAGGCTGGAACTGGGGGCTTAAGGACGTGCGAGTCCTGCGGGGCTGGGGCAGGGGCTGGTGGCTGTGCTGGACGCCGGGCCAGGCCTCTCAGGCCACCTGCCTTCCCGCTGCGCGTGTTTTGCACCCCCGTCCCGCCGCCCGCAGCTGTGCCGGGGCGGTGGGGAAGCAGCAAGGCCAGGCTGTCTCCCCAGCAGTTGTAGGAACACCTGTCGGGAAGGGTGTGGAGGGGGCCACGCCGGCAGCTGAGAGCTGAGCCTGGCCCGGGCCAGGGGAGGGCCTGGGTCAGCAGACTGGGGCTGGCGGCTCTGGGCAGCTGGTGCCGGGACCTGTGGGCCCGACAGGTGGGCCGGGGGGCTCAGCAGCTGGGCTGGCAACGACTGGAGGCAGGGTAGGCGCATCCCGGGGGGTAGATCCGGCCCCGGAGCTGTGTGTGCATGTGTGTGCGGGGGGTGGGCACAGGGGGTCTGGTGTGGGACAGGGGACAATGGGGGCATTTTCTGGGCCCCTCGCCCAGAGCGGCAATGTCCTGTGACGGCCCCCAGCGTTTGGCTCCGATGTGCCACAGGCTTTTCTGCCTGAGAAAGGCCTCTTTTTGCTTTTCTGAGAACTCTGGAGGCCCTGGGATGTGCACACTGAGGGGGTGCACAGAGTATGGATGTTGGGTGGAAAAAAGAGTTGAGGACAAGCTTTTCCTGCCTGGGCCGCCCCCCCTCCCCCGCGAGAGGCTGGGTTCCCACAGCGTGGAGGGGGGTGACTGTTTCTTTGGACGGTCCCGCAGCTTCCCTGCCAAGATAGTGGGTTTAGATGTTAATACATATTCTGCCAGAAGAAAAGAAAAACGGTTTTGTAGACAGTAGTTTGGGAACTGCTGGGTTAAACAAAATTAGGTTCTTTGACTGGAGGCCTTCTCAGGGCCTTTAAAATGCAAATGAGCATCGTTTGCACAAAAGCCCTGGGGCGGGGGCGGGGGGGGGAGGGGTGCTGAGTGGGAAGGGAGGGGTTCTGTGGGAGCTTTCTGAAACTCCTCTGGCCCTGGATCCAGGATCCACGGCTGGAATTCTGAGCAGAATTCTAAAGATTCGAGGTTTCCTTAAGTTCAGTGTTCCACGTCTGCCATGCCGAGAGGCCGGGTGCCCCGCGTGAGAAGGGCGGCCTGATCGCGTCTATGCCACCTGCCTTCTACCCAGGCTCTGCAGAGCTTGGACAGCCCGGACTTAACGTCCCAGGCTGTGACCCGCACCCATCCTCTGAGCCCTCCTAGCCACGGACCCCCGGCCGAGCCCTCTGAAGGCAGCAGGAACTGAAACTGAGGACCTGTCCTTCCACGGGGCAGGCGGCTGGAGCGCAGGGCGGCCCCGGGCTCAGCTCAGGGTCTGAACTGCCTCTGTGCCTCCTGGAAAAGGGGCCCCACCTGCCGGGTCGGCTGCCTCTGCGGGGTCATCGCCGTGTGCACAAAGCTGGGGGGCTGAGGGCACCAACACGGCCCTCATCCCAGTACGACAGGGGTTCAAGGTAGCGCTCAGAAACTGGCTGAAGCCTCGGAAAGAGCCGTCGTGGGTTCTGTCCAATGTAGTTAAAAACATCTGACTGTGACCACAAAAATGCTGGCCTCGGGCCTGCTGCGAAAACATTTTCATGTGAAATGCAAACGCGCTGGCGCGGTGAAGAGCTTGTGCATTAACCCTTGGAAGGAAGTGTGCGCAGAGCCGGCTTGGCCAGGAGCCACGGCCTCGGCCACCAGCAGGGACACAGCCCAGGGCACAGTCTCTGGGGACAGGTGCGGGGCCTTCAGGGTTGCTGCTGGGCTCCGGCAGCCTAGGGCCTGGACGTCCTCATGGGCTGGGGACATCCAGGTTTGGGGGGGCCTCCAGAGGTCAAGGGGCAGCCTGCTGCCACCGATGGGGCTGAGGCTCACAGACAAGCGTTCATTCATTCGAGGCACCCTGAGTGGGCAGTGGTGTGGTCCGAGGCTGGGGGTGTGTATCAAGCAGACCCCGTCAGCACTCAGCTGGTATCTTGGAGTTGGGGGAGAGATGTGATAGCCGAGAGGTAAAACTGGGAGGTACTGGGTGCACGGTACACGGGGTGGCATGTGCCAGGGAGTCCCTCCTACCTCAGTGGGAGGGAGCCCGTCCCCTCTGCGCCAGCAGGGATGGCCCAGCTTTCCACGGCTAAGAGGGCCACTGCAGCGCACCGCCCGGAGGCCCAGCCCAACACCCGGGGCACCAGTGCTCGAGGACAGATTCCCCAAGGGGCGAGTGCGGCCGAAGGGAGCGCACCATCTCCGTGCTGATGGCCCACCATCTTCACCGAAGGCCGTAGAAACTGTCCCCTGACGGGGCGGTCAGGGGAGGGGGCGTCACCAGCACTGAGCGTTACTCTCCTTTTTCATCTTTGCCAGCCTGCTGTCCAGAGCCTGCATCCCACCACCCGAATCCCCAGCCTCCTGACCACCGCCGTCGGTGGTAGGACTTCAGCACCCTGTGGGGAGCTCGCTGGACACGGGGCTGCTAACCCTTCCACAGCAACACATAGGACGGCTGCTTTCCCCAGAATAGGGCCCTTCAGCCTCGCTCACAGAGAGGAGTAAGGGGACAAGCTGAGAGTGGACTGGCTGAAGGCCTTCGCCCCCAGGCGCCGTCCACTTCCTCGGGGGCTGTCGCCCTCCCGAGCCCAGGCTGCCAGCTGTCTGCGTTCATCTCAGGCAGGCGGCCCTCACCCAGAGCCATGTGCGCACTTGGGCCCCCAGCGCCCGAGCCCGCCTGCCAGGGAGCGTGTCCAGCTGGCCCGGCCCCCCGCCCTCCCGCCCCGACAGGTGTGTGGTGACTCAGCGGGGGTTAATTTTTCAGCACAGGCAGCTGTCTGGAGACAGCCCAGAGACCCTTGAGCCCGCCCCAGGCTGAGGGTGGGGCTTCAGAGCCAGGAGCTTGGGGGCGTCTGGCAGGAAGCGGGGGCAGCTCAGTCCAGTGCCTCTGGGGCCCCTCTCTTCCCCGACCCTCGCCCGGGCAGGGGCTCCAGCACGTCCCACCTCCCTCTCTGCTGGCATGGGGGCAGGGGCCCTCCAGGATGGTCTCCTCTTGTTTGCCTGTTCCAGCCTGAGAGTGCTGCGGCAGTGACTCTACTTTCAAGCAGGTCTTGAGGACCCTTTCTTGGGGTTCCAGCCCCCATTCCCAAAGGCTCTGGCAGGGCCCTGGCTGGGGATCCTGACCTGGTACCAGGTATTTGGATCCACAGAGAGGGGAGGGCTCCCAGACCTCCTCTGGCTCCACAGGCCGGACTCAGAAACATCCGAGGGACCCCAGTGTGTCTCTTTGGAACCCAGAGAGGCCACAGAGCCCCATCCCTGAGCCCAGGGTGCAGAGGGTCCCTGTGTGGGTGTCCACAAGGCCCATGTGGGCCCCCAGGGAGGAATGTGGGTGTGCATGGACACTCTGTACACATGTTCTCACCAGCTCCGGGCCAGCCCCAGAAGCAGTGGGGCCAGGAAGTAGAGAGGGAGCCCCTGCTCATGAGCAGGGGAGAGTCCCAAAGGAAAATGGCTCGAGACCTAGGCCTTAGCAGGATGGCTCAGGGGTCCAGCCAGAGGCAGGTGGCACAGGAAGAAGGGCCACCAGCTTTGAGGGCTTGGGGCCCACGTGTTCCTAACTCACGAATCCTTGCTTTATCTACTCATCCAAGTTCGCTTGTTTCCTCCATCCCTTCCTTCCATCCATCCATCCATCCACAAACCCACCCACCCAGACTTCCTTCCTACAAATATCTGTCTATCCGTCCAAACACCCACCCATCCATCTACCCACCCTCCATCCATCCATCCCTGCATCCATCTACCCACCCTCTATCCATCCATCTCTCCATCCATCCATCCCCTCATCCATCATCCCTCCATCCATCCATCCCTCCATCCCTCCATCCCTGCATCCAAACACCCACCCATCCATCTACCCACCCTCCATCCATCCATCCCTGCATCCAAACACCCACCCATCCATCTACCCACCCTCTATTCATCCATCCCTCCATCCATCCATCCCCTCATCCATCATCCCTCCATCCCTCCATCCATCCATCCCTGCATCCAAACACCCACCCTCCATCCATCCATCCCTGCATCCAAACACCCACCCATCCATCTACCCATCCTCTATTCATCCATCCCTGCATCCAAACACCCACCCATCCATCTACCCACCCTCTATCCATCCATCCCTGCATCCAAACACCCACCCATCCATCTACCCACCCTCCATCCATCCATCCCTGCATCCAAACACCCACCCATCCATCTACCCATCCTCCATCCATCCATCCCTCCATCCATCCATCCCTGCATCCAAACACCCACCCATCCATCTACCCATCCTCCATCCATCCATCCCTCCATCCATCCATCCCTGCATCCAAACACCCACCCATCCATCTACCCATCCTCCATCCATCCATCCCTCCATCCATCCATCCCTGCATCCAAACACCCACCCATCCATCTACCCACCCTCCATCCATCCATCCCTGCATCCAAACACCCACCCATCCATCTACCCATCCTCCATCCATCCATCCCTCCATCCATCCATCCCTGCATCCAAACACCCACCCATCCATCTACCCACCCTCCATCCATCCATCCCTGCATCCAAACACCCACCCATCCATCTACCCACCCTCCATCCATCCATCCCTGCATCCAAACACCCACCCATCCATCTACCCACCCTCCATCCATCCATCCCTGCATCCAAACACCCACCCATCCAACTACCCATCCTCCATCCATCCATCCCTGCATCCAAACACCCACCCATCTACCTACCCTCTATCCATCCATCCCTCCATCCATCCATCCTCTTATCCATCATCCCTCCGTCCATCCATCCCTCCATTCATCCATCCCTCCCTCCATCCATCCCCCCATCCATCATCCCTCCATCCATCCATCCCTCCATCCTCCATCCATCCCCCGCCTACCTACTTTTACTCCCACCCACCCCCGCCCCCATTCCCTGTGTCCGCCTTCATTCTCTCCACAAGCAGTTAGCAGCTGTCTCCTGTGTATCTTGTGGCAACGGCAACAACAAGAAGATCAAAAGGCATTGATGACGCAGCCACTGGCCTCTGGAGTGACAGCCTGCCACCAGCTAAAAATAGCCCAGGATCAAGATGCCGGCCGGCTCTCCATCCCTTCTTTCATCTCTTGGGTCTTTGCCTCTCTCGACAGGGGACACAGTCCATGCAGCTGAAAGGTCCCAGATCAAAAGGGATTGTGGGGCAGGCATGGGGGTGCTGTCAGGGCTGGGTGACGAGGTACAAGGTTGACAAACGGGGTGAGTCTGTTTGACCCTGAGGGTTTTGGCGGACGTTGCGGACTGGGGCCATTGGTGGAGAGAGCAAACACCCAAGGGAGGCAGGTTTGGGGGAAGAAGAGGCAGCGCCTGGGCCTGGGCTCGGCCCCAGAAAGAGTGGGGAGTCCGGGTTCCCCGAGGTGCGATGCACAGGGACACATGGTTGCGGGCTGGGCGGGGGTCAGGTTCCTGGGACCACACGGCCTTGAAATGGGCCCTGGGCGTCGATGGGGCCATCAGAGACCCCATCAAGCTGTCCCAGGCACAGATACCCACCGACTCCTGCCTGCCCCCTTGCTGTGATACAGAGTGAGGTCGGCTAGGCCTGGCCTGTGTTCACGGCTAAACCATTTGGGCAGCGAGGCCGCTACACAGAGTTCACTGGGCACTTACTCTGCGCTGGGCTCTGTCCTGGGCCCAGGGCCGCTGTGGGGATGGCGCTAGACCAGCCCCGCCTCGGCGAAGCTTCCCTTCCCGCAGTGGAGCCAGACCGTGACACCCAGCCCAGCTTTAGGGTCAGGTGGTGATGAGGGACCGGGGTGCTGGGGGCCGAGACCAGCAGGCAGTGAGGGGAAGGCGTGTTGGGCAGGAAAGAGCAAGTGCAGGTGGCGTCCCCGGGGCTGGCGAGCAGGCTGCCTGGGCCCAGGGCACCGTGCACACGGGCGAGGGGCCTGGAGGAGGGAACCCGCGAAGGCAGGTGAGGTCGGCTGGGAGGTAGGCGTGGGCCGTGGGGGGCGCCTGGATGGCGTCCCAGGGAGAAGGGGGGCCGGAGTTGGAGCAGGAGCTGGTGGGTCTGGTTTATGTTTGACGCGTCCCTCTGGCCGCTGCGTGGAGGCAGGAATGTGCAGGGACAGTGAAAGCGGGGCGCCCCTTGCGATGGGGCGGGCCCTCTTCGTTGGGAAGGAACGCTGCCCTCAGACATGCTGTTCCTGTCTGCCGCAAATGCCCTTCCGCCCCGGGCAGAGGCTGCAGAGGAAGGTGTCTGGGATTCAAAACCATCTCGCCCATCACTATGACCTGTGCCCCTGGGTGCCTTCCTTCCCTCCCTCCAGGCCTCAGTTTCCTCAGCTGCAAATGACCTCTAACCACTGCCCGCATGGCCTGCTGCCCCTGGCTGGCCTCAGGGCCACCTCCTCCAGCAGCCCTCCCTGAGTGCCCACAACTCAGGTGGCTTCCCTCTCCTGGGACTCTCTGCTCCTTTGGACCCTTCTGGGACACTGGGCACCCTGCAGCCCCTCACCTGTGTGGCCAGCTTGCCCACCAAGCAAGGAGCCCCCTGCGTGGGGGACTGGGCCTTGGCCTTTGCCATGCCCCCAAGCCGAGCTGAGGGCCAGATGGCCGAGGGCAGCTGCCCGTGACGGAAACAGTGGTCAGTCCATCACTGTGGCCCGGGACACAGTCCCCCAGTGCCCTGGCTTCTGTGGTCAGGGGCTCAGGGCCCCTCTGAGTGTGTGTGGGGTCTTAGCTCTGATGCGTCAGACCCCATGAGTGAGCAGGCCATGTTCCTGCAGATAGGGCAGCGGGGGGTGTGCTGCTGTGATGCCCGGCTGGGCAGGCAGCAAGAAGCAGGGCCCTGGTCCTGCTGCCAGGGTGTGGCTGGGAGCAGAGCTGTCCTCCTGGTCCCAGGTCACTGGGAGGGAGGGAGAGAAGGAGAGAAGAATAGAGGGAGAGGGGGAAGGAAGGAAGGAGGGAGGGAGGGAGGAGGGAGGGAGGAGGGAGGGAGGGAGGGAGGAGGGAGGGAGGAGGGAGGGAGGGAGGGAGGGAAGGAGGGAAGGAGGGATGGAGGGAGGGAAGGAGAGGGGGAAGGAAGGAAGGAGGGAGGGAAGGAGGGAGGGAGGGAAGGAGGGAGGGAGGGAGGGGAGGAGAGGGGGTAGGAAGGAAGGAGGGAGGGAGGGAAGGAGGGAGGAGGGAGGAGGGAGGGAGGGAGGGAAGGAGAGAAGAATAGAGGGGGGGGAAGGAAGGAAGAAGGAAGGAAAGGAGGGAGGGAGGGAGGGAGGGAGGGAGGAGGGAGGAGGGAGGGAGGGAGGAGTTTGCGTTCATTCAGGCATGTGCTGGGCCTTGGCAGGCAGCTCTTGTCCATTCCTCTCTGCTCTGGTCCCACAGGCGGGGTCCTACACCAGAGGCTGGGGGCCAAGGCGCGGAGGGATTTGAGACCTTCAAGAGTAAGAGTGCTAGATGGACTACAGGATGCCCAGTCAAATTTGAAAATCTGAATTACACATAAACAATGACTTTTTTTGTAGTTTAAATATAGCGCATAAATATTTGGGATATACCTACACTAAAAAAAGTTACTCATCTTAGGTGTCCTGCATTTTTTTATTTGGCTGTGCTGAGCGGCATGCGGGATCTTAGTTCCCTGATCAGGGCCTGAACCTGGGCCCACCAGAGTGAAAGCACGGAGTCCTAACCACTGGACCGCCAGGGAATTCCCAGGCGTCCTGCATTTTTACTCGCAAAATCTGGCCACTTTCCAGAGACCCTGCAGCTTGGGAGGGGCTTCCAGATTTGTGATCCCCCAACTCTCCCTGGGATATGAGGCCCCGTCTCTCTGCTGGTGGGAACCGACTGGCCTTCAGGCTTCCCTGTCGGCGCAGCCCTCAGGGTGCCTGGTTTGCAGCCTGTCCTGGGGAGGCTGTTCCAGGTGGGGCCAGTCTACACTCTCTGCATGTCCACCAGGCTTCCCTCTGCCCACGGAGCTCACTGAGTCAGAAAATTTCAGCCCCTCAGCTCTATTGTTGGCCGGCAGATGTGGGCACGCTATTCCTCCTTGGGCAGGAGAGCCTCAGGGGGGAATTCTCCCTGCACCTTAGGGGTGGCATTCCCTTCTACCCCCAATCCTGGAAATCATGCACAACCCAGGTCAGAGAGCAGCCCACTTGGAAAGGCCTGCAACCCACGCTGGTCCGTGAGAGTCAGGCAATGGGACTCTGGCTGCAAGTGTTGGGAAGCACCAAGCTGTGACCTTTGGGGATGTAAGTCTGGGGCTATTGAGAGCCACTTGCCACGTGGTGGAGAGCACCTGAAGCAGGCTGCTGCCGCCCCTGCCGTAGCTTCCTTCCCTGGATCTAGACGTACCTGAAACTGCTCCTCTTAGATCTTTCATTAGACTTGTTTTTAGTGAGTCAGCACATTTCCTTCTTCGCGCAGGCAAGTTTTAGGGGAGTTTCTATTCCTTGAAATGGAAAGCTGGCGCCAGGACGTTTCTGGGTTCCTTTGCCTATTGGGCAAAGGTGACGGTACAGGGGCATGGTTGCCCGAGAGGGCTTCCCGAGGAGGGAATGACTTAGAGGGGCAGGGAAGGCAGTGCGGGGGCCGGAAAGGAGCATGGGGTGGGCACACGTGGTGTTGGGGCAGAGGCCCGGGGGCTGGTTTGCTGGGAGTGAGGTTTGAGCCACTTCTGGGCGCTGAGCATTTGAGGGCTTTGAGGGGCCGTTCAAACCCGCAGCATCAGGGGCCCCCACGGCCGTGCACGCACCTGCTAGGCCCTTCCCGAGTCAACCTTTTTATTTCTCAGAACCGCCATCAGGCAGAGACTCAGAGCCGTCCTACCGCCATCCTGCAGATAAGGAACGAAGCAGATCTCAGGATATAAAGATGTACCTGGAATCTCCAAAAAGATTCCAGGAACTGTTATACCCATCGAGGAAGTGCAGGATGCCACCACACCTGTTAGAGAACAAGAAAATGCCAGAGAACGCTCAAACTAGGGTCACTAATAACATGTCCTAGAAGTTGGAAGTGGTAAAGTCGAGGACATAATCCTATAAATAGGAACGACAGAAAAGTTAAGAGACCCTGCAGTTACAACAAAAACGTCTTCAATCTGATTAAAAGGAATTCTAGAGAGAATAGAGATGATAGCGTGAAGGAAATGATCAGAAATAATAAAGAGAACTTTCTGGAGCTCAAGGACTCAAGTCTCCAAAGGGCCCAGCATGTGCCTAACACAATCAATGGTCAAGGTCACCCACAAAGTAAACTTGCCTGGAACTCAGACCCCGAGGCTAGAGTATAGAGACGGAAAACTTCTAGGAAAAAAATAAATAAAGACCACCTACAAAGGCATGAGAATAAAGCAGGCGTGGACTTCTCAAGAGCAAGTCTGGATGCTAGAACATCACAGGACAAGGTCTTCAAAATTCTGAAGGGAAATTGCTTTCTGAAGGAAATTCTATACCCAGTTAAACTATTGCTTTCTGGAAATTCTATACCCAGTTAAACTATTGCTTTCTGGAAATTCTATACCCAGTTAAACTACCTGCAGGGCATAATGGTTGAAGAAAGACGTTTTCAGATGCGTGAGGACTCATAACGCTTACCTTCCACACACTTCTTGTTAGGAAGGCACTGGAGGTTTTCCCAAGAAACTGAGGAGCTAAACAACAAAGAAGACACGACGAGATCCGGGGAGCAGTAAATCCAACCTAGGATAATCATACAGGTGAGTTCCAGAAGGAAGCTAGGCAGGAGGCCTCGGGGAAAAAATTCCAGGTTGGAGCAGGGGGAGGGAAGGTTCCAGGGGGAATGTGACCAGGACACAGGGGGATTGAGAGATGGGCCACCACTTGGAGGAGATAGTGAAGGTAGACAATACAAGACAAGAAGGACATCGGTGAAGCAGGCAGGGAGCGTGGGACCTTCTCAAATCAGTTACTTGAGGAAGAAATCCAACCAATCGGGAGATTAATCAAAATCAAAATAAAGAAACGAGGAATGGGCACTTGATGGAAAGATCATGGTGAGTCCCAGCCCCACCTTAATATAGAACCAAGACACCCTGACAGAACGAACGGCACACAAATGTTAGAGACCCGGCCCAACGCCACGGTAACAATATGACTAACACGTACTGGGAGCAGGAAGGACGGTGGGCAGGATTGCAGCATCATTCAATACCGCGCAAAGCTGAAAGGACCACAAAACCCCACAACGACTCCAACTTCCCACACTGTATAATATTTTTTCCCTTGACGTGAAAGTGACATTTAGAAATGAACTTCTCCTTTGGTGAAGAAATGTTTATCTGAATTTAACAATTTTTCTATTTCACTTTGTTTTTTTATCTTTTGTTTGTTGAGAAAAATGAATAAATCAAAAGCAGCATTACCATATTCATAATAGTTTCTGATGGCGTGTCTATTTTTCCATCCATCTGCCTACCCACCCATCCATCCATCCATCCATTTCCCAACCACACATCCATGCATCTGTCTATCCATCCACCCATCCATCCATCCACCCATCCATCCATCCACCCATCCATCCACCCATCCATCCATCCACCCATCCATCCATCCATTGCCTCCCTCATCCCACAATCACATAACCATCTATCTGTTCATTCATTCATCCTTTTCCGTACGCAACGTGCAGAGCAATGTCTGGAATGCTGCTCCCCCCACACTAATGATGGGTATTTCTGGGATAACAAGGGATACCCTTAGGAGGAAGGGAGGAGGTCCTGGAGGTTTTTACTTTCCCAACCTTTCTGTACTGTTCGAATTTTCTGGAAATTCAAATAGAACTAAAATAGCTATTAATCTATCTCAACACTTCCATTGAAAAAACATGAACGATAGTCATCTATGGAGACACTAGGGTCCTTTTTTTGTTTTCTCCTCTGGACGGTTCCACGCTGAAGCCTATTAATAGCAACCCCGAGTGCTATTTTCAGATACCCCTCCCACGGAGGTCTTCCCTGACCACCCTGGCTCCCCTCCGTCACAGTGCCCTGCTCTGTTCCTGCCCAGTAATTATCCAGGTCTGTAATTACGTGGTGTATTTTTGACCGGGGGCAGCTCCATGATGCCAGGAGTGCAGTCTCGTCCCTGCAGCACCTCCGGCACCCGTCCGCCGTCTGGGACACGGTAGGGGCTCAGGTGGGTGCTGTGGGGGGTGGGTGCCGTGTCAGCCCAGATGCCTTCACTCTGAGCTGCACCCACCAGACTTTTGATGCCCTGAGGAGATGGCGTTAAATCTTGGTCTGGCGCTTGGCAGCAGGCGGGGAAGACAAACCCACAGCGGTGCCCACAGCGGTGCCCACAAGAGGGGGCGGGAAGCGAGAGCTTCCACCTCGCCACGTGCCGGGCGGCAGGCCAGGTGCTCAACAGACAGGGCTCCAGGTAATCCTGGCCATGGTCCCGGAGCTGGAGTCCCTGTCTCCTCCTTACGCATGTGGAATCCGGGGCTTAGAGGGGCCCCGTGGGGTGCCTGGGGCCTCGCAGCAGGGAGGGCAAGGGTCCAGAGGCTTCCTCTGCTCTAAGCCCCGCTCATGCCACTGCCAGGAGAGATCACAGGGGCTGCTGGCCGGGCGCGGGGCGGGGGGGCGGGCGGGGGGGCGGGCGGGGGGGAGGGGGCTGCTGGGGCAGGTGAAGGGAGTGAGGTGCCAGGGGCCACGTGGCCTGGGGCGGACGAGAGCAGTGGGCGGTGGCCAGGCAGAGTCGGGGCTGAGGAACGCCCCTGAGGGTGGGGAAGGGGGCCCAGAGGGGGTGACGAGACGGTGGGGGAGGAGCCGGGCCCAGAGGTGCCACAGCCGCTGTCGGCCACTGCGCAGGGACCCCGCCGGGCCCTGCACATCCCCTGGCTGCAGGCTCCGGGGGCGCCTGGGGTGGGGGAGGGGGCCTGTCTCGGGCTCCCCAAGGCCGAGATGGCTCAGGAGCTGCGCTGGCCGCTTCTCCACAAAGCGGGACCCCGTTGCCCTGGGCGGACCAGGCTGAGCTGCCTTCCGGGCTCGGAGGGCAGGGCCACCCCCTGTCTCCCAGGCCTCAGGACAGCAGGGGGTGGCACAGACAGGCCCGTCTGAAGGGCGGAGTGGCTGCCATCCTGGTCTGCTCCACCCCGGGCCGGGTACCCCCCAAGGACTAGGAGGGAAAGGGGCAGACAGAGGTCTGGAGGCCAGCGCCCGGAAGTGAGGGAGGAGCCGGAGGGGGAGTGCAGGGGGGAGGGCTGGGGGAGGGGAGCAGGCGGAAGAGGGGTGGGGGAGGGGCGGGGAGAGGCCGGAGCTCCCCGCGCCCCTGTGCCCGCCACGCCACGGCCCGTCTCAGTCCCCGTCCAGTCCCGAGTGGCCGCACCGCACCCAGCAGGAAGGCCCAAGGCAGCGCGGCCGAGGACAGCCGAGAGCCGGCGGGGAGCGTTCCAAGAAGAGATTTATTAGTGAAACAAAAGCATATTTTTTCAGGCAGGACTGTTTGTGCAGTTACCTCATGGCAGCGCCTTGGCTGGGGTCCCGGAGGCCGCAGACCCGCTCGGCCGTCAGCTTGCGGCCCGCGGTCCTTATCTGGTCCGGGACATCAAAGCGGGCTTTTCATAAGCGAATTAAAACAGCACGCCCACAGCACAGGGACCGGATGGGCAATGAGCTCGGAGTTGGGGGGCGGGGGGAGGCCCCTTCGAGCGATCTCGAAGCACTTTCCTGAGGAGTCGCTGCAGCTTGTCAGACTCGATGAAATATTTTGCCCAAAGCTCATTATAATAATGAACCTGCATTTCTTTCCCCAAGAGAATAATTAGCAGGCTTCCAAATGGGTTAAAGCGGCGATTTAGAAACCGCCCCCCTTAATTGTCCCATTTACTTCATTCTGTGACAGGGAAACGGCGCCTCCGTGAGAGCCCAGACTCTCCCCGCCCTCCCGGCCTCCGTGGCCACGTCCACCACCTCCAGCCCATCTCCTGGGGCAGGTGGTGCAGGAGGCCTCGGAGGGGGCTTTGGGCCCCGCTTCTAGGAGGGCATCAGCCTCCTTGCAGGAAGGTGGGTCCTACCCGCCAGCAGACCCTGAGCCTGGATGTACTGGGGCAGGGCCCCGAGGAGGCCCACGGAGGGAGTGACGGGGCGCCGGGGAGGGGTGGGTGGTGAGGAGGAGGAGGGGGAGGGGGAGCCTGGGGGCACCATCCCACCCCAGCCGGGGGTGGCGGTGCGGGCTGCAGCCCCCAGAGAGAGCCTCAGGTGGCCCCGACGGCGCAAGGCGACACTGCTCTGTGGGCAGAACAGACGGGTCACCCGGTGCTTGGCCGCTCAGCCCAGCTGGGGCGAGGCTGGGTCCTGGGTCCCCAAGGCCCAGCGCGGGGTCACTCGCCCTTCCTGGACGGGGCAGCCAGGCTTTGCTGTGCACAGTGACCTGACGTGGCCACATTGTGGGATGGGCAGAGTTGAGCCCACATGGAGGCGAGGCCAGCGGGGTCAGAGCCCTGCCTTTTGCTGGGAGACCCCCAAGTCTCCCTCCCTCCCTTCACGTTAATGTTCACTCTTCCCAATCACAAAAGCAAGAACCGCTCGTTACAGAAAATTCTGGAAAATAGAGAAGAATCTCTTTAAAAACTCATCTCGAAGTCCACCCTCCAGAGACGACGGTGGTAACGTTTTGGTGTGTTTTCCACGAGGCGGTATTTTACGCACACACATCGCCCCAAACCAGGCTGGGATCACGCCGTGCCCTGTCCGGCCCCGAGTCACTATGTACCCTGGACATTTTCCGGGGTCTCTGCAAGCTGCCTACTGTCCCTAATGCGCATGATCAGAACCAAGCATCCTGCGAACGCCCGCTATGCGGTCTGTTTCCGATCTCTCACCACCATGAAGAAGGCTGTGATTAACTTGCTTGGGCAGGACTCTGCGGAGACACTGATTTGTTCTCGAGGGATGGGGTCCTGGGAGGAGGAGTCCAGGGTCACGGGAGAGGAACAGCCTGTAACCCTCTTGATGGGACTCAGCAGAGCGCTTTCCGGAAGAGGAAGGGCCAGCCAGTCAACAGACCTTCCACCTCCGCTCCCCCAGCACCAATGTCCTATGTTCACATCCATTTTGGCTCATCTTGCATCTCTCCATTTACATTCTGAGAGTGAGGCTGTCAGCGTCGCCAAGGAGGGCCAGGTGGGAAGGATTTCAGGTCCAGGACCACGTGGCCTCTGCCACAACCCCTCAACCCTGCGTGGCAGCGTGAGAGCAGCCAGAGACAGAGCACGCACCGGTGGGCGTGGCTGTGTTCTAATAAAACTTTATTGACAAAAACAGGCCGAGGGCTGGATCAGACCTGCAGGCTGTGGTTGATGGGCCCTGTCTTACAGGATGGATGGAGTGAGGAATATTTTCAGTCTTTGAGGCCCTTCTTTTGTGGACTGTCTTTCCAGTTTTTTTTGTTTTTTTCGGCCTACTCTGAGTGCTTTTCTCATAGATTTGGGAGACTTTAATACCCAAAACTGTGGCTCTCCACGGCTAGCTGCAGTTTTCTCCCAGCCTGCTGTCTGGAGGGCCCGGGCTGGGGGCGGCAGACTTTGCTCCCCGCTTCTGGCTCTCAGCCTGAACCAGTGAGGCCAGGGGGCACCTCCGCCTGCTGCCCAAGGGCAGGAACTCACCGCCCAAGGATTGCTGGCTACTCACACACTCTGCTCAGTATTGCTTTTTATAAGTGGTTTCAATTTCACATCGATGACCTTATCACTATAGCACTTTGCTGTCTGCTGGCAGTGACACACTGCCTTAGTTTTTTTCCCTAAATGGCCGGTGTCGTAAGTGTCCCATCTGGTTTGTGACACTGCTGCCTCTCCCCTGTCTGAAGCGTTATCCCATGTTGCAGGTGGAGCCAGGTGGCCTGGGGACCAAGGCCATTCCTGCCGCTTAGGAGCTGCATGGCCGTGGGCCTCAGTCTCCTCGAATGTAGAATGGGCAGAGCAGCGGTGCCGAGTCCGTGAGCTCAGCCGCTCGCACCTGGCACAGGTGAACATCAGGGACCTCGGCCTGCGAGGCTGGTCTTCCCTGGTCCAAGGCTGTGAACCATCAAAGGTCGTGGCCTGCTTCTCAGCATGAGGCAGGACCACCCATTCATCGGTTCTTTTTTCCCAGAAACATCACAGCTATTTTCACCTCTGTTCTTCCGTTTGAGATCTGGAGCCATTTTGTCAAGTTAAAAATAGCCCGGACGCTTGGGTCAGGGGTTGCGATAAACCTACGAAGGCCCCTGGGGTGAGCGTGCGCCTCTCCGACGCCCAGTCCTTGGGTTAGAGGTGCCCCCTCCACCAGCTTCCTCCCCCTCGCCCAGCACCACACAGCAAACGTCCTTTCTGCTCTGGGCGTCAGTGTCCCGCTAAACAGAGGGGTTTGACCAGATGGTCTGGGTTCAAACCTCAGCTCCACACCACCACCAAGAGTGCTGGGACCGGACGCTGGAGCCTCAGCCCCTCCTGTGAAGTGACGTCATGGGAGGCCGGCGCAAGGGGCTGAGCACCTGTAGGGCAGGTAGCGATCCAGCGCTCAGCACCTGCGAGTTGGGGTTTTTGTGGTCCCTGGAACGGGATACCCTTCCCCCCCAGCATCTTCTGCTGGCCACCGTGGAGGACTGAGAGACCCCTGTGAACTCCAGATTTAAGATGCAAAAGCCGCTCCCGGCCCTGCCCACAGCCCAGGGCACACACCTGTCCGCAGCGGACCTCACACCAGCTCCCTTCCCCCTCCCCCTTGGCCCTGCCTGGCACTAGGGGCTACCACCACGTGCTGGCCCGGGGCTTGGTGTGAATGGGACCTGCCAAGTGGCTGGAGCAGGTGAACCTGGGGGCCGGGCACCCCCAGGCTGGGCCAAACTCCACTGACCTTGGGGCTGTGGGATCGGTGGCCAAAGCCAGTGGCTGCATGGGGCGTCCTGAGCACCTGTGCACATGAGTCTGTAGGGGCAGCAGGGTGGGAGCTGGTGAGGCCAAACCGGGGGGGCAGTGAGAGGGGAGGAGGGAAGCTGGGAGAGGAATGGTGACCATGGCCCAGAGGACAGGAGAAAGAAGGGCCCCAGGAGCTCCCTGGGCACGTCTGGGCAGGCGACAGCCCTGGGCATTCAGGGGGCAGGCTGCAGGAGGGTACCGGCCCCTGAGCTGCGCAGCGGGCAGGCCGGGGCAGGAGGCAGGGCTGCAGAAGGCGCAGGCCCAGGCTTGTGTGCCCCAGCCCCTGCGGGCTCTCTGAACCCCCATCCCCAGTGCACAGACCCTCCCCCAACACGTCCACCCTTCCTCAGCCCTGCCTGGGATCAGCCCTGCCTTCAGGGGTGGGAGGGGGTACACCAGCTCCAGCCCCCAACCGGAGCACAGGGGCACCTCAAGAGTTCCTGGGGATGAAGGGGGATTCTCCAGGGTCCGGGAGACACGACAACCCCATCTGGCTTGAGGATGTCCTTTCACATATACCATGAAACCTCTGCAGACAGCCCCCCAAACTCACAGTGGGCTCCCCTCCGCTGGCCCTGCCTTCAGGGCTTCCAGGCCAGGCCCCCATCCCTGCTCATCCCCGCCTGGGCTCGGGCTGACACGCGGCCAGGAGCATCCTTCCCTAGCCAAGCCCCAGCACAGTGCAGGCTAGTGCGGCCCCTCGGAGGCCCTGGCGGACTCACGGACACTGTTTATTCCTCTGTCCTGGACTCGGGGTGAGTCCCGGGAACACATTCGGACAACCCCAGAATCCTGTACAGCCGCGTTGGTCCTGGTGTGCCTGGCGTGGGGCCCTGGCTGGGGTCCAGAGCTGCTCAAGGCCCCGCTGGCTGTGTCCCTTCTCAGTCTTTAGGCTCTCGGGTGCCACGCTGGCAGACGCCCCGACGTCTAGCTCGCACTGGGACCTGCGCTGCCCACCTGCCTCCTGCTTGTAAGGAGTGGCCAGGGCAGGATGGTCTGGGTGGGCTCGGTAAATGCTAGGAGGCCAGGTGGGGACCTAGGTGTGGCCCATGGACAGTCAAGCCAGTGTGTCGTCCAGCCTGCCTTCCAGCCAGGGGCATGGGCTGCCTGGCCGACACAGGCAATGTTGAGGGTCCACTGGGAGGGCCATGGACTCCCTGGGCCCTGCTGCTGGGGGCATGCCAAGGTGGCTTGGGGTGAACAGTGGCTCCCCGGCCTGCAGGGCAAGGGGCTGGGGAGTCAGCAGTGGCTTCACCCCTCCCAGCCCATGGTCCTGGGTAGACGACCCTCCCCCGGCTCCCCTCCCTCTGTGATCCTCTACTTTCTGGACCTGGGGTCTCCGACGTGGCCATGGAAGAAGCACCTGGTACCCCTCTGTCCCCTGGTGAGAGCCACCCTGGGGGTTGCCTAGGGAAATTAGCTTCTGGAGGGCCTGTCACCATTCGTGCCTCGGTGTCTGTCCCCACTTCTCGGGGACCCCGGGGGCGCTGGGCTGGCTTTGAGAGGCAGGGTGGCTGCCAAAGCCACCCTCCCCAAAGGGCAGACCATCGTGAGAGAGTGCCGAGACAAGGCCCTGAGCCCCGGAGGGGTGACTCGGCTGGGGGTAAACACGCCCCGCCATGGCGTGGCCAGTATCTGGCCACCTGTGACTGAGGCTGGCACCAGGGATGACAGTTAATGTTGAGAAGCCTGGGAGGCTGCGCTGGTGCCCCCAGCCCTGCCGACCGGAAACTGGGAGAGGGACAGGGCCTGGGCCAGGGGCCAAGTCCACTGTCCTGTTGCCCTCGTCCCCAGCAGACTAGGTAGTCTAGAACGTTCCACACTTCCCTATCCAGGGCCACAGAGCAGTTCAGCTGACCTCTTGGATCCCTGATCCCAGGGCCACCCCCCAGCTCCAGCTGAACCCGCTTTGTAGCAATAATGGCAAGAATCCCTCCCCCGGGTGAGCTAAACGTGTACCGTCTCATTGAACGCCCTACTCCTTCTGAGCTGGGGCCTCTCATCATCCCATTTTATAGATGGGAAAATGGAGGCTCGGAGGGTAGATGTGCGCTACCCATCTCACAAGGCTTGTTAGTGGGGGGGGGTAACTGCACCTCTCTGGGGGGTTGGGAGCCTTAGGAAGGAGGAGCTGAGAGCTCCTGACCCCCAGGTCCCCAGTGCTGGAGGGGCCTCCCCACCAGACCCAGCTCCCCAGAGGTGTGGCCCCCACTGAGAGGGGAGAGGCCATGCCCATGTCGTGTCGGAAGTAGGATACTGGGCACGTGCGGCCGTCTAGGGAGGCCTCACCTGGCATCCTCTCTCTGCCAGCAAAGCCTGAGCTTCCTCGTCAAAAGGAAGGACCCTGGACGGCCGTATGCATGACAGGCTTCTTCGGGCGCAGGAGGGCAGCTGGGCGGGAGGTCGGCAGAGAATCCCCAGGGTTCCGGGCAGGTGGGAGGCTCCAGCCAGCAGAGAGCCTGGAGTGGGGCGGGCAGGGCCACACACACCTTCACTTCAGAGTTTACACCACACTTTGGGTGTAAACCAGAGACCAGGCCCTATGTCTGGGCTGTGAGTCAGGCCTTGCATGTCCAGCACTTTCCCAGCCGACATCCTGGCCAATGGACGGTCGGTACCCAGACCTTCAGGCTCTGGCACGTGGGTCTGCTTGCCCGGAGTCAGGAGCCCTGTTCCCGGGTGCCTACGAGGTGCCACGTTGGGCTCAGGCCCTGTCTGTCCACCTCAGAGCAGCCGAGGTGGGAGACCACCCTGAATTTCCTGTGAGGACCACACAGGTGTGGCTCAGGCTGGGAGGGCCCGGGGCTTCAATGTCCCCAGCCAGCTACAGGGGAGGGGAAGATAGGACCAAGATGACAAGTACACGCCAAGTTGACAAGTTCACCTCCAGCTGTGAGAACACAAAGACCTCCTCGGCCCTCCCCCTTCCCTGACCACTGGTGCAAAACAAAGCCTCGGACCCTGCTGCAGGCTCCATCCCCACATCCGCCAGAGGCTCAGGCCCTCTGAGGTCAGTGTGCTGCCAGGGAGGTGATGGAGCCCAGGAGCTGCTTGGACCCAGGTCCCGTCGCCACGTAGATGGGCTGTGCTTCCCTGACTTGGCCAGTGGATGTGGCCCTAAGGGGCAAAGGACACTCAACTCCCTAACCTCCTGCTTCTCACCCCTAGGCCTCACATGGGTGACGGCGAGGGAGCAGCTTGGGGTGACACTGGGCTCCACGTTTGGGTGCCCTGGCAGTGGACAGGTGTCATGGGCTGAACTGTCCACTGCCCAAATTCATCTGTTGAAGCCCTAACCTCAGTGTGACTGTATCTGGAGATGGGGCTTTTAGGGAGGTAATGAAGGCTAAAGGTCCTAAGGGTGAGGCCCTGATCCCATAGGATTAGTGTCCTTAGAAGAAGGAGAGATACCAGAGCTTTCTGTCTCTCCTCTGTGCACAGAGAAGAGGCCATGAGAGGACACAAGTGAGAGGATGGTCATCTGTGAGCCAGGAAGCCAGTCCTCTCCAGACTCTGAATGGGTGGCACCTTGATCTCGGACCTCCAGCCTCCAGAACTATGAGAGATCAATGTCCTATTTAGGCCGCCAGTCTGTGGTGTCCTGCTAAATCAGCCTGTGCTAATACAACGGCCACCAGCAAGACGGGGAGCTGCAGAGACAGCAGTGTGGGGGTGGGTGTGGGAGCACGCCCCCTGAGGCTTGCCACCCGAGACTTTGGGAGCAGTCGGTTGAGCGGAGGAACTCATGCTTCAGAGCGCTGGACGCGGCCAGGGCCTAATGGTCTCCAACCTGCCCCCAGACTCCAACAAACTCCACCCCATCTTGACCATCGGCATGGCCCGGCCCCATCCCCGCCCTTCACCAAATGCCGTTGCTTCCACCTCTCACCAGCTCTGTGCCACCCGCCCTCCCCATTGCCTGTGCCCACCCTGGGAACCTCACTGACCCCCTGCCTCCCCCGTCCCTTCCAGAACCTTCTCCAGAGTGGGCAGCCAGGGTGGGCTCTGTGATCCTGCCCTCCACACCCAGTCCCACCGTCTGAGCCTCCTGAGCGCCCGCCAAGCCAAACTGTCCCCTCCCACTCTGGCTCCACCCCGTCCCCTGCTGCCTGCCTCGGCTGGGTTATTCCATCCCTTGGAAAATCGTGGTGGCCAGTCGTCACCGGTAGATGCCATGTGACAGCTCTGGGTGTGCAGCGTGGAGGTCCCCAGCCCTCGAGCCTCCCTGCAGACGCTCCGTCTCCAGGCTGAGGAAACTGAGGCACAGAGAGGCCGTGTAACGTGCCCAAAGTCGTCATGAGGATGCTAAGCCCTTGCCCCGCCCCCGCCTGTCCCGCCAGCCTTCCGCCACAGGCCGGGGCCCAGTGGGCACGCCCACTCTGGCTGTGGGTCCTGGGGGCTCTGTCTCAACAGGATGCCCGACTCTGTCTGCTCTTTACCACGTGCCCGGACTGTACTTAACATCAGAGAGGCCAAAGCGGAGACAGGCCACTGCTGGCACTGCCCAGGTTCAGACCAAGGCGGGCAGGGGGAAAGGAGCTGCAGGGGTGTGTGTGTGTGTGTGGCGGGACCCTGGAACCCTGGAGCTCTGAAGGGCAGGCATGGAAGACACACCCTTCCCTGGCCACATGCCTCCATGCAGCCCCTGGGAGCCTGCACACAGCCTGCCAAGTGGTCGGCCGGCCTCTGCTTGGCCACCCCCGTGACGGGGAACTCACTCCCACCCTGTACAACTCCGACTACTGAGAAATTCTCGTTAATGCTCGTGATGTCGACCCAGAAATTTCACTCCCAGAAAATAAAACACAATATACGAGGGGAAAACGTGGAGGAGGAGGGATGCAGTAACAGGATAGATAAGGATGAGAAACTGTAAACGGCTCAAATTCAGTGCCCTGAAGACTGGGTGACTGCCACCCAGCATCCGAGAACCACCTCCCTCGGGGTGCGGTCCCGCCCGCCTCTTGAGAGTCCCTCTCCTGCACCCGCTCGCCTCCTTTCTGCTCCAGGCTCATTCCTGCCCCAGGACCTTTGCTGCTTTTGCGGTTCCCTCTGCCTGGAGCCCTCGTCCTGGTCACCTAGAGAGCTGCTTCCTCCCCATCCGGGTCCAGGGCTCCCTTTAGGTTTCATCTGCCAGGAGGTGCTGTCCCTGATCCACGCATCCTGGTCCCATGTCCCTCCTCTGCCATCGGTTCCTTCACGGGGAAGGATCCCCTCTTCTCTCTTTCCTCCTCCCTGCCCTGTTCTCGGCCTCTCTGGTCCCTTCCTCTGCTGCTACCCCGGTAATGCTCCAAATTAGGCAAACGCACACATACCAGCTAACCCAGCCCCGGGTCGAAGAGGCGAGAGTTCAAACAACGCGACCAATTTATAAACAATTTTCTCCGCGACGATTAAGTTACATTTCCCCATAGCTGCTTAATTTTCTTGTCAAAAATACACAGTTTTCACATTTGTCTCGCCGTAAAGGGTAATTAATTTCCAGACCATAAGTAAAAACTTAATTTCATACCTGCAAGGATTATAAACTATTTCAAGCTGTTGTTTACATGAAATCAAGAAAGATTCGTTCTGTTTGCAATTATGTTAATGAGGAAATAGAGTGGGTTTTTTTTTTTTTTTTTTTGGGAACTCAGCATCATTTTGCCATTACCAATGAATTAGTCTAGAAGGGTCTGCTGCTGCCGCAAACCCCTCCACGGCTATTTTTAAGGTGACCTTGGCTGGTGAGGAGGCCCTGCAGGGTGACCGGGTACCCCGGGGAAGGCTTTTGTGGGAATGGCTCAGAAGATGGGGGTCGGATGAGCTCTGGGGACGGGCCTGTCTCCAGGTTGTTGGCGGGGAGCCGGGCCTACAGGTAGGCAGGACTGTGGAACCTTCTCTAGGACCCCTTCTGACAGTAAGAGGGAAGATGGAGGCTGGTCAGGCTCAGATGACCCAGTCCCCAGGCCCTGGGCTGTGCACACTCACAGGGCATCCTGGGGGAGGGGCTCTGCACAGGCAAGGGCTCAGGGGCGTGAAAAGGCACAGTGCCCAGAAGAGGCTGGAGCAGGGGATGCACGGAGGCAAGATCACGTGTGCCCCATCTCGCAGCAAAGGCAAGGAGCCTTCGAGACATACAAGGGGGCCGTCGAATGGGCACGGGGGCAGGACCCTCGGGCCCCAGAGTGAGGGCTGAGGGTGGGCAGGCAGCCAAGGAGGAGACTTCGCCCTTGGGCAGCTAACGCAGGGCTGGCATGGTCATGAGCGCTCTAGGCGGGCTCTGGGGGCCTGGATCGTACAGGCGCTGGTACCATATCACTAAAAGCCAAGGGGAGATGGTCCCTGGGGCTGGCTCAGCCTCCCACGGGCCAGCCCTCCTGGGCACAGCCCTGACCAGGGGGTGCTGCCCCTGCCCACCTGGCGGGGGACACAGGAGAGAGGGCTCATTCACGGTGTGACCCGCCACCAGGGTCAGTAGGCACGTTGTGGCCCGCACTCGGCGGGGGGTGTGTGGAGGCCAGCAGCTGCCCGGCCTCTCCCCAGGCCCGGCTTCCGGCGCCGGCTTCGGCCTCGGCCTTGGCCTCCCAGGGCCTCCCCCCGGGGGCCGCGAGGCTGCGGGCAGAGACCAGCCCAGGTGAGGCCGGAACAATGTCCCGTTGTGGCCCCGTGGGGCTGCTTTGCCACCACATGCCACCAGCCGTCCGTTGTAGAGTCTGTCCCCACGGACCCAGTTTCGCCCCGCTGGCCGCCAGGGGCTCAGGCCCGGGCTGGGTACAGGCTCCCTCGACACAGAGACCATTTACGGCCAGGATAAAGGCCACTTGTGTTGGCACCGAAAGGCAAGCGTCTCCCTGCCCGGTCGTCTTGTCACCGTCCCATCTGTCAGGTGGCGTGGCGGGGACGGCGCAGCAATGGGGCTTGTGTGAAGACAAGGACCGGCCGCAGCAGGGAAGAGCGGCCCACAGTCTCTGTCTCCTGGGAACCCCGAGGCCTTCCCGCTGCCCTGGGCCCCAGCCGGCCCTTCATCTGGGGGCCTGGTTCCGAGGCCGGGGGACGTGTGGCCCCATGGGGCTTGGGGAGGCCCACAGCCCGGACACTGGCCCCCTCAGGGGTCGGTTCCTTCACAAGGGAGAGGGTCGTGATGCTGACCTGAACACACCCGTGTGAAAGCCGGACACAAGCAGTGTGTCTCAGGCCCCACACTGGGCCCCCTGCGGTTGGAGGCCTGGCCCATCTTGGGGGGCGAGGCTGCCCGGAGGTGGGAGGTGCAGGGGGGCCAGGAGAGGAGCGGCGGTCGTTTCCCGCTGCATCACCACCAAAGGTCAGAGCGGCCCACTGGACTGGCTGCGCGGCTGTCCATGCACGTGGGCGCGGAGAGGATGGACTCGGCCACCTTGGCCTTGGTGTCAACCTCAAACGAAGCCCTATCAGGACTGCGGCCACCTTGGGCAGCATACTGGGTGGGCAGAACGGGGCTGTGCTGGCTTCTGGCAGGAGACAGATGACTGACTCCTTTTTTTTTCAAATGCATTCCTGCTAATTTTTTTTTTTTTTTTGAAGAGAATTTCCATGACTAGTTTTTATCTTTGGGGTGACTGTGCTATTACAGCTCAAGCAGGGAGCCCTTTTCCATCACCCCTGCTAATTTTTAATTAAATTCCCCCAAGGCCTCAGTAGGTGAGGGGCGTGGTCACGTGTCTTAGGGTGATGCTGTCGCAGTAGAAGCGCTCATGCCTACAGAGGGGGGTGGGTGTGAAGAGAGAGCTGTGTAAAAGGGTACTGGAGCCCAGGGGTGGGAAGGGACCCCCGCAGGAGCCCGGGGCAGGAGGGGCAGGCAGGCAGCGTTCCCCTCACCTTGTGAGGACCCTCCACCTCCTCATCTGTAAGGTACAGGTGGCCACGCCTGACCCCACCGGGAGGCACCTGCCCACGGAGGCCCCCCACTGGCCTGGAAGAGACAGGCTCCTGCCAGGTTTACAGAGCTGAAAAATAAGTTAGTTTTCCTTACAAAAGGGCAGGGAAGGTTCGGCGGGCTCTGCGGCTAGGGGCTGGGTGTTCACCATGACAACGGAAAGCCTGAAGCCAGCAGAACCAGACCCTGGGGGACTCTGGGTGGAGCCCCCTATAGGCCAGTCAGTCGTAGAGTGGGTGGGTTGGGCCAGGGAGGGAGCCGGGCTTCGTGTCCACCTGCGCCCAAGGGTTACTGTTGCTTTAGCTCTTGCTCTGTCCCCGGGTGCAGGATGTGGAGCTGTTCAGCAGAGCTCCAATTTTAGGAGCAGAGGGAAACCGAGCGGGACAGAGAAGCTAGCTGACCAGATCCTCTGAGGCCAGGTCGGGTGCTTCTCCAGAAGGCGGTGCAGACCCCCCAGCCGCAGGCCCAGGAGAGGCAGGGGCCACTCTGTGAATCCCGCTCCTTTTCTGGGCCTCGGCAGAGAGAGGCCCCGGGAAGGGCGTCGAGTGTCCCCACCTCTTCAAGGCACTGATGTTTAATCCATAAAGCTCCCGGGGGGGCAGGGAGGAGAGACAGGGAGACGGAGGCGGAGCTGTCAGGTGACACGCGCGCCTTTCCTCAGCGGGTGCAGATGGGGCTGCATAGACGTGGGAGCGGGAGGTGAACCCCGTGACCGAGTCCTTAGGTGCTGAGGGTCATCAAACAGACGGCGTCCTAGTCTGGACTCCGTGCCCCCCTGCGCCCCCTCCCTCCCTCTGCAGCTCTGCAGCCTGGTGAGCTGCACCAGCCCAGGCCCAGCCTGGGTCTTCTGCGGCACATCCGGCCCCGCGGGTGCTCTCTTGCAGTCAAAGGGCAGGTACTGTGGGCTTCCCTGACTCAGGAGGGACAGGTACAGGACTGTGGGCGGTGACCCTAGCACGGACAGTGGGTGTCCTGCCTTTGGCACCTGTCCCTGGGAACAGCCGGTCCAAGGCCTCTTCACCTAGGAAGCCGTCCGCGGATGTCAGTGGTGCGGTGCTGCCCCCTCTAATCCCAAACACACCAGCTCCTCTCTTGTGCCTTTACGGTCCCGTGTCTGCCCAACCTCCGAGGGCCTGGCAGAGCTCGGGACTGGGGAAGCCTGGCCCCATCAGAGCAAACCTCACCCCCTCCCTGGCCAAGCCCAGGGCCACATCCTCCCCTCCCTGGCTCTGGCGAGGCCCACTCTTGCCTCTCCATCTCCCCATCTCCTTCCTTCCTTCTTTTCCACCTGATCTCTAAGCACTGGAGTCCACCCGCCCACTGAACACGTCCAGAATGGAATTCGAGGTTGCCCCTGACCTGCCCCACCCTGGCGTCCCTCCAAGCAAAGCACCCCCATATCCAGGTGCTTTCCTTAGAAACCTGGTCCTTCCTGATACCCTGTCCCCTCCATCTGCCTGTCCTGTTGACCAACGGGTCCAGTGGACTGTGGGCTACTACCCCACAGGTGTCCAACCTAGTCCAAGGCACACACGTGTGTCCTAATCCCACTGCGGCCCTTCACTACTCTTGGGGATCCCACCCTCGCCTGCCTCTAATCCCCCTCCCAGGGAAGCCAGTATCATCCCCTGCCCCTCAGGCTCATAGGGTGAGTTCTAAAGTCCCCAATTTGGCTGACAGGGCCAGGCTCTGCCTTGCCCGCTCTCACAGCCTCAGACAGCCATGACCCTGGGCCCCAGGGCCTTTGCACGGCTGCTCATGCTGGGAACTCTTCCAGCCACGCCACCCGCCACCTCATTCACCCCTGGCTGTCTCCAGGCCCCTGACCCCCGACCGGAGGTGGCCCTACCTATCTGGTCCAGCCCTCTTTCAGCCGGGCAGTAGGTACTTATGGGCCATTCCGTGCATTCCCCCCTCTGCCCCCCAAACCACGTGCTCCAAGGGTCAGGAACCAGCCCGTCCCATTCACAGTGGCAACCCTCGATGTTGCCGGTGCCCAGTGGACATAGGTGACCCTTCCTTGGCTTCTTTAGTCTCTGTGGCCGGGACTTCCGGTCCCTCCGTCCAGACCAGAGGGCTCATGTGTGGGGACACCCGTGGGATCTGGAGAAGGTACAGGGTTCCGAATTTCCACCCTGGTTACCGGATGTGGCCCCTTATCAGAAGGTAACATTGTAAAGGCTTAAAACCAAGACCCCATGCTGCTGGGTGCACCCAGGTGGGCCACACACGGGGGCCTGTGATACTGGATCCCATTGCAGCTGTGCCGCCTACCCCCCCACCAGACATGCTCTGCCTGGGCCTCACTGAATTCCCCATCTCCAGTGCCGCTCTGAGCCTGGCCGGGTGACACAGGTCACTGTGGTGTCAGCACCTCGGGCCAGGGTTTCACATCACCCCGAGAAGCCCCCACCCAGGGGTGGGTGCTAGCGGTCTGACAGGGTGTCCGCAGGTCCCGTTGGGGAGGGGGTGGGCGGAGCCTGCTGGGAAGAGTGTCCCCGTGCGGGTGGCAGGCGGGCTGGCCACCTTGCTGCCCACACAGATGGCTCTTTATGTGTGAGACCTGACCTATGGCTCCCGGCCGGCGGGGACAGAGTGGGCTGGGCACACTGACCAACCTGCCTTCCAGGGTGGGGCTGGCAGGGGGAGGGACGGGAGCGGTGTGCGCCGGCCCCGCAGCTCTCCCCGCGGCCACACCTGCCCCCCTCTTCAGTCTACCCTCAACGTGCCAGGGCAGCGTAGCTAAAAACACGCGCTGGATCGCGGCCCTCTCTGCCCCGAAGCCCCCCTCTCTCCAAGTGAAGCCTCGAGTCCTTCCAGTGGCTCACAGGGCCTGGAGGTCTGCCCACCCCTTTACCTGTCTGCTCCCATCTCCAGGCTCCTCCCTAACCCACGGCCACCCTGGTTGCTCAGACAAGCCAGGCACGGTCGCACCGCAGGGCATTTGCAGTGTGCAGAGTTGTGCCCTCTGCTTGGAACCTGGTTCCCCAGGTATCCACAAGCTTTGCTCCTCGTCCCCCAGAGATCTTTTCTGTAGACCAGCATACCCTCCAGTCCTTTCAGAAAGGTCCAGATCCTGTCTGGACGCAGAGCTTCTCCCGAGGTGGTGAGGGATCAGGCCTTGCCCCTCATGCTTCCCTGGTGGCTTTTGCCTTCCTGAGAGCAGGACCCGTGACAGAGCCTGGGTACTGGGCGTTTTCTGGGTGCCGGACCCAAAAGCGTGCCCCGTATGCTGGTTGCCTGGTCTGCACACCAGCTCCCATCTCATAGATGAGGATCTGGTGGTCAGAGGGGCCCCCAGCTTGAGAAGGGCCCTGGAGGAGCAGGCCTTCCCGGTGAGCCCTCCGTCACCCTGCAGCCTCTTCCAGGCTCGGGGAGGGGGCCGAAGCTGCCCTGCTCTGGGCCAGCAGGAGGGAGGGAGGGCCCCGAGCTGGGAGGGGAGGAGGGGGCCCAGGATGGAGGCATGAATGGATGCCCCGGTGAGGAGGGCGGGAGCGCGGGTGAGGAACGAGATGGGGAGGGAGCGCTGCCAACCCAAACAGCCCAGCGCGCCTCAGCCCCGTGTTTAATCCACAAAAATTTCCATCTGCCTCTGGAGCGCTCGGAACCCGGGCAACGAAAGGCCGTCCGCTCGGCAAAATAAACACAGCTCCGCACGGCCGCTGCCATGTGCGCGCATCCCGGTTAGAAACGGCCGCGTCAGCCATTTTGTGCATCCCTGATGGCCAAGGTGGAGTGAGAGCCCAGGCCCGCGGGCCCCGGGCGGGGAGGAGGCCGCCCGCGCGCCGGGTGTGGCCCTGTGGCCGGGGACCTGCTGGCATCCACCTGCCACCTGGCCCCGGGCGGGCGTGGGCCGCGCTCCGACCTCGCCGGGCCCGGGGCCCACCGTGGCTGCCACCCGACCCCACCCCTGGAGACGCTGCAGACCCTAGGCGGACGTGGTCCCCAACCAGGCCACTCGGCTCCCTGCCGCCTGCCTGCAGGCCTGCAGTCTCCAGAGTCGGCAGGGCCGGGGCCTGGGCCGGCTGCCCCTTTCCGGGCCGGTCCCCTCCCGGCGCAGGCGGGACAGCCCTGCCTCTGGGCTGGGACATCTATTTTTGGTGGTGACCAAGCCACTGCTTAATATGCAGGACTGGGGTGGGGGCGGGCAGGCTGTGCCCTGACCCGCAGGGTGACAAGTTTAAAAAAGGGCCCATTTTGATCAAAATACATGTTTTTCTGAGGTCGGCCAAGGCGGCGGGGCAGGGTTCGCCACAAAGACAAGGCTCGGGGCCGCCCTCACCCCTTGGCGCCCCCAGATGATCTGCCTAGCCCGACGCCCCCAGCGAGGCCCTTGATTATAGATCACCAAATAGGCTTGAGAAGGGCTCCCGGCTGCCATGCGCTGCCCGTGGGCCCAATACACACATCTCTGCCCGCCTGCTCCCTTCCCCCCGCCTCTCTCAGAAGCAGTCAACCCACAGAAGCTGACACAGACTGGAGCTAAATTGTAAAAAAATGTAAATTTCCTTTCTGGCCAATATTTGAGGTCTATAAATAGAGTCATTCAGGAAAGGCCTGGTTGTGGGGAGGGGTTATCGTCCCCCGGCCAGACTGGGAGAGAAACACCCAGGAAAGAGGAGGGAAAGAAAGGTTCTGGGGGCGCTGCCACGCATGTGGGGAGCAGGAAGCCACGGTGCAGCTCGGGGAACTGAGGCTTAGGTTCAGGGTGCTACACAGTCGGGTCAGGGCAGAGCTTGGGCTCCCAGACTGGCCCCTGACCACCCCCCCACCTTCCTGACCGATAGCTGGCCCACCCTCACACCCACTCTCTCTGAGCTCCGTGACCGGACGCCGGGTCTCGCAGCTCTGGACTGGCTGTATTTCCCCGTGCCACAGGGCCTTTGCACATGAAGTTCCTCTGCCTGGATATGGATCAACTCAGGGATCCTCCCAACAGCACTTGCCTTAGTAGCATCAATTTCATCCCCTCCGCTGACCGGTGAGAAGACAGAGGCACGAGAGCCAATATGACTTCCCGGGTCCATGGCCAGCGAGCCGAGGGGGCAGGGCTTGAACCCCAGCCACTGGCTGCAAACGTGCACAGGGAAGGCCTGGGCTTTGCACTGTGTGAAATGGGAGGAGGGGCCCATGTGCGCGCAGGCGGCCTTGTCCTCTCGGCCAGAGGAGGACATGAGAATCTGAGAACACACAGGCGTGGGAGCCAGGCTGCCCGGCCCTGGTCCCAGCTCTGCCCCGCTGAGTCAGGACCGCGGGGACGGGTGGGATCCTGGGGCCTGGAAAGAGGTGGGAAGAGCGGCCCCAGGGGCCCCTGTCTGGCCTTGCTGTGGGCAACTGTCAGGCGGGCTCCGGGTCCTCAAGCGTCGGGTGTGGGCGCAGTGGCCATTGGAGACCAGGCCCGGGCAGGTGGCCCTGAGCACACACACCCTCCCCTCTTTTCTCCTCCCTGCCTTGGATGGAGCGGGAAACTGAGGCTCAGAGAGGCTGGCGAGCTGTGCCTGTCCCCCCGGCAAGGGCGTCCCTGGGAGGTACCGGGTGCCTCTCCGTGGACCCCCAAGTCACCCAGAGGTGGGGACCTACTGCTTTGTGGGGTGCAGTCTTCACGATCACTCTTTGTGCTGAATGTCCCCCGTGCCAGGCCCCACGCCTAGTCTGTGAGCCAGAGCAGACTAAGGAAGCCGGCACTCACGTTCCTTCCTGGGAGGCCAAGCGTCTGAGGCCAGCGATGGGTGAGGCTACGACCACGGGGGGATTGGCTCCTGCCAGCCAGGAGGAGGTGAGCCACGAGGCCAGCCTTCCTGCCTCTACGTCAGGAGAGGTCCAGGACTACAGGCTGGCCGGGCACACTGCCCTGAGCATCAGCCCGGGTGCCAGCTGCCAGTTCAGCTCTAGGCCAGTCTGAGCTCCGACCTCCCCACCATGACCATGGCCTCTTGGCAACAAACCCCTTGGACACCACAGGGGCCTGAGGGTCTCACCCTTGATGGGATGGAGAGGCCTGGGATGCCTGCAGGTCCCTCAAAGCCTGCCCGACCCAGGCCCTCCCTTGGTGACAGGGAAACCGAGCCTCTGAAATGGAGGCGTGTGATTTTAGCATCTCCTGCGGAAACTCGGACTCACAGGTGTGGTGGGCGGCCCAGTCCTCTGACCTCGGTGAGGGGCTCCTGAGCTCCAGACTGGTCGGTCAGCTGGACCTTGGGGACCGGGTGGAGGGAGGGGCGACCGGATGCCGGCTCAGGCCCTGCAGCTGATCACATTTCCCCCCCGTCGCCCCGTTCGTCCCTTTTGTGCAGACGTGCCTACTGCCGACGGCTGGGTGCCCATCTGTGCGGCGGGTCAGAGGGCCAGACATGAGCTAGCCTCCCGTGCCTCTCTCCCTGGGTGCTCCTGAACCCTGGCGGGGGCTTGGCCCACAAAACCAAGCCTCGCGGGTGGGCCCTTTGGGTGCCGCCGGGGCTGTTGAGGGGAGTAGTGTGTGGGCAGGGGCAGGTGGGCAGGCCCGAGTCACAGGTGTGCCTGCCGCCTCTGGATGAACATGGGTAGACAGACGGACGTCCCATCACGCAGACGGACGACTCGAGAGGGTCCTGCCGGGAACGCATTCCCCACATTCCTCTGGGTGGTGTTGGAGCAGAAGTGATGTGTGTGTCGCTTCCAGGATGGAGCAGTTAAGAGCTTGGGGCTGGTCCTCGGGCCTGCAAGGGGCCTGGAGCCAATGGACCATGCCCCCCATCTTGGCACAGGGAGAGCCTGTGGGGAAGTAGGCTCAGACTAGTGACGGAGGCTTGGGTGCTGAGTGAACCCAGAGCCCTGGGGAGGGGGCCTTGGGTGTAGGGCTCACAGGATATTGAGTTTGGGGGCTAGTCATTCTGGTGGGAGAGCAGCCCCAGCTGACAGAGGACTGAGGCCAGAGCAGGAAGCTGGATGGGATGCAACATCTCTACCTGAACTACCTCGGAACACGCACACTGGCTACAAGGGGCACCTTGACCTCGGACAAACGAGGACGGAGCATCTCACAGTCGCACGCGGACTGTCTACTGCCCAGACAGCCCCAGCGGTTCTCGGCATCTCAGCTTTCTGACTTAGCGACTCATCAAAGGTGTGGCTCCAGAGCCACTGACAGACATCAGGCCGGGTGGTGCCCACAGCTGGGAGGCATCTCCTTTACTCAGCTCTTCCCTCGCCTCAATCAAGTGACTCCCCATGTCTCTCAGTCACAAATTAGAGCGTGACAAGCGCCCTGACACATAGATCTCTGACCCTGGGGTTTCATTTCCTGGAAGCAGAGATGTTAGATCAAAAGGTACATGTATTTTGAATGTTAACAGACGCTGCTAGATTCCTTCCCAGAAGCTCTGTTACTACCGTAATTTGCGTCCCCACCAGCAACGTGTAAGAATGCCTGTTTCCCCACCTGGGTGCCAGCGCTGGGTATTATCATTTTCTTAAACCGTGGCGTCACGGCGCGTTCCCCTGGCCACTGGTGGGGGTGGGCATCTTCCCACAGATTTTTGGCCGAAGCTGGGCCGACTGTTGAAAAGGCCCCTGAGCCAGGCTCTAGGCAAGTCCTATGGGGGCTGCCCTGGCCGTGAGAATGCGGGGCTCTGGCCTCGGGCTCCCTCCGGGAACATGGCAGCCCCGTCCCGGGGGCCCATCAGGTCTCCCTGTGGCTCGAGGGGCGCGGGGACTCCCTGGCAGGCCCGCCCGCCTCTGCCCAGGAATGGGGATGGCGGTGCTCAGTGTCAACTGACGCTTTCATTATAGGTTTATCTTTGAAACCCTAGACAAAACAGGGCTTGTGTGGTTTGACTGAAGAGCCAGCACCTCAGGACCTTGCCATCCACTAAGACGGCTCCTCAGGAAAGAAAAAATACACTAACCTTAAAATAACCGGTTCCCAGAATAGCAGCTAATGACGGCTTCTGAAGGGGGCCCTTTGATCAGGCGGAGCCCCACGCCTTCGCCTATTTACGGCCCTGCCACTCAAGAGCAGCTCACCAGCAAAGAGAGACGTGTTGGGGGTGGGCAGAGGAAAGTCGGGGGTCTGGGCATGGCGTGTGGGGGGAGCAGGGCCATCGGTGCCCATCTGAGGCCGCCCCGCTTTCCAGCGCAACCGGCCCCAGCTGGTGACGAGGTGCGCCACGGAGTCCGGGGCAGCCTGGAAACAGAGCCTCACGCAGGGAACGCCGTTCCTGACGGCCCCCCAGGAGCCAAGGCTGGTGGGAGACAGATGTGGTTATAAGGGCCAGAATCCCAGGTGGACGGTCCTTAGGCCCCTTGGGGAGGCGTGGGTCATGGACCCAGAGGGGCTCGAGGGAGGAATTCAGGGAAGAGCCTGAGGAACGGGAACCCAGGAGGGTGCAAGGAAGTCCCGAGGGGATGCTGGGGCTAGAAGATGCCCGCGCTGCGCCCACCCCTGTCTGCCCCGCCGCAGCATCTACCTATCCTCCTGGTGCTCACCCAGCACCTCCCTGGTCCTGGCCCGGTCAGATGCTCGGGGACCACTCTCGCCTCCGTCACAAGCACATGACAGTCTGAAGCTGCCTCTTCAACAGCCTGTTCACCAGACCTGCTTGGCTAAAAGCACTGGAAATGTGGCTTGTGAGACCAAGGGACTGGATCTTAATTTGATTTAATTTTAACGATTCACAATTAAATTTAAATACAGATCCCCAAATCAGTTATCGGAAGACTTTAGCTATGGTTGTTCGGAATGCTTTAGGCGTGAGAATCCGCCTTTTCAACTGTAAATTTTATGATCTCTAAATGCAGACCAAGCAGCTCTTATGAAAGTAGAGCATCCAAACTGAGGTGTGCTCTAAGTCTGAAACCCACGCTGGTGTTTGAAGACAGGATGTGGACCATCCTAAGCATTCTTTTGTATTGATTACATATTGAAATGATAATATCTTCATCTGTTGGGTTAAATAAAACATATTACAATGAATTTAAGCTGTTTATTTTTCCTGATGTGGCTATTAGAAAGTTTAAAATTATATCTGTGGCTCCCGTTATATTTCTACAGGACAACATTGGTCTGAATTGGGGCTTAGCACACTTTCCTGTAAGTGGCCAGATAGTAAATATCATAGGCAATAGGGAATCACATACAGTTTCTGTCACACATTCTTTAGGTCAGGGGCCAGATTTGGTCTGTGGGCCCCAGTTTGCTGGCCCCTGGCCTAGAGGCTCCCAGCTCTAGACCGGCTGGCATCCTTCTCAGTCCAGCCTGCCAAGGGCTGTTGGCCCCACCCAGTCCCCACTGGAGTCCCAGCGTAAGACCTACTGATCACTAAGATCCCCAGGGACCAGCACGAACAAGACACGTTACTACGGCCCAGTAGCTCCCGGTTTCATGGGGAGATGGAACATGGGAAGGTCAGGAATCAGTACAGGGAGCTGGGACAGCAGCCATCAGACCCAGGCTGCCCAGAAAAATCCCACCTTCCAAACCCTGACTCTGTCCCCTGTAAGTGAGCAAGAGCTTGTCTGACCATGAGACTCATTGGCCTTGACGAGCTAGCCAGGAAGTAAGAGAGGTCAGAGGCTGAATGTGCAGTGAAAGTGGAGCCCACAGAGGTAAGAAGTGTCCTGGAGGCATTGGATGAACTGAGTACACCTGAGCTTTGGTTTTCACAGTCGCACAGGTGATGGATAGCTAGGTATCCAAGCCCAGACCTGCCCCAGGTGGGAAGTGTCACCGCGGAGCCCTACGTAAAGCTGGAACCTTCAAAGGGCTCTATGTTCAGTGTAAAGGTCAATGAGAAATAACCTCGTCCCTGAAACGACCATATAGAAAACTGTCTTGCTGCTAACAGGAGTGGAACAATATTTGCCCTGAGAAGTCACATCCACAAGCTGGTCCATGCTCAGCTTGGAAGCCCAAATGCACACCACCTGGGTGGTCTTGAAAACGTTGAGCCCAGGATCTATAGTCCAGGCTGGTAGTACTCCCATGTGTATAGCAAAGGAAGAGGTGAACGTAGATCCCCCCCGCCGCCCCAAGAACCTCAACTTCACATTAGACCTCAAAAATCCCCACAGATACATTTTAAGACATATGAACTCATGATTAAAAAAAGGAAATCCTCAAAGGGAACAAAACACCATGAATGAAAGCCAGAAGAAAAAACAAAAACAGAGAAGCCGATTCACAAAGACTTTAGATACCAGAAATTAAATATAAAATAGCCATATTCAATATATTTCAAGAAATTTTTTAAAAGTTTGAATATACAAGTGAAAAGAAAGATACTATAAAAATGATCTATCAAGTATGCATAAAAACCAAATAGAATTTCCATAAATAGGAAAATAATCATTGAAATTTAAAATTCTTTGGATAGGTTTAACAGCAGATTAGAAACAGTTGAAGAAATAACTAGTGAATTGGAAGATGGATCAGAAGACATTATCCAGAACCCAGTACAGAGAAACAAGTGATTTTTTTAAAAGAGAGAGAGAGAGAGAGAGAGGCACTAAGAGACACAGAGGGGATTGAGATGGTCTACCAAATGTCTAATGAAAGTTACAGAAGAGATAATGAACTAAAGCAAAGTATGAAGAGATAGTGGCTGAGTGTAATCCAGGACTGACGCAACACACCAACCGCAGATTAAGGAAACTCACTGAATTCCAAGCAGAATGAACAAAAGAAACTCCCTAATAACACAACATAGTGAAAATGCAGAACACTAGAGTCAAAGGAAAGAGCTTAAAAGTAGCCAGAGAGGAAAAATACATTGCCTTCCAAAGAGCAATGACTCACTGTCATCTTTGTTCTCAATAGAAACAATGGAAGTCAAAGTACAGTTGGACAATCTGTTCAATGTGTTAACAGAAAATCTTTTTGGTAACCTAGGGTCTAGAATTTTATACACACTGGAAATATTTTTTAAGAACAACACTAAAACAGTCATCTTAAAACAAATAAAATCAGAGGGATTTTGATTTGCACTGAAGGAAATTCTAATGACTACTTCAGCCAGAAACAAGTGACCCCAGATGTAAGATCTGAGATGAAAAATAAATGATGAGTGACAAAAGAGGCAAACAGGTGGGTAAATTTAAACACATATTGATTGTATAAAACACTACTAATTATGCTTGAACTAAAGTATACAACAAGACATATATATAAGTCAGCAGGAGAGACTGAAACTGAAATGTCCTAAGGTCCTTATTTTATTCCAGATGTGGGTAAATATAGCAAATGGCTCTATTATATAACCATTTACAATGTCCTAGGTTAACCTCTACAAGAATGGCCATATAACTTCAAAACTAGTAGAAGAAAAAATGGAATGAGAAATAATCATCAATCCAACAAGAGGCAAGAAAGAGGACCGAAGTAAACATTAAAAAATTTAGTACAGGTGAAAGGGACAAAATACATTGCTAGAAAATCAATCAAAATATATTGGAAATTACATTAAGTATAAATGTATTAAATGATTTTTTAGAAACCTAGCCACACAGTGTTTACAACAGGCACCTAAAATGTGTACACAGGATTAAAAAGACAAGAATTAAAAAACCTGACACCAAAATCGGAAAAAAAAGTCACAATAAAACTAGAGAACAATATCTTTTATGAATATAGATACAAACATTCCTAACAAAATCTTAGCAAACAAAATCCAACCACAGATAAAAGAGATCATATATCATGATCAAGTGGGAAATACAAGATTGGATTAACACCCTCAAATCAATTAATGTATCACACCATATTAATAGAATAAGGGCTAAAAGGCATGTGACCATCTCAAAAGATGCAGAATGGGCAACTGAGAAAATCTAACATCCTTTCATGATAAGAGCTCTGAACACACACCAGGGATAGAAGGAAACATCCTCAACCCGATAAAGAGCATCTAATGAAAATCTACATCATATTTCATGGTGGATGACTGAATACTTTTCCCTGTAAGACCTTCTCTAGCCACTTTTACTCAACATCTTACTGGACAGTCAAGCCAGTGTAATTAGGCAAAAAAAAAAAAAAAAAAAAAAAGAAATTAAAGGCATTCAGATTGGAAGGAAGACCTAAAACTGTCTTTATTCACACACGACATGATCCTGTATGTAGAAAATCCTAAGGAATCAACAACAATAACAACAATATTTACTAAAATTAATAGCAATGAAGTCACAGTTTATAAGCTTAATATCAAAATTTAATTGTATTTCTGTATACTAGTAACAAACCATTCAAAAATGAAATTAAGAAAACAATTTCATTAACAGTAGCATCAAAAATAATAAAATATTTAGGGGGAACGTTAACAAAGGATATGTAAGATTTGTACACTGAAAGCTATAAAACATCACAGGAAGAAATTAAAATAGATCAAACAAACAGAAGGATATACCATGTTCATGAATTAGAAGATTCAATATTGTTAAGATGTCAAGTTCTCCCAAATGGATCTATAGATTCAACACAATCCCTATCAAAATCCCAGCAGGCTTCTTCTCTTTTTTTTTTGGTAGAAGCTGGCAAGCTGATTCTAAAATTCATATAAAAATTCATAGCACTTAGGATGTGCAAAACGATTTGAGAAAGAAGAAAATTGGAGGACTTACACTACCTGACTTCAAAACTTATTACAAAGCTACAATAATCAAGAAAGTGTAATGTGGGTTTAAGGATAGGGATAGAGACCAATAGAACAGAGTTGAGAATCCAGAAGTAAACCCGTATATTTATGTTCAATTTATTTTCGACAAAGGTGCCATGAAAATTCAATGGGGGAAAAGTAACGTTTTCAACAAATGGTGCGGAGGCAATTGGATATCCATAAGCAAAAAGAACAAAAGCCAAAAACCAAACCAAACCAAAAAAAAAACCCAAACTTTTCCTCACACTACACCCCAAAATTAACTCAAAATAAATCATAGACCTAAATGTAAGAGTTGAGTCTAAAAACTTCTATGAGAAAAAAATAGAAGAAAATGTTCATGTCCCTGGATTAGGCAAACAGGTCTTAGATGTAACCTCAAAAGCATGAGTCATACAAGAAAAGATAAGTTGGACTTTTTACAATTTAAAACTTTTGTGTTTTAAAAGACATGATTAAGAACATGAAAAGACAGCCGCAGAATGGGAGAAAATACTTGCAAGTCATATATCTGATAAAGGACTTGTATCCAGAACATATAAACAACTCTTACAACTCAATAACAGAACTACTTAATTAGAAAATAGGCAAGAGAGTTGAATAAACATTTCCCCAAAGAAGACTATGAATGGCTAATAAGCACATGAAAAGTTGCTCAACATCATTAGTGATTAAGGAAATGCAAATCAAACCCACAACTAGAATGGCGAAAAGAAAAAAGGCCAACCATACCATGTATTTGCAAGGATATAGAGAGAGTGGAACCTTTGTACATTACTGGTGCGAAATCAAAATGGTACAGACCCTTTGGAAAACAGTTTAGAAGTTTTTTAGAAAGTTAAACAGAAACTTACCATATGACCCATCAATTCCCCTCTTAGGAACCTGACCAAGAGAAATGAAAACATATGTCCATACACAGACTTGTAGATAAAAGTTCACAGCAGCATTGACCATAATAGCCCCAAACTGGAAACAATCCAAACGTCTATCAACTGGCAAATGGATAAACAAAATGTGGTTGATCCATACAACAGAATACTATTCAGTGTTAAAAAGAAAAGAAATACAGGATGCAGCACAGATGACCCTCAAGAATGTTACATTGTGTGAGAAAAACTAAACACAAAACACCACAAGTTGTCTGATGCCATTTATATGAAGCATCCAGAAAAGGGGAATTTCTAGCCTTATAGAAATTTAAGGCTACAGAGACAGAAAGCCGGTCAGTGATTGAGTGTGGCTGGCGGTGGGAGCTGGGAATGATTGCAAATGGAATTGAGGGAATTTGGGGGTGTTGAAAAATGTTCTAAAACTTAGCTTTGCTGACGGCTGCACACCAAACTAGAAATGTACTAAAATGTGTTGCCTACATTTACATTGGGTGAACTTTATGGCATGTAAATTATACCTCAAAAGAAAACTTAAAAAAAAAAGATTACAAACAAAATTAGGTTTGTATTAACAATGAGAATAGACTTTAAGGGAAAAAAGAACACTACTTGAGAGAAAGCGGGTGTTATGGAATTAGAAAACATTGACTCCAGCAGTGAATATATAAAAATTTGGATATTATATGTATCTGATCATAAGATCTAAAAATACATTAAGCGAAAATTGACAGAAATATAAAGAAAACTAGAAAAATTCTCCACAATTGTTGGCACTTCAACACATTTCTCAGTAATGATAGATCAAGTAAGATAAAAACATTCCAGTGAGGATATAGATCTCAACAAAACAATTAACAAGCTCGTTCTAATGAACACAAGTATAACACTGTACCCGGCAACTTCCGAATACACATGGTATTCAAACACAGAAGGTACATTTACAAAACTTGAGGACATGTTGTACCTGTAAAACATATTTCAAAATGTTCCAAGAGACTGATACCCTACAGGACTTCCCTGGTGGCACAGTGGTTAAGAATCCACCCTGGTCTGGGAAGATCCCACATGCCACGGAGCAACGAAGCCTGTGCACCACAACTACTGAGCCTGTGCTCTAGAGCCTGCGAGCCCCAACTACTGAACCCCATGTGCCACAACTACTGAAGCCCGCGCGCCTACAGCCCGTGCTCTGCAACAAGAGGAGCCACCGCAATGAGAAGCCCCTGCACCGCAACGAAGAGCAGCCCTCGCTCGCTGCAACTAGAGAAAGCCCGCACAGCAACGAAGACCCAATGCAGCCAAAAGTAAATAAATAAACAAATTTATTTTTAAAAAATGATTGATACCCTACAGATCACTTTCTTTGACAACAGAGGAATAACAATTATAACAATGACAAAAATCCTATTCCAAAATAGCTCCTGGGATAAACAAGAGGTCATAATGGAGACTAGAAAAATCTTGGTGTGAATGAACGTTAAAATTAAATGCTATATATCAAAACCTGGGGGGTGAAGTTTGAGTGGTATTTAGAGGAAAATAAAAGTATAGTCTTAAATGCACACCTTAGAAATCTAGAAAGTTTTAGAATTCATAATTATCCAACCTAAGAAGTTAAAGAAAGAGTAACACATTAAGCCCAAGTAAATAGAAGGAAGAAAATAAAGAGAAGTGAAAGAAACAAAACAAAACCGACCAACGAGAGGATCGACTAGGTCAAAAGTTTGTTGAAAACATGAATAAAATCATCAACTAGCTGGCAGGCTTGACCAATGGAAAAAAGTGAAAGTGCAAACAAACAATATTGGCAATATAAAAGGGGCCTAACCACTGATGGTACAGATGCTAAAATGATAATAAATGCCAATAAATGTGAAAACTAGGAGGGAACGTACAAATTCTTAAAATATGCAACTTATCAAAACTGACACAAGAAGAGATAGAAAACCCCAACTGTCCCATAACCATCCGAGTCATTGACTCGATGAAAAACCTGCCCACAAAGAACGCACCAGGCCTAGGTGGCTTTACCTCCAAGTTTCCCCAAACACTCAGGGGAAGAGAATCCTCACCCTATACAGAATATTCTAGAATATGGAAGAAGAGGGAACACTTCTCGACTCGTTCTGTGAGGCTCACATACATTGGATACCATAACCCAATGAGGACAGTGTAAGTACATATCTCACCCACAAACGTGGACAGAAAAACTCTGAGGAAAATATTAGCTGGAGGGTTTCAGCAGTGTTTAAGGAAGCTTATACAACGTGAAGGACTGGTGTGTGGCGGGGAGAGGCCAGAGGCCACATAGATGTCTGGAAAAATAATCTAAGCCCAAGATGATAAAGGCCTGAACTCAGCGGGGACGACGCGCAGCTGGTGTGCAAGGGTGAGCAGCTTTGAGGGGCTCTCGGGGTGGTGGTAGGAGCAGGGGGTGTGGCTGGGATGACTAGGACTCGGGGTCCTGCTTTTAGGCCTGGTGGGCGGAGAAGTCTGGGAGGGGGACAGAGCAGGAGGACGGGGGTCTGGGGCAGACGCCAGGTCCTGGGTGACCGGGGCCTACCTGGTCCAGGACAGGGGCTGGGGAGCCTGGCCTGGGGGGCATTCCTATCAGGCAGAAAGGTGTGCCTGGCCAGGGTTCTAGGCCGGGGGGCGGTGGAAGGAATGTCGGGGGGTTGGGGGGGCCCTTCCCACCCACAGTCTCTGAACTGGGGCCTGGAAACCCAGGACTCCCTGTGTCCGGCTCTGAGCCATGAACATTTCCGGCAAAAACAGAGAAGAAAGAAATTCTCCCAGCCCACTGTGTTCCTCATATCAGCAAAAGCAGTGTGAGCTGAGCTTGCAAAATAAACAGGGCTCAATGTAAACACTGCAGCAGGTCCTGGGGACGGAGCTAAGAATACACACTGGGGGAGGAAGGTGGGAGCAGACTTCTCCATCGGGTCCCCAGAGAGCCGCGGGGTCCCTGCCCCGGAGCAGCCCTGACAGGGAGGGGCCGGGGCGCTGGGGGCCGCGTTCTCAGGACCCGTCCCAGGGCCTGGCGTGTCGGAATCTGACCGCTGCCGCCCGTGGACCTTGCTGCTTGCCCTCACCTTGGCCCTCAGTGCTCCTGCGCGGCCTCTTCTCAACCAGACCCCTTCTGTTTGGGCAATACTCTCCTGCTTTCTTCCGTCTCTCTCCACCTCCTCCCCTTCTGTCTGTGGCTTCTGCCGGGACCAGCTCTTTACCTAACCAGCTAGCTAGGCAACCGCTCAACCTCTCCGGGCCTCAGTTTCCCCACTGGTAAAAGAGACTTCATTTGGGCAAACGAGTCCTTGCCAGAGTAGAGAACGCAATGTGACAAAGCAGTTCAAGCCCTCTCCTCGCACAACTAAGGGGGCCAGCGGGCTCCCCAGGCCAGTGGGTGGCAGGCTGTGGCGGGGGAATGCTGTGTCTGCTCCCCATGCCCCCGGAGCGAGGCAGGCCTGCACAGCCAGCCCGGGCCAGGGCCAGGGGGCATCCTGAGGGCGGGTGGGGGCCTCTGAGCAGGAGTGAGAGCTGCAACGAGGCTGCAGGACCCCGGAGAGAAGGAAGTGGGGGGGGGCGCTCCAGCCCATGTGGCCCCTGGACTGGACATGGGAAGGGGACTCCTTGCCGGGAAACAGAGGCCCCCCTGCACAAGCTGAGCTGGCCTCCCCCACCCCAGGTGACTCCCTGCAAGTGGACAGCCCGGCCACTGACCCTCAGAATGACCTGCTCCCAAGACAGGGGATGGGGGCAGCCGCTGTGCCCCCCGAAGTCCCCTCCCCCTCCTCTCCAAGCCCCTCGTCCTGTGGCTGAGTGAGCCGCCGGGCCGGGACCGCCGTCACCGAGGAGGGCCTGAGCTGAGATGAGGAAGCAGTTGGGGGCCAGGCTCCCTTCCGGCCTGAGGCCAGCCCGGTGGGGTTGGGGGAGGTCCGGGGCTCCGGCTGGGGCTGGCGGGCCGGCTGGCACTGCCACCACTGCAGGCCTGCTGGGCTTCCCAGGGCTGGACGGCTGCTGGATTTCCTGCCCCCAACTTCCCTCAGTCAGCAGGATTGCGAGGGGGGTTGTTTATGGTCCCGATGGCTGCGGTGATAACATGGGGCCTGGGACACGCCACTGTGCCCTCTGGGCCCGGCGGGGCCCTTTCCCAGGGTCTGTCCCCGAGGGGGGCATCGGCTAGCGGGGGCGGGGCTGGGCAGGCTGAGCTGGACGCCGGCCCACGGCAGCCTCTGCCCGGGTCCAGCACGTGTCCACGGGGCAGAGATTCAGCGTGGAGCACGGCCTGTTCCCTGCCTTGAGACCTGGGGGCATGACTGTGCCTCTTGGGCGGAACCAGCTCCTGGGAGGCAGGATGGGGACAAAGGCGACACAGATCCCATCTCCCTGAGTGTGTGCGGAACATCCGGAATCCTTGCTGCGCAGAAACGGCCCCTGTCCCGGGCGCAGAGCCTGACGGTGGAGGCCACCAGGGGCCTTGCTCCCAACCTTGCCCCCAGGGATCAGGGACTCCAGAAAACCCTTCCCTTTGTTGTTCAGATCTGAAGAAATGTGGGCCCATAATTCTGTACCCCCAAGACCAACGTGGGCCGCACCTCAGCCCACCACACCGACCCTGGCTGGACAAGGGCTGAGCCCTGGCTCTCAGAGCCCCGCCGGCTGCCAGATGGCTCCAGGGGACCCTGTCTGCTACCCTTCATCACCCCCAGAGGACACCAGGCTCTGGTTTAGGTTTCAAGCGGTGGCCTGTCCGGAGGAACAGTGGGCAGAGCCGTAAGAGAGGCCCAGGACAGTCGGACAGGGGACAGAACCAGACCAGGGCAGGGACTTGAGGAGGGGTGAGCGCATCTGGATGACAGGGCAGCGGGGCGCTCCCAGGGCTGCTGGGTGGGGGCCGGCTCACGCGCCCATGGGCCACCACGAACCCTGCCAGCGGCGGGGGCCAGTCAGTGAAGGCTGCCTTGGCCAGAGCTGTTCCAGAGCTGGGCAAGGAGGCGGGGGTGGGGGTGGGGGGGCCCTGGGTGCTTTCCCCGGCTCTACCTCTGCATCCGTTGATGTCTGGAAGCCCCGCCCCACCGGCCCCCCCAGCCGGGTGCCTGGTCTGCTGTACTGGGCGTGGCCACCTGCTGCTTCTCCTGGAATGTGCCAGCCCCGAGTCCCTGGTCCCACACGAGAAGAAGAGTGAAAGCCAAGGATGGGTCACCAGAGAGGCGGAGTCCAGGCCCCAGAGCCTCTGATGCCGCTCAGCCTGGGGAGCTGACCGTTCCTAGTTTCAGTACCCATCCCGCCAGACAGGGCATCTGCCACTGGACCACCTGCCTGGGCAAAGGAGAGCCACCAGGCCCGCCGAGGCCTGTGCTGACCGAGACGGGCCAGCCCTCCGGCGGGGTCAGGGTGTTGGCGTCACACAGCCCTAGAGGGCCAGGCCCGAAGTGAGAGCCCCCGTGGGCACCTGGACAGCGGCCCTCCCCCACGTACAGGATCGTGGCCCCATACCCGCCCAGGCCAGGGAAGACTGCTGGTGGGCAGAGGGTCGTCCTGCAGGCCCAGGCCAGGGTGGGTGGGGCAGGAACCCGGAGCTGTGCCCCTGCCCGCCTGCCCAGCTGCAGCAGAGATGGACACGGGCCAGAGCCAGGCGTTGCCCAGGAAACCGAGAGTCCGACGCATCCCTGCTCAACCGAAATTCCTCTATTTTTAGCCCCCTGGCTGCTTTCAGATAAAGTCCATGTAGATGAACGAGCTGTTCGGCAAGATAACAGCCTGCTCCAAACCACGGAGACTTCAAAGGGCAGCAGGCCACCCCCTCCCATTCCACAGATCCTCCGAGGCTCCCAGGATGCCCTGGGAAGGGGTTCCGGAGCTGAGAGGCGGGGCCGCGGGCACAGAGCCCGGCGGGGACTGGGGTGTCCCGGCCACTGAGGCTGCCGGTGCCCTGGAGCGGAGGGAGCACGGCGTCCACATCCCACCAGACAGCCAGCAGGGCCTCGGCCGTCACTCCCCACCTCCCTTGCTGTCAGGACCCTGCGGAGGAGGGTCCTGGAGCCCACACCCCCTCCTCCCCACTTGATGCACCCTCGTGTCCCTGTTGGCACCTCTGAGTCCCTGAGTGCAAGCGGGCTGGGGGCTGAGGGAGCCGCAGGCAGTGTGGAAAGCGCTGCCCACCTCAGCGTGCACCGGGCGGTCCTCAGCTATGCCAGGGAGGGACTGCGGGCACTCGGTGCCACTTGCCAATAATGATGCCACTTGTCAGAGGTCTAAGACCAGCCTGGCCTTCAGCGTCCTCCTCCCGTGGGGACCGACGCCCAGTGCACGTGAGAGAGGAGCTGAAGCCCTACGTCAGGGAGCCCACACCGAGCACAGGTGGGAGGGAGGGAGGGAGACCCCAGACACCTAGGGCCCCATCCAAGCCCTGCATGCTCAGGACAGAGCTGGAGAGTGAAACGCCGCTGTGGACGGCACCGTCTGGGCCCCAAGGCCGCTGCCCGCCGCCTGCCAGCAGCGACGCTGCGTGGCCCGCGAGAGCTGGCGTGGGCTCGGGCGCCTACCTTGTCCTCCACGCGGTTCAGGCGGGCACCGATCGTGTTGCTGCCTCGGTCCTTGCTCTTCTCTGTGGGGTTAAAGCACCCAAGTCAGGGACGCCTGGGCTGGCAGATGGGGAGGGGTGGGCAGGTGACCCCGACTGGACTCGGGGAGAAGGGCGATGGGGGTGAGGGAGTGAGGGTCAAAGGCCTGAACCTATGGGAATGTCTCTTAGAAGCTCTTCTGTGGTGAGAACTTCAGGGGCGGCAGTGGGTGGGCCGGGCTGGCTCTTTCCGGTTCTGTGACCTCCGAGAGCCTCAGAGGACAGGCACCCACCCTGCCCGGGGGCTGCCTGAGTTGGTGCCCGCTCTACAAAGGTGACATTCCCCAAGGGGGCACTTGCTCTGGCCGAGGAGGCCTGTCGCCCCTGCAGCCCCTGCCGCCCTGTCCCTGAGTGAGCTGCACCTCCCACTTGAACTTGGGCTAGGGCAACCCCGAGGAACTGGCCTGGCCCTGCCCTCCCTGGTGTGACCCCCTAGCCCCCCTCCGGAGGACATGAGGCCGAGCCTCAGAGCTGGAGGGCGGCACCCACCTTGCTCCCCAATGTTCTAGCTGGCTGCTCACCCCCCAACCCCACTCCCAGGCCCCCACCTTCCCAGGGTCCTGGTCACGTTTCCACACTCACATCAATAGCCTAGAAAAGCCTGCCATTTGTAAGGACGCATGCAGGTTCTTGCACTAACTGAAAATCCCTTGTAAATCATGTCTGAAGCCAATTTGCTTAGGGTGGATCTACCTGCCCCCTCTCTGGATTTCCTTGCCAGACATGCACTTTCTGATGGTGGAAGAGGCAGGCGTGGGTGGAGGGATGGTAGGAGGGTGCGGCCTGGGCTGCCACGCCCAGGGTGTCTCGATGCAGAAACCCACCTGAGACGGAGATGAAGAGGGAGGGCTTCCCGATGGACTGGTCCAGCCTGGGGGGAGGGAGGGAGACGGAGACCAGCTCACGCTTGGCCGGGGCACCGTACGGACATCTGGCCTGTCGGTGGGTGGATGGGCTGATATGCCCAGCAAGACAAGCTGCCCGCCCCTTCTGGGGGCCGCCCCTCACTGCCACCCAAAAAGCAGCCAGGTGCCTCCCAGGTTCCAGAGGCCCAAGCTCCCAAGGGGGCTTTGCGGGGCGGCGCTCAGAGGTGAAGGGCAGTGGTTGGGCTGCTCCTTTGTCACCCTCCCTGGGCACAGCAGGGTGCCAGGATAGCCCAGTGTCCTGAATGTTCCCAGAGAGGCAGGCCTGCAAGTGGGCCCTGCCGGGGCAAGGCCAGGTCGCTGGGCTGGGTGGGCTTCACGTCCCTGTGGTAGGTCAGCGACAGGAGCGGGGGCAGCCTGAGCCCCTGGCCTGGCCTGTGTTCAGGACAGGCAGTCTCCCGGCCACACCCTGCGTCGCACAGAGCTCGGTTCCCAGGCCAGCCCACCGTGGAGATGCAGCTGGTCTGAGCCCACGCAGGCCCCCAAGGACCACGCTGCTTCCATGAGGATGAGCTCTGTGGGCCCCAGGTCAGAAGCCAGAGGACGTTGGCTACCAGGGGTTGAGGTGCTCAGCTCCCAACTGGTAGGGTCTCTCCTGGAGGGGGTGTCTCCTGGGGCTGGACCTGGCCCCTGCTCACAGGGTGTGTGCTGGGCTGTGAAGTGCCCAGCGTCTCTGAGGCGTGGCCATGTGTGGAGCGAGCCTCTGCCCCTCCCCCGCCCGCTCAGATCCCACCCCCCGGGCCCCGCGCGCCCACCTCCTCTGCAGCTCCTTGATGCGCACCATGAGGTTGAGGTGGCCCTGGGAGTACTGCTCGATGACATCCCGCACGTCGTAGGGCTTCCGCGCTTGCTGCGGTGGGAGAGAGAGAGTCACGCTGCGGGCTCAGCGTTATCGCAGTGACCGCGCCCGCCTTCCGTGGTCTCCCAGGATTTAAGGAGCTGCCCACGTGGCACCACGGGGCGGGCCTGGATCAGCGCACATGCAGTGGCCGGGCTCAGCCTCCCCGGGAGCTGGGTGACCCTGGGCCAGTACCTCGGCCTCTCTGGGCCTCAGCTTCCTGCCCGCTCACCCGCAGGGACCTGCCCACTCTCCCTTTCCAGGCCACCGGTCCCTGTTTTCAAGCTGCCTTGGAAGAGCTGGCCCAGCCGAGGGCCTGGGGGCAGGGGGCCAGCATGGCTGCCAGTCACTGTGTGGAGGGCACAGCTCTGTGCGGCCACCGCCTGCCTGGGCCCCAAGCTCACCCTCCGCACACTTGTCGGCCGGCGCACCCACTGCTCTTGGGGCGGGGAGGTGGCCCACCCCACCCCCTTCCCAGGCAGTCCCCTGAGCTGAGCAGGGGTGGCCCCGGGGGACAGGCCTCCTGCTGGGGCTCCCAGGCTGCCTGGGAAAGGAGGTTGGTCCCCCGGCAGGCCTGCGGCCATGGGGGCAGGGAAGGTAACCCCAGAGCTCCAGGCTCGGAGCCAGCCCTGAGCCCATAAATGCATCCGGGGCTCAGGTGAGACCACAACAGAGAGAACGGGGCTTCTCACGACGTCAGCAAAACCTCCAGCCGCACTTATGGCCTCGATCCCAGGAGCTTACGGTCTGAGGGTCTCGCCCAGGTAGCATCGGGCTGGCCGTGTCGGGGTCTGATGGCCCAGGAGGCCCTTCGCCCACACAAGCGAGCCAGAGCCGCGTGGGGATATAGGCTACTTCTATTGGGAGAACCGCGGGGAGACAGGGTTGGGGGCCCCAGCTGGTCTCATGAACCCTGAAGGGCCCACACTAGTGATGGGCTGGGAGGTTCCTGCCTCTTGCTGGGGAGTGTAAGGGGCCTGAGAGACACGCCAGACAGCTGGCAGGGCAGGGCGGGGCCGGCGGGTCAGAGGGTGAGAAGTAATAAGGCACAGATGCCCGTTAAGGGTCAGGGCCAGGTCTCAACCCTGGGAGCCCCAGGGCACCTGTCCTCCCTGCCCACCTGAGGCCTCCTTCTCCTTGGGGTGCCACCCCAGAGACTGGGGCTACCCCAGGCTAAGGGTAGGGCCACCTCTGCCTTCCAGAAAGATGGGGTTCCCCTGAGGGCAGGGTCCTGCCTCGATCTCTGGGCACCCTTCGGACATGTCCAGGGGCCCTGCCATCGACGCTGGCGGCTTAACTATGTTCTCGCAGCTCCCCACATCGTCCTGGACCCCAGGAATCCCGGGGCAGCGCAGAATCCTCCTCCCTGTCAGGGACTCTGGGCTCAAGAGTTCCGGGGGGTCCCTGCTCCCACAGGATCCGCCAGGCGGGGCCCTCACAGGTAACACCCAGCCCCGCTTTGGGCCCCGGGACCACCCTGTGTCCCTTTGTGGCCTACATGCCGAGGCCCGTGGTGGGGTCTCAGGGTCAGGAGGGGGGCGGGACTCTGGCAGGCTCTCTGACTTGCCACACACTCGGCTTCATGACAAGTGTAACAGTGGCCCTTAGCTACAGGCTAGTGGTAATACCCCAGGGCTCAGTTTGTCCTTCTGTGAGTTGGGGGTGCTGAGCCCTCTGGCTGACGGGGAGGGAGTGGGGATGAAGTAAGATGGTAGGTGAGAAAGGCCAGCGGGTCCTGAACTGGCTCTTGCCAGGAGAGCCCGAGGTGGCCGTGACAGTGTCTGCGGCTGAGCCCAGGGTCTGCGCTGCTGTTCAGCGCACACGCCACTGAGTTGTGATCTTGGCCTCCTGTGAGCTATACTGGGCACCTCCAGGCCTGCTGGAGCCGTCTGGGATGGGATCAGAAGAGGGGCAGGCTGGGGTCAGAGGTCAAAGTGGGGCAGGCCTGGTCTGGAATGGAGCGGATCCTTGCCCTGGTCCCCCAGACACCCTGGGAGGTCACGGCCCACAGCGTGCAGGGGAATCTGGGCACCTGAGCGTGTTAAGAGCCTCTGTGTGCACAAGTGAATACGGATGTCCCTGTGGGAAGGCATAAGAGTACAGGTGACAGGTGTGTGTGTGCCCGGGCATGCGTGTGCATGTCTGCAGAAGCGGGGGTGGGGGTGGGGTGGGGCTCGTGAGCAGGCCCCCCACCCCCAGCCTCGCCTTGTCTAGGGTGTGGACCACAACAGGGTAACCGACGCCCAACTGACACCCAGGACCCGTGGCGCGGTGGGGTCCCAGGCCCCCTGAGACTCATCTCAGAGCTGAGAAGTTCACCTCCCGCCCCCCAACCAGGGTCTGCTCAGAGCTCCTGGAGGCCTTTGTCGAGTGGTGGCCTGGGGCCCAGCTGGAGACATCATCTCAGCTTTCTCTCTAGAGCTCATTTCCTTGGCAGCAGCAGGAGCCTGAGATGAGCCGAGATAATGCCGGGCTGTCCAGACTGACCGCCGGTGGACATGCGAGTTCAAGGCAAACGTGAAGGGCTAAGAGGCTCTGGCTCCTCCGGCCAGACGCAGGGGCGGCCAGCTGGGTACTTATCGGCAGGCGAGGCGGGCAGGGGGGCCACCCGCCATTTCTGCAGCCCCTGAGGCCAGATGGGGGTGGGCGTGCAGCAGACAGACAGACGGGCTGCTGCGGGGGAAGGGACGGCATCCCTGACAGCTGGGCCTGCGTGGGGGGCCGCCCCTGGAGCCCCACAGAGCCCCTCACTGCCAGGGACTCGTCCACCGCTTCTACGTCCGTGGGTCCCTCCTTCCTGGAGGCCTCCTGCTGCCCCAGCTTCTGGCCTTGCTCAAACCAGGAAGCTCCCGGGAGCGCCTCCGCTCAAAGGGCCCCGCCCAAATTATTGAAGGCCCCCCAGGGGTCCTGCGCCGAGGGGAGGGGCAGGGAGCAGGGGAGGTGAGGCTGCCCAGCCTCCTTCTGGAAGCCTCCAGGCCATTCGCAGGACCCTGGCCTGTGTCCTGAGGCAGAAAAGGAGACCCTCGGCCTGGAAGGGAGGTCAGCAACCAGTTGTCTTGCCTGCATGTCTGTGACGGGCGCTCACCAGCGTCCACAGCTGCTCCAGCCACTGTGGCGCCCATCTGCCCAGGGCGGGCTGTGGTTCTGAGCTGGAAGCTGCTCACATCACCCCCAGAGCTGGGCCTTCCATGAGCCCCAAGGTTCCGCCTGCCCTGCTGGGTGCCCCAGACCCTGGAAGCAGCCCCCAGGAAGCCTGGTGTCCACCCTGGCACGGCCCTGCGTGGCCCAACGGTGCCCCAGGGAGAAGGTCATGGCCTCTGCCCTGCCAGGGCCTGCTCTGGAACGCTGGTGGCCCAGCTGCTCAGGCTGGGGACTGTCCCCATCCTGGAAGAGTCCCCGCTGACCCCTCTGATCCCCAGGTTGACATCTGTGGTTTTAGACGTCACCACCAATGGCCCTCAATCGAGGGCGACACATCGTGGCCCTTCTGCGGGCCTCTTCTGCTCTTGGGAGCAGTCCTGCCCAGACCTGACCCCCGAGGGGGTTCCTGCCATTCCTCCTCCTCCCTCCCCAGGAGGCCAGCCTGCCCTCACCCAGCGCCCCCTGAGCTCCCTGCTCCACCAAGCTACCCCTCTGCTGGTACCGCCAGGGCAGCGGGCCCTCGGGGAAGGAACAGCCACAGACGCCCTCTGTCCGGGACCGTCGGATCTCGCCCAGAACACTGCTGGGCAGACCTCCTGGCGCCGGCCGACAATAGCATTCACCACGACTCTTTTGTTTCAACAATGAGGAGTCCCAGGCCCTGGCGGGAGCCTTAGCACAACTTGGCCCAGTTTGGTGGGGAACAGCCCCCCTCCAGGGCTGCAGGCAGACAGACGGGCAGGCAGCAGGATAACACTGGGGACTCTGTGTGCAAACCACCCAGCCAAGGGGGCCACGGGTGCTGCCGGGTAGCCGGAGGAACGGGGCGGCCGGGGCAGGGCCTCACCAGGGCTGTCCTTGGGGCCGGGATCAGTGGCGGTCGTGTCGTGGCAGAGCCTGTGTGAGGGCTGGGCACCCGTGGACGCCGTCCTGGGCCAGCCCCTTGGGCTCTTGCTCCCACTACCAGCGGGGGAAGGGTTCTTCCCCAGGGCTGCAGGGGGGTGGGGTCTTTCCAGAACCCCGCACCGAGTCTGGCTCTGTGGCCTGCGTGGGTGAGGGCTCTGCTGAGGGGGCTGGAACGAGCCAGCGTCAAGCCTTCAGGCTGGGGTGGGAGGTACGGCCCGGAGGGGGCTGGCTCTTGTCCCAGCCTCGCTGTGGCCTCCCAGGGGGTGTGAACAAGCCCCTCACTTGGCGAAGCAGGCCCAGGGGATGTGGGTGTTGGTTGGCTCTGGGCGACCCCCAGTCCTGGCTCCACCAAGGACTCACTTTTGAAAGGCACCGGTGGCCAAGCCTTCTGGAAAGAGAATGGCCTCCCCCAAGGGTCCCTGCTTCCTAAGGTTCCATGTTCTCAGAGTCAGGGCTGAGCTGGGTCCCGCTCCTCAGACGGAGGACGGTCCCCACGTAGGAAGGAGGGCACCAAGCCTGCCGCCAGCTGGCTTCCTCAGCGGGCTCCCAGGGGCTGCAGGAGACCCACCCCTGGCAGGAGTGCCGATGGGGAAGCCCACAGTCTCCAGCCCCGCCCAGCCAGAGAGACCCTACCTCTCCCTGCAAAGGTGGGCCACCCCGGGGCACAGAGCAGGGCTGGGTCTCCCCTCTGTTCCGACTCACACAGGGTGGGCGAGGGGGATAAGAGCCCTGAGCCGGCCTGGGACAGAGCACTTCCTGCCCAGGTGACGCAGGGTGGGCTCCGCACCCTCCCTGAGTCACTCCCACTCCTGTCTGGTGGGGGCGGTGGGAGGAGCTAGTGAGCCCTCGGGCCCTGCGTGCCTCTGGGCTCTGCGCCGGGCCTCAGGGTCCAGGCCGATCAGGGAAGTGTCCCTCCAGGGTCTGCTGTCTTGGGGACGGATCCTGAAGTCACGGCAGGGTGTTTGACGGGTGAAGGGTCAGGTCTCAGATATGGCAGGGTATGGGGACCCCGCAGCCTGCGCTGTGGGTGGGAGAGGGGCTTTCAGGGTGGACCAGCGCAGGAGGGCTGAGTACAGGACTCACCTGGAATTTCTTCTTGGCCACAAAATACTGCATGCGCCTAATGACCTTGATGGTGGCCCGGTGGTGCTCCCGCAGCCTGCAGTGGAGAACGGGGAGGAGGGCGTGAGTGTGGACCAGACGGTCATCCCGCGCCCACCACTCTCAGAGGCTCGGAGGCTTCCCAAATGTGCCCCCATCCCCGGCAAAGGGCTGGGCCTTTCCAGAAACAAGGAGAGTGTTCAACCCCCTCGGATGGGGATCTGCAAGCTCACATCCTGGTGGCAGGAGGAGAGGCTGAGGCCAAGAGGCTTTAAATTAGGGGGATGACCCTAGAGGGACCCTCGCCTTGCTTGTCGCTCAGAAGTGGGGTAGGAGTCAGGGTCCCGAGTTGGCAATGGCTCTGCCCCTCACTCACGGTAGAGCCACAGAAGCTTCTTTCTACCCTTGGGCCTTCTGGCTGCTCACTAGTAGCGTGGGGAGGGGGTACAAACAGATGACAGCTAAGGCCCCTTTCAGCTGGAAGGTTTTATAGCCCGCCCACCGGTACCCACTTGGAAAACATAGGGCTGACGGACAAATTAGCCAGGGATAGTTACCACCTGAGCCACCCTGTTAAGGAGACCGTGCAGTATCCCCTCTGAAGTTCCTTCTAGAAACATCATTAAAAAGGGAGACACAATCGTTGAGATATATATATATGTTCATAGGAAAAAGACCGGAAGGAAATGCGTCCACATGGAACCAGCGGGGATTTTCCTTCTGGCTCCGAAGCTTGCATCTGACCAGACCTTCTACTGAGAGCATCACCACAGCTGTGTGATGGCTTTGAGAGCAAGGAAGACTCCAAGGGCTGAGATCCCAGAAGAGAAACGAACTGGTAGAGCCCACGTGTGCGTTTGTGCGTTTGTTGTGTGGGGCACACTAGCCGAATGGGAGGCAGGGGGCTCCCTGGGCCGGCAAGATAAACAGGAGTCCAGGGCTGCAAAGACATCCAGGACTTGATGGGCCAAGATCCTGGTGAATGGGGGGCCACAGAGAAGGAAGCCTCCTTTCACGCAATTTCCCCTTGAAGCATTTGTGAACTGAGCCGCACAGCATGGGGTGAGATTCTGAGAAACGGAGCAAGGAGCAGCTGCTAGAAGGATAAAAAGCTAGGCAGAGGCCTCCACAGACTCACGCCACCGGGGAGAGGAGAACTGCGATTCAGAGTCACCAAGGAGACGGGGTCCTGGCAAACACCCCAAGCTTTCAGATGAGACTCCCCCAACCCTGCCATAGCCTCAAATCACCTCAGTCCCCACCTGGAGCAAGGTGCTCTGTCCTGCACCTTTTGCACGCCAGAGAAAACTGAATTATCTGTAGGGATAAGATCATGGAGCCTCTATTCTGTTTTTAATACTCAACAGACTGAAAACAAATGGACAAAACAGACCACGGAAACAGATCTAAAGATGTGGTAGATTCAATGCCTTAAAGACTTGTTGCTCTTGCATCAAGAGATAGAGTTGGTTTTCTCACTGCTTGAATTTGGGCTGACCTTGACCCTTATTGTGATGAAAAGAATGCTGGGGAAGTCCCATCGTGTATAACTTGTGTGCTCTTGGAATGTGGTCGCTTGAACCACCTCAGCTGGCTGGCTGGAGAGGCCACGTGGAGAATCATGGTGCTCTGGCCAAGAGCCAGCACCAAGCAATAGGCATGTGAATTGAGGCCATCTTCGACCATCCGGCCCTGATAAGCCTCCAAGGGGACTGCAGCTGTGAGAGTCACCCCACGCAGAGCCAGCAGGACAACCTCCCAGCTGAGCCGAGCCCAAATTGCTGACCCACAGACTCATGAATAAGGAAAGAGCTGCAGTGTGAAGCCACTAAATTTAGGTGTGGTTTGCCATGCTGCAATAGATTAAAAGAAATTAGGACCCCAAAGTGGGGTACATCATATCAAAATCCTGAAACGCATAGTGCTGGTCTGGGGACCAGGCATTGGGCAGAGGCTGAAAAAAAAAAAGGCCTATCGTAAGATGCTGGACTTTGGACAGGGTGCCGTCTCTAATCGCATGAGACTTTGGTGTCTCTTGGAGGGGTGAGTGAATTTTACTTTGGGGGGAATGTAAAAATTTATGGCCAGAGGGTGGGCGGGGGGAGGTTAGAGATGGGTGTAAATCCTTTGCAGTTCCCCCCAATCGGAGTTCCCCCCAACTATTTCCATCATCATGGAATGCTGCTGCCATGTGGACGTGTCTGAGCTGGGCTGCTAGAAAAGCCACGTGGAGGAGAGCTGAGGCACCCTGGCTGACAGCCCGACAGCTCCAGACTCCGGAGGCTAGCTGAGACCACCCAGTCACCACCAAGCTGCCGCTTGGACGAGCCAGGTGAGACCAGCCAGGTGAGGAGCCCAATATGCTGACCCACAGACTCAGGAGCAAACAGTTGCATTGGTTTGCTTCAGAGTTTTTAGATAAGGACTTGAAAATAACCTTGATAAGTAGGTTCAAGAAAATAGATGACAAGATGGAGAATTTCACCAGAGAAGTAGAATCTATATGAAAAAGAAAGAAAGGAAATTCCAGAACAAAAAGGACACTCATGGAAATTAAGAAATGCAGTAGATGAATTTGCTGGCAGAGGAGAAGAGAATATTTGTGAATTGGAGAAAATAGCCAGGTTAGAGTATGGAGGGAAAGTAGAATTAAACATATAGGAAAAAGTGCAAGGCATATAAGATAAGGTTAGAAGTTCTAATACATGTAACACCTTAGAAGGAGAGGAGGCAAAATGGAGAACAAATAATTTTGAAGCCTCAGTGGCACAGAATTTTCCCCAAATGATGGAAGACATCAGGCCACAGATTCAAACAGCTCTTTGGATCCAGCTGGAGAGAGAGACAAGGTACAACAGACCCAGGCCCATCGGAGTAACCCTGCTGAAGACCACAGGGAACATTGCAGAAGCTCTAAAGTCAGGGGGGTGGGGGTGAGAATGATGACACATTATCCTGATGGTTGGCTTGTCAATGGAAAGGATGAAAGCCAGAATGACATCCTTAAAGTGCTCAAGGAAAATTCCTACCAACTTAGCATGCTATACCCATCAAATACGTTCTTAAAAATGAAGGTTCAAGTGAAATAATCCAGTCACAAAAGGATAAACTCTGTATAGTTCCACTTGTATGAGGACCTAGAGTCATCAAGTCTACAGAGACAGAAAGTAGGATGCTGGGGCTGGGCCTGAGGGGAGGGGGATGGGGAGTGAGCATTCAGTGGGGACAGGGTGTCAGTTTGGGAAGATGAAACAGTTCTGGAGATGATGGTGATGGTTACACAACAACATGAATGTGCTTAATGCCCCTGAATGATACAGTTAAAAATGGTTAAAATGATACATTTTATGTTATGCATATTTTCTACAATAATTATAAAAAAAGAAGGTGAGGGCTTCCCTGGTGGCGCAGTGGTTGAGAATCTGCCTGCCAATGTAGGGGACACGGGTTCGAGCCCTGGTCTGGGAGGATCCCACATGCTGTGGAGCAACTGGGCCCGTGAGCCACAACTACTGAGTCTGCGCGCCTGGAGCTTGTGCTCCGCAACAAGAGAGGCCGCGACAGTGACAGGCCCGCGCACCGTGATGAAGAGTGGTCCCCGCTTGCCACAACTAGAGAAAGCCCTCACACAGAAACGAAGACCCAACACAGCCAAAAATAATAAATAAATAAATTAATTAATTAATTAAAAAAAAAAAAAGAAGGTGAAAACTAGACCAAGAGAATTCACTGCTGGGAGACCTGCACTGAAAGAACGACTTAGGGGTCTCCCCAGGTAGAGAGCAATGATCCCAGAAGGATGCACAGAAATGCAGGAAGGAATTAAGAATGTAGAAAAGGACAGATATGTGAGAAAGTTTAAGTTAGTAAATTAAAGTGACTGAAATAATCATGATAATGTCTCCTGAGGTTTAAGGCATAGCTATAGCTAAAAATACATGATAAAAATAGCATAAAAGGGAGGAGGCATCAGTGGAGATAAACAGTGGTGAGCACCATGTGTTGTCAGGGAAACGGTAAAAGTGCTCATCTGACGTCGACTCCAGTGAGTCAAGGATGTGTATGATAATCTCTAGGCAACCACTGATGGAATAATAAAGGACTGTAGAATTAACAAGCTAAGAGGGGATAAAAATTAATTAATAACAAGTTTTGATTAACCCAAAGAAGCAGGAAAGGAAGTCAAAAGGAAGTGATGGAACAAATGGGAAAAAGAAAAGTGAGATAGTAGATTGCATGCATTGCAGAGGGACTAAATATTCCAATTAAAAAACCAAGATCGTCAGATGAGATTTAAAAAAACAATTTGATGGTGCCTATAAATATACTGAAATAGATAGGCATAGAAATGTTGACAGTAAAAGGATAGAAAAAGACATACATTGGCGTTGCCCAATGAAAGCTAGTGCAGGTAAACTAATATAAGACAAAGAAGACTTTAAGTATTGCCAGAGATAAAGGGGGGACATTTCATCATTTAAAAAGCGGTCAAGGGAATTCCGTGGCAGTCTAGTGGTTAGGACACCATGCTTCCACTGTAGGGGCAGGGGTTCCATCCCTGGTTGGGGAACTAAGATCCTGCATGCCACGTGGCAAAAAAAAAAAAAAAAAAAAAAAAAAGTGGTCAAAATTTGGTGGGAAGAGATCAATTCTAAATCCGTATGTACTTAACAACATAAGCTTCAAATATACAAAAGCAAAAGCTGGCAGAACTAAAGGTAAAAGAGAAAATCCACAATCATGGTGGGAGATTTGAATGCACCTCGGTGGGTAACAGATAGAGGAGCTGTGAAAACATCTAAAGAGAGACACGTCTGAACGAACCGAGGAGGAACTTGATGTGATCGACGCTTACAGAACACCGTGCTCAGTGCCCAAAGGGCATCTAAGCTTCCCAAGCACACAGGGAACATCTACCAGAAGGGACCGTGTGCAGGGCTTGAAGAGCAAGTTCCAACAAATTTCAAAGAAAGTAAGTCACATATGTATGTTCTCTGACCACAGAGAGATTAAGCTAGAAATGAATAAGAAAAAGATAACTGGAAAATCCTTAAGTGTTTTGGAAATTAAATATCTCAAGGATCGAAGAGGAAATCTGATAAGAATTGAAAAATACTTTTAATTGAGTCGTAATAAAAATGTTCCGTATCACAACTTACAGCTAAAATAAGTGCTTGAGGTACCATGAAATAGTGCTTAGAGGAAACTTTATGATCTTAAATCATATATTAAGAGAAGAGGAGAGGCCAAAGTCTGTCTCAAGAAGTTTAAACAATAGTAAATTAAATCCCAAGAAGGTAGATGGAAAGAGATAATAAAGATAAGAGCACAATTCAATGAAATAAAAAATGAACATTTCGTTAAGGAAAATCAACAAAGCCAAAATTTGATTTTCTGAAAAGACTAACTAGAGATATTTTAAGAACCTATTTAGAGGATATTATGTACAAAAATAATCTTGATAGTTTAGGTAAAATAGATTAATTCCTAAAAACACCACAATATATAAAAGCAGACGTAAGAAGAAACTTAAAAATCCAAATTGCCCAATTTTAATTAAATAAATTAGATTTGGAATTTACACACAAAAAAGCCTTAGGTCTAGATGACTTCACCAGTAGATTGTTCCTTAAATGGGAAGAAATAATACCAATTTTATACAAATCTTTTTAGAGGATTTTTATGAGTCAGTATAACCTTGATATCAAAACCCGACAAAGATGTTTCAAGAAAGAAAAGTCACAGGCCAATCTCTCTCGTAAACTTGGATGCAAATATCCTACCTGCAATACCAACAAATTGAACCCAATGCCATATGTAAAGATAAATGATCGAGTGTAGTTCAATCCAGTTACGCAAGGTTGGTTTAGCAGCCGAAAACCAATCAACATTATTCACCACATCAACAGAACAAGTAAGAAAACAACATATAAGCAACTCAAAAGATGCAGAAAAACATGTGATAAAACTCAAGACCCATTCATAATTAAAAACACAACTCTTAGAGAACTAGGAATAGGAGGAAACTCCATTACGTAAAAAACAAACACAAAAGCAAACAAAACCTAAGCAAACGTCATGCTTAATGGTGAAATATTCCTCCTGAGATGGGGAGTAAGACAAGGATGTCCGCCATTACCGTTTCTACTTAATGTTATCCCCAAAGTCTCAGCCAGTGCATTGGGTGGGGGGGGGAGGGGGAAAGGAAATGAAAGATACAATAATTGGACAGGACAAAATAAAACTTTTGTCATTATTTGCAAATGACATAATCATATATGTTAAAAACCCCTTCAGAATCTTCAGATAAATTATTCTATTGCTAAATGAATTTAGAAAGAACACTGGTTTTAAAGATGATATACAAAAAGCAATTGTATTTCTCTATGTTAGTAACAAGCAACTAGAAAATGAAATAAAAAGATACCAATTGTAACAGCATCAAAACCCATAAAATATCTAAGAATAAATCTCCTGGAGGTGAACAAGACCTCTACACAGAAACATACTAGACATTAGTGAGGGAAATTAAAGAGGCCCTAAATCAGTTGAGGGTTATATAATACGTTTATAAATTGGAAGACTCAATATTTGTTAAGAGGTGAATTTTGAGGTACGGGTCAAATGTGATTCCAATCCATAGCAGAGTGCTTTTATTTATTCATTTCTGGGGGGCACAATTTTCAAGCTGATTCTAAAATATTGGTGAAAAAGCAAAGGGCTAAGGTAGACAAGACAATTTTGAAGAACAACAAAGTTGAGGACTCACACTGCCAGTTGAAAAGGTACTGTAAAGCTACCGCAATGAGTGGAGTGTATTAGAGAGATGTGGTATTAGAATACACTTCTAACACAGCCGTATTAGGTAGAGGATAGACCAGCGGGACAGAATAAAACATTCAGAAGCACAAACACGCATATGTGGTCACTGTGTTTATAACCGAGGCACTGTTGCGATCCAGTGGGGGAAAGAATGTTCCCTTCAGTCAGTGGTACTGGGACAATTTGGATAGCTGTATGCAAAAGATATGAACCATGATCCCCGCCACACAGCAGTCACAAAATTAATTCATGTTAGATTTTAGATCAAAGCGTGCAGGCAGAGACCATCAGACCTCCAGAAGAGAGCAGGAGAGTATCTTTATGACCTCGGAAGATTTCCCCAAACACAAGCCACACTGACAACAACAACAAAATTCGACAAATCGCCCTTCCTTAAAATTAAGACCTTCTAGACATCAAAAGACATCAGTAAAGGAGTGAACAGATGCTCTACAGGCCAGGAAAGGATATTTTCTGGTAAAGGACTTGTAGCCAGAATATATTGAGAATATGCCTACAGATCAATAAGGAAAAGACCACATAATTTAAAAAGATGATTTGAACGGGCGCTTTTCACATAGGATGCCCAAATGTCAGTAAGCCCATGAGAAGGCGCTCAACAGCATGACCTATTAGGGGAATGCAGATGAAAACCCGAAAGGGGTACCCATATACGCTCGCTAAAATGGCCAAACTTAAAAAGGCTGACAACATCCAGTGTCGCGGACGCTGTGGAGTGACAGACGCCCATGCGCTGCTGGTGGGAACGTGTGTCGGTTCACTTTGGAAAGCTGTTTGGCTGTAGCCTTGGGACCTGGCATTTCGTATTCTCCAGATACTTAATCCAGAGAAACGAGTGTTCACGTCCACCAAATATATCTATCAGAATCTTTATAGCAGCTTCCCTCATAGGAAGGCCAGCCAGTGACAAAGCTGTATGCAAATACGGTTCCGTGCAGGCTCAAGAACAGGCAAGACTGTTCTACGGTGAGAGAAGCCAGGATAGGGGTTACCTGTGGCGGCAGGGGTGGGGGGGCGTCGGGGGAGGCTTCCCTGGGGAGGCGGGAAGGAAACTGCTGGTGGGACGGAAGTGTTCTATGTCCTGACCTCGTGGGTTTTCATGTAGGGTATATATACGTAAAACTAAGCTGATCTGTTCCTGCAGGATTTATGCACTTTACAATAAATAAATCATACCATAGTTTTTTAAAAAGCCTTTCAAGATAAGCAGCTTTTAAAGTTCTCAGGGACAGGTGGTTTCTACTTAGCCCAGAGTTGGCCACTTTTGAGCGCAGAGCATATGAGATGCTCTCCAGTGAGACCAAGGCCCCCCATGTTACTGGACGTTACTGGACGTTACTGGATGGTGGGCCAGGCCCATGTGCAGAAGGCACTCATGTCTGTGTCCCCGCATCTCCTCCGACTGGGGCTCACCTGAGCACATGCATTCACAGGGGCCCCCTGCATGCAGCACCCAGGCCTGGTGACACTCATGCACCTACATGGGAGGGGGCGGCAACTTACATACTTCAGGACACATGCGTGCGCGCGTGCACACACACACACACACACACACACACACACACACACACACGGGCTTGGAGGGGGAGCCAAAGCAGGCTACAGGAGGCCCTGAGATTCCTCCTCTGGGGCTTGGGCCACTGGCCCCATGGGCCCCTCACCCCCGGCCTGAGCCCCGGGAGGGGACGTCTCCTGGCCTCAGGTTCCCGCCTCTTGCAGTCCCCCCAGGTGGTGTGTGAGCAGGCAGTGGGCGGGGCCTCCACAGGTGCCCCACTGGGAAGGGCCCCACTGGCTGTGCCCGCCGAGGCCTGGACGAGGCCCGAGGTTCTCAGATCCCACTTCACTTGAACAAAGGACCACACCCAGTGACTGCCCGAGTGGCCTCCAGAGGCTGCCGCCACCCTCGCCTCTGCCAGGTCCACGGAACAAAGCCATGGCCTTTGCAACCAAGCAGCCCCCCAGGCCGATGGGAAGCCAGGGCTGGGGACACTGGGGCCCGGCCAGCTCCGCTCAGGCCTGCTGTGGCCTGGCCCCTGCTCTGGTGACAGCCCCATGGCCAGCCTCTCTGCTGGACACAAAGACTCTGCGGTCTCTGGGGAAGGGCCTGGCTGGCCCCTCTCTCTGAGGGCCTTCTCCTCTCTCCAGGCTGGGCTTGGCCCGGGGAGGGGGTGAGTGCCCTTTTCTGGTGGCTCCAACACCAGGCAGGTGGGACGGGCAGTAGGACTCACCTTAGGCACACTGAGCCCCGCAGGAGAGCGCGCGTCCCCTTCCCTCTGTCTGAGAAAGGAGGCACCCTCCGCCACCCCTTCGACAAAGAGGAGGACCCGGATGGATATTAGATTTTTATCAATGCTTTTTCCACATCACTTGATAGGATCATGAGAGTTTTCTCTGCGGCCTGTTGATGTGATGGGTTATGTTAATGGAATTCTGAATATTGAACCGGCCGGGTTTATCTGGAATAAATCTCACTTGGTTGTGGTGTTTCATTTTTTTATCCATCATTATAGAGTTGGTTGTTCTCGCTCAGTAATGTAGAAAACCCCCAGGAACCCACTGCTCAGAATAAAAGCTAGACCCCGACAGCCCCCAATTCAACCATCCCCCTGCCTCTTCCACCCTGGGGAGCCATCGACCTGAATCCATGTCGTTCACTCCTTTCTTTCCTGATTATATAACTTTATCACACTTATATATATCCAAAAAAGGGCATATAGTTTTTATTTTAGTGATTTAAACTTTATAGAAACGTATTATGCTTTTCCCTGGGCTTATGTTGCCAAGACCCGCCCACACGGTTGTGAGTCACTCTGGTTCGTTCGTTTTGACTGGTGGAAAGGACACCTCTATGTGGACATTCCGAGTACATTCACTCTCCCTCCTGGATGGGCACGTGGCTTGGTGAGGGCAGGACGACACGCACTCCTGGTTACCTTCTCCGGCTGGGCACGGACTGGAGTTTCCCCAGGGTGAGTACCCAGGCATGCCACAGCCGGGTCATCGGTATGTGAAATTGCACCTTACAGGTGATGCCGCACTGTCGGCCCTACTAAGTGGTGGCCCTACTAAGCATCCCACCAGGGGTTCAGGAGAGACCCGGGGCCCCACATTGCCCCACATCCCCGTCTGCTGCCCTAGTGATGAGGCTTCGGGATTTACACCAGATGAAACCAGTGTCAGCGATGCTCTCACACACTGACTGGCCGTGTGTCCTCCACTGTGAAAGGCACAGCCCTGGGCCACTTTTCTGTTCAGTTATTTGTGCACTTATTGATTAGTTTGATGTAAATTGTCTGTCTTTCCCCCTCCCTCCCTCCCTTCCTTCTTTCTTTCTCCCTCCCTCCCTCCCTCCTTTCTCTCTCTCTCTCTCTCTCTCTCCCTCCCTCCCTCCCTCCCTCCCTCCTTCCCTCCCTTCCTATCTCTCTACCTACCAACGAACCAATTCTTTGTCAATTCATGTATTGGGAATACCTATTCCTGTATTAGGCAGTAAAAGGCTTCCCAAAGATGTTCTAATCCCCAGAACCTATGAATATGTCACCTTACGTGGTACAAGGGACTTTATGGATGCAATTCAGGTGCTGCACCTTGAGAAGGGTAGAGTATTCTAGATTATCCAGGTGGGCCCGATTAGACATTTGAGTCCTTAAAAGTGGGGCCTTTCCCAGCTGTGGCTGAAAGAAGCCGTGACTGTGGGAAAGAGGCCAGAGAGCAGCAATGTGACGGCTTTGAAGGTAGAGGAAAGGGCCAAGGACCCTTTAGAAGCTGAAAAAGGTCAGGCATGGATTCTCTCCTGGGGCCTCCAGAAGGAACCAGCCCTGTGATACCTTTCAGACCCTCAGGCTGTGTGGGACTTCTGACCTACAGAAGAACCAAAAGAGGATAAATGCGTGTTGTTTGAAGCCACTAGGTTTGAGGGAATTTCTTACAGCAACAATAGAAAACTAGTGCAAATCCCACTTTGAAAATTATCTTTTCACTTTTTTAAGGTGTCTTTCAATGAACAGAAGTGCTTATTTTACAGAAACAAATTTATTAATATTTTTCTTTCATAGTCAATGCTTTTGTGTCTCATGTGAGAAATATTCCTTTATGCTAAGTTTTGAAAGATACAAACTAACATATTTTCTAATGGTTATAAGCTTTGTATTTGACATTTCATTCTTAGGCCCATCTGGAGTGAATTTTTGAATATGGTGTGAGGTCGGGGCCCAACTTCACTTTCTCATTATGAATAATCACCTATTCCAGCGACTGGCAATGCCATTTTGATCACACTCAAAAACCTCACATTTGTGCAGGTCTTTTCTGGGCTCTCTATTCCACTGGGCTAATGATCGATTCCTGCACCCACACTGCAGCATCTGAGTCACTATGTGTTACACCATATGTCCTGGTACCTGGAAGAAATGGTCTTTCCCTGAGCTTCTGAAAAAGGTCTTGGTATTCGTGGCTCCTTATTCTTCCACAGAAATTTTTGAATCATCAAATTATGTTTCATGGGAAAAAAAAACCTATTGGGGTTTTTATTGGAATTATACTGAATCTATGGATGAAGGAGGAAGAAATGAATTGACATCTTTATAACACTGTCTCTTATTTATGAATATGGTATATCTTTCCCTTTATGTAAGTTTTTGAAATCTCTAAATAAAGCAAAAATTTTATTCTTTAAAAAAAAAACTAACAAAATAGATAAAGCTCTGGTGAGACTGAGAGAAAATAGAAATAAAAATATTATAAAAGAAAATAAGGAAACATTACAAATAGGGATTTGAAAGCTAATAAAAGAATATTCTCAAAAACTATATGCCAGAAACTTTGGAAAACCTAGACAGGAACGGCTATATTCTCAGGAAAATATCTAACTCAATAGAACGGGCTCAGGATGGAATAAAACATTTGAATAAGCCTACAACTACTAAAGGTATTAAAGTGGTGGTTAAAATATCTTCCCACAAGAAAAAGCCAGGGCCAGATGGCTTTATCCCAAATTGTACTAAACTTTCAAGGAACAGATCATCACAATTTTATACAAACATCTTAAACTGAATGAAAAATGAAAACATGTCAAAATTTGAGGGATGCAGCTAAAGCAGGTCTCAGAGGGAAATTTATAGCATTCAATGACATAGTAAAAGAAAAGAAAAGTCTTAAATCAATGATCTAAGTTTCTACCTTAAGAAACTAGAAAAAGAAGAGCAAATGAAACCCAAAGTAAGCAGAAGGGTGGAAATGATAGCAATATAAGCAGAAATGATTGAACAAGGGAGCAGGGTGTTGCCCTTGTCAGAGATGTGGGCTGCTGTGCTCAGCACAGCCTGAGGCCCAGCTGAAGCCATAGAGGGCCAGCCCCTTGCTGACTTCATCCCTGAAGGTCTGCACCCAGGAACATTTCCATGAACCACCTTCTGGTCTCCCAGAACACTTGCTCTTTTGCCCCTGGAAGTGGCTGACTGTGGGGACTCTCCCTTTCAGGTCTTTCCAAAGGAAGGGGTTTGGGGAGGGTGTGCAGAGACAGCAGGCTGCTGTCACCTTTCCCTTTGAGGCCTGGTATGTGTTTGTTGCCCAGTGCCGGCTCTGATGGGAAGGCAGGGTGTCCCCGTCTCAGGCCCGGGGAAGCAGAGCCTCGTGACTCGTGGCTCGGCCTCCCTGCTGGCGGCAGTGCTGAGGGCAAGACTGCAGTGTGAGCTCTGTCCCCGTGACAGCCCAGTCACCCTCCTGGGCGGCTCTGGTTTCTGTTGGGGGGAGGGGCGGGGGGAAGGCCAGGCCCCCTCGCCCCCAACCCAGCTCAGTCTGGACTCTGTGTCCGAGTCTTGCCCACCCGGGCTGGCTGGGGGCTCGCTGCCCTGCTGTCTTCCCGTCCCGCCCTTGACCCACCCCACCGGGCCAGCTCTGGCTTCCGGCTCTGGATGCCTGCCCGAGGGCCGGGGGGAGTCTGTGGTTGAGTCAGGCGACTTCTTTAGAGATAGCACCCTGCGGGGTGAGGGTTTTGCAATCCTGAGACTTCAAACCAGCCCGCCCAGCGTGCATGGCCCACTGGCTTCTGACAAAAACAGCTCAGGATAGGCTGTGAAGTGCCCCGGCCTGGTCCCGCCTGGGTCTGAGAAGCAATCGAAGGATGGGTGGACCAACGGGCCACCGTGCCTGTCTTCTGCTGACCCTGAGCTGAATGTAGGGTGGCTCCATAGCTGGCCAGCCGTGGCTACCTCTGACAGGGATCAAGGCCAGCGCTGCTGGCGGACGGGGCCCAGCCCAGGCACGATGGGGGCTGAGTCTGCAGCTTTCTCTGCAGCCCACCCTCCCACCATGCCTCCCACGTCCATCAATCCCTGCCACATCCAGGGCCGTGCTCACGCCCACTTGGAGGGCCCCCCGGGCAGGCTGCGGCCCTCCCTCACCTCCTTCCTGGTCACAGCCCACCCTCATTCACGTCCAGCCACACCCCTTCCCCAGGGAGGTGTCGGGTGGCCACACTCCCCTGCTGTGATGGCGCCCGGGAGCCCCAAACACCGACTGTAATCACATGATCACCGTGTAATCCATGGTCGCCGCCGGGGCTGAGGCATGTGGCCCAGATAGTCCCCACGTCCAGCTCAGAGCTTGGAGGCAGGAGCAGGTGATCAGCCCTGGCCTGGGAGCCCCAGAGCCCCCAGGCCCCCATGTTCTGGGGAGGAAAGTCTAGAAGACTCTGCTCATCTGTGAAGATGCAGGGCTCCGGCCCTGAGATGGGCGTGTATCCCTTCAAAACTCAAGTCATATCAGGAGTGGGGGCTGAAGATGGTTAGGGCCTGCCCTCCCCACACGCAAGGTGACTGTGGAAAAATGCAGCTGAGCTGGGAACCGGGGTCAGCACACACCTTGGGACAAGGCACGCATCTCATGGTGGGGACAGCTCACTGCGGTGGGAAATCCCTTGGGGTCTCGTCTCACTTCACTTCACTCCCTCTTTCACCCATTGGTTTGTTCCTTTGGCCGGGGGCACACATTCAAGAAACTTCTCTGCCCCTCTGTCTGAGGCTCGCTCTATTACAACACGAGGAAGTGAGGTGTCTGCTGGGATTGTTTTCGTTCGTTCGTTTGTTGTTTTTGCAAATCATACAGGTGCTAAATCTTGTGGAATCTAAAAGAAGGTGACAAATAAACTTATCTACAAAACGGAAATAGAGTCACAGATGTAGCAAATAAACTTATGGTTACGGGGGTGGGGGTAGTAAGGCGGGGAGGGGAGGGATAATTTGGGAGATTGGGATTGACACATACACACCACTATATATAAAATAGATAACTAATAAGGACCTACTCTACAGCACAGGGAGCTCTACTCAATACTCTGTAATGGCCTATATGAGAAAAGAATCTAAAAAAGAGTGGATATATGTGTATGTATAACTGATTCACTCTGCTGCACACCTGAAACCAACACAACATCGTAAATCAACTACACCGAATAAAAATTATTTCAAAAAACGGGCAGAGGACTTGAATAGGCATTTCTCCAAAGAAAAGACACGGATGGCAAATAACAGGTAAAGAGACGCCCAGTGTCATCGCCGTGAAGGACACCCAAGTCAAAGCCACTTCACACCCACCGGGACAGCTACCATGAAAAGACGAGAACAAATATTGTCAAGAGTGCACGGCTGGTGGGAGTGAAAGATGGGGAAGCCACTGTGGAAAACAGCCTGGAGCTTCCTTAAAAAATGTGAGGCCTGGAATTATCATGTGACCCAGCAATTCCTTCCACTTGCAGTGAAATGCCCAGGAGAAATGGAAACCCATGTTCACACAAGAACTTGGACGTGAACGTTCGTAGTGGCTTTGTTCCTCATAGTCTAGAGGTGGCAATAACCCAAGTGTCCATCAACTGACGAACGGATAAACAAAATGTGGCATATCCATTCAATAGAATCTTATTCAGCCATAAAAAGGAATGAAGCACTGACACTTGCTACGACATGGGTGAAACCTGAAAACAGCGTGCTGAGTGAAAAAAGCCGGGCACAAAAGACCGCATATTATAGGATCCCATGTACGTGAAATGTTCTGAATAGGCAAATCCACGGAGGTGGAAAGGAGATGAGTGTTTGCCTGGGGCTGGGGAGCAGGGGCGGGGAGTGACGGCTGACGGGCGCAGGGTAGCTTTTTGGGGTGATGAACGTGTTCTAAAATTAGGCAGTGGTGACGGGTGTGCAACTCTGTGAATGCGCTAAAACCGGCTTTCAAAGGTGTGGCTGATCTTCCGAGATCACTCTTGACAGCAGGTGCTGGGAGGGAAGGTGCTGGTGTCCCTGGGGACAAGGGGATGGGGAAGGGTTGGGAGCCTTTGGGACGCCCCCAGCCACCCTGCCTCTGGCCAGGGCACAAGCGTCTTTGGGGAGGGACCTTACCTCCGCGTGCTTCACGGACACGGCTTGGCTGCCTCAGGGGTGCAACTGGGCTTGGCCTCCCTCCCTCCCGGGATGCCGCGGAGGCCCCTAACTCCCCGTTCTGGCTCAGCCGCCCCACTTCCAATCCATCCCCCACCATGTGGCTGCCAAAGGACCCGTTTTAATCCAAGGCGCATATCACAGACCTTGTTACACCTCCCCGCCGCACCCCCCTCACCCCGCCCCAGCTCCAACCGCCTGCCAAGGGTGTGCAAACTCCGAGGGTGACCTGCTGGGTCCTTCACAACCAGGCCCAAACGGAACAAAACGTCCGGCGCTCTGGGCAGGTTCCGAGGTTATGCACCTTCTCTCTCTCTCCCCTAAATCGTTTCACACGGCGAAACACTAAACACGTTGGGTTCTCAAGTCTTTGGAAGATTGTTTTCATATCAGTGATCCAAAAGTCAGAGCAATCGCACGCTGGCCCCCAAGCCCGGGCCTGTGGAGTAGATGCTACCCCCTCCCCCCAACCAGGTGGCAGAGAAATTCTTCGAGGACCTCAGGACAGTCGACTGAAATGGATTTGGCAATGGCTTTGAAATGGTTTAACTTATTTCAACACACCCCAGAACCGAGGGAAAGAAGTACATTCTCTGTTTCTTTAAGATCAGGGCATCCGACTGGACCCCCAGAGACCACCCAGCACAGATCGGACCACCCAGCAGCTCAGTTCAACTCAGTTCAGTTTGGTGTACGTCACCTCCAGTTAACTCACTCGGCTTGGGTCAGGTGACCTCAGTGAAGCTGAAAGCCCAACTCAGGCAACTCGACTCCATTCAGCTCAGCGCAGACCAAGTCAACCCAAGTCAACTTCCCAGGAAGTTGAAACCAGCCGGGCAGGAGAGTGACCACCACTGGGGACATCCTGGCCCAGACAAGCCGCGAGGATGGAAAAGCCAAAATACAGAGACCTCAAGACGGTCAGGAGTGGCCCAGGTTCCAGAAAGCACCACCCCCATCACTAACCCTGGACGGGGTCAGAGAAGAGAGTGGTGGACGGGCTGGTGGTCTGGCCAGCGAGGTGACACTTTTGGGGAACACTGCGGATTACGGAGTGTGGGGATAGTGCCCGTCTGAGGAGCCTGAGAGCATCCAGGGCAGCAGGAGACACAGGAAGGTGGCGGGAGATAGCGGTCAGCAGGGAGGACGGCCGAGCGAGGGCCGGGGACGGGAGGGAGCGACAGAAAGAAGGTCCATGTGGCTGGTGGCCCAAGTGAGGGCAGTAGGAGGGGCACAGGGGGAGGCCGGGAGAGTGGGCAGCGCTGTGCTCGGTGCCCAGTGGAAAAGGGCACCATCAAACTCCAATAGTGAGGACAGAAGTGCTGACCACAGCGGTTGCAGCTAGCAGAGATTGGGTGGCACCAAGCGGCATGTTTCCCGAGGGTCACTCCATCCCCACGCTAGCCCGACGCGTAGCACTCAGGGGCCTCGTTTTGTGGGGAGAAATGGCAGCCTCTGCAGGGTTCAGCCCCTTGCCGTGGTGACCTTTCCTGACGCACTGTTGCCCCTGCCTCGCACAGATCCATCCTAGCGCTCACCGCTGGTGCTGTCGCCTGGGCAGGGGCACGGCACCCAGAGGTGGACGGCTTGCATGTAAAAGCTGCCGCTGACACTGGCCAACGGCTGCCTGGGATGGCCTGGGAGGTGTGGAAGAGCCAGAATTTGGGGCCCACGGAGAACATGAACATGGCCGGGAGGGGCTGACTTGGCTGTGACCCTGGGCGACCAGGTCTGGGACCTCCACCACGGCTCCCCAAGACAACGGGTGAGGCTCGAGTCCTTACATCAGGGAAAAGGTTTCTTGGGGGTGGGACGTGCCACTGCCGTGCACTCGGGACACCTGGCTCAATCCCCGCCTGCACCTGGCTGCTGGAGACCCCTGCCCCATGAGCCGGGTCCTCTTGCAAATGTCGGCGTCGTTTCCTCCTCAGAGCCCAAAGCTCTCTTTGGAAAGGGTGCGAGTGGATGGGGGGTGTGAGAGCCCCACACAGATCCCCATGCTGGGTTTCAGCTGGTTCCAGCAAATTCCTTGAGCTTTGGAGGCCTTAGGAGCTGGAGGGACCACAAAGGACAGTGCAGACCAGGACTGAGGTTTCACCATAACAAGGACGCGGCCTCGGAGTGAAGTGGAGCCCCGGAAAGCCGTCACAGCTGCGCAGCTCTGCGCTCTGGAGATTACGGGGTATTGAGAAATCACTAGGACCAGGCCCTGGCCCTTCCTGGGCTGTGGGGAGAGTGGTCCCCGGGCCCCAGTGGGGTGCCCTAAATTGGGTGGGCAGCCTGAAAGTCTGAGGCTGCCCGGGCAGAGCTGCTGGGAAGGAGCCAGTGAAGAAACGCATCTTCGTCCCGGCTTTGTCCCCGGGGGGGGGGGTGGGGGCGGGCGAGCAGACAGAGGGAGAGAGCCTGGGTGTGAGCAGGCGGCTGGGGAGAACCCCATTTAAATCCTGGGGAGATTATGAGGACGTTTGTTGCAGGCTGTCAGCCCTCATTAAGTTAATGGAACTGGCGAGTTGGCCTGCTTCCAGCGCGCCAGAGAAAGAAAACAAGAAAAGTGTTTTCAGGAAAAGAGCCGGGGGTCCCATTTCGCTCGCAGCCCCCGGGAGATTATGAGCCAACAGTAATGGCCTCGCTGAAATGACTTATTGGGAACTCGTTGATTAAAGCAGCGGAGAGAAAACCCCTAACGTCGAGGAAGAATTACACGGGCTTCTTACTGATTTTCGTCTAATAGGAAAGTGACTTGTGAGCGTTTCCTTCCGGAAGCCTCGTGAATTACGTACCAACCCGGTCAGGACAGAGTGTCTACAGCCACTCGGGTTCCGGGCAGGAAAGGGAAAGACTCAGAGTTAAAATCGGGGCTATTCCATGTAGACCCGAGGAATAGGGGTTCTCCAGATGGGTAAGCCTGGGGGTCAGGACCCAGAAGGTCCTGCCAGGCTCCCGGGGCGTCTTAGGAGGGGCTGAGCAGGCCTGCTGTGGGGAAGGAGGTGCTGTGTGCGGCCCCGCCCTGCCCCTGGGGGCCCTGCTTTCCTGCTCTCAGGCATGAGGAACGGGCGAGTCACCCCCTGAGGTTGTTACAAAGCGCGATGCTCTTTCTAGCCCCTTCCCCCGTGACGGAAAGCTGATGCGGGTTTTGCCCGGGGGCGCTGATGGTGGGATCCCTGCACCAGTGTCTGGGGGCAAAGCCCGCGTTAAGTGTCCCGCTGTCTTCCCCCTCGCCCCGCAACAGATTCCATAACCTGCCAGGCCACCCACAAGTCTGCACCCCAATCTCTGGTGACCACGGCCCCTGGGCTGAGGACCCCGCCTTTCCCAGAACACAAGGCGAGTCTCAACCTCCCCAGAGGCCCCGCCTCTGGCTGTTCTCAGCACAGACCTGGACTCGGGGCCCCTGCAGAGCTCGGCTGGGGGTCTGGCCGGGCTTCACCCGCCCTGTTCTCACCCACCGACAAGCACCTACTGTGAGCCTCGCCCTGTGCTTGTAAACCATGCTCTGCCTGTTCGCTATCCCCACGGTACAGACGAGGACGCTGCAGGCCAAGGGGGCAGAGCCGACTGCCCACCGCACACAGCTCGGGAGAGGCACAGCCCTGTCTTCAGACCCCCATCCCCTCCCAGACTTGCAGGGCTGAGCGGACTTGGGGGCACATGTCCTCGCCTGTCCCCAGATGAGGCCTCAACCCCCCAGGTCCCTCCCACCTTGGACCCCAATCTCCTGGGCTTCTGGTTGAGTTTTGGGGTCATTTTGCCCTTGCCGAGCCTGCACCCCCTGGAAATCATGGCATCCGCCGATCCTTCCTGGAGGGGTGCTGGGGGGACAGGCCTCCGGATCAGGGGTGAAGCAGCTGAGCTGGGGATCCTGGTGAAGCCCAGCCAGGCACTGAGCCTCCTTCCTCCCAAAGCCCCTTTCACACTAACCGAGGGACCACCAGGCAGCTTTGGACGCCAAGAACGACCGCAGGGACTTGCTGGGGTCAGCATGCACCCCCTCCCCTTGCTCTGGGGGCCTCGACCCTCCCCCTCCCATCCCAACAGCTCATGTCTGACCAGCACAGAGGGCGAGAGATGGCCCCTCAGTCCATGGTTAAATTCAGGGACGAGGTGACGGCTGCAGAGTTGGGGAGGTGGGTGCTCCTCGCGGCTGGGGGGCCCACGCACCCAGCCATCACCGGGGCGCTGCTCACCTGACCAGAACAACCACAAAGCTCACAGCAGAGGCGAGAAAGGCCCAGTGTGTCTCTCTCACATGACAGATGACCTGAGGCCCCCAGAGGGAGGGATGGCCTGGGGCCCCTGGGGAGCCAGGAAGCAGCGGGAAGCAGCAGGAAGCAGCCGGGCCCTGTGCACTGTGACCGCCAGGCCTGGTGTGACAGTGGGGGCCCCCCTGCAGTGGCCCCGGGTGGCCTCTGGGGCCTCATTTGCACACTCTGGGCCTCAGTATCCCTACCCGTAAGTACAGAGGGCATCAGAGACCCCATGTTCCAGGCTGCCTGGGGACTCCCACACCTCTGGGTCAGCACTGGGCCCGGACCCCCCCGCCTGGAGCCCAACTCAGCTGGAGGGAGTGTCGCACAGGGCACAGCTCCAGGCCGAGAGTCTGTGGCGGGGTGGGGAGGCGCCTGGGCGGCCCAAAGCCATGCAGTCCCATGACTGCCCCCAGCTCCAGCCCGCTCCTACCATGTCCCCCCAGCACACACAACCAATCCCCCTGGACAAGCAGGGCAGGTGCAGCCCTCTGGGTCCACACGGAGAATGGGACATGTGGGTCCCGCCAGGGTGAGCCATGGGGACAGGGGCATTCTGGCTTGGCCAGCGCTCCCGAGGGGCGCTTTCTTCTCCTGGACCCACGGTCCAGGGACACAGGAGACTCCGCCCCATCCCCGCCTTACTCAGGGAGCTGGGGGTTGGTGGGGGGGGTCTTTCCTGTTGGGTCCGGGCTGCTCCTGGGCCAGGCCGAGGGCAGTGCTGGGTGTGCACGAGGGCAGAGCTGGCCTCTCACCCAGCCCTGAGGGCCGAGTAGGGGGGTGAACTGACTTCTGCCGATCAGATACTGTTTTCAGGGCCCCAGGCCTGAGCGGTCTTCTGGAGAATCCCCCTGTGGGTGGTGAGGGAGCCGCTGGCTCCTGGTCTGTTTCTGGGACGGCTCGCTCCAGCTGGAGGGATGTTTTGAAATGCAAACGTTATCACTCCTATCTCCTGATGTCTGAGGAAGCCGGCTCCCCAGGCTGGGCTGCCTGCACACCCTGACCCTCACCACCCTGGCCTGGACATCCTTCCCCGGCTGCTCTCTACTCCCCTTCCTCCAGGAGTCCTCTGCCCATCCTGCCCTCTCCAGCCTCGGGCCCTTCTGTGGAACTTCTGCCCGGTGCACCCACGCCTCCCTGAAGCCGTGTTCCTTTGCTCTGGGGCACATGGATGGGGCTACAGCACATTTCTGGACGGCCCCGGCTCTCACGGCCACTTTCCCAGTGCTGGACCCATAGCGAGTGCCCGGCAAACAAGGACAAATGGACGGGCGCTGGGCTGCTCCAGGCCAGGCCGACAGGGACAGGGCACTGGGCTGTGGGGGGGCGGGCATGCTGGGCTGAGGGGCAGAGCGCTGGGCAAGGATCTCCCAGGGCCACCACCCGGCCCTCTGCCTTCCCCTCCCCCCAAAGGAAAGGAGAGGTTAATAAACCAATTACTTTGGGCAACGAAGCAAAATAAGTCCCATTAAAGTAATTAACGTCCTTTGCACAGCCCCCATTGGAGAGGACTAATAAATTGGGGCTTTGTCACCATCCGGTAATTTCTTTCTAAGGCGTTTCTTCATCCCCATCCAACAGCACAGTTTAAGGCTCTGTTAATACTTTTAAGACGGGCTCAATGCCAGACTAATTAGATTTGCATTTCCACCATGGGCCAGGCTAGGCTCGCATGTACCCAATGAAAGAGGCCCAAGGACCCCGCCAGGGCCCCGGGGACAGCACCCGCCTTTGAGAAGGGGCCATGTGTGGATTCCCACGTCTGGCCTGACACTCCGTCTGCCTGCCCAGCTTCCCCGCCCCCGCAACTAGGGTCACGGCTCTGATCCAGCACAGGCCAGACCTCATCCTCCAGAGGGTCCCTTCCTGAATCTGCCCACCCTGGGGCTCTCAGGGGTCCACCGCAGAGACAAACTCTGGCAGGTCCAAGGAGACAGTACAGGAAGGGGAAAGAAGGACAAGTGGATAGTGGAGAAACCTGCTGCGTGCTGACTCGGCCAGCACCGTGATAAGCGTGCCCTCACGACGGGATGAGGGCACTTCACCTACGGGGGCTTCCTCCCCAAAGCACTCGACCCTAGTCCGCCCACGAGAGAGAGAGCAGATAATTCCCAATAGAGCAGCATCCCCCCAAACACCTGACAGTCCTCCTAAAAACTCTCAAGGTCATCGAAAGCCAGGGATGTCTGAGCAACTGTCACAACCAAGTGAGCCCGAGGAGAGGTGACGACTAAATGTCATGGGGGATCCTGGACGGGGTCCTGGGACATTGGGTAAAAACCGGAAATCTGTGGGCAGTGTGGACTTCAGTTAATCAAAATGCACCACTGCTGGCTTGTGAGCTGTGACAAATCACCATCCTAATGTAAGATGTTACCCATAGGGGAGACTGGGTGAGGGGTTAGGCGGGAGCTCCCTGTATGACTTTGGTAATGACTCTGTGATTCCAAAACTGCTTTAAAATCTCCCCTGGACTCCCCACCCCCACACCAGGCACCATCACCCAGGCCCAGCTCCTACCCCAGGACCATCATGAACTCGGGCGGCACCATGACCGGGCAAGGCTGGGCAGAGTAAGTGCCTGGAGGGAGGGCGAGAGCCACCAAGTCCACTCGAGTTACCAAGCGCCAAGTGAGAGCTCGGGGAGCATGGGTTTCAAAGGCAAGCAAGGCCGGGACCTTGACCAAGCCCACTGGGTGCACAGGGTACACCTGAGGTGGGGAGGATTGGGAGGTGACAGATGTGGGTGTGTTCGGCGGGGCAAGAGGTGTTGATGCAGACTGGCCCTTGGACGCCAGGACGAGGAACTTGAACGAGAGTGTGCATTCATTCCACTCTGCTGCTGTAGTTTGAAAGCAGCTGTAGACAGTGAGGAAACAGCTGAGTGTAGAAGCGTGCCAACAAAACTTACCTTCTGGACATTCAAATTTGGATTTCATGTAAGTTTCGTGCATCAGAACGATTTTATGCTTCTTTGGAGTTTTTTCAACCATTTTAAAATGTAAAGACCATTCTTAGCTCATGGGCCATACAAAAATAGGTGGTGGGTCATACCTGGCAAAGATTACTAAGGCAGATAGACTTCTGCAATACTGCTTTTTCAAAAAATGGGGTAACACACAACACCTTTGACGGAGGTGTAGAGATTGACCAAGGATGCCAATGTACGTGGTGATAAAGTGATAAAAAATGTAATGGAGGGCTTCCCTGGTGGCGCAGTGGTTGAGAGTCCGCCTGCCGATGCAGGGGACATGGGTTCGTGCCCCGGTCCGGGAAGATCCCACATGCCGCGGAGCGGCTGGGCCCGTGAGCCATGGCCGCTGAGCCTGCGCGTCCGGAGCCTGTGCTCCGCAACGGGAGAGGCCACAGCAGGGAGAGGCCCGCGTACCGCAAAAAAAAAAAAAAAAAAAAAAAAAAAAGATGTAGTGGAAACTGCAAAAATAACTTTTAAAAAGAGTATTAGGGACATCTATGAGTCAATAAACTTGAAAACCCAGATGAAATGGATAAATTCCTAGAACTAGATAAAATGTCAAAGTTGGCGCTGGAAGAAATAGAGGATGTGAATAAACATGTAGCTAAGAAATTAAGATGTAACCAAAGACCTCCCCCCAAAACTCATGCCTGGGTGGCTTTGTAGGTGACCTCTGCCAAAGTTTTATAAAACACCTAATACAGAAATTCCTACCTTCTACAAGCTGTTCCAGAAAGTGGAAAAATAATAACATTTTTTAGTTCATTTTAACAGGCTGGTGAACTTGATTCTGAATCCATGAAAGGAAAATATAAGAAAATAGAATTATAGGTCCATTTCACTTATGAACATAGAGGCAAAAATCCTAAACAAAATATTAGATAACCAAACATGACATTGTATTAAAAAAGAAATACAAATTCGGCTTTGTGTCAGGAATGCAAGGATGGTTCAACACCTGAACTCTAGTGCTTCTCACCTCAAGGGAAAAAGTACATGATCATCCCTGTTCGTACAGAAAGCATTAAAACCACAGTAAAAAATTAAATCTCTGAAGAATAAAAATAGAAAGGAACTTCCTTAACTTGGCAGTTTATAGATCAAAGCCTAGAACAAATCATCCAGTTAATGGAGAGACTTTAAATGCACCTCCACCAAGATCTGGAACAAGGATGCCCCTGACTCCACGCTATTTAAGGTGGTGACTCCACGCTATTATTATTAATGCAAAGGAAAAGAAAGAAATCGTTGTGAGGCTTGAGAGAGCAAAGATCAAACTGGTGCTATTTGTAGCTGACCAGGTCACCTGCTTAGAAAATCAGCATAATCAACAGATGAGTGATTAGAATGGATAAAAATGTCCAGCGCAGCTGCCAGGTAGAAGAAGAACCTGCTCAAATCAACGGCATCTCTTCACTCCAGCAATAAAGTCCTGGGAAAAATAAGTCCCCACTTAGCACTAGAGAGGATGTGCTATCTGGGAAAAACAAAAGCAAACCTCCACCAGAGGCTCCCTCCAAAAACACTTTCAGACTCCAGTGGAGGAGTGAGAAGATGTCCTGAGTCAATGCAGAGAGGTTCCTTGCTCTTGGATGAGATGGTATAATATGATAGAGATTTCAGTTTTCCCCAAATTTAATCTATAAAGTTGATGCAATCCCGAGCGAACTTTCCATTGAAATTAAGAAACTCCATAAATGTACTCTAAAGTTGGCATGGAGGAAAAAAGGCTCTGAATACATAACTCAAACTTTAAAAGGGGATAATGTGGGGAGGAGGGTAGGTCTTCTGCTGGCATTACAACCTATCTGTGTGGTGCTGGCATGTCCTCTGGACAGCAGAGCAGTGGTGTGGGATCACACCCCTTGTATACTTGGGAATGTAGCCGACCACTAAGATGACAGCACCAGCCACCGGGACAGCCTGGAGAGGTTGGGAGGTGGGGTGGGAAAATGGAGTCACTCCATGGAGGAAGATGTAGCTGGATTCTCACCTAGCACACAAAGGTATACCTGGAAGTGATTAAAGGCCTACAAGACAATAGGTGAATTATAATGCTGATGGGAGAAAATGCACGAAAATACCTCCTAAGAGCACACACGATAAGGCCCCAAGTGGATGCATTTGGTATGTCACGATTTAGGATTTCCGTTCAAGGCAGGACGTTACGACTGGCTGGGCCGTTCCTTTCCTCTCCGAGGCCTTGCCCTCACCCACCATCTGACCGTCCAGCAGGAACCTCATTCCTCTTTGCAGAAATTCCTTCTTCCCTGCCCAATCCTAAGCTCTATGGAAGGGGATTTTGTCTCTTTCGTTGACTTTTGTGTTTTCAGGTCCCAGGACGATGCCTGGCACGTAGAGGCCTCAGGAATCCGTGGCGAATGAACGAAGCAATGAAGGAAGGAATAAATGCACACGTGCGCATCTGCAACCGGGAGTGACCTCAGACAAGTCTCAGCTCTGCCCGGCCTCAGGCGAGGGCTCCAAAACGGGTGCACCTCGTACCCCTGCAGGCGTCAGATGCTCGCTGGGACTGGAGTGGGCAGGAAACTCATCCCTCCACTCACTGAGGCCCAGAAACATCTCAGGGAACTCGGACGCCCCAAGAAACTCCCCAGCTGCCCAGCCTACCTGGTGCCAGCCCCGCCCAGAACACTCTCTCCTCTGAGCCTCACGTTCATGTTCGCAATGGGTGTCACCTCCGGCTCTGGAGGAGGCACCAGAGTGGACGCAGGGCACCCTAAGCAGGCAGGGTGCAGGCCGCAGCTCTGGGCTGTGCCCCTGGAGGCAGCCTGGACGGGCTGCGTGAAGCGGCGTGGGAACAGACGCGGGACGGGCCTCTCCCCTACAAGTCGTTGAGCAAAGAACCTGGATCTTGGGTCCCTCAGCTTCCCATCCCTAGTCTCCCCTCCCCCAGCCCCAAAGCAAAGCCTTTCAGCAAGCGGGGTGAGCGGAGGGCAGGTGGTTGCACTCAACAGCCGTGGGCTCCCCTGTGGGTCGGGGGAGGGCTGGGGAAGGTGGTGACCCCACAGGGCCCCAGAAGTGCCAACAAAACACTTCTTGAGCCCCTGCTGGGCCCAGGCCCCAGGGCTCACGGTCTGGGGGAGTGGGAGTATGTCCAAGGAGGGAGTAAACAGCTGACTTCCAACAAGGCCAGGAGGAGGTGAAGGTACGCGGGTGCCAGCAGCAGGGCGGCTGGTGTCCCAGGCCGCGCGGGGCAGGGGCACCCGGGGCTCAGAGCTCAGGCCTGGGGTCAGGGGAGGCTGGGTCAGGTGCGAACATGCAGGAGGCAGCCCTCAGGCTGCACCCCTGCCCCCCAGGCCCACCAGGGCAGGCCTGCAGCTGATGCCCTGGGAGGACGCCTGTGTAATTTCCCCTGAAACATCCTGCCCCACCGGAAGGACCGGCCGTGTGTGACATTCCTTTCCCGAGGCAGTTTGTGGACTGAACAGGCACCGACCCATCACTGGGGCAAGTGGCCTGCGGAGGTGTGCGCTTGGGCGGCAGCGGGCCGGTCATCTGGAGGGCTGGCCACGAAGCAGAAGTGTCGCATTTGATCTCGGGCACCCAGACATGCTGTTTTCACCTAAAAAGCACCTCTGTGCGTCCACTGGGTCACCCTGCCACGCAGGCCAGGTGCACCTCCACACCCTGAGCGTGCCTAGAACTTCTGGGCTTTTCTTTTTAGATAGACAGAGAGCTCCAGGCACTCACGGGGCCATCTGAGAACAGAAGTCGTGTGGATCCCTCCTCCGGGTCTCATTAGCTGTTTGACCCCAACACGCCTCAACTAAACCTTCCCGAAGCTGCCAATGAAGTTGTCATGGAAATCTGAAATCCACGTCTGTGTGCGCCCACCTGGTACATGAACTTCAACGAACCATTCACGGCCATGTCCCCACCTGGCTGAGCCGTCAGGGAGTGGGAGGTGCGGACAGGGGACAGGTGGGCCAGAGCAGGGTGTCTGAACCGCAGGTCATCATAAGTTTTAGAAGTAGTTGAAATAATAATAAACACTACATCATGTACTTTATTCATGATATCTTTTACATATTTGCTATAAATTATTATTAAAATGACTCAATTATTTAATATAAAATGATGATCAATAAAGCAATAATACAATTATTTAAAACAGAATAGAATCAATTAGAACTGAGACTGCCACAGGACACTGTGTGTGAGCACACACGTGTGTGTGTGTACACGCGCGTGTGTGTGCATCTAGGCCACCAGGAAGGTGAGCCTTGCGTCTGGGTTGTGGCCTGAGTGCGCCAGGCATTGCCAGTGGGCATCAGGGGAAGGGCCTTTGGGTGGGCACGGCGGGCAGCGGGATGTGGGTTAGGAGCGTTCCCACCCTACCCCCTTGGGCATCGTCGGCAGAGCCCTGTGGCCCAGCTGTGCCGACATGAGGAGTTGGGCAAAAGGGGGCCAGACAGGGCTGCTCTCCTCCAGGGGACATTCCTTACTCATGACTTCCTTTGGGAGTCAAAATCGGGGAGTTGGGGGGAGGTCGGGGCAGAGCGACAGCAAGCCTGGGCCTCTGACATCTCACGCCCCGAGTGCTCAGCAAGGACCTGGGTCATTTCCAACCCTGAAGTCAGCTGGTCAGAGAGGGGGAGGCCCTTCTCTGTAGCCTGTGCCAGGTCCTGGAGGGGAACGGGCCTGAATAACGCCTCCAAAGGAGTGAAGAAAGATGCCCCGTCGAAACCCAGGCCTCCTCCACTTGAGTAGCACGGAGTCCTGGGGCTAGGAGACACCCCCCGCCCCCAAGACCAAAATCAGTCCCCAGGTGGGGAGGGAGGCCCAGGAGGACGCAGCTCTAGTGGAAGCAGAGACGATCGCTAGCGTGCCTCTCATCCCTTTGGCGGGGGCGTCCTGGTCACACCAGTTGTCCCCGAGTGACCGTTAAAAACGTCAGAGCCTGGGTCTCCCCACTACGGATGGGGGCATGACTCCTGCCAATGCATATTGAAGCCTGTGTGGTCCGCGGCCTCAGTAAGGAGCTCACTGAAAACCTGAGAACCCCACCTCCGGTGCGGGCAGAGGGCACCCTCCTGGATCTGAGGACCAACCGCTCCCGAAACCCCGCCACCGCCCGCGCTCATGGGCCTTCGGCGGCCGCTGTCCCGTGTCTCCGGTCGTCTCTGCGCCCAAACCCGGAGGCCCAGAGGCACTGGGCTTCCCGTGCCTGCTCACTCGGGGCCCCCCGGCCGTCGCTTTTTGCTTGGCTCGGCCTGCATTTCCTCAGCAGCCAGGGCAGGAGGCCCCTGCCGGCCCCTTGGCACCGTGGCCGGCCCCCCTCGGAATGCGGCGCGCTCGGGGGAGGGGAGGCCTCCTTCCCTCCCGGGGCCCTTGTTTGCAAAGCTCCTGGAGAACCAGGCAGGACAGAGCCTGGACAAACACGGAGCATCCTCAACTCCAGAAGAGCCAAATCAGTAAACACCCCCCGCCATGGCGTTTCAGCCTCTGATTGATTCAGCCGCAAAGTGCGAACTGCCCCCAAAGGGGGTAGCGGGGGGTCGGGGCGCCCTGGAGCAGCATTCAGACAACTTCTTCACGTAAGGCGGCGTGGCTGGGCAGGCACAGGGCCCGCGGGAGAGAGGGGCCCGCCGCAGCACGGCGGTGCAGTGGCCGTGCGCCCCAGGCGCGCCTGTAAACGGGCGCTGCGGACTCAGCTCCTCGGCTGCGCCTGTCAGAGCCCAAGGCCAGCGGCCACCTCCCGCGGCGTCTGAGCTCTGGGCACCAGGCAGCCCCTACCCTGGACCCTTCTGCCCAGCTTGTGGGGGCTGGTTCCTGCCAGCACGGCCTGGGGTCCAAGCCACCCACTGCTGGGTGCGCAAGAGAGGACGGCCATTCTGTGCAGAGCCTCTGCCGGCCTCGAGAGCAGGCCACGGTGGGAAAAACCCGTTTTGTTTTCAGAACGTATTTCTCTTCTCTTTTTACCTTTTCACGTGGAAAAATCTAACGATCTCACAGTGCCCAGCAGAGGGTCCTGCAGCAGAGTCAACGCTGACTGACAAACTCTAGAGCCCCGAGTTCTGGAAGGTTATACAATGGCCAGGAGCAGCGGCCTTGGGCTGGGGTAGGACGGGGGCTCCTGGGGGCCGCTGGGGGTTCCTGCGGGCAGCAACCGCCCTGGCCCGCCTGAGGAGCCAGAGAGGGGCTCAGCTGGGAGAAGGGATGGGCCCTCTTGGGAAGGTCGAGGGTCCCAGAAGAGGCCCCCGGCCCCAGCTATCCATGTGCCCACAGCGCCTTAGACAAGACTAGCACATTCTACAGCCTGCTGTCTCCATTCACAGTGACAGGCTAGTGGTGGGGGAACGTTCTGGAACGCTCCAGCAGAAACAGGGGGCTAAAGGGAGGAGGACAGAGACCCCGAGGGAGGTCACGTCTGGGTCTGGAGGAGGGCAAGCTGGGAATGCCAGGACCTGGCAGGGGGAGGGCCACCGGCATCTCCCCCAAGCTCACAGGGACCTACCCTGCCTCTGAGACCCACCCTCCCATGCCCTGGTCTGCTGCCACCTGAGGGACCCCTTCAATTCCCATCTAAGGCAGGGCAGCCAGAGCTGGCTTGTGAGGGGTGCAGGGAGACACAAGGGACCGTGCTCCACCCAGGGCACCGTGGGGAGGATAATGGCCCCCAAAGGTGACCACGCCCTGGTCCCTGGAATCCAGGAATGTATTTGGTAACCCAGCAAAGGGGAACAAAAGTTGCAGATGGAATGAAGATTGCTAAGCAGGTGACCTTGACGTGCGACATCCGGGATTATCCCAGTGGAAATACGATCACAGGCGTCCTTACAGGGAAAGAGGCCAGAGAGGCAGAGGCAGAGGAGGAAATGTGACGCTGTGCAGAATGTCAGAGAGATGGGACACAAGGAGGACCCCGATGGCCCGGCTGCCTGTGAAGATGGAGGATGGGGCCAGGGGCCCAGGAATGCGGGCGTCTCTGGAAACCGGAAAAGGCCGGGAGTAGATTCTCCCAGAGCCTCCAGAAAGGAACCCAGCCTGCCCACGCCTTGTCCAGTGAGGATCTTCAGATCTCCAGGACTATAAGATGACAAATTCGCATTGTTTCAAGCCACCACATTTTGGACATTTGTCACAGCAGACATAGGAGACTAACATGGCATCCACCGTGCGGCATCCAGCCCCCAGGGGCCGCCCACCCAGGTTCCGGGCCTGCTGGGGAGGCCTTCAAAGCCAGTGTGTGCTGTCCCCTGGGTGGGGACACACTGGGGTACCTCACCACATCTGTCCCTCATGCTGTATCTTTGAACACCTGTACCATTGTTTACCTAATATTCCTCCTTTAAATAGACTGTTTCCTTATCTAAGTGTATCTGAAACCAGAATAAGTGACTCTAGGTAGATGGTAGCTGTCAAAACACACACGATAAAAAGGCAACTGCACTGGATCTGTTAAAGCTCCCCCGTCCCCGTCCAGATTGACGTGCAGTGGCACGCACCCTCTGGTGCTCCCACCTTGCTCTGGCCATCGTTGGGGGCTCTCCCAGGTGCCCCCCACCCCGAGAGGGGGCCATCTCACAGAAAGAGAGAGAAACAAGTCCTGGGGCTTCTCACAGTTTGAAAGCAAACCAGAGCTGCGCCAGCCCTGCGGGGCACCGCTCCTGGCCTCCCTCCCAGCTCCTTAGGGCCGAGGCGGAGGTGGGCACAGGGCGGTGGGCACTGGACGCCCGGGTGGCTTTGCACAGCCTGCCCGTTAGGCTCAGTGGCCAGGTCCCACCTCAGGGAGGCCTCTGGTCCTGGCCCACAGAGGCTGACCTCCGTCAGGACCCTCCTCCAAGTCACATTCCTCAGGAGGGCCCCCGACAGCCCTGTCCTCCCACTCCCATCCCCCTGGACACGGTCAACTGGGCCGATAGTAACCAAGCGAGGAAACGGTGCTGATGGGGGTTCTCAGAGCCTACGCTCCCTGAACCTTCCTGGGACCCGCTGCTTTCTAGGGGCACAGGGGGCTGGGCTGGCAGATGGCCTCGGGGACCAAAATCCTGCCAGAAAACACAGGACTCCTTTCTCTGGTCCGAGATGATGTCCTCAGACTTTCTAGAATCCAACGGTGGTATCTAATTACAGCAAAGTTGTGTTTTAAAATGTCCTTTTCCCACACAATGAAGAAGTTAGCCATTTTATGTCACCCCCTTTCTTCTGGGGGGTGTGGGGTGGATAACGGGTATTTGATGGAGCCTTGAAATCCAAATAGCCGAGGACCAGTGAGAGGGTGGAAGTTGCCCCCGTTGGGGAGCCAGAACTCCTGGGTTGAAACCCTTGTGTCACCACGCAACCCTGGGTGACCTTGGACTTGCCACCCACCTTCCGGAGCCTCGGCTGGTACGGCCGTGGGATGGGCTCGCGGCGCCTCACACCATGGGCACTGGGTCAGCCCATCCAGGCTGGTGGGGTGGGGGCCTGCCCACCTAGGGCCTGTCCCTGCACACTGGGCATGTGTGGGGTGCCAGCCTGTCACCTCTCCTCACACTCATCCCAGGAGACTGGGCCGGTGTCATCCCAGGGAGATGGAGACCACAGGGGAGTCCTTGCTGAAGGTCGCACTCGGGCAGCCGGGCTCGCACCGTCTTCCGTGGCCCCCACCGCTGCTCCTACCGGGGGACCCCGCCCGCCCCGGCTGTTGAGTGACAGCCAGTGCCCCCCTGGCCCTCCCCGGCCGCGGGCACCCACACTGCACCTGCAACAACAGGGGCAGCCCAGCCCGGCATCCAGTTACAGCCCACTAGGCAGCCTGCTCCGGATTCCTGCGGAAGGAAGGCCGCGCGCAGAGGCCGGGGCCGGGGGAGGACCATCCCCCCAGAGTCCGTGCGGTTGGCGCCCAGCACGTGGTCTGCTGAGAGGACAGCCTGGCCCGGTTGGGGGCCCCAGGGAAAATCAGATGATCCCCACACCTGGAGGCCACACAAGCCCTTTCCAGGCCAAGCCCCATGTCCTCCCAGTGACCCAGGGTCCCCGCCGGGACGGGGCGGGCAGAGGTCAGCCTCCTCTGGCCTCCAAGGACACTGGGCTTCAGGCCCGTCACACAGCTCTGGCTGGGGTCTCTGCCCCCTGGGGGCTGGGGGGGAGCAGAGGCCCAGGGAACACCTGGGCAGACCCTCTGGGTGTTGGTGGCCCTGCTGCCTTTGTTTTCTCACTCTGGTCCTTAGCCTGGAAGGGGAGAACTCGGGGCCTCTCCGTCACGCTCAGTACAAACATCACCTCAGGTCACTGTGGCCTCCTCACGACAAGGCGGCTGCCCACCCCCTTGGCCAGGGAGCCTGCCGGGAGGGCCCGCACCCCAGCCCCCAGGCCCCAGCCTTTGCTGGGTGGGGTCTCACTCCTGTCCCCTGTCCTGTGGGTCTCTCTTCCTTCCTCGCTCACCTCCATTTCCAGGTAGTTTCCCAGTCTACGAGTCAAGGTCAGGCTGGGACACTCTACCCTGCCATTGGAGGGTGGTGTGGTCTTCCCCTGACCCCCAAGAGGGTACAGCGTCCATTCTGTGCCCCAGAAGCTCCCTCCCCCTGGGCCGGGGGTTTGCCAGCCCCTTTGCCCGCCCTCCGTGCAGCTCCTCGACTGGCTCCCAAGTGCCGCAGCGGCGACAACGGGACCCCCTCGAGAGCCCTGCGACGGGGCTCAGATGCACCACCCACCGCCCTGGGCTCCCTGAGGCCCGGCCTCCCCCACTCCGGCCATGAGGTGGACCCGGAGCCCCAGCGCCTTCCCACCCGCCCCGGACCCACCAGCTGCGCTTTACGGCCGTGAGGGCCGAGTCAGGACGGGGCCCACTTCCCGACATTTTACACAAAGGTTCTTCGCCACGATCGGAGTCAAATGGATTCACGCGGGGATCATAAATATAATTAGGAGATTTTTATTTTCAAGTAGCACTTCTGAAATCTATAAAATTAAGCCAATATACTGATTTTTTAAAACACAAGACTTTTACAGCCCTGTGAGTCAGAGTTTGCCAGCCCACGAGGCTGGGAGTTAACTCCTTCCAGGGCTCAGGCATCCAGCAGGCCCCCCGGGGGCCTCCCTGCCGCCCCCACTGAGAGGTCGACACGCCCAGGAGAGCAGGGACTGCCGGCCTCTTTCCCACCTCCGGCTGCACAGTGACCAGCAGAGGTGACCAACCACCCCCTTCATGCCTCACTGCACTCACAGCCCTCCACCCCCGCCCGGGGAACCCGAGAGGCCAGATCCATCCTTTGCTCCCCTGCTTCCCGCTCTGGACTTGCCCTTCCTGGCCCCCCGGCCCCCAGGGCGTCCTGCCTAATTCAAAAGCCCTGTGGCCCAAACACCCTCCTGCCAGGAGCCTTTCTGGACCCCACTGATGGGATGTGGGACCCCCAGCTCCTCCTCCTTGGGTGTCGGGGGTCCCAGGGTGTGGCGATCTGGCCTGGGGCACTCAACACCCCCTAGGAAGGGCAGGAAGGATGGTGTTTCCACCCCACCCTCGGCCAGCACCACACAGAAGTGACCTGAGGCCGACCTGGCTCAAGCCCGGCTCCCTACCCGTACTGCGGGGGGTGGGTCCGTGAGCCTCAAGCATCTTGTGTTGACCCAGTTCCCGTCCTACAGCCCTGCCCAGCCTGGTGCCTGCACACAGCACCCAGTACTGGCCCCTGGAGCCCACCAGGGCGGCCACATACAGGTGGCAGAGACACGGGCAGCAGGAGGCTGCCCTCTGCTCTGGCCACACCCGTGTGTGTCGCAGCCCCTGCCCAGCTGGGTTTGTCCCCGCAGGAGATGACAAAAGGCCACCTGGAAGGGGCTGGGGTGCGGTTTGCAGGCTGTGCAGCTGGGGGACCGGGGGTGAGCCTGAGCAAGTCCGCCATGGTGAAGACCTCGAGCCAGTGGCTTCCCTCCTGGACAACTGGCGCCCAGTGTCCCCCACCCCGGATCCCACCATGCCCCTGCTCTCCAAGTACGGCAGCTCTCCTTCCAACTCACAGACCCTGGATCTGGGCTCTCCAGGCCCCAGATGCCCAGGGATGTCGAAACTCAAGGGCCCACCTCCTTGCCTCTGTCCCCCTTCCAGACACTGAAGAAATGAGTGAGCTCATCCTGTCTACCAGATCCAGCCTCAGATGTGGCTGTGATTGGAGATGGGGCCTTTCAAGAGGTGAGGAAGGTAAAACGAGGTCACTAGGGTGGGGCCCTAACCCCACAGGACTGGGGTCCTTATAAGAAAAGGAGGTCAGGACACAGACACACACAGAGGGACGACCCCGTGAGGACACAGGGAGAAGACGGCCGTCTACACGCCGAGGAGAGAGGCCTCAGGAGGACCCAGCTCTGCCCACACCTGGGTCTCGGATTCCAGCCTCCAGGACTGGAGACAATAAACGTCTGCTGTTTAAGCTGCCCGGGCTGTGGGCCTTTGTTAGGGCCGCTCCAGCCAATCATAGTCAGCTCTCGGAGGTGCCGGACACACACACACATATGTGCTTGACGGAAAATCCCAAGGAGGGAGGGGAGGGAGGGGAGGGAGGGGAGGGAGGGGAGGGAGGGGAGGGCGGGCCAGGCCTTGGTAGGACTTGGAGGGGTGGGTGTCAAGGCGCATGGCCTTTAGGAGGAGGACGACCCCAGGGAGGTGTGGTGTTGAGTGTCCCCGGCCCACGGGGCTGAGGGTCAGGGGTGGGTGAGGAGTGAAGGAGGGGTGGCTGCCTCGACCCCTCCCACCTGTGTCAGCCTGTCCCCACCCTTAGCTCCCGGTGTCCTCTGCTCCCCGAGGGCCAGGCCGTCTCCCAGTGGCTTCTCTGGGAGTCACCACCTTGAGGAAGTCAATTTTGCACCCTCTTCCCGTTTCCACCCGCAGGGCCTCCTGTGTCCTTGTCAACACAGCTGTCAGATCGAATGCCTTTACTGGGGAGTCCTGTGCAGGCCAGACGCCCCCGGCCAGGGCCACACACTGGCACGCACTGCCACCCCAGAGGTGGCCATGGGGACTTCACTTTCCGGTGGCCCCAGCGCAGGGCCGGGGAAGCCACAGCTCTGCCCACGGCCCCTCCCGGAGCTGGGACCACAGCTCCATTCACACGGGGTCACGTGGGCAGGCCCCAGCAGGGGGCATAGCGTCTGTTTCACAGGAGGGGAAACGGAGGCCAGTGGCTTGTGCAACAACGCACAGTTGGTGCAGAGAAATGGAGCTCGGGATCCCGTGTGCTATTCTCGCCCCGTCCAGACAGTAACGCCCAGAATTGCCAGCTTCCTCCACTTTACCGAGCAGACCTGGGACCTGGCCGGACTCCTCAGGAAGCCCCCCACCCTGAGGCCTGCTCTTTTCTTGGGGTTCCTGGATTGGGGTGTCACTGCTGTTCCCCCCTGAGCAAGCGGCCTAACGTTGGCCTCGATAGTCCCACTCTCCCGATGCACTCACCACCAAGCCTGCCTCCGACCCCCTCCCTCCCTCATCCCCCACCCCCCACCCAGCCCCCCGCAGCCCCTTCTCCCCTCGCCTCAGCTAAGCAGCTTCAGATGCCAGGCCCGCTCTCTTTGGAGTTTGCAGTGGCTGGCGGGGCTGGGAGAGCTCACGCGTTCGACCCATCGCCCCCCGCCCTCCATGCCGCCCACTGCTTGGAGCAAAGTCCACATGGCCAGACGGGACTGCCGGGTCCTTTTTGGCTGCCCTGCCCCACGGTGCAGCCCGGGCTCCGGCCTGACCAAGGAGACTCACCGGCTCTCTCTTGCCGCCACCCGCACAGTTTTTCATTTACTGGTTTGTTCTTTCATTCGTTCTTCTAACATTTCTCACGCAGCCTCTCATGCACGCATCTGTAGTCCCCGGGGCCAGAGCGGTGGCCTCCCCTGCCAGGGACCCACTCTCCCCGCTCTCAAGAGGAGATAAGCTCCCTGACACGTGTGATCAGAGACCAGAAGCTTGGGAGGAGAACCACGAGGGGGTCCTGATTCAGAACGTGGGCGGTCCACGGAGGATTCTCAGGGGAAGTGGCACCTGAGGCCTGAGGACTATACAGGGCTTGGCCAGGGAGAAGGGCTTCGGCTAATGGAGTGAGCTGGGGTAGGGGGGCGCTCCCCAGCCCCTGACTGCTGGGCAGGGCTGTGCTGGGTGTTTCTAGAAACAGGCAAGGCTGGGTGATGCTACCTGTCTCACTGAAGAGGCAACTGAGGCCTGGGAGGGGACGGCGGGCTCAGGTGTGGCCCCCTGTCCACGTGCCTGGGGCTCAGGGCTGGCTTGCCGCCTGTGGGTGGTCATGGGCCCCCAGCGGGAGCGCCAGCAGCCATCTCAAGGCGGGGACTGGAGCCACCCTGCCTCGGGCACGGCGGGGCTGGGGCCTGCAGGGCAAGGGGGTCTGGGGGGAGACTGTCAGGGCAGGGGTCCCCTCCCTGGGCCCTGGTGGGTGGGACAGAGGCCCCCGGGCTCCGGCTGTGAGGCGAGGCCCTTGGTGGCGGCCACAATAAATATGTTTGTTCAAGGGAAGCCAGGCTGGGAGCTGTGTGCGCTGGCCTGGGGAGGAAGAAAAGGCCGCTTGTGCCTTGCACACTGGGCTGATTGTCTCTGCTCACGCAACTGCTACCCCGTGGCCGGGAAGGTCAGACGCCCTCGGGCCCCGTCGGAAGCAGCCGGTGCCTCAGGCCCCTCTGCTCGCTCCCAGCTGCAGTGTGTGCATCGCCCGCAGCCCCTCTGGGCCTCGGCACGGGGCGGGAAGGTGCCAGGGAAGGTCTGAATGGTGGTCCGGCAAAGGCAAAGGGGGAAGAGAAGCCCGAGTCTTCTGCCTGGCCAGGGCAGCCATTGGGAGGTCAGGCCCTGTGGCCCCAGCACCTGGGAAGGAGGGATCCAGGGTTGGGGGCAGTGCCTCTGGGCGCGAGGAGCTTCACGGGGGCGCGGTGTGCCCACCGGTCGAATGGAGCAGTGCTGACCGTGGAGTTTGGACGCCAGGGTGAGAACTGCACAGAGACCCGCCAGTGCAGCCAGTGCGTCGGCTGGCCACCCTCTCCCAGGAGCAGAGAGGGCCAAGGGCCCTGCCCGGGCTGCTCACTCATGGCTGCAGCCCGGCTTCTGGAACGGCTCCTGGCACGCTGCAGGCGCTCGCCAAACCTCTGTGCAGTGAGCACATCCGACGGGGCCTTGTCTCGGGCGCTCCTGGCTCTCCCTGATTTCAGAACCCTCAAGGGCCGGATCCCAGTGTGTGCCAGCCTCAGGGGTGGTGTCCCCAGCCACCCCAACCCTGGCCTCCTCTTGGCGGAAAGGAGAAAGCTCTAGAGACGGGCTGTACTGGGGACAGTGCCTCAGGCACTAGCGCGGGCGGAGAGAAAGAGGGGACCTGCTCACCTCCACACCCAACACACGTCACATACATACACACCCACACCCACACCCAGGGCTACCAGGGTGGCCGAGGATGGGGCTGGTGGCTGGCCTCCCAGCTCCGGCGCCCAGCGGTCCAGTGGACTTGCTGTCCTAAGGATAACACCCGTGAGAAGCTGCCGCAGCGGCCCAGTGACCTACTTTGGTTGAATGAGTCCCCCTTAAAACCACCTTTCAACCATAAGACCCGAGGCTGAGAGACGGACAACGGCGGCTTGAGGGAAGAGCTTCTAGCAGCTTCTGAAGCTTCGGTGCCACCGGAGGCCTCCTGGACAGCGGAGCATCTGGGCGCTTGGTCGGGAGAGGGTCGGGCCTCGGCCCCGCCTTAACCTGCTCCTTGCCTGGGCTGGTCTCTGTCCCTCCTCTGTGCACTGTGGGGATTCTAGGGCCCCGAGCCCCGGGGCTTCAGGGTCGCCCGGGAAGACAGGCTGCGTGTGGCCAGAGTGGGGCCCTATTTGAGAACACAGGGTGACACCAGAGGGGTTTGCCTGGAGCGGAGAAGAGGACGCCGGATGTGGAAGGAAGTCCACCCGCTGGGAGCCACATATCCACCGGGCAAGCCTCACTGGCGCCCTTGCCCCGCGCCCAGTGCTGGGTGGGCGGCCTGCGGCCCTGGCTCCCTCTCCGGAGACTCTCCCACTGACACACAGCTGGAATGTGCCAGACTCACCAGGGCCTGAATTCCCCAGGGGCTCGGCATTCCGACCGTGGGACGGCGGCATTCCGGTTCTGTTCTCTCCATGCGACAATGGAGAGCATGGGCTGGGCCGCCCCGCAGAACCCACTCAGGCCGCGGGGAGCTGCGAGCTGTCCCTGGGTGGCAGTGGGGCGGCTGCCCTGCAGGGAACAGCGAGGACACTCTGCCGGCCTTGCCCCCTCCCCGTCAGGCCCAGGGCCTGCAGGGGCTGCGTTCAGCTGGCGGCCAGAAGTAGGTGTTTGCTTGCAACATATGGCGATAAGGCCTCTTTCCTTTTCCTTTAACAAAGCTGAGCTCCCAGAGCCACAGAGCACCCGGGCCGGGGCTCTGGTCCCTGTGGCCCATCCTGCCAGGGCAACCTCTGGCCCATCCGGCCCAGCTCGAGTCCGCAGCCTCCTAGGCCTGGCCCCAGCCCCCTTTTCCCCTTTCCCTCTCCCTGTTCAAGCCACCGTGGCTGCACCGCCCCCCCCCCCCCCCCACCAAATCTCCCTCCACTGCGACGGGGCAGGATGGGAGCAACTGTGGCCACACGAGCCTGACGCCAGCGCTTGCTGCCTGGGGACAGAGTCAACCTCCCTCCTGGGGCCTCCCAGACCCCGCGTGGTCTGTCCCCACCGCCCCCGCCAGCCACACTGCTCCCCTGCCAGCTCCTACAGTGCCCCCCGCCCATGCTCCTTAGAAGAGAAGAGAGAGGAGTAAACAATGGAAGCGCAGGTCAGAGTGCTGTAAGGAAGGGGCCACAAGCCCAGGAATTCAGGCAGCCTCCAGGGGTTGGAAAAAGCCAGGAGTAGCTTCTCCCCTAGAGCCTCCAGAGAAGCAAACAGCCCTGACGGCACCTTGATGTTAGCGCAGTGAGACCCATTTTGGACTTCTGACCCTAGAACTGTGAGATAACTAATCTGTGTCGTTTAAAGCCACTACGTTTATGAGAATTTGTTATAGCTGCCACGGGAGACTGAAACAGTTCCCTTCCCCAAACCCTCAGAACCTGCCACTTCCCTCCTGCCCGCCTGGTCCAGCTGGCTCCCCTGCGCTGTGTGGTGGCTTCCACCTTGGTCTCCCAGCTCTGCCCCTGCCCCTCCACAGTCCATCCTCGGCTCTGCGGCCGGTGACCCTGTACCATCTGGGCTGGGCTGGGCCCCATTCAGAGCGAACTCCAGTGTCTTCACGCGACTTCCAGAGCCCCGGCCCCATCGGCCTCCTTCTGTGGGACCCCCTCCAAAGCAAGCTCCACCCTGACGCCACAAAACTCACCTTCCCTGGGCTTTGGACTAGTCACCCTCTCCATGAGATGCCCCCTGACTCAGTTTGGGACAGGCCCCTTCCACGCACCAGCCCCGCCTACCTTCCCTTTTCCTCCCAAGCGCTTAACGATAAATAACGAAGAGCTAAACACATTTCCATCTGTTATCGTGTGATTGTCCACCGTTCCCTCTGGAACATCGACTCCTCCAGCATGTGTCAATTTGTACCAAATCTGTATCCATTCACGTTGACTTGTGTCAATTTTGTGTCCATGTTGTATCGTCAATCTGTGTCAATTTCCTGCCTGGAGCAGGCGTCCATGTTTGTCAAATAAACACCCGCATGTCTCTCCTTAAGGACTTGCGTATTTGATCTAATTGCCGGCAGCCCTACAGTGCTGGGACTTCATGATTCCATTTTACAGGTGTGGCTACTGAGGCCAGAGAACTTTGCCACCCACAGTGTGGCTCCCCCCTGCCGGGATGCTCCAGGGAGGAGAAGCGCGAGGGGCAGATTCCCGGGGCCGGGACAGTGCCTGCCCCTGAGGTCTGCCCCCGGGGAGAGCTGGGCTCAGGGGTCCCCGGCCCGAGCGTCCTTTGTGCCCGTCCGGGGTGGGCGGGCGGGCGGCAAGCAGAGCGGTGGATAAACGGGCTATTGTCCTGGTGAGCACAGTTGCCAGCCTGGCGTGCACAACGGCCCCTGTGTCTACAGCAGCTCCCAGAACCAATCAACACCTTATCGCCAGCATTTATCACCCGCTATCGGCCCCAAATCAGGCAAACACTTCTGGGGAGTTCAAACCCCTGACTTCACAGAAGTTTCTGTGTAATAATAGATTAGGTTTCTGGTGGTTCAACAGCATCCTGGTCCTCTGGGGTGGGGGGGGGGAGTGCGGCCAGGGGCTGGGGAAGTGCAGGGGGGCGGGGGGCTGCCAAGGCCCTGAGCCCCGGAGCCAGTCTACCGTTTGCCCTGGTGGGGCCCTCCTGGGACACCCGTCCCCCGGACCGAGCCCTCGGGGACATGATTGGTCATCTAGGTCTCCCCCAGAGCCAGCCTCTGCGAGGACGCAGTGGGCTCTGCCCGGACCTGTGTCCCCCGCCCTTGTCCTCCCCAAGGCCCAGCTCTGCCAACGGGTTCACGCAGGGTGGTTTGAGAATCTCCAGAAGGAAGTGGCCTGGACCCTGATGGGCAGGAACAAGAGATTCCCCCCTGGCCTCAGAGTGCTTCTGTTTGGGGCAGAGGAGACAACGGACCCTGGGGGGCACAGGGGAGGGCTGTGAGGAGAGGAGGGGACAGGAGAGGAGATACCTGCATGGGGGGAAGGGCAGGACCAGCGTAAGTCCTGGGGGGAGGGGGGCGGACACGTGCAGAGGCAGGAACGAGCTGGAAGGGACGGAGGGACGAGGAGGACGCCAGAGTACACGAGCCTGGGGACAGGGCACGAGGAGGGCAGGGTCTAGGGGGACACGGGGTGGCCCTCTGCATCCACTTCGACGCCCCACAGCTCCACCCAGGAAGGCACGCCTGCCTGCATCTCCACCCCAGCACGGAGCGAGCAAAGCACAGGCCAGGCTCAGCCATGCGTGTTTCCCATTGACGTGTCCTTGAATCCTGGATGCTGTCTGTTCACCCTTCCAGACCACGCAGCCCTCTCCACCGGCTCACTCTGTCCTGGAGCCTGATCTCTGCGTGTACATCCCAGGCTCCTTTCCGGGGCCTTCCAGTTCGGGTCTGGATCTCCCTGCTGGCTGTGACCGCCACCCCCGCCCCACCCCCCCATCTTTGGTCCCTGCTCCTCTCCTCAAGGTAAACTGTTCACTTGACCTTTGCTCTCTAGGGCTCTGGTACCCTCCCCCATCCCCCCACCCTCTGCCGCAAGGACATTAGCCCCGGATTCCTGCAGGAGGCCCCGCGCTTCCCAACACCCCGCCCACACAGGATAATCCCAAAGTGTGTCTGCTTTCCATGGAGTCCTGCCCCACACATAGTTACCCTTTATTATCTCCATTTCACAGATAAGGAAACGGAACCTCAGAGAGGCTGTGAGCCGCCCCAGGTCTTGGCCAGCTGGGATTTGAATCCAGGGTGTCTGTCCCAGAGCCCCTCGCGTCCCCCAAGCTGCCTTCGCGCTCCCTAACATCTGCAGACGCTGAGATGTTGAGGGCTCCGCTGCTCCAGAACCCCACTGTCCCGGGGCGGGGGGGGGGCGGTATCCTTCCGGAGTCTGACGCTGCCTTGCTCTGACTTGGGTGGAAGGGTTACAGGACTTCAGAATTTGAAACAAAACCGACAGAGCGGAAGGCAGGCACAGGCTTTCCCGCCAGGAGGCATTAAAGACAACACAGGGTTTGTTAGGACCCCCCTGGGGACAGGGAGCTAGGACCGCAGAGCCTGAGCCCCCAACCAAGTGGCTCAAATGTCCTCTGCCCCTGCTGACCTCCACGCCCAGGGCCAGCCCTCCGCCCAGGGGGGCAGATCTAGGGGAGCCCAGTGCCCAGGGTGCACGTGATGTGTCTCTCTTTAAGGAGTGTGGATGTCTGCTGGGAGCTGCCGGGCAGGAGCCTGGGTGCTCTTCCCGGGCCTCTGGAAGGGCGGACCTGGGCCTGGGGCTGGGGCAGGGGGAAGGAAGGGGCGCCCCGCTGCCCAGCAAGGGGCGGCTGCCCGCTGCATGGAGGGAGGGGCACATTCCAGGGGAAGGCAGACAGGCCGGTGCCCTGACATCCCCACGTCTCCGGGTTGAAGTCAGCTCCTATTCAGGCCAACACAGAAACAATGTGATTTGGGGAAGAAATATCAAATAATGTTCCTCCCTGCTGGGAGTGGGCCTTGCCCATCTCTCTGGCCCCAGTCCACTGGCTCGTCACCGTAGTCCCACCCAGAGCCCCTCTGGGCTCCTGGCCACCGCCCTGCCACGTGGGCCACAGCGGGGCGGGGCTGGGGAGCGCTGACCGGGAGCCGATCACTTCTCCGCCCTGGGGCTCAGTTTCCCCAGCTCTGAGGGAGCAGTGGCCGCCTCTTGTGGGGTGTCTGGGCCCCACGAGAGCCCGCTGTGGCCTCCAAGAGGACTCTCTCCCTCACCCAGATGCGCCACTGGCTCCCATTCTCAGGGCATTGGCAGCTCCCCCCAATCCATATGGGGACCCCGGGGTCCGCAGGTCAGGGGCCTGGGCGGACGAACCTCCATGCACACCCTTGCCCGTGCGGGCCACATCTGCACACACATCACGTGAGCAAGTGCAGCCCGGTCGGAGCCACCGCGGGACACGTCCTCGGCCTCCTGCCCCGCCAGCTGGAAGCAATCTCCTCGGAACGGGCAGGTGGTCCTCCTTAGCTGCTCCCGAGAGGCCGTCCCCAGCCGCGCACCCACACAGCGATGGCTCTGCACGCACGGCCGCCTCGGGGCCCCTTCCCTGCTGGAATGAACCAAGCGCTCTGGAATTCGTGGAGAAATCAGGGGTCTTTCGCCTGCTGTTTTTCTTGGCGAGGCCTTATCACAAATTAGTGGGGAAGCCCGAAGGTTAGGGTTTCAGTTGGTTCAGCAGAATCTGAGAAGCAGGGAGTTGGCCTCCCGCCTCTCCTTGACCCGCAGGGCCCTGGGATGATTAACTGGGCAGGTGACCGGCACTTGGGGCAGGGGAGACAGCGTTTGCGCAAGCTGACCGGTTTCAGAGAGGCCAGCAGCCCCCGCCTTCCCCAGATCCCCCTCAGCTGGACGTGGGAATCCAGCCGTGGAGCCCGCAGCCGGGGGGGAGGGGCCCCTGGCCTTGTGGGGGGTTGTCTGGGAAAGGGCAAAGGCAAGCTAGCCTCGGGTTCTGGGGGCGAGGCCCTTGAACCCAGGGACCCTCCCGCTAAGGTGCCCCCTCAACCACAGCTAAACATGGGCCTCTAGTTCAGAGACGCAGAAGCTCAGGGCCCCAGAGAGACGAACGGCAGGGCGTCCCCACTATGAAAGCCGTTCTTTCGAGGCAAAAGGTGGTAGAACGGCCTCTCCCGGTCCTGAGAGCTGGGTGGCAGCGTGTGTGCTGCAAGTCAAGCCACCAAGGAGCCAAAGCAGCTTGCGGACGCCCGGAGCCCCTCTCCCAGTGCCGGCCCTGCCGCTGTGCCCCGGCTGCCGACCTTCCAGGAGTCGGCCGTGGCCGTGGGTCTGGGGGAGGAGGTGGCCACGGGGCTCCCCGCAGCCGCCACTGTCCCTGCCGTGGAGGGTCCCCGCCAAGTGCACGGCGCTCCCGTCTCCCTGCCACAGATTAGTCCCTGTGGGGCCCACTCTCTCGGGACTGGAATGGGGCAGGAACAGGTCGAGCCCCGGTTCAAGACCCGCGTTTAGCAGACGCATCTGTGGTTTTCAGCAAACTCCACGCGTGACCGTCGGGCTCGCTGACTGTCCCTAAACGGACTGGGTGTCCTGGTGACACGACGGACTCCAGCTTGATGGCTCCGATGGACCCCCCCCGTTTCTGAGCCCTGGCTGTACCGGGCGCTGCCCTCAGAAGCTGGGACCGGTCCCTGGGTCAGCTGTCTGCTCCCTGTAACAGAGACCACTGTGTCCCCACTTCATAGCTGAGGACACTGAGACCCGGGCCTTTAAGTATCTCGTTCAAGGTCCCACAGCTGCCATGCGGCAGGGCAGCACGAAGCCAGCTCTGTGCTGAGGCCGAAATCTCGATCCTAGAGATGCTGCTACGTGCGGGGGGCTGGTGACCCCCACCCGCATTCTGACTCCTTTCTCTCCTCAGGCAAGTCCCCATGTCCTCATCTGTGAGCCCAGGATAATCACAGCATCGCCTCCTGGGGTGGGGGGTGACGAGCGGGGAGGAACGTGGGCACGGGGCCCCCAGGCTCCTCCCGCCCTTCTCCTGAAGGGACCGCTAAGGGGGTGCAGTGCCGAGGGCCTGCCTGGGGGACAAAGCTCCGCCTTCCCCACTCCGTGGGCAGTACCAGCTTCCCAGGGAACCATGCAGCCCTTGTCCCCGGCCTTCCACGCACACGCCCGGCAGCTCAGACGCAGCCCTGCACGGGCGCGATGGGGGCCCTGGCTTCCAGCCCCGTTCCCTTTTGCAGAAACCCAATCCAGGCGGGAGGACGGCTGTCGCTCCCAAGGATTTAGGACCGTCACCTGGTGGAGCTGGAGGGCTCTCCGCCCTGACAGAATAAGTGGCTCCATGCCGAAAGGTGACACCGTAAAGCGATACTGAGCCTGCAGAGAGGGCTGTATATTTTCTGAGCCTGCATGTGTGCGTGTTTTTCTTTCTGTCTTTGCTTCCTGGACTCCTTGTCCGTGGCTCCCCAATGACTTTATTGGATCGTCCAGGTCCAGATGTGGTTTTCTATCAGAAGGATGGGGCCCCTGGGCGGGGCCCAGGGATTGCCTGTGGAGGTGGTGATGGGGCGGGAGGGGGGTGGCATGGATGGAGGGCAGGGCTCGGTGTCAGACAGAGAGAGCAGGGTTTAAATTTCTGCTCCACCCACTGAAAAGAGTGAATTCCTTCACACCTGCGGCAGGTCATGAAGGCCGCCGCCACCCCTCTCATGCCTGTCAACTTCCCCCCTGCCATGTGACTGCGCTGTTCTCATCCAGGGGAGGAAGTGTCTCTTTACTCTCTGGAATTGGGCTTGGCCGTGCGACCTGGGGACAGTTTGTTTGGCAGCAAAGCTAACTGATACATTGTGTCTCTGAAACTCAGCATCATCTTTTAACTACACTGTCGCTGCTTCCAGGCACCACCGGCACACCAGGGACAGGAGCATGAGCTGGCCCAGGCCTGGGGCTGTCTTCACGGGGCTTCCACATGTGGCAGGCACATAAACAGTGCCACCTGCTCTCACCTCTGCCACCCACCCCCACCCCCAGTGCAGCAAGGAGGTGGCAGCGTATTGCACAGGACAGATGGGACACCGAGACTCAGAGAAGGAGGGACTTGCTGGGGGTCTCGAGGGCTGGAGCTGGGATCGGGCCTGGTCTGGGTAAGTGCACACCCCTCTTGCATCCCCTCAAGAGGCCCTCGTGCCCAGTGTCCCTTAGGAGGCTCCCGAGACTCCGTGACCCCTCATTTGTCCCAACAGTAAACGGGGACAGCGCTGTCAGCACCATCACCCTGGGGCAGCGGGGAGGCCAGGCACGCGGAGCTCCACAGAGGGATGCAAGCTCGGTCAGCGGCCGCACCCGTGCCGGCAGGACAGGAGGAGAGGGCACTCAGAGCTGCTCTGCCTGTGGTCACCCCCTTGCTCACAGCCCTCCAAGGTCCCCATCACCCACAGGACACAGACTCAGCCACCCAGCCTGTTCCAGCCATCTCTCAGGGCCCTGGGGTGACAGAACCTCGCCAGGGCTCCTACAGTCCACACTCACACCCCACCCCCTGGGGAAGGATGGCCTCCCCCGGTGCCGCCCAACTGCCACCTCCGTGCAGAGGCTGTCCCCATGGGCTGAGGAGTCACGCCCAGCCCCACCCCAGCTGCCTGCTCTCCTTTCTTGCCTTCACCCCATCTGCTGTTTTTCACCCGTCAACCTGATGGGGTGTCACGTCGCCTGTGAGCTCCAAGGTACAGGCGTGTCAGCTGTGTGCTTCCCCCCGCCCCGTGCCCAGACTCGCCCGATCGGGGCCTCAGGACCCAGCCCTGCTCTCAGGGGGCGTGGGGCTTCCCACACTCGGTGCCTGCAGGACCCCGGGAGGCTGTGTGTGCTCCCTGCATGTGGGGACCGCTCACGCAAGAGGCCGGGCCGCGAGACCCAGGGGGGTGCCGAGGTAGCTGCGGAAAGGGGGACAGGAAGCCCTCGGTGCATGTCTCCCGGGTGACGTGGATGGAGCCCGGCCTCTGGGGCTAATAGTGAGGGTGTCCCCAGAGGGCTGGGCCTGTGCGGGGCCGTGGAGCCCGGTCTCATGGGCCACCCGAGACAAGCCCACCCCAGGTCCTCCCTTGGCTGGAGGAGGGGCCTCAGAAGGGACTGGGGGACACACGGAGAGACAGACAGTTGAGTCTGGGTGAGCTCGGTGCCTTCGGAGGTTCGGCCAGCATCTGGCCAGGCCGGGGAGGCCGGTCCGGCAGCTGTGGGGACGACAGCCAGCCCCGGAGAACCATCACCCTGCACTGTTTGTCACATCTCAAGTAGCAGAGTGGCGAGGGGCCTCTTAAAGGCCCTGTGGGGATGGGGACGTGACCCCCAAGGCCTGCCCCGCCCCCTGGCCCACTCTGCAGGGCGGCTCCCACCCCGACACGCAGGAGAAAAGCCTCGAGAAGACTCTTGACCACCGGAATGTAAATCCCTAGAAATATTTCTTGATACAATCTGCTAATTCCACTCCCACCTCGGCTGGGAAGCGCCGGGCACACCCTCGGGCGGCAGGCGCAGGAGACAGAGGGTTGCCGTGCTGCGGCTGGAGTTGCGGCCTCGGCCCTCAAAGCGCCCAGCGGGAGCCGGCTTATTAACGGCCTTCAACAAAGGCCGCAAAGGCTCGGGGTCCCCTTGCGCGGAGACCCCGCGGGGAGCCTTTCAACCCCCAAAGCGCTGCCTTTTAACTTGGCCTCCTCGGCAGGACAAACAGGGGAAGAAATTAGTTGTGGACGCTGCTGGCTGTTTTGTAACTTGTCGTGTTGTCTCCCCGGAGCTGGTCTGGCCCTGGCAGCTTGTCCCCTTGACATTCAGAATGGATAACCTGAAGCAGGCCCCCGCCGGGCCCCTCCCCGCCTTTTTAACTCTTTACAGCCTTCAAGAGACAAATCCCCTTTCTGGCATCTGAGCCTGGCCTCTGCAGGTGCTGGGGTTCTGAGCTGGAAAGCTGTGGCTGCCCACACTGCCCTCGTCCCTGGAAAGCTGTGGAGGTGGGCTGGGGCGGGTGGGGTGCTGGCTTGACCTCCGGGATGGGGAGACCCAGGGAAACAACCTCAAACCCCTCAGTGTCAAGCCCCAGTGGCCTTGGGGTCTATGCCAGTCTCCGACTCCCAGCAAGGCCTGCTCCCCAAACTAACCCAATTTAATGAGACAAAGGCGGGACGATCGCCCCAAATGCTGCAGGGGCATAACTTCCTACAGGCCGCAAGAGCGGTGCTACGAATTCTCCAGAAGGCGTGGGGGCCTTGGGCTCTGGAAGCCAGGCCTGCCAAGGGGTGGGGGTCGGCAGAGGCTGCTGACGCTTCAGCTCCCATTTTCAGTGGTCACTCTTAGGTCCCTGGTGCCCAGGGAGGGCGCCCCAGTGAAGGACGCTCAGGGAAGGCCCCGGCAGGAGCTCAGAGCTCCGGGCAGGCAGGGGTTAATGACACACTGCTGGTGTGGGCCAGCCCTGGGTCCCACTCCCCGCACAGAGAGCAGCCAGGTGACCTTCGAGGGGGCTGCCTCTGCTTTGGGAGGCTCTCCCAAGGCCAGTGGCCTCCTCCTGGCCTTCAGCTGTCCCCTCCCAAGGCCAGCGTGGGCTTGGCCCGAAGGAGGCCTGACCCCAGCCTGGCCCCGGAAGGCAGCCGAGCCAGGGAGCACATGCCTGCGTGTGCAAAGCTGCCGGACGGGAGAGCTGCCGACACGCAAGCCTTCGCGAGCCCACCGATGCTCTCTACAGATAATAAACGACGGAGACGTTCTGTCTCGAGTGTCTAAATCTCGCGTGTCCAATCGACTCAGAAGGTCAGCTCCCACGCCGTCTCCCGCAGCGGGAGTGTCTCCTTGCAGGCTTCAGCGAGTTCGGGGACTGAACCCCACTCTTTTCGTTGCTCCAGCCTGCAGGGAAACGGGTAGTTGGGAGCCAGTTGTGGGAGGCTGAGGCTCGGTGTACCCCGCAAGGGGTACATGATGGGGATGGGACACGATGTGCATGGCCTGGTCACGGATCTGTGATGAGAGCTTGATCTGAGCTCATTTCCGTCTTTCCGTAACTGAAGATTATGGACAATTAGGATGCCTCCGGAGGTCACAGCCAAGCTGGGGCTGTTTGTTTCTCTGACACCACACAGCCTATGGCCCGAGGCTCTGTGCCTGACAGCCCCACCTTTGGTCGCTACCACCCGGCTTCGGGCACTGTGGCCACCAGACAAGGCTGCCACCCACCAGGCAGTATCTTGATCGGGGGTGGCAAAACCATGAGGGTTCTCAGACAGAGACAATTTTCCTGACTTATTTCGGTTTGTGTTCCCCAGCTTCTGGGGACGCATGTGCCAGGAGTGACAATGGCATTAACCACCAAAACCTCTTGCGACGGCCAGACTCGTGCATTTGTCATTTCACGTCCACGGTCAAGAGGCACAGGCCTTCTAGCAACCCCGATTAGGAGACGCGCAAGTCCAGATGGGGGAGGTCAGTCCTGTATCCTCAGCCCACAGCTCCGAGGTGGCTGGCGGGGCTGGGCGCCACGGGGCCTCCCGCCCCCGCAAGCACTCAAGGCGGGCCGACAGCGCAGTCGACACCTCCAAGGGGGCTGGAGCTTGGTCAGCACCAGGTGGACACCAACACTCAGGGTGCCCTAACAGCAGCTTCCCTTCCCCTGACACACACGTGGCACTGGCCGGGTCACACGCCTACACAAAGCCGCTCGGAGGGTCCCAGACGGCCCAGGCCGCGCATGTGCTCCCGGAGCCATGGCTCCAGACGGTCCCGCTTTCCTCAACGGTGGACAGTCATTGGAAGCCAACTCCCGGAGCTGGCCGATCCCTGCCCTTCCTCCGTCTGGCCACGCATGTCCCGGGGGCTGCTCCCCATAAGGCTCACAGGGGGAGGTCACGGGTCGGGGAGGCCTCCATGAGTCAAAAGGACGGTGTGGAAACAGATAAGGAGGGCGCTTAGCCAGGCAGCACGGAGGCAGGCCGGCCTGGGACCCCTCGGGGGCTCTGGCGGCCGGTGCCCAGTGGGAGGAGAGTGGGTGGGGGTGACGGCAGGTGACAGCAGGGAGAGGAAGGCGGGGGTCAGGAGGGGCTGGGGCTGAAGCACTGCTCTGAGCCCCACCCTGCGTGCTGCGGAGTCCTCGAGGGTTCTAAGCCAGGCTGGGCAGGATGGCCTGTCCACCCGGGCTCATCTTGAGGAGGGATCAACCCCACAGACAGGGCGCTGCCTGGGCCCCAAGGCTACACCCTTTCAACAAAGCAAAGCCAGAGGAAGTGCTTCTACGGCAGACGTGCCCTTCCCAGCCAGAGAGCAAAGTTTGGTCCTTTCTCCAGGACCCCCGACGTACCCTGATGCTGAGTTACTCCCCGGGGTGCTCTGACCTCGAGGTCCTGGGCCAGCAGGTGTGGGGAGGGGTCCTCTGGCCCCAGACCACCGACAGGCTGCCCCTCACGTTCCCTCACCCTCGGAGCAGGTTTCCTGTCTCCCTCCAACACCCACATGGCATCCCGAGGGAGGCCCCTACAACCCCACACTCTGCTCCTCTGAGGGCCTGTGTTCAGAACAAAATAAGAAGCCAGCCAGTAGGGCCTGAGGAACTTTCCTGAATACCGGAGGTGCGGGAGGGGGACTGTGACTTCCGGGAACGCCCCTCCCCCAACACCAGGGCTCCTCCTAGCCCGGGGCCTGCGGGGGGCCTGGGGGGGCCTGGGGGGTGGGGGCAGGTAATGCTCTGGGAGGAGGACAGGGAGAAGGGCGGAAAGTCAGGAGGGAGGGAGCAGGGGAGGGAGCGAGGAAGTCTACCGTGGCCACCTCGGTCTCCTTTCTGCTGACTTTCTGAGACTGAGCATTTTGGAGGAATTGAGTAACCTGCAAATGGAAGGCCAGGCTGCAATCAGATGTGCCTGCTGGGCCAGCTGTTACTGCTCTCATTTTAGGGTGCGCCATGAGCTGACTTCCAACACCCTCCCCCCCAGACAGCCTTGACTATCTCCGAGGTGACCCAGAGCCCGGCAGCAGCCCGAGGGACACAGTGCTGGGAAGAGCCCCTGCAGGGGCTGCTGTGTCTGTCTGCCCTACTGGGAGTGAGAAGGAAGAGGGGCTGTTCTGCTCAGGCGCCCCTCTCTCCTCCCACCCCCGGTCCAGTTCTCCTAGACCTCAGGGCAGCGTGGTTTCCAGGGGGCCGCGGTCGCCAGCTAGCAAGACCCTTTCTGCGGCTGGGGGCAGGGGCTCTGGCTGATCATTAACTCTTCTAGGACACGGTGCTGGAGTCTGCAGGCCTGCAGGGTGTGGGAGGCCCCACAGAAGGCCCAGCCGGCTTGGCCTGTCGATAATAGTACAGCCCCCCGGTGATTGCCCGCTCCGTGCTGGGAACTGTGTTCGCACCTCATGGGCACGAAACTCATTTAAGCTCATACATGGCCCTGCAAGGGAGGGCTTGTGCTCCCCGGGTTGACCCTTAGAGAAAGTAAATGTCAAGCCTGAGAACACGTGCCTCGTAGGCGGTGGAGCAGAGGACGTGAACTCGGGCCCTGCAGAGTGCGCGGCGTGTACGGGGCTCCGCGCCACCACCTTGAGGGGCAAGGCCGGAGCCCTTCCAGAAAGCCAGCCTGGGTCCCAACAAGGGGCCGTCAAAGCAGAAACCCACGTGTGTGGCTTCCTGATCCCCAAACTCCGATGGTCTCCTCCCTCGTTGGGGGGAGGGACCCCAAATGCCTCACCCCACCCCCCCAGGCTCTCTTTCCTGTTGGCACAGTTACCAGGGCTGCTTGTGAGAGCAACCTGGCCTCCTGTGCAGGCCCCCCAGCCGCTCTGCGTTAAACAAGCAGCACAAAAGGGAATGAAGCCCATGCCGCCCATCCTGGCTACTCCAGGGCCCGTTGCCCATTCTGCATCTGATGTCAAGACCTGGGGACTCACTCAGTAGCTGTATGTTGAGCTCCTACAGCGCGTCTGGCCTTAGGCCGGGTGTGAACCCTGGAAGTTGCTTGCTATCCAGGACTTCGTTACCTCCGGCTCTGGGCTGCCTGTGGCTCCCTCTGAATGTGGGAATAGAAATATCGCCCTGGAGCCAGAACACCAGTGCCTGCTCCATTTACTGTGGGCTGCCCGGTTCCAGGCGAAGGGCCACACCACCTGTGCCATCCACAGCCCCCCCCCCACTTAGCGAGAGCCCCATGTCTTGGGCCAGTCGGGGCCTGGTGGTCGCTGGGAAGCCCTCAGCTAAGATGTTCTGAGAGGGCAGGGAGCGGAAAGCCAGCAGGCCCTGCGGAACTGAGGCTGTTTGCGCTGACGCTACTTGGCCCTGGGACCAAAGACAAGGCTGTCTGTGGAGAAGGGACACTCAGAGGTTCCTGGATGGCCACCACGCACGTGGCACTGCCGACCACTGGGCTCCCTTTGACCACCGTGGCTCATTCAGTGGCCCAGCCACGTAGCTCCACCACCCAAAACCATCCCCTCCCGGGGGGGGGGGCCCAGATGAGCTATGATGCGTCTGAGGAAGCCGAGGGGGACCTCAGCTTCACACCTATCTCCTGCTTCTTCCCCAGCAGGAGACCCGCCCGAGCCTGGCCCCGAGAGGGGGCACAGATCGCTTTGGGGTTATTTATGACCACCCCAAATGTGAAAAATTGTAAGTGATACAAATAGCAATTAATGTGGGCCTAGCAACCAAGACAAACGAGGTGGGTGAGAAATAGGGGGTCTGACCTCCATGGGCAGGGTCAGCGCTTGACGACAGGGCTGGTCCTGTCACTCCCAGCATAAGGGAGGTCAAAGGCAGGGCGCGGCCCCTGGGTGGCTTAAACCCTCTGAAATTTGCTTTTACGGGAGGGAATTAATCCCGAAGCTGCAGGCCTGAGGTTGTCAGGGAAGCCCTGTTTTATCTCAGGTAATCAAGCCCCAAATTTGTCCCTTGGGTAAAAGGGCAACCTCTCCCCCAGCATCCGGTACAGCCAGAGGGATTTCCAGGCGACTCTGGGACTGTTTAATGCTTCCCATCAGCCTGGTTTCTGACCCGGCTGCCCCCTGCCCACTCAATCACTGGAGCTTGGGCCCCCGCGGCGACTCCCCCAGCCCAGGAGGCTGGTGGCTTTCAGGTGGACATGAGGCTTCAGGAAAGCGTGGGGCCACCCTAGCCGGTCAACCCCCACGGGTAGGTCTGTCCGGAATGTAGCCAGAGGGACAGAGTGTGATATGGGGGTGCCCCGGGAGGGCTCCCTGGCACCCGAGCCAGCACCTACTCCCCACAGGAGAGGTCCTTCTGGATCTGACTGCTGGCATGGTCATGAGATCCGAAGGCTGGCAGGGTCCAGGGAGGGATGGGAGTCTCCTGCACGAGACTCCAGGACGGGTGGGACAGAGGAGGCAGGCTTGGGTCTGGGTCTTTCTCGGGGTGCGGTGGCCCCCATCCCACACCCACAGCTGGGACCACGGCCCCCGGCCGCCTTCCTCTCCCTGGGCCTCACGCACAGCAGGTGCTGGTAGGTCCCGGAGCGCCTGCCTCACCCTCCCTGCTTTCCCTCCTGTAAGCCCTGCCTGGGCGGCTGCGGGAGGGTCCTCCCTGGTCTCCCCTCCAGCCCCCCACTGGCCACCGGAGGGGTCTGCTAACCTGCAAAGCCGGCCCTGCCCCACCTCCCCGCTCGCCCAGGATAAGGCCTTTAAGGCATGGGCTCCCCTGAGCCCTCCAGAGAGCCCTGACCCCTGGGAGAGGCGCGGGACTGAACCCCACTGGCCACTCTTCGGCTGCGGGGATTGGGGTGGGTGGGCAAACATCTCTGTGCTGGGGGTCCCGGTCCGTAGGTCCAGGCTGGTGCCGAGAGCTTGCTGGGATGCGAGGGCCCGGCAGGCCCACGTGTCACTCAGTGCTGTGACTAAGTGCTGGCCCGCCCGTCGCGCTGCTCCGACCTGCACCCAGGGCCCTGTGTGTGCAGTGCCTGCCCCGCCCGCCGCCCCCTCCTCAGGGACCCAGCCCTGGGGCCCCCACTCAGAGCGTCAACATGCTGACAAGCCAGAGAACACGTGTCGTCAGGGGACCAGGCCTCAGGTCCCAGGACTGGGACTCTTCGGGATAGGCACGTCTGTCCACATCGCTGCCTTGCCCGAGGAAGGAATGCCACCGCTTGAAAGCTGATGGGGGGACTCCTCAGCTGGGCTTCGAGACCCCCTCCCACCTGGCACTGCCCCGGCCTCGAGCACACCGGCTGTGTCGGCCCCTTCACCTGCCACGCCTTGGCCTGCGCTGTGCCGTCTCCTCCTTAAAAAAAGAAACCATCTCTGTGAAGCCTCGAGTGACCCTCCTCCCCCAACCTGTCCGCCTAACACTTGCGGCTCCCACAAGCTCCTCCATCCACACAGAGCCTGCACGACGTCAGAGCCCAGGGACACAGAGACGGGGAGGGGCAGAGAGCAGGCTTCATCCCCACCGATGACAGAATGGCTGTCCCACTGCCCCGACTCCACCAGAACGCTCAGACCCAGCAGTGGAGCCACGTGAGGAAGGCTCGAGACCACGGCCCCGGCAGGCAGGAGCTCGGGACACATGCCTTGCCTCTCAGGAGCCGGGGAGGGCGGGCAGGGGCCGGGCAGGGCCTGACCTTGGTCAGGAGCAGTGGGCCTGACCTGGTCAGGGGCAGAATGCTAGAATATTCCATCTGCCTTATCGCCGGTGGTGAAGCAGGACCTCTCCAGCCAGGGCACCAGTGGGACCATGCCTGTCACGGCCCCGACCACGGGGAAAGCTCAGGAAGGAGGCCTCTGCCCGCGGCTCCGGCCCATAGACGCTCCGGCATCCAGGCCGCTCTCTGTCTGCAGAGACTCCTGTGGGGCCGGGGGCGCCCCCAATACACCCCCGAGAGCTCCCCAAGTGAGTGGGGACCGAGTGGGACCCAGAGAACAAAGGCGCGGTGGTGAGCAGCACGCTGGGCCGTCGCGTCTGCAGGGCCGGGCTCTGAGTGGGTGTTTGCCCATCTGGAAGCAATATTGCAGTAATGTAAGACGGCCAGAGTACGGGATATTCTCTGAATACGTGAACTCTACAGTGAGGAATATGGATTTAATGGATAATCTTACCGGCAGCCAAAAGAGCCCGGATTCCTCCCTGGGCCTTCACCCTGCACTTGGCCCCACCACAGCCCGGCCCAGCCAGGGGCCAGCAGCGCCTGTGGCCATGGCCTCCAGAAACAGAGCTGACCCACCATCTGAGCTCACTTTTTTTCTCCCATCGGGTGGGAGTGGCGGGTGGGGGGGAAACAGAGACCCGCTCCGGGAGCAACATGGGTTCCTGTCCTTGAAACCCCGTTTACAGGGAGGAAAGAAAAGTTGAAGAAAGTAAAACAGAAGTGGGGGAGTGGTGATTGATTAAAATCTACAATGGCTACGACTTGTTCTGGAGTCTGGGGGAGAAGAAATCATTTCTCTAGCTCTTCCCAACTGAATCGAGCTGGAATAATAAAATAAAACAATAAAAACCACAGCGGAAAAGATGACTGGAGCGTTTTTATGGCGAGCGGCAGGGAAGAGCCCAGAAGGGCCGATGGAGAGCGCGAACAATGTGATTCAGGGAAGGTCTCCAGCAGGCGGGAGGCGGAGCGGAATGCAGGTCCGGCTGGCCCGGGGCGCCAGGAGGAGCGGGGGCTCCCCACACTCAGTCCACGGAAGCCGAATGAATCTCAGGCAGGGTCCTGGCTGCTCTCTGGGATCTCGTTCAGAGGCTCATTAATCCCTCCCGAACGAAAAATTCCCAAACACCAAATGCTTCGTGCAGCGGTTCACATCACAGGGAGTCTTTCGCCGGCCGCCTCCTGGGTGCCCGGTGCCAAGCGGTGGGCCTGCACGGCGAGGCCTCTGAGTCCCAATCCACAGCAGGACCGTCCTCCTCACCCTCCTTACAGCTGGGGGTCGTCTGGGGAGCTGCCCTTGCTCTGACAATGCCCTCGCAGGGAGGCAGGGGTGGGAGTCCCTCCGTTCTCCCCGTAGCCTCCTTCCCGTGTCCGCCCAAGACTCTCAAGGAGCCAATGTGCAAGCCCCCTGCCAGGAGCCTGCAAGAAAGTCACATGTGGGAAAGGCTCGGGAGCCCCGCGGCTCCGCTTCCCCGCCACGGGGTGTGGCTGTGGACGAGCAGGGCAGGCCTGAGGCGGGGGTGGTCACGGGGAGGCCCCCCCCTCGACCCCATCTGCACATTTGAACGGAAGCCCCCAGAGCTCCTCCACCCACCCCTGTCTCACGAGGTGCGGCTGAGGCTCTGAGTCTGGCATGCGGGCCTCGGGACTCCAGTCCACACACTTTTGTCTGGCCTGGTGCCCTGGGCGCTCTCTGCCCCTCAACCCTTCACTGTGATTGCAGGGAGCCCTGCTCTGAGCCTCCCCACAGCCTTGGGGGGCTGCTGGTAAGCACAGTATCCCACTCTGGCCCTGGCCCCCGCCATCCTGTAATGACCTCCTTGAGGCCGGGCAGCCCAGCTGGGAGCAGGCAGGGAGCAGTGGTGTCCATCCACTCCACACTGCGGTCCCCAGGCTTAGCAGAGGGCGAGGTACACAGAAGGCGCTCAATAAGTGCAGAATGAACAGAAAAATGAGGACAGTGAGTGATATTCACGGCTTAAATAAGGCACGGGCACAAAGCCCCTCCCCAGTTCCCAAAGGAATCATAAACCATCACTTCCTCGGACGTGGTCCCCTTCCTTACTTTCTGGCGGTCAGGGAATCCAGGGAGTGTTTCCCCCCTCCCCTCCCCCCCCCCCCCCTTTTACAGATGGAGAGAGAGACCCAGTGAGCCTGGGCATACAGCTGGCAGTAATCCAGTTTGGTCCACACAGCTTGGCCCAGCCCCATCCAAGGGGACAGACACAGGTGAGCAGGTGAGCAGGTGAGCAGGTGAGCAGGCCCAGCTCCCTACCACCGGCTCCAGGCGAACTCACCATGAGCTGACTCTGGACCTCCCCTCAAAGGCACCCTCCTCAGAAGCAGTGCCAGGACCCTCCCCTCTAGGGCTGCAGACTGGATTTGAGACCCTTGAGTTGAAAGGAAATATGAAAAATTAAATTCCTTTTATAAGCTGCCAAAGTCCTGTTTCCCTGGCGGTGAGGCCCCAAGATGCCTCACTTGGTATTTAGGACTGTTTATCAATCGTGGGGACTTGCGATAAAACGACTTGCCTGGGAAACAGTTCAGTGATTCCTGCAGACCTTCCTGGGGTTTCCACACCCTGTGCCCAGTCTTGGGGCGCACTGTGGGTAAGATGGTGGAGCCACTCGGGCCTCAGGGAGCCGCAGTCTGGGGGTGGCATTCACACTTGACAGAGGATGACTGAGGCAAGTAAAGGTGCCCTGCGAGGGCCATGGGAGCACGAGGGGAGACTCAGGGAACCGGCCAGGACATGAGGAAGCTCTCAGAGAGGGGAGGAGGGCGCATGCCCCAGGCAGGAATGCAGGGTGTGCAGACTTGCACCAGGGCAACACTTTGGGCACTGCCACCAGATGACACCACGAAGAAACATCGCTGGAGCCCAGAGACAGGGGCCTCGAGGCCTGGAGCAGTGGGGAGGCTCCAGGGAGGGTGGGCCTGGAAGCTAGGCAGAACCAGTGGGTGGGAAGGAAGCATGGCTGCCGGTCACGGTCGCACAAAATCCCGCAGGATCAACCGAAGAAGTGTAAAAGTTACACTCTGCAAACTATGAGACATTCTTGAAAGAAATGAGAGAAGATCTAAATAAACGGAAAGACATCTCTGGATCATGGACCGGAAGACTTAGCACTGTTGAGACACCAGCACTCCCCAAATTGACCTACGGCTTCAGTGCAACCCCTCTCAGAATCCCAGCTGGCTTATTGGCAAAAATTGACAGGCCAATCCTAAAATTCACATGGAAATTCAAGGGACCCAGAACAGCTACAATCCTGAAAAAGAAGAACAAAGTTGGAGGACTCACACTTCTCGATTTCAAAACTTACTACAAAGTTATGGTGATCAAGGCACTGTGGTACTGGCGTAAAAACAGACATACAGATCGATGGAACAGAACAGAGAGTCCAGAAATAAACCCATACACTGATGGTCAACCGATTTTTGTTAAGGGTGCCCAAGACCACTCGATGGGGAAAGAATAGTCTTTTTAACAAACGGTGCTGAGATAACTAGACATCTACATGCCAAGGAATGAAGCTAGACTCCTACCTCACATCATATACAAAAATTAACTCAGATGGATCCCAAACCTATATGTAAGAGCAAAAGCTATCAAACTCTTAGATGAAAACACAGGGGTAGCTATTTGTGACCTTGGATTTGCATACTGATACCTAGATATAAGACTAAAAACACAAGCAACAAAAGAAAAAAGTAGGTAAATTGGACTTCATCAAAATTGTAAAGTTTTGAGAGCCAAAAGACACCATCGAGAAAGTGAAAAGACAACCCAAAGGTGAGAGAAAATGTATCTGACAAGGGACTTGTATCTAGACTACTTCAAGAACTCGAATTACTCCATAATAAAAAGAGAAATAACCCAACCAAAAAAATGGGCAAAAGGTCTAAGTAGGCATTTCGTAAAAGAAGATATACAAATGGCCAATAAACACATGCAAAGATGCTCGATATCATTAGCCAACAGGGAAAGGCAAATCAAAACCACAATGAGATATCACTTCTAACCCTCTAGGATAGCTAAGATGAAAATGAGCGTCAGTAAGAAGTGTCGAGCAGCACGCGGAGAAATCAGAGCCCTCGTGCGATGCTATTGGGAACATAGGATGGCGCAGTCGCTTTGGAAAACAGTCTCACAAGGTTAAACATCGGGCGACCTTATGACCCAGCAATTCCACTCCTCCATGGATACCTGAGATAAATGAAAATATATGTCCATAAAAAAGCCTGTACCCGAATGTCACGACAACATTATTCATAAGAGCTGAAAAGTGGAAACAGCCCAAATGTCCATCAGTGGATGAATAAATAAATAAAGTGTGGTCCAGCCATAAAATGGAATATTATTTGCCCACAAAAAGGAATTAAAGCACTGACACAGGCTACAACATGGATGAATCTTGAACACATAATGGTCAGTGAAAGAAGCCAGTCACAAAAGACCAAATACAGTAGGATTCCCTTCAAATAAAACACCCAGAACAGGCAAATCCCTACAGACGCAAAGTAGATGCGTGGCTGCCCAGGCTTGGGGAGTGAGAGGGGAATAGGGAGTGGCAGCCAGAGGAGGCAGGGTTTCTTTTCGGGGTGCTGAACATGTCCTGGAACTGGTGGCGATGGTTGCACAACTCGGAACCTACTAAAAGCCATTGAGTCGTACATTTTAAATGTGTGAATTGTCCGACATGTGAATTCTATCTCAATACAGCTATTAGAAAAACAAAAATCACAACCAAGAAAACACCAAACAAATAACCCTGCAGGATGCTGGCGCCCGAGCAGGCCCCGAGAGCGGCACCCCAACTCCAGGCTGCCCCTGAGTGTGGCGGGGCCCAGGAAGCCCTCCGACCCGCGTCGTGCTACACGGCTCCCAGGTTGGATGTTTCTCATGGTAAGGGCGCAAGAGCAGGGAGCCAGAAGTCCTCAGCAGCTGGGGTGGGGGGGGGGGCCTGGAAGCCGTGCAGCAGAGACAGAGGCTCCCACGCCCCAGGGCCAAGCTGACGTGACTAAAGCTAAACAGACCCCATGCCACAACGGGGTTACAGTAATTCTGTGCAGCGCGCTGAGCCCCTCGCCAGCGATGGCAGCCGTGGGGAGGGGCGGGGGAGCAGGCAGCCCCAAAGGTAATTTGCACACGGAGTTTATAAGGCCCCTCAGCTCTTTTAAACATATGCTTCTCTGATTATAAACAGCTGATGGCTCACAAGATTCAGATTTTCCAGCAAGGCTTCCAAAAAAAGATTACACTCCAAGCAGAGAAAGGTGACCGGGTGCTTTTCGCCGTGGACGTAAATCCAACCATGTTCTCCAGCAGCTGGACTGCCCCTGTTGCCAGGCTCCGAGCATGTCACATCTGTAAAACGTTTGCTGCCATCGACATGTCTCGAGAAGGGCTTTGGCCCTGGCCGTGGGCCTGGTGGCGGAGAACGGGGGTGAAGGAGATGGAGCCCCCATCTCAGACTGGGTCCTCTGCTTCCTCAGAGCTGAGGCTGCGTGAACCTTCACCTCCTGCCTTCAGACCTGGGTCCGGGGCTGAAACTGGAGGCCGCCGGCCACCCCGTGCCCCTCAGAGGCCCCTGCGCCGACCCCCTTGGGGGGATGCTGCCTGTGCCTGGGCTGACTCCATTTTCCAGCACCCCACCCTCCCCGGAGATCCGGGGTACACCGAAGGGAAGTTACAAAGGAAAAAGAGGAACACGGAGCTAGACAGAAATGCCAGCAAAGACCCATCGCCCACATGAGACCCCGATGCATCACCTGGCCTGGTTCTGCTCTGCCGCCCTGGTGGTTGGCATCGGGCCGCAGAGCCCAGAAAGGAAAGGATTCTGCTGAGAACCTGTCCATGGCGAGCCTGCTCATTGCCTGCTCTGAAGCCAGTGTGGGCCGAGGGGCTGGGGGTCCTCCCCCTGCTGAGGAGGGGTCCTCTAAAAAAGAATGTCATGGTCAAGTGGAATGGTCAATGAGCAGGGGTGCTGGGGTCCCCAGTCCTGGCCATCTGTTGGGGGAGCCTGGCTCCAGGGGCCTGGCAATGCATCCCCCTCTTGTCCAGGAAGTGCTGTGTCCATGAGTGGACTGCCCACCAGAGCCGTGCGGCTGCCGTGCAAGCAGGGCCGTGTCCTGAGGCCGAGTGGTGGACAGGGAAGGACAGACAGACAGAGCCCATGATGCCAGGGTCCAAAGCTGGGCTCCAGCACCTGTTACCTGTGTGACACCTGGCAAGTCCCTTGGCCTCACTGTGTCTCAGTTCCCTGTCTCCACGGTGGGCTGTGATAGGATTAAATGAACTATGGTCCTAAAGCCTTTAGAACTGGGTCTAATAGAGTGACCACCGCAAGCTGCTGGTTTGGTAATACAGAACTTCTTACATGGAGGGGCCCCGGCCTCACCCATCCATCACCCTGCTGGGTTCAGGCTGCTCTGAGAGCCTCACTGGGGCTCCCAGGTGGACACGCAGTTGGATGGCCCACAGCACCAGCCAGTGGGTGAGGCCTCGGAGGCAGGGGCTGCCCGCTGAGGTGGAGGCTTGGTCCCCAGGTGTGGCCTGTGTCTAGGCAGGCATGTGCCTGGCTTCCAGGGGGTCTAACGAAATCTGGGCCATTCCCACCACTTCTGCCTTTTGTTCCAAGTAGATGATCACAGAGCAGCAACGATCCTGCCAGAAAGCGCGGGCCTTTCCCAAAGACCCAGGGAGAGCGGAAAAACGGGAGGGGCTTCGGTGCCACTGCCCACCCACACAGGGCATCCCGCCATCCCCCAATGCGCCTGCTCCCCTTTCTCTGTGGCTGACCGATGAGACGGCCGTCGTTGTCTGTGGGCACAGAAAACACAATTGGGACACAGCTGGCTGTCGAGCCTTCTCCCGGGCCTTGGTCCCGTGAGAGTTCGGGGTCCGTCCTCCGGCCCATAGGCCACAACCGAGGAACAGGAAGCTATACCCATGGGAAGCGAAAGGACCGATGTGCAGGTCCACGGCTGGCCCCCGCGGGCGGGGTACCAGGAAAGGAGGAGGGAAGGGAGAATGGCCACAAGAGCGTGGGGTCCCCGCCAGCCCCAGGCTTATGCCCCACAAGGCAGGCTGGGGTCAGACCCGCTCAGGTGAGAAGGCACCATAGCGACCCGGCCCCCTGATGTCCGGGTGCCCCGGAGGCTGCCTGGAGAGGTAGGGTCCCTGGTCGCCAGCCTCAGGAGAGGCCAGCACCGCCCTTCATCCTACCTGCGTCCTAAAGACTTGGACTTGGATGTCCTCTGGGGGAGAAAAGTGACCGGTTACAGCTGCTGGCTTACACTCCAGCTGTTGGCTTCTCCCCACCACAAGCACAGTGTCACAAAGTCACCCCCCTGCTCAGACTCTGACAGCTTTCTGCCGCCTGGAGACCACCCACTGAGTTGAGATCGCTCACCTCTGTGAGTGGGACCTGCACAGGGTGTGGTTCTCACAGGCACCCCAGGCTAACTAAGAGCCACTGGCCTGGAGGCAGAATTCAAATTCCGAGAGAGAACAGAAATATGACTCGCATGCCTGGGGCAAATACTGCTGTCTGGTCACAGCACCCTTTCTCCCCGGGCCCAGATACCACATTCCTGGAAGCCATCAACCACCGGCAAAGCTGGCAGGCAGGCTGAGCCCTCCTTGCTACCCCTGTCAAGGGTCAGGCTGAACCTGGCAAGGGTCTCTTGGGAGGCTGGAGTCAAGATGTTGGCCAGGGCTACAGTCCTCTGATGGCTTGACTGGGACTGGAGGATCCACTTCCAAGATGGTGCACTCATGAGGCTGTTGGCTGGAGGCCTCAGTTCCCCATTGAGTGGACCCCTCCACAGGGCTGCTTGAGTGTCCTTACAACGTGGTGGCCACTTTCCTTCAGAGTCGTTGATCCCAGGGAGAGAAAGTGAGGAGGAAGCTGCGTGACTGGCCTTGAAAGTCATACCGTGTACCTTCCGCCAATTCCATTTGTCAGAAGCAGACCACTAAGTGCAGACCAAACTCAAGGGGAAGTTAATAAGCTCCACCTCTCGAAGGGAGGAGTCTCAGAGACCTCATGGACAGGTCTTAAAACCAAACGGCCGCACGGTACCCAAGTCAGACGGCCCTTTCTTCTCATTCCTGTCTTTCTTGTCCAAATTCTATCCACAGCCCCCTCACAGCCAATCACCTTGTACCCACCGCTCACCAGAGGCCTGGTGGGTTTCACTGCAGCCGCCTCGCTCTTCACCAGCACAGAGCTGAGGATACAGTGGACTCTCTGCAAATACCAGTGGAGGGCCCTGCAATGCTTAAAAAACGATCTATAACCACCAGCGCTATGGGGATGGGACTTCCTGTTAGAAAGCACATTTCCCGGAACTTGAGAGATAATTGGAAACACTTTCCGGGGTGGCCCTGGCACTGCCAATGTCCTCAAAGGCCCTGGGCCCACCCAACCCGCAGGGCTCGGAGATTAGGCTTGAGTGATGGCTGTGGAAATGGCAGGCCGGGGCGGGAAGTGGGGGCAGACACGCTCTGGGACGGAGGCACCGTGGGAAGACACTGCCTCTGGAAGGTAGCGATAAAAAAGGCTCTGTAGGCGATGGGTCTGGCAGGGCCTGGCTCACTCTGCTTTCCCACCCCCCAGGCCTGGCATACAACCAGGCCTCAAGCAGGTGCTTAGGGGACAGCTGCTGAGTTAACCCGCATCGAGGCAGGGGCTCTGGGAGAATCGGGGTTGGCTAATCAAGGCTTGGCCGTGCAATGCCCAAACATATACACACACAGCACAGCTGCCCTCTTGATGGGAAGTGGCCCACACCCCACGCTGCCACTCATCGGGACCTCCTGGACTCGAGACCCCCCACCCATCCGGCATCCCGTTCTTGCTGCCGCCAATTCAGGAAAGCAAATCTGCTGGTGAGGGAAGGCCGGGACTGACCCCAACGCAGCGTAATTGTCTAAGGGCACTCCCCCCGTGATTCCATCCCTGTCTCCTTCTCGGAGAAGGGGTGCTATGGGGGCCCAAGAACGTCCTGGAATCGGGAGGCGCAGGACCCACGCCAGTCACACTTGTGCCCCGCCCAGGCCTCGGCTAGCTAGGACGCGGACGGGTACCACAGGCAGCTGGGTACCCGTGGAGTGACAATGTCCCAGGGCTGTGGGATCTCTCCGCGGCTGGGGAGCGGCAGGACTGACACACGTACACAGGTTTCTTAACACTGTCCAGTGGACCCTTAACCTTCCCTCCAAACCCATCCTAGGGTTACCCGAAGCTCGTCCTTGGCCTTGCCAAGGAGTCCTCCCAAAGCTGCCTCCCGTGGGGGCCCGGGCCTGGCTGTTTCTTTCACCTCCACGACTACCAAGGCTGCCAAGGCTCCTGCCTCTCTCACTGGGCAATGGCGAGGCTCCCCACGGCCCCCCTGGGCCCCCTTGCCTCCCTGCCCCCTCCAGTTCTCTCTCCACTTGGCAGCAAGAGGGATCTTTCCAGAAGGGAGATCTGATGCTCACCACCTCTCTCCCCCAGACCTCCCAGGGGCGCCCCTGCACTGCACTTCATCCCCACCACGGCCTGCAAGGCTCAGGACCTGAGCCCGCCCGCTCTCACCAGGGGTGCCAAGCTCAGAAGTGGAGAACACAAGGCAGGGAGCCTGGGGGGACAGAGCTGGGGGTGGCGCCGTGAGGGTCACAGAGCCCTCACCAGGGACAGCTGCGGTGGGGTGGTGTGTGTCGTATGTGGCGTGAGTGCAGCGCTGAGAAGGACCAAGGAGAGGCCGCAGGCTGCCGGGGACAGGGAGGCAGTGGGCGCCGATGGCCAGGGCTGACCTGGAGACAGGGGGTGCCGACGGCCAGGGCTCACCTGAACAGGGGGCTTCTCGGCAATTGTGTCAGCCACACAGGGAGACCTCGGGCTCTTCGTCCCGCTCTGTGTTCCTGGCCATCAGAGAGCAGCGCGGGGCAAGGGCCCTTCCTGGGAAGATGGGGCTGAGGCAGCCACGTGGCCCTGGGCCTCCCTGCTTTGGAGGGAAGCAGCTCTCCGGGAACCTGGCTGAGCCTGAAGCTGGTTCCACCCTTAAGACTCTCGGGGAGGGGAGTGGTGGAGGGCGAACTGCGGCTGGGAGGACCCCTCGGCCGGGTCCCGCCACGTCCAGTCGCTTGGGCGAGGGGCTCCCACCCTGTCCTTTCCTCCCTCCCGGCCCCGTGTGAAGGAGGGCTGGTGTTTCCTCTGGGACACGGCGGGGCTCTGGGCCCCATCTGCACTTCTGTGCTGGCAAAGGCAGGAGAATTAGCTCAGCAACTTCCTCCCTTAATCCCCCACCCCCATTCTAAATACCTCGGAATCAAGAGACAAGCCGAGTGGACGTTTTGAGCCTAATTCTCCTCAGCTGTGCGTGCGTGTGTGCGTGCGTGCACTCGGGGGCAGGGGCCTGCGAGGAAACCTTTTGAACCCCGAATATCAGTGCTGGAGGGAGCGGCCCCCATCGCGTACGGATGAGATAAACCAGATGCCCTCTGTCACATGGGGAGCCGGAGTCAAGGCCGCCAGGTGCCCGGGCTCTCTGCCGCACACCCGCCCCACAGTCCGGAGCCCCAGAAGGTGACAGGGGCTAGGGGCCACACCCCAGGGCCTCCAGGACCAGCCCCTGTGCTGGCCCAGGCTGGGGAGGGAGCCCAGTACAACCCAGAGAGGAGCTGGCCGCTCCTGCCACCCCGTCCCTGAATTCTGCCCACGTGCCCAAGGCCAGCTCCAGGCTCCCCTCCCCCCTGCCTGCCTGGCAGCCCCCAGTCTGTCCCGGGCTGGCCTGGAGTCCGCCCAGCCTCACATGCTTCTTCAGCCAATTCCCACGTGTCTCTTGTCTCCCGACGAGACAAGAAACCCCTCTCAGTCTCGGGCTGTTTTCCTCTCTGTCTCCCCTAAAGGCCTAGGGAGGAGGCGGGGCTGGGGGGGCGCACAACAGGTGCGCTGGGCTGGCGGGCAGTACTGGCTGATTGACGGCGCCCCATGCGCGGTGAGGGGGTGAGGGCTGAGGACTCGGCCCGCGTGTGGCTCGGAACCACCCTTCCCACCACTGCGTCAGAACGGCCAGCGGCAGGCCCCGGCGCCTGGCTCAAAGCACGGTCGCGAGGAGACGGTCACACAGGCACACCAAGATGCGGTGCCCGCGGTGCCCGCAGTGTTCCACCGGGAGCGAGTCTGTGAGGGGAGGATGTGAGGGTCTGGGATCTCAGGGCCTGAGGTTAGAGGGCATGCTGGAGCGAGCACCGTCACGGGAGACCACGCACGTGTGAACTCGGCCACTCTTGTGATGCGCCCCTTCCGGGTACACAGTCAGAACCCCCATTTTGTTAGCTACAAGACCAAAGTCAACTCAGTTTTAAGGATTTTTAAAAATCAGTTTTCAAAACTTATGGTTACCAAAGGGGGGAGGGGGGAGGGATAAATTAGGAGCTTGGGATTAGCAGATACACACTACTATATATAAAATAGATAACCAACAAGGACCTACTCTATAGCACAGGGAACTATATTCAATATCTTGTAATAACCTATAATGGAAAAGAATCTGAAGAAGAGTATATATACACACACACACGTACACACACACCCATGATCTGAATCACTTTGCTGTACACCAGGAACTAACATAACCTTGTAAATTAACTAAAAAAAAAAAAAATCCAGTTAAAGAAATCAGGTTTTTTTCAATTAAAAAAAAATCAGTTTTCAAGATGGAATTCTAATCAACACCCTTTGTCACTCTTTACTCGGAGGTGGTCACCATTTTAAATGGATTTGCTTCAGATGGCTTTTCATCCCATGCTCAACATCCTTGGATTAAAAGCAAACCCCAGACCAAGATCAAAAGGTTGGGAAAAAGCTGGCGTTCCTGAATGAGGACTAGAGGGGTCAACCGTGGTCCTTCCTACGATGCAGCTAACGAAAGCAACCTAGGGATCGTCGGTTCTGACAAAGGACAATGTCCAGAACCCTCGGAGAATCTTGTCTGTCTTTCCTACTGGAATGTAAACCCCACACAGGCAGGGATTTTTGTGCCGTTGAAATCTCTGAAACTGCTCTGAAGTCCTGGGGCTCCTGCTTCCCCTGACATCCCGGGGCGGGGTGGGGCGGGGGGCGGTGGGAACGGACATGCCCCAGGGTGTCCAGGGAAGGGGCCCCACCTCCCACAGAGAGATGTGGGAGGCCACAGGAGGCAGAGGTCTGAACCGGATCCCGCTTGCTCAAAGCAGTAAGAACCAGGGTAGTGCCTGAGGCCATGTTGGACCTGCCGGCTCCCCACTGCTTGCACTGCTTTCCCCGTGTACTCTCTCTCGTTCTGGCCTTAGCAGCTTTGTGAAGCTGGCAGCGTCACCTCCGTCTTTCAAGTAGGGGCCTCAGCGTGGCGGACTGTGGGCCAGGACCCCAGTCCCTCCCCGCCATTCTTGGCCAGGGCCAGAGGGTAACCCTGTGGGAGTGGGGAGAGGGAGGCTAGGCAGTCAGAAGAGGCAGGAGAGAGGGCAGCTGAGAACCTGTCCTGTGGGGGCAGAGAGGGGCTGGCACCCCCTGTGAGCCTAGGCTCCAAGCCCCCGGAGCCTGCTCCGTTGTCCCATCAGACTTCACTCATAAAACACAAGTTCAGAGATATTGATGAAATTATTAAGAATTTCAAGATGGCGACAGAAGAGCACTAACCCCTAAGCACGGGGCCCTCTGAGCGCAGGGCCCCACCTGGTTGGTCCTGGTTACAAGTGCCTCCAGGATAGGCAGATGCCAAAACCCTCCCAGCCAGGTGTGCGAGGGCGGCTGTCCCCCTGAATCAAGTGCTCCAATCCAGGCTTGCTGCCTGGCCTTTTGATGGGCTGGGCGGGGGCCAGGGAGATGGCCAATCTGGGCAGTTTCTGAAGGTCAGAGAGCAAGCCTTTGACACTGGAAAAGAGGACGCCATTTCCCCTTTGTCCTCTAGGCTGAACCACAAGATAAAACTGGACGCAGTCACCCTTGGACAGATTCCTGGGTCTCTCCGTAGACATATATTTCAGGCAAACCAGTTGAGATGAATGGCCTTGTTGAGCCCATTGGGTGCGGGGATGGCTGCCAGCTCAACTCTGGGTGGAGGGCCAGGGGTAGCAACCTTGGAGAACACCCTGAGAGTTCCATGTTCCCAGACTGTTTCTGTAATTTGAGTGGGAGGTCCAGGCGTGCTGGTAAAATCTCAGTGCAGTGAGAGCTCTGTGAGGACAGGACTCCTCACTGCTGTTTAAGGCAGTGCCTAGCAGCCGGAAGGAGCTCCATAGGTGTAATGGATGGAAGGAAGGAAGGATGAGCGAATGGGTAGGTGAAGAGATGGCTGGGTGGATAGGTGGCGGGTGGGTGGATGGATGGTTGGTAGGGAAAACAGTCAAGAGGCAGAGACAGGACCTGGCCTCCAGGCAAGGGGGGGCGGGGGCGGGGGGGGCAGGTTAGGAGGAGGAGGAGATCGCACACAGAGTTTTCAGGGTCCAGCGGAAGTCAGGCCACTTGGGTCAGGAGCCCTGCCAACTCCCACAGGGTGACCTGGTTAAATCGTGGCACCTTCCTCACAAGGTCTCCTGAAGACGGAGCAGCAGAGCCCCTGAGGGAGGTGCGCCCGTCCAGCCACGCGGGAGCCTGTGGACCCCCGGGGAAGGGTGTGCAGAGGGCTGGCCACGTGTAGAGTGCCGCAGATGTTCCGCGGGGTCACCCTGGGGTGCACAGCGCCGCATCGAGGGGCGACCCAGGCGCGGAGCGAGCGCTGGACTCGCAACAGGACCCGATCGCGAGGGTGGACGTTCGGACCGCCGAGGTGGCGGTGGCGGTGGCGGTGGGGGTGGGGGTGGTACAGCCCCTGAGCAGGGACGGACAGGGCGGGGTGCGGCACGTGGCGCTGGGCTCGCCCGGCCAATGCGAGCCCGGGTGGCATCGGCACCAGCCGTCTCGGCCAATGGCAGAGCGCGGCACACCGCTTTCTGTGCCCGGCCAATCCACGCTGCGGCACGTGGCACGCCCGCCCCCGCGGGCCATCCAATCAGCGGCGGGACGGCCGCCACATCAACCCGGGTCGGCCGCCACTGCGGCCACTCGGCAGACGGTCACTGTCCCTGGCGCGCGGCCGCTGCGCTCTCCTTGTGGCCGCAGTCACCTCGGTGCCGCGCTCTCCTCGCGGCCGCGCTCACCTCAGTGCAGCGCTCCTCGGGCTGCGTTCTCCTCAGGCCGCGTTCTCCTCAGTGCCGCGCTCTTTCCACCGAGATGCTCCTCGGGCCGCGCTCTTCACGGCCGCAGCCGCCTCAGTGCCGCGTTCCTCAAGGCCGCGCTCGCCTCACGGCCGCTCAGCGCTCTGGGCGCGGTCCGCCGGGAGGAGCGGGGACGGGCGACCGCCGGCGAGCCAAGGTGAGCCCCGCGTCTCGGGGGCGGGCGGTGGGCGGTGGGGGTTGCCGCGGTCGGCTGCTCGGCCGCTGGGCCCGGCCTGGCTGGCGCTCCCTCTGCGCCTCGAGGGAGCCGGACCAGGGTCGGGACCGAGGTCCGCCTCTGCGTCGCGCTTCCGAGTCTGCGGATGGAGGATGGAGGATCCGAGGGTCGCGTTCCGAGTCCAGGGTCGGATCCGCGTCTGGAGTCTGTCTCGCCCTTCTGCGTTGGGGATCCGTGTCAGAGTCCGGGGTCCCAGGGCGGGTCGGGGCTCTGAGTCGGCGATCAAGTCAGGGTCCGTCCGAGTTAAGATCCGAATTCTGAGTCGGGGAGCCGAGTCCGCCTCGCGGTGCTGCGTCTGGGGTCCGAGTCAGGGGTTGGAATCCGCGGCTGGGGTCCGCCTCGGGGTCTGAGTCGGACAGCTGAGGGTCAGAGGTCCTGGGAGAGAGCCGGGTTCCGAGTCCGGGGTCGGGGATCCGAGTGGGGGTCTGGTGTCCGCCCTGTGGTTCCGAGTCCAAGGTCGGGGCTGCCGGTGTGGGGCGTCTAGAAGCCGAGTCGGGATCGGATTTCCGAGGAGGGGCTCCAGGTCGGGCGTCCCAGTCGGGGATTGGAGCCCGAGTCGCGGTTCTGAGTCAGGGTCCGGGTTGGGGATTGGGGTTGCGAGTTGGAGATCGGAGTTGGCGGTTAGAGGTCCGAGCTGGGGATCAGAGGCAGGAATTGGAAGTCGAGGTTTCTAGTCTCAGTGGAGGTTCTGAGTCAAAGGTCGGTCTCCATTTGGGGGTCGGAATCACCGGCCCGGGTGGGGGATGGGAGGAGGGCCTAGAAATCGTGGTCACAGCAGGCGCTGGGAGTTGAGGATTGGAGTCAGGGGGCTCAGTGTGGGCAGGAGCCGGGGACAAACTCACCGCCAGCCCCCACTGTTCCTCTGGCACCTTTTCTGCGAAACGGGGATGAGTGCCTTCCCAGAGGACTGTTCCGGGCACGAGAGGGGTTCATCCATCTGCACAGGACGGTCCTGACCTAGACTGAGTGTCACAAAGTACAGGAATGTTGCTAACGACAGGAAAATCTACATTTGAGGTGTGTTTCCCAGTCCCTTTCGTTGTTGCCGTGCCTGTGCCCGCGGAGAGCTCCCGGAAGGGACTCTTCCGGTCTCTTCTCTGCTGCCTGCCCCGCACCTAGCCAGGAGCCTGATACGCAGCCGTGCTCAGGCAGTGCTTGTTGAAGGAAAGCAGGCAGGCAGGATTAACCAGATTTCTATGGTGTCTCAAATGATCCGTTTCTGCACCTGTTTTCCAGATACTCGCTAGGAGAAGAATCTAAGGATTGGGTTGCTTGATTACGGTTCTATTTTAATGTATTTCCAAACATGCTGAAGAGAAAAATGGGCCTGTTTCAGGATTTATGCTCCAGCTAGAGGGATCTTTTTTAAATTGTGAATCAGAGCATGTCCAAATTCAAATAAGGAGAGCCAAAAGAAAAGAAAATTATGAACTATTTCCCTTATGAACATAGATGCAGAAGTCCCATGTACAGCGTTAGCTAACTGAATCCAACAGTATATTAAACAATTCTTAAACAAGTGGGATTTCCACTAGGAATGCAGAGATGATCCAATATCAGAAATTCTATCCATGTAATTCACCACATTAAGAGACTAAAGGAGAAAAACCATATGGGTCTCTCAGTAGAAGCAGAAAAATTGTATGATAAAGTTTAATGCCTTTGTATGAGTTGGGGGAGGGCACCACTTAGCCAGCTAGGACTAGAAGGGAACTTCTTTAAACTGATACAAGTCATATAGAAAAACTTTACTTTTCAGCAAACTGAAGGGAGAAACCAAAAGTGTATCTGTCCCTTTAAGATAAGGAGTACCCTTAGGATGCCATCCTGGCCGTCCCCCAGCACAAGGAAAGGGAACGAAGTGTATGGAGAGGGCCCAAGGGAAAGAGAAAGCTGCTGATTCTAAGATAGATTGTCTGTATCAGGGTTCTTAAACGTTTTAGTCTTAGGACCCTTGTACTCTTAAAAATCACTGAGGTCCCCAAAGAGCTTTTGTTAATATGGGTTATATCTTTTTTGATTGATAGTTACCTTCTTAGAAGTTGAAACTGAGAAATGCTTAAAACATAGGACAGTACAAAAGCACATATTCCGGTGGGGGGTCATGCTGCCTCTGGAAAACTCTTCAACTTTGGGAGAGTGGGGACAGAAGAGGCAAATGTTGTCTACGAGTATTATCACGAAAATACCAAAATAGTTTGGACCCTGAGAAAGAGTTTCAGGGGCTCTCTGGGGTCCTTGGGCCACACTCTGAAAACTACTGAGCTACATGGAAAAAAAAATCAACTTTTAGAACTGAAAAGAGACTTCAGCAAAGTGTTTGGATATAAGATCAATGTACCCCCCCCCCGCCCCCCGCCCAAAGCATTTTTTTTTCATGCCAGTAGTGAATACTTTAAAAGCGTAGTAGAAGTTAAGGTAGAAATCAGTGTAGCAGCGAAGTTTATGTCGGGTCTTGGAATTAACAAAGACTTTTATGAAGAAAATTTTATCGAAGGATATAAAGGAAGATCTTTTGATATGGAGACACATTCTATTCTCTTGGATGGGGCAGCTCAGTACTAGAGAGATGTCAGGTTTTTCCAAATCTGTAAATTGAATACCACTCTGGTTAAACTTCCAGTTGGAGCTTTTGAGGAACTTGACAAACATATTCTAAAGTGTATGTGAAAAAAAAAAAAGATCTACAAACACCAAGTGAACTTTGGAAAAGGAGAACAGAGAAGGCCTTGTACCAGCAGATCCTGGGGCCTACTCCAAGCCTCAGTGACTGGAATGGTGGGAAACAGAGGCCCGGGAGAGACTTCAGAGGCAGCCCTGCACTAGAGGAAGGTGGCATGAGATAAAGGTGGCCCCACATGTCTAAGAGGACTGTTCAGAAGATGGTATTGGGAAACTTAGCCCTAAATGGAGAAACATGAATGTTGGTTCCCATGTGACCCCCCTAGAAAAGCAGGCTCCAAAAGGACTTAAAGATTTACAAGTAAAAGGTACTTGACATTTGTTCAGTAGGAGAAAACTATGAAGAGTTTTGTGGCCCAGGGTGGCCTTGGGGTCAGCACAAGCACAAACCACAGGACTAAAGTTTATGAACTTGAATGCATGCTAATTAAGTATCTCTGTTCAAGAAATCCATCGCGGCAACGGTCGGAACTATTTTCGTAATAGTGACTTGCCTTTCTTCACTCTGACTTGTGTTGCTCTGCCCAGGTTACAGATGACAAATTCCAAGATCTGTGAGACAACTAAAACCAATACGGGAACAACAGCTAAAATACACTAGGAAGTCTTGCAAATCGATAAGAAAAAGATAGGAGGCCCGAGAGAAAAGGGGGCAAAAGATATTAATTGGCGATTTGCAGGAGGGTTAACAGCCATGTGAAAAGACGCCCAGGCTCATCCGTAATCAGAGAAATGCAGATGAAAGCCACAGAGACTCTTCACTTGAGAAGAGGCAGAAAGTAGGATAATGCCAAATGGTGGCAGAAATGCAGGAGACAAGCCTCCCTGTGTGCTGCAGGTGGGAATGTAGACAGGCAAAGACATTCTGGAGGGCCATCCAGTACTTCTTCCTCAAAGAAAATATTTAATACCTGCAACCTACCAGTTTCCCTCCTGGGTAAACAGCTAGAGCAGTTCTCACCAGAACAACGAGGGGCTGTGTGTGTGCATGCTCAGTGCAGCCTGCCTGTGAGGGTGGGGAGCTGGAACCTGGCACTGCGGTTAGGAGTAAGGACTAGATGTACACTTCCCAAAATGGAGACGTGTGCAGACACGGCGCCGAGTGACACAAACGCCAAACAAAATGAGAGCCTCGGTACACGGCTCTGTATTTAAATTAAAATTACACACCACCCAGACGTGTTAGAAGATACTCCATGCATTACCAGGCCGCATGCACACAACGACATAAATAAATTACACTGGAGCGGCTGGCTACGGCGAGAGGAGAGGTGGGGTGGAGAACAGGGATTAAATGGAAAAGCAGAAAGACGCCTTTTCAGGGGTGCCTCCCACAGACCCTTATCGGGTAGCCCACAGTGCTTCATGAACTTAGGGCTGTGAATAACCCCATGTCCTATGCAGCAGAGTCCCCAAAGCCAAGAGTGAATGAATGAATGTGTGTTCTGTCCCTCCCCCTGCCAGGCATCCTCTAGTAGCTTCTATTTTGGGGAAATAAAATTCAAATTCCATCTGGTTTTACAAGATCTGCCCCGCCCGCTGTCCTTCTCCCTCACCGAGCTCCTGTCACGCCAGCCTTCTTGCCTGTATCTCAAACCAGCCACGACAAGTGCCTCCTGGCCTTTGCACCAGCTACTTCTGCCTGGCTGTTCCCACGACAGTTCCTTCTCGTCCTTTAAGGTCTCACCTGAAGTGCCGCCCGTGAAAGAGACCTCCTCTGACCCGCCATTTCAGTTGGCCCTTTCAGTCACTCGCTAGGTCGGCACTGTGTTTCAGGCTTCCACGTGCACAGACTATGCCTCAGTATTTTCTAGTTCCTTAGGCGTCTACTTATTTGTTGCTGCCTGTCTCCTCTAGCAGAAGGGAGGCCCCTTGAGAGTGTGTCTGTCTTCTCTACAGGGTCTGCACACGGCGGGGGTGCGTCATGCATTGCTGTTGAATGGCTGCATTGATTTGCTGAATGAAGGAAGAGGCCAGGCCAGGAAGGGGTGCATCCATTTTCAGAACGCAATGAGAAAGCACACAGCATGTCAGGATCTCAGCCCCTCAGACCGAGGGTTCTCAGCTGCCACACCGGGGACGTTCGGTCTGAGCATTCTTTGTTGTGGGGCGCTGTCCTTTGTGTCTCAGGATGGTTAGCAGCTTGCCTGGCCTCTACCCAGTACGCACCAGTAGCACCTCCACAGTGGTAATAATCAAAAACGTCTCCAGACATTGCCACATATCCCCTGGGGGGCACCCCAGGTGAGGGCCACTATCTGAGACCCGCTCCGGGGACTGGGGTGGTCTCTGCTCTGGCCCTTTAAGTGAATGAAGCAAGCCCTGACCTGCATCCCGCCACACCCAGCACCCAGCACCCACCGCTCTCCCTCTGAGTGAGAGACCCTGACCCAGGCCTGGCCAATGGAAGCACCCCCTTCCTCGGGCTAGCGGTATAACTCAGGGTTGGCAGGTGCCTCTATCCCAAGGCCATAGGCCGCCACCTGGGGCTTTAGTTAGAACTGTCTTGCGGCTGCATTCCCTGAGCCGCTTCCGGCATAGGCCCCTGTGGCTTGTCTGAATTAGAGGTGGCCTGGGTAGAGGCCGAGTGGGCCCTCTCACCTTTCCCAGTTAGTGCAGACTGACGAGTGAGTGGCTCTCGATGGACAGCAGATCCAGAAGGTTTGCCATGCGCTCCGGGAGGAGGAGGCATCCTAGGGGGCCTCAGAGCAGGCCTGGTGCGAGGGGAGGGGGAGGGGAGGGAGTGGCCTCTAGCACTGTCCTTCCTTCCCCAGCCATTGCTGTGTTCCTCCCTGCTGGCCGGCCCCAGCAGGACTGGGTCACTGACGGGAGCCTGGATGACCCAAGGTTCGATCAGATAGCGAAGGCCCACGAAACCAAAACCGGAGCTTGTACCCGCTCCCCCAGCCGCTCCATCTGCGGAACTAAAGCCTTTCTCTGGGAGCCCTTCCTTGGGCTGGGCGAGGCCCTTGTTTGCAATTTAAATGTGGCCTCATTTATGGAAGAATCCTTGCTGCTTCGAAAAGCTTTGGGCTTGGGCTCACCCTCCCCAGCAGCCGGGCCTCAGCCAGAGAAGAAACTGATCTAATAGCCCTTTCTCCTGCTAATTGTAGCAATTAGTGTCATAGAATGGGGACTCCCTGGGGGGCCAGTGCCTAGCACACAAGCCTGTCCCCAGCTCCTCCAGCCACTGCCCAGGCAGACTGGGCCCCCACCAGGGCTCTGGCTGGGCTTCAGGGTGGGGATGGGGGTGGGAGAGAGGGCCAGGGCCATCGGGTGCCCAGGCGAGTTGTGGCAGGTGTGCACCAGAGCAGTTCAGTCCAGCGGCCACACAGGTGACCCTGGGCTGTGAAGAGGGCCTGACCGGAGCAGAGAGCCAGATCATGTCCGCCTGAGTGTGGGTGTGTCCAGGAGGGCAGAAGTGAGGAACATCTGAGGGTGTGACAGGAAGTAGTCTTGGAGCAGGTTGCTGTTACAGGGTGGGGAGCCCTTTGCCAGTGTGGCCCAGTGGAATCCCTTCTCTCCCCTCCCTCCAACAAGGGAGCTCCTGTTCCTTCCTTCTTGCGCCTGTGCTGTTCTGGGAGATTGTAGCAGGCCCTCACAGAGCTCGCTCGCACTCCAGGCCTGCTAGTGAGACAGGCCACATACAGCTGACTTTGAGGCAGCGTCCTGCCATCTACACAGCACGCGCCCAGGCAGTGAATCCTGTCTGAGAGGCAGGGCAGCGATCACTGCCAGTTTACAGATTTGGTCACTGAACAGACCTTTGTCGAAAACTCAGCAGGCAGTAGGAACTCGGCAGGAACAGGAGCTGAGCAGCCCCTGCCCTCGTTGGGGCTTGTGGGCCGAGGGGAGAGACTACCCGGTGCGTGCGTGTGTGTCTTACTGCACCCCAAGGGGAATGCTCTGCAGGTGGGGACAGAGAAGAGACTTATATAACAGGAACCACCTGCAACAGGGTCTGCGCCAGGAATTAGTCTGGGGGTCCTAGAAGTTCCCTTGGGGAAGGTGGGGGAGGCAGGACAGGAGCTGCAGGCAAAGGGCCCCCTGGTGGAGGGAGCCCATGAGCCAAAGGGCCGGAAAGAGGCCAGGCACCTGAAGCGCAGAGCAGGCCACGCTGCTGCTAAGGACTTTGGCCTTGTTCTGAGAGCGCCGAGAGCCTCTGAAAGGTCCCACACGGGGAGTGGCCCAGTTGGATTCGTGTTGTGAAATGATCCCCCTCCTCTGAGTGGAGAAGGTACTGGAAGGGGACAGAGGCGCTGCAGTGCCCAGAGACGGTGGCCTGCCTGGGCAGTGGTGACGGGAACAGAGGGAAGCAGAAATCTTCCGCAGATGTCAGGGTGAAATCAACCTGGTGTGGTGTTGGACTGACTCGGGCAGCTAGGACGGGGGAGTGCTGGGCATGATTCTGGGGTTTCTGGCTTGCATGGCAGGGGTGGGTGGCAGGGACCTCTGTTGTTGGAGAAAAGGTGCCTTGGTGGGGTGGAGTATGGCATGAGAGACTGCAGAAGGAAGCCGTGGGGCTGGTGACTGGAACGTGGGTCTGCAGTGTGGAGGGCCAGGCTGAAGACATGTTTGGGAATCAGGGACCCACAGACGGTGCTGGAAGCTGCAGGCGCAGCTCAGGGAAGCAGTTTGGAGAGAAGAGGGAAGCCAGCCCTGGACAGGTCCTGAGGAGCTCAGGTGTTAACAGCCAGGCCACGAGGGAGAGCCTGCAAAGAAGGTCGAGGACAGACCCGGAGAGGTGCGGGAAAGCCAGGAGACCAGGAAGGAGGGAAAGTCACCTGCCTAAGTAAGGGTCATGGCCCCTGCAGAGGCCATACTGCAAGCAGTGTTCCTGGGCCTCTGACCATTGGCAGTGGATGACCGCCACCCTAAAAATGGCCCTGCTGGGATGTGCCTCCAGCCAGCGTGGCTCTCTGCTGGCCACCGTTCCCCAGGACAGACAGGGAGAGACCCTTTCCCCAAAGTCCTTCCTCCTCTCTCATTTTGCCCTTGGTATCGTGGCAATAAAGAGCCTTTCCCTGCAGCACGTGCGGGAGGCCGGGTTGACTCCCGCGGGGAGGCCTCGTCCTTGCTGAGCTATTTCATAACCTCGGAAGGGTGGAAAATCCCCCCAATCTTAACGCAAAGCCAGCAAGCTGAAAAATGGCCTTGAATAGGCTGAGATGAGAAAACAAAGAGGCCGTCAACATCACAGTCTTGGAGGGGGTGGGGGGCTTCAGTAGACCCCACGCAGACAGCAGTTTCTCGGCTTTTAACGCCCAGACTCAGAGACCCAGCCAGGGACAGGCGTTCAGGGGGGTGGCGGCAGCCCTTCAGCCCAGCCTTCCTGATTAACAGTTCAAACAGGCTTCAAAGGCTCAAAAGGGGTTAACTGCAGAGCCTCGAACTCCTCCGCCTGCTAATTTTTAAACGCAGCTGAGCTCTGAGTGCCCCTCCCAGAAGGCCCTGAGAGGGACTCTGCTCAGCCCCCACCCCCTGGTGTCGCCAGGAATCTGTGTGCATCTAGAACAAAGGCTCCCCATGCCCTCCCTCTTCCAGCTTGTTCTGATGCCTAAGACAAGACTTCACCCCAAAGCCACTGCCCTCCATCCAAGCCTGGTGGACATGAACACATGGCCGTGACTTCCAAATGAACCTTTTGAGATCGGCTTAAAGGAGCTGGGACCTCAACCCAGGTGAAACCTGGGTGGGAGTAGAGGCTTGGACTCCTGTGCCCCCAGAGACCAGTTCCCAGCAGCGGGAAAGCAGCAGCGCGGGATCCAGGGCAAGTGGGGAGAGCGCTCCCACAGCCTGAAGTCCACAGTCTCCCTCTGACTTCCCTGCCAGGCTGAACACACCTGAAGGCTCTAGGAATGGGATGAAAACTGCTCAGAAGCTCTTAACAGATGCCCCTCACACCCATCTGCCCTAACACACACCCACTCAGTCGTGCACTAAAACACACGCGTGCTTAGCCTGTGACCCACTCCTTGACAAGGCCTGGGGTTCTGTCCCCTCTTCGTGTTGCTTCTTGCCCAGCCCCTGGCCCCTGTGGCACCTTCTTCATGATGGAAGCTGAGACCCTACCAGGCCCACGGGCTGTTCCCAAGGTCCCAGGACCCAGCCTCTGCTCTCACGTTGCCTCATTCGCAGCCCCTAGGACCCCTGCTCCTCTCAGGGAGGGAGACAGCCTTCTAGTATAGGCACATGTCACCCGCAGAACGGTCACGCCAGCAGCACCAGCCCCCTAAAGTAACCGTGCAGCGCCTTAACTTCATCGTGCTCGACTTGATCTAATCCCCCGCCGCCCAGGAACCAGGGACGGAGGCGCTGCGCGCGCCTGCAGATGCAGCAAAGAGCAGCCTGGCCACACAGAGTGACTTGCCTGAGGCCACCGGGCACTGACACAGCAGAATTTAGCTTGGCCTCTGAGGAGGCCAGCCCTCCCTGTCCTCCCGTGGCAGGGAGGGCTGCAGGCCTTTGTCAGGCTCCCTGTCCAACCTCGGGAAACAGAGAGTCACTCCCGAACCTTCAGCTCGCCGGAGAACCAGCCTGAGAGAGGGTAGGAGAGGCAGGGCCGGCCCTCAGAGGCTCACATGCCTTCTCAGCTTGTGCTCGGGCAAAGGTCTCCCAAGCAGCAGAGCCCCGGGCCATGCTGAGGCCCGCCACTGTCATCATCGTGGGGGAAGGCAGCCTTGGAGTCCAAGAGGCCTTCCCTGCACATGCAGGGGTGGGAGCCCAGAGGGATGCCCGAGGCCACGGCTAGGCACCTAGGAGGGCCAAGTGCCACCCTGACAAGGTATCGCTTCCCTCCCTGCATAGGCCACTCGGGAGCCAAACGCCACCCCCTCAACTAGCTTCCCAATGGGACTGTGCCCCGCCCCAGTGCAAAGGGCGCTGCCCCCAGCAGCCACTCAACCGACCCTGGCCTCCTTGGCCAGCCGCTCATCCCACTGCCCCTCCCACTCGTGCTGCCAGGGCTGCAGAGGCCACTTGCTGGCTTCTTTTGTTCCTGAAATGTCTGGATGTCTGAGAATCCAGAAGGTACCCTGCTAACAGATTTCTACGTCATTCATTGATGCAGCATTCGTCCTGGCCCTCCTGTGCAGGCCCAGTGCTGGGACGCGGGGGCCATCAGATGGGGTGCCCCTCTGTGAGCTCCCAGGCTGGCAGACAAGGCAAGGGAGCAAATCACGGGCTATGAGGTGGAAGATGTCGGGGACACACTGGCTGTGGCCAGGCTCCTTCTGAGCCAAAGGAGGGAGGGTGGTTCTCCAGACACCTTCTACCTCTAGGGCTCTTGGAGGAACACCAGTGCCCGGGGGTAGGCGGAGCAGAGGGCAGGGGTTTCTGGGGGCATGTGTCCTGGGCTGCCCCTCCCCCACGCTCCCCATTTCCCAAGGAGAGGCTGCTTCTTCCCCCGCTAAGGCCCCCTCTTCCCAAGGCCACCCAAAAGGCCCCAAGCTGTAAGGGGGGGCATCCCAAGAGTGGCATTGAGTCCCAGGGCCGGGTGGGAGATTATCTACGCAGGGGCTGATAGGAGCGTCCCCCAAGGGCTGACTTCAAAGCCACTCCGCCTAACCCCCTGCATCAAAGTCAGCAGGCTGAGCTGTTTGAACATTAAAAGAGTGGGGGGGTCACCTCCCCAGCCACCTGCGCCTCCACAGCTTCTCTCCTCAGGATCTCAAAGGCCTTCTTGCACAGGTGGGTGGGGGCCAGACCACCCAACTGCCAGGCGGAGGAGCCACTACTACAGGGCGGGCTAACCGCCCCTCAGAATCCTGCAGGCGGTACGTGTGCCTCCAGTTTCCCAGCCTGGGCCCTGCAGTCCCGGCTTTCCTGGTCATCCCCTGCCATTTTCTCTGGGTTCTTCTAGAGGGTTGACCTGTTCCCCAACCCCACATGTGGAAGGAGGAGAGAGCAGAGCTCCCTCTTCCCCCGCCAGCTCAGCTCCAGACCTTGCTGTATGACGGGCCTGCGCTCTCCCCCTCGGGCACCTCTCCAGGAGGTCTGGGCCCGGGGGCCCTTGGGGGACAGTGGGGTGTGTAGGTGTGATATGGCGGTACAGCACAGCAGCGCCAGGCCACTCGGTTTGGATCCCAGTTCTAGCACAGGTGAGGTACGTGTCACTGGGCAGGTCACCTGATCTCTCTGTGCCTCATTTTCCTCATCTCTGAACCCAAATTAAAACCAGCAGGGCACCGCCTGGGGTTACTGGACTGGTCAGAGGGCCAGCTCAGTCCCAGTGTTCGGGAGAGCACCTGCCTTGTCAGCAGTGAGCATGTGGAATGGTGGCACTAGGGCCACAAGGCCTGGCTGCACGAGCTCTGCCAGCTGGAGCTGGAGGCCAAGCCCGGCGCCACGTAGGGAGCTGGGGAGGGCGCGCAGAGACGGGGCAGCGCTGCAGGGGGGCTGGCAAACAGCAGCGGCTACTGAAGCTTCTGGGGAAGCTCCCCAGGTGTGAGAGGAGGCCCAAGGAGGCCGTCTGAGTGCCGGTGCTGGGACTTTCCGCAGGCCTCAGTTTCCTCGTCTAGACAGAGGCTCCTCATGGCATCTCCCTCCCAGATCAGACAGCCCAGGAGGGAGAGCGGACATGCCCTCGGTGGGCTTCAGGGCAGACCCTTCCTTTCCTCTCTCTCAGGAACTCTCTGCCGAGGCTGGGGTTTTTCCACCTGGCCTCCCTCCCCAGCCCACCAGGTCCCCTGCCTGACCCCAGCGTACCCAGTACCCAGGCCCCAGAGCACAGACTCCTTGTTGCAGCCGAGAGCACGCGCGCGCGCGTGTGTGTGTGTGTGCCCGAGCCCAGAGAGGTGCTGACCCCTCCCTCACACAGGGACATCAAAGGGAAGCAGGAAGCAGCGAGCCGGCTGACCCCCAGCAGGCGGGAAAAGTGCAGTGTCACAGCTCAGCCTGGGGCCCAACTGCTGGGGATTTTCCATCCCACCAGGATTTCCGCAGGACACCCCGACTCCGGCCTTTGAGGCTCCTTGGGAACCGGGGTCTGGGCTGGAGGCCCCTGTCCTCAGTGTCTCCATGACTGGCTGGCTGCTGGCCCAGGCGCATCAGAACACTGTACCCTGGGCTCTGGGACCTGGCTGGGGAGGGAAGGCCACAGATTGAGCAGAGGGCCTGAGAAGAATGGAGAGGGGAACCTGTCCCTCCCCCACCAGCCACACCTCCTTGATAGGGGTCAGGGGGTCAAAGCCACCGAACAGGCTGTGTCAGGGAGAGGACTGTATAAACAGTCCCAAGTCCCAGGGTCCCAGGACGGCCCTCTTGAATAGTGTGCAGCAGCCCCAGTGCGGCCAGCGGCGCTGTACGGACAGCTGGGCTCGTGGGCGCGCATCCACCTACCAGAGCCTTCTGCAGAGTGTAGCACGGAGGGCAGCCACAAGCAGGCCAGGCTGTCCCAGCCCTCGACCCAAGGCCGTCAGGCCTGGGAGTCCAGCACTCTCAACCGGCCCTGTGCTTGGCGGACAAGCCCCGACCCAGATCTCTCCACTGCAGTTTGTGGGTGGGCTAAGGTCTACTTGGTACACCCCGTTCAGGGCATCTGCGTCACTGCCTGGCATCCTGTCCCCCTAGATCTGCGACTGCCATGTCTTCACCCTGAGCTGTTGCTCCTGCCTCAGCAAGCCAGACCTGGCCCTGCACTCGCCTTCACTCACCAGGAGGGTGGACCAGGCGTGCTCTGCATCATGAGGGCCCTCATGGACCTGGGTTGGCCTCTAGGCTGGTGACTGGACTGACACACACCAGGGCCCTCTGGCCGGAGGGAAGTGCACCTGAGTCCCTTTGTTTGTTCTGTGGGGGTGGGCAGAGGAGCTCTTGCTCCGGAGGGAATGCAGTTTTACAGCTGGAAGCCAGTGGTCCCAGTCTGACAACGGGGCCTTGAACAGGGGTTTGCCATCCAAGTGGGGGGACCCGTGTTTGGTCGAGCAGCCACGCTCTGCATAGCCCAGAGCTTGGCCTACGAGCAGACGTGCTCATGTGGAGAGTGCTGGCAGCCGGGCTCGCGATCCGGTTACAGCAGCTGTCCCGCAGGAACGTGCTGCCCAGGGCCGGGAGCTGTTGTTCCGGGGCTGCGAATGAGACTCAGTGCTGGGGGCGGGGGGGGGGTGTCTGTTGCTGGGAACTGTTTCAAAATAATCACAGAAACTTGGCAGGCAGGGGCTCTGCCCGTAAGGGTCCAGGTCTCTGCACGGGGTGCCCACACCCTGCCGCTGAGGGTGTTCCTCCCCTGGCCAGGTACAGTGTGGTGTGGTCTGGGGTCTGGCATCATTGAGATAGGCATGTTTGTCCCCTGCATCACAGGGCCTTAGGGTCACACAGCCAGGCTGGAGCTGGTGGTCGAGGAGCAGGACGGGCGGGCACAGCTGTGCTCTCAGGAAGGCAGGGAAAAGCCCAGGGCGAGCGAGCGAGACAGGGCGAAGGGCGACGATCTGCCATTGACTCAGGCTTGCTAGAGGCAGGCCCAGCACCTTTCTCTATTCTCCCATCCCCCGGATGGGTGAGAGCCAGAGGGGCCTAGAACAAGCCCCATCGTGACTCTCCTGGAACTGGGCTGAGGCCCAGAGCACGCAGGCTGACGGTGAGTGGGCCAGGACTCGGGCAGGCTTGTCCATAGAGAGAACATTTGGCTTAGCCCAGGTGATGGCCTAGACCCTGGTGAGTCAGGAGGTGACTAGGAGACAACCTGGCCCACCCTGCCCGGGAGTCATATTCCGGAGGATGGCCGACGCTGCAAGCGCCTTTGGGCAGACGGAGTCAGAGCACCGGGGTGGGCAGGGGCCCGCCTCCATAAGCCCCAGACCCAAAGGCCCAAAGCCTGCATGGGACCTCTGGAATTACAGTGCCTGAGCGAGAGGCTGTGGCGGCCTGTGGTCTCTGCTGCCTGCGTGGGCTCACCCTCCCACCCCACACGGAATGACAGCAACTCACCTCGCAGCTGCAAGGCTCGATATCTGTGTGGGTGCTGCCACTGAACAGTGGGGCCAGGGTCGCACGCCTGGGTGTGAGCAACCCTCTGGCGTGGCCTATCAGATGGAAGGCACACTGGGCTTCCCATTCAGGGTGCAGTTCCAGGTAAAAGGGGACCCGTCGACACCTGTCCAGAACCAGTGATGTGGGTGGCCCTCTACGTGACATGGCTGGGCCCCTGAAGTGTGAGACACGTGGTTATGGGTGTGACATGCCATGGCATGCACACTCTGGGATCTGAGGACTGAAGACATGCTCTCGTGAGCTGTGCCGGCTGCCCCACGTAGGGGAACATTCTGTCCAGATGGGGACCCTCTCCAGGCAACCCCTTTCCTGTCTGTTCAGGTCTGAACATTAGACGCTCTGTGCCAATCGGACACGGCTGCACCCCCACCCCCGCCCCCGGCAATCTGTAATTCTCACAGGTTGTCCCCAGAGGCACACATGTCAAATCCAGGAAATACGAGTGAGGCAGGGAATGGAGGAAGTTGTAAATGCAAAGCCGCAGAGCTCTAAAGATGGAAGCCATTTCACTTCTTATCCAGTCACCTGCTGTACACACAGTACAGCAGCATCCATCTAGTGAACTGTGTGGGTTAGGAACACAGACCTACTTTCTGATAGAGACAAAGCCTTGGCAAAGCATCGCCTGTGTCTCGGGCTGCTCTCTGAAGGAGGCTGGTCCGGCACTTGCCCTGGTAGGGAGATTCCTAGCCCCTGCCTGTGGCTGGAGCATTCTGTGAGGGAGAGTGAGAGGCAGAAGCTTCCCTCACTCCTGCTACATGAGCAGGCCTAGCTGAGGGGGTCCTCCCAGGTCCCTCCGCCAAAGCAAGTTCTCAGTGGGCCACAACTCTGGTGCCATAGACAAGGGGCATTCTTCTTGCCCCGAAAGTCACTCCAGAGACACCGAGAAAGCAAATCTATTGCTTTTCCAACCCCTAACAGTGGAAAAGGAGGAAGAGAAGGGAGGTCACCTAGAAAGTTCTGGAACACAGTCTGTTTATCAAATGAGTATATTTTCACATGAAAGAGAATGCTGCTGGGGAGCTGAGGAATCAGTGGGGACTGAGCCCACATGGCCCCCTGGAGCTTATGCGGTGCTGGCAGCAGGCCTCAGGCCTTCATACATACACCTGGGCCACCTAGGAGGAGATGCCACAGGAATACGAATGTGGCAGTTCACTCCAGCCACATCGGCTTCCCTTTTGTTAAGTTACTTAATCCAATCAGAGAAGGTACCAGGCACAGTCGTTAAGCGACAGCTGCCTGTCTGCTGGCAGAGCCCTACCAAAGCCCCCGAAGGCACTTCTCTTCCTGAGCTCTGTGGGGTGCCCCGTTCTCAGGGGAAAGGTCCTCTTGAGAGCCGGTGTGAAAGGGTTCCCAAGTTGCTGTACCAGTTAATGAGTTATTTGCTCTAAACAATATCTTGATAAAGGGGAAGGATGAAGTTAGCTGCTGTTGACTAAGGAGAGACAGGGTTGCCAGGGAAATGCTTCTAAATGGAAGGAAACAAAAGGCAGTCATTAGGTTTTGTCTGACCAGGAAAAGTGTCGTGGAGAGTGTACCTTTGGCCATCTTTTGTGTTTATGATTTGGAAGAGAGAGGCGGCAGCGAGTGTGCGGCCAGGGAGAGGAATCCAACAAAGCTGGTGGAGGCCAAGATTTGGGGGCACAGAGCAAGGGCGGCTGCCCTGGAGCTCAAGCCAGGAGGGAGTGAGGAGGGCCTAAGGCCCAGGCTGGACCGCGAGACCTCCCAACCTGGGAGTACTGAGGTGAGAAGTGACGGGGGGGCTCCTGGAAGCAGAGATGGAGCGGGTTGGATCAAGTTGGGTCTGAACTGAGCTGGCACTGCAGGGCAGCGCTCACGGCCTCGGTCAGTATACGGGGGCTTTTACTTCTTTAAGTCTTGCTCTGTGTTATAAATCTCTGCTTCTCCTCAGCAGTTCGAAATGTTTACTCTGAACTAAGCCCTGTGTTTTAACACGAGTCATGTTTTAATAGGAAAACCATCTTTGATGGAATCATATGCAATTCTTACTTTTTCCTGATCAGCCAGAGCCCCAGGTCCAGCCTTTGTAGGCAGTAGTGACAGGAAGAGGGGCCTAGCCCTTGGCACAGAAAACCTGGCCTCCTCCACATGACTGGTCTTGCAAACCATCGTCCGCACTCAGGCCAGCAGGCTGCAGAGGGCCAGGACCTTCGCTCTGTCCCTCACCTCCAGCTCCGTCACCCAGCGCGAGAGCCCTCATTTGGAGCCTTTACTCAGGTGCTGGCCCCGTTCCTAACACTGGCCCATCCCCATGCCTCCTGAGCTGGTGAGAATTATCCCGGGAACAAGAAGATCTAAAGGCCCCTGGTTCTCAGGCTAACAGGAGACTTGCCATTAGGAAGGGGGAGCAGACTTCCTCTCTGGGGAGGGCATAACTAGGGCGACCAACCAAGCAAGGAAGGCGTGTGAACACAGCCTGGTGGCGGAGAAACTCTTGGTCTCAGCATGCACGGACTCGAGTTCCTCCCCAGGTACCACTGTTTTCTACCCGGGAACATCTGCCATCCCCAAACCTTGGTCCCTTGATCTACGAAAACTGAAACAGTGCAACATAACAAGGCCCTGGTGGATCATCAGGGTGACTGCACTTGATTTCCCTGTATTTCTAGCACAGCAACAGAAGGGAGTGGGCTCCAGCGGGGCAGAGTTTTCGATCAGAGACCTCTGGTAGACTCTGGACTCCAACTGCCATGGACTGTGTGAGTGGGGACATGAGCCCTGGAGGAAGAGCAGGGGTGAAGGAGCTCCAGAAAGAGCATTAAGGCCTCACTGCTGCTTCGAGACCCGCTGCAGACTGGGCAGGCCCTTGTGAGGAGGATGGACCACAGCCAGGGTCCTGCACCTGACAGGCCCTGGTGCAATCCCCCCCCCTTGCTTATTCATTCACTTATTTATTCGTCAGACATTCACAGAGCGGCCATGATGGGCTCTGTGCGGATCAAACACTGAGATAAGGCTGAACAAAAAGACCTCCTTCTGCCTTCACTGGCCTTGGGATCGAAGGAGACGGCTCGTAACCCTTCACCACAGACAAACACCCAGTTACACATTAAGAACAAGAGGGGAGATGGGTTCTCTGTGGACCAGTCTGAGGCTTAGAAATTGGCCACTCTTAAGGAGGGACGTAAGTCGGTCCCAGCCTGGGGAAGCGGAGAGGGTCAGGAGAGAGCTTGACTTGTTTAAAATGACACCAAGGGAGTATTTGAGGAGCGACAGTGACTTCATCAGAGCCACTGCTCAGGGTCAATACTAGCTTTGTGACCCTGGGCCCGACTTAACCTCTCAAGCCTCAGGTTGATTATATATAAAACAGGAGTGATAATATTCTTATGTCAAAAGCTGCCGTGATGTAAGGATTAGTGAAATGATGTTTATAAAGCACTTAGCACAGTGCCTGGCTAAGGGCGAGTACTATGATGATTTTAAGAGTATTCTTTAGTCCAAAGATGTGTGCAGGGTAGCGAGCTTTCTCCTCACCGAAAGGGTAGCGCCGGGGCTTCTTTGGAACGCAGTGCCCAGGGAGTGTTGCCGAGGAGATCAGGACCTCTGAGAGAGCAGGGGTGGTCCCTGCCCAGATCCTCCTGGCCTCCTGGGGCTTGCACGGTGCCTGGTGTGCGCACTCACACCTCCTGCCTGGAAGAATGGACACACAGGGCAAGGGGGCACCCTCTCCTCCGCCTGCCTGCCGGGCACCGCACTGGATCTTACAGGTGCCTTCAGCTCCTAGAGCCTAGACCCTACACACATCCACGCTGGGGGAACCCACGGGAGTTTCAGACTGGGGCTGCCCTTTGCCCTTCTTAGCTCAGGGGTGTGTGTGTGTGTGTGTAGGTAGGTAGGTAGGTGTGTGTGTGTATGGGCTGGCCCAGTCTGGACTGGGTGGGGGCTGTAACAAACCCCATTTCCCATCAAGGGAGCCTGAGGCCGTGAAGGTCAACTTATCCCCCCCACCCGCCCCCAGAGCTCTCGCCAAGATTCCCATTCTTAGTCTGCAGTCACCCCAGCCCGAGAGCAGTGCTGCACGTGGGGGTGAGCAGGGAGCTTCAAGATGACTGCGAGTCACAGAGCTGGGGAGAGAGACAGAGCTGGGTGGGCTGGTGGGAGGCAAGAAGATACTGGGAGAAAGTGAGGCCCTCTCTCCGGGGAGCAGTCAAGACAGGAATGCCCTCCTCCCGGCCCCACAGGATGGCCCCAGGGCTCCCAAGCCCCTCCTTGGGGGCTCCCTGAACTCTTGCATCTATCCCATAGGGAGCAAACTTGCTTCCTTCTATCCCACTCTCTATCAAACATAAATGATGTAAAAAGGACTTTTTCCCCCCGAATCCTGTTAGCGTTCAGAAATAGAGTTGTTGTACAAGAATTCTTTCACAAGAAGGAAATCCTGCCACTTGTGACAACACGGATGAATGTGGAGGACAGTGAAATAAGCCAGACACAGAAGGACAAATACTGTATGATATCACTTATATGAAGAATCTAAAATAGCCAAGCGCAGAGAAGCAGAGAGTTGAATGGTGGTTGCCAGGGGCAGGGGGAGGAGGCAGCTTGGAGGAATTTGTCAAAGGGCACGAAGTTTCAGCTCTGCAGGGTGAATGAGTCCTAGCGAGCTACTGCCTATCGCACGCAGTGCCTGTAGTCAACAACCCTGCATTGTGTGCTTCAGACATTGCTCAGAGGGTAGATCTGATGCTGAGTGTTCTTAGGAAATAACAATATACATGATAAAAGAGGGCGTGAAGAAACTTTTGGAGGTGATGGGTACGTTTATGGCCTAGATTGTGGTGATGGTCTCATAGGTATATACTTATCTCCAGATTCATCACATTGTATACATTAATTATGTACAGATTTTGTATGTCAGTCGTGACTCAATAAAGTGGTTGAAAAAAAAATTAAGAACAAAACAAAATTTTTTTTCACAGGAGCTTTTTTTTTTCTCTTTGAGCATATATTTTAAAATAGTCACATCCTTAACGAAATCTTCCACAGTCTCTCTGTGGAGCCAAAATTCCACTGATCTGACAAGGCTGGCATAATAAAAGAACACATACTGATTTCATCTATGATGGTCAGCGCAAAAAAAGGGAAGCTATTAGTAACCAGGGTCCATCAGCTGTAAAAATAACCAATGTAAATAGGGTCACACCAAGAATGCAAAGATACATGCAGCAACCTGGATGAATCTTCAGAGAACTGTGTTGAGTGAAAAGAGCCAGTTTCACAAGGTCCCATACTGTACAGTTCCATTTATAGAGCATTCTTGTAAAGACAAAATTAAAGCAATGCAGAACTGGTTAGTGGTTGCCAGGGGCTAAGGACAAGGTGAAATGGGAGAGAAGGGAGTGTGGCTATGAAAGGGGGCTACATGAGGGACCCTGGGGGGACAGAAGCTCCCCTGTGTCAGTGTCTGTATCCTGGCAGTGATCTGGTCCGACAGTTTGCAAAACGTTACCACTGGTGCAGACTGGGTGAAGGCTACACGGGATCTCTCTATTATTTCTCACAGCTAGCTGCTGCATGTGAATCTACAATTTATCTCAGAATGAAAAATTCATGAAAAAAATCACGATCGCCAAATTAAAAAAAAAGTAGCCTTCCTAAAAATACCCAATAATGAATTTTAAGATACAGAAAATCTATACGAACAGAGGGCTAAAAAATACTGAGGGACATTACAACTGATTTGAACACATGGATAAATCTCTCCTATTTTTGGCTAGAAAGTCAAAAATATTGTAAGAAAGATAATTCTAAGTTAATCTAAATTGATTGCCGTTTCAATAGAAACTACTGGCAGAATATGGAGGGACACACACACACACACACACACACACACACTTTTTTTTTTTTAAATCAGGCAAGCTGATTCTAAAATTTATGTGAAAAAAAAAATCAGCATGTTGGGCTTCCCTGGTGGCGCAGTGGTTGAGAGTCTGCCTGCTAATGCAGGGCACACGGGTACGAGCCCTGGTCTGGGAGGGTCCCACATGCTGCGGAGCAACTAGGCCCGTGAGCCGCAACTCCTGAGCCTGCGCGTCTGGAGCCTTGTTGCTCCGCAACAAGAGCGGCTGCGATAGTGAGAGGCCCGCGCACCGCGATGAAGAGTGGCCCCCGCTTGCCAGAACTAGAGAAAGCCCTCGCACAGAAACGAAGACCCCACACAGCAAAAATAAATAAATAAATAAATAAATAAATAAATAAATAAATTCCTACCCCCAACATCTTCTTTAAAAAAAAAAAAAAAGAGCACGTAATGCAAGCCTGTACAATTCTGAAAAAGCGTCTGGAGCTCTTTGGTGCAGCCTGTCCCTCTGTGTTCCAGAAAAGCACCCGGTTTTAAAGATTACGCATTGTCCTAAATAGCCTGATGAGGGTGCAACTTCACTTTTTTCTGAAGGTGATTCTACTCAAACTCCTCTCCATCGACGTTGTCAGACACCTACCATGATAAACATGAACTGAATGACTCATCTTGAGGTAGGGACATGCATTTAACCAATACTATATAACCTTACTATATGTCAGCACCATTCTGTGTACTTCACATTAGTCATTCATTTAATCCTCCCAGTAACCCTCTGCGGAAGGCACTCTTTCTTATTATCCCCATTTTACAGATGGGGAAACTGAAACTGAGGTTAAATGACTCATTCAATGTCCAGCAGGTAGGAGGGGTGCAGTTAGGATCTGAACTTGCACTACAGCTCTAGAATCTGCTCTTAACCACTACTTTTTTGTTTATATGTCAGTAAAGGAGAGCACCAAGCAGGAGGTCTGGGGACAGGGGCAGCATTCCTCTGGGCTAGTTTCACAAGGATGAGGCTGGAAAAGCCACATTGGTACAGGTGGTCTAGATTAGATAAGGAAACTGAGTCACTGCTGTCCGAGTCATGATGTGAAACCATTTTGACCTGCGCTGGTTATAACAGCACTCCAGCTATAACACTTTACCGTGTCAGTTATCTTCCTTTCCGGTGGTTGGCCTGGGGAGGGGAGGGACTGGCTACATGTTACAGATTTTTCTTATTGCCATTCTTTTCCTTTTTGAATTAGGCTTATTTACTTTCTTGAGTTACTGAATTCAGTTTTCATAAGATGCCCTGAAACTGTGATCATACATGAGTAGGAAGTGGCCCCCAGGGTCAGACCCGAGACCCGGGTGCGTCCCTTGTCTGGACTCTGCCGTGTGAGTGAGCCCGGAAGAAACCCCTTGTCTGGACTCTGCCGTGTGAGTGAGCCCGGAAGAAACCCCTTGTCTGGATTCTGCCATGTGAGTGAGCCCGGAAGAGACCCCTTGTCTGGACTCTGCCGTGTGAGTGAGCCCGGAAGAAACCCCTTGTCTGGACTCTGCCGTGTGAGTGAGCCCGGAAGAAACCCCTTGTCTGGACTCTGCCGTGTGAGTGAGCCCGGAAGAAACCCCTTGTCTGGACTCTGCCGTGTGAGTGAGCCCGGAAGAGACCCCTTGTCTGGACTCTGCCGTGTGAGTGAGCCCGGAAGAGACAAGTGCTCCTGTTCCCTGACGGCATTAGCCACCAAGGCAAGGACTCAGCCCCAAACACTCAGGCTTCCCGTCCAACTCAAGAGCTAATCCTGTGTCTAGAGTGTTTTGGTCTGAGGCCATGCCATGGATTCCCTGGTTGACTGTACTGTGTGAAATGCAGCTTCCTCTTATGAGTAAGAGAGATGGGGGAAACCTGCTATACTCACAAGCACATCATAAAGTTCAAAAGTCAAATAACTGAGGCTGGCCCGTCACCAGGCCCATCAGCCATCCATAAGACAATCTAGAAATGGACACATTAAATGAGAGTTTGAAATATGATAAAGGTAACAACTTAAGTCAGTGGAAAGAAGATGATGTATTCAAATAAATAGTGTTGGGATAACTAGTTAGACACATAGAAAATAAATTGAATTTAATGACTCCTTATGTCCAAATCTAGAGGGAGCACTATTTAAATGTAAAAAGATGAAGGATGCTCACTCTCGCCGCTTATATTCAACATAGTTTTGGAATTCCTAGCCACAGCAATCAGAGAAGAAAAAGAAATAAAAGGAATCCAAATTGTAAAAGAAGTAGAACTCTCACTGTTTGCAGATGACATGATGCTATATATAGAAAATCCTAAAGATGCTGCCAGAAAACTACTAGAGCTCATCAGTGAATTCAGTAAAGTCGCTGGATACAAAATTAACGTACAGAAATCTGTTGCATTTCTACACACTGACAGCAAAATATCAGAAAGAGAAATTAAGGAAACAATCCCATTTACCATCGCGTTGAAAAGAATAAAATACTTAGGGATAAACCTACCTAAGGAGACAAAAGACCTTTACTCCAAAAACTGTAAGATGCTGTTGAAAGAAACTGAAGATGACCCAAACAGATGGAAAGATACACTGTGTTCTTGGATTGGAAGAATCAATAGTGTTAAAAATGACTGTACTACCTAAGGCAATTTACAGATTCAGTGCAATCCCATTCACATTACCAATGACGTTTTTCACAGAACTAGAACAAAAAATTTAAAAATTTGTATGGAAACACAAAAGACCCTGAAAAGACAAAACGATCTTGAGAAAGAAGAGCAGAGCTGGAGGAATGACGCTCCCTGACTTCAGACTATACTACAAAGCTACAGTAATCAAAACAGCATGGCACGGGCACAGAAACAGACATATAGATCAATGGAACAGGACAGAAGGCGCAGAAATAAACCCCCATACTTATGGTCAATTAATCTACAACAAAGGAGCCAAGAATATACAATGAAGAAAAGACAGTCTCTTCAATAAATGGTGCTGGGAAAACTGGACAGCTACATGTAAAAGAATGAAATTAGAACATTCTTGAACACCATATACAAAAATAAATTCAAAGTGGATTAAACATATAAATGTAAGACTGGATACTATAAAACTCCTAGAGGAAAACATAGGCAGAACACTCTTTGACATAAATAACAGCAGTATTATTTTGGATCTGTCTCATAGAGTAATGGAAATAAAAACAAAAATAAACAAATGGGATCTAATTAAACTTAAAAGCTTTTGCACAACAAAGGAAATCATAAACAAAATGAAAAGACAGCCTATGGACTGGGAGGAAATATTTGTAAATGATGCTACCAACAAGGGATTAATTCCCAAAATACACAAACAACTTATACAGCTTAATATCAAAAAAACCCCAACCCAATCAAAAATCGGGCAGAAGACTAGATAGACATCTCTCCAGAGAAGACATACAGATGGCCAGCAGGCACATGAAAAGATGCTCAGTATCACTAATTATTAGAGAAACGCAGTCAAAACTACAATGAGGTATCGCCTCACACCAGTCAGAATGGCCATCATTAAAAAGTCTATAAATAATAAATGAGGGTATGGAGAAAAAGGAACCCTCCTACACTGTTGGTGGGAATGTCAAATTGGTGCAGCTGCTATGGAGACCAGTATGGAGGTAACTTATAAAAGTAAAAATAGAGTTAACCATATGATCCTGCAATCCCACTCCTGGGCATATATCCAGAGAAAACGCTGATTCAAAAAGATACACGCGGGGCTTCCCTGGTGGCGCAGTGGTGCAGAGTATGCCTGCCAATGCAGGGGACACGGGTTCGTGCCCCGGTCCGGGAGGATCCCACACGCCGCGGAGCGGCTGGGCCTGTGAGGCATGGCCACTGAGCCTGCGTGTCCGGAGCCTGTGCTCCACAACGGGAGAGGCCACAACAGTGAGAGGCCCGCGTACCGCAAAAAAAAAAAAAAGATACATGCACCCCAATGTTCATAGCAGCACTATTTACAATAGCCAAGACATGGAGCCAACCTAAATGTCCATCAACAGATGAATGGATAAAGAAGATGTGGTGTGTGTATATGTATGTGTGTACGTATATATATATGTACACAAACACACATAATACACAATGGAATATTACTCAGCCATAAAACAGAATGAAATAATGCCATTTGCAGCAACATGGGTGGAGCTAGAGATTACCATATTAAGTGAAGTAAGTCAGACAGGAGAGACAGATAATCATATTCATATCACTTATATGTGGAAACTAAAAAATGATACAAATGAACTTATTTACAAGACAGAAATAGACTCACAGACATAGAACACAAACTTACGGTTACCAAAGGGGAGAGGGGGGTGGGGGAGAGATAAATTAGAAGTTTGGGATTAGCATATACACACTACTATATATAACATAGGTAAACAACAAGGACCTACTGTATAGCCCAGGGAACTCTACTCAGTATCTTGTAATAACCTATAAGGGAAAAGAATCTGAAGAAGAATATATATATATGTGTGTGTGTGTGTGTGTGTATAACTGAATCACTTGGCTTTACACTTGAAACTAATACAACATGTAAATTAACCATACTTCAATTAAAAATATTTTTTAATGTGAAAAATAAAACAAAGACGACAGAAGAAAACATGGGAGAATTTATTAAAACAATCTCAGAATGAGGCTTTTTTCCAAAATTTTTCCAAAGTTTAAGACAAGGACCTCCAATCACAAAAGACTGCCAGAGCTGACTGTCAACATGTAAAAATTCTGAAGCCAACAGGGGAAAATGGACCCAAATTCGAACAGTTTATGAAAAGAAAATACAACTGGCTTCTGAAGCACATAAACAAGCTCAGCTTCTAATAAAATATAAGAAATGCGAAACAAAAAACAAAAACAAAAACCCCCCAAACACTCAAATTTAAAAATCCTGCCAGCAGAAAACTACAGAAGCTCAAAGACTGAAGAAAAATTGGGATAAAATATTTTCAACATCTAAGACAGAGTTCCTATAAGTCAGTAAGAAGAGGTATTAAAAAAATTAAGGGTATGGAGAAATGGTTCACAAAAAAGAAAAAACAAATGTGTTTACTTCTTTGAAGAGATAAAAGCCTCATTTACAATAAAAGAAATGTAAATGAACACTCCAGTATGCCATTTCTTCCTCAATCAAATTAATAAAGATAAAAACTGACTACTCACTTGTTGGTGAAGGTGTGGGGAAATGGGCATGTTTGTGCAATTTTCATAGTAGCATAAATGGGTACCAGCCTTTATGATTTGGTAGTATCTATCAAAACATGTACAGATATCTTAACCTTGCTGGAGATGGGGGAAAAATGGGCCTCTTGAAGTGAATGCACTTAAAATTTCACGAAAAATAGACTTGATTGGGAAGTTACCTTGAGAAGTAGTAGTAATAGTTTTGAAAACAAGATTATCTTATATAAATGTAAGTTGTTATAATCGTAGATACCTACTCATTTTAGAAAAAAAGTGAACTGAGAGAGGTTCTGGTGTCATGCTTATAAGGCATGCTGTGACACCACAGTAGGGCATCTTTCACTTCATAATGGACTTTGGTGGCACTTTCGCACAGAGGATCATTTCTGTAGAAGGTAGGGCTTCATGGCTTCACTAAGGGCCCACCCTTAATCTTTTATTATTTCATCTGCTTTTATTATTTCTTTTTTGAAATGCTTATCTAGGTATCAGCCTTGATTTTCTCTTCAGTTGATAACTGGTTTAACTCTGCCTAATCTCCTAATCTCTGTTAGAGATTCTTCAGTTTCACTTCCCTTAACTTCATGAAATCTCTTATCTTGACAAGATTTACAGTTCTTCTTCATAAGTGATTTACTTTACATTGTCCTTACTTGATAAGAGACAGCCCAGAAGGAGACTCAGTCAACAGAGATAGAGCAGGGAGGAGATGGGTGGGGAGAAACAATAGTGTTCAGTGGGGAGGGACTAATTTCATAATCGGGCAGTTCATTAGTGAATATCTGAAGGGTTAATGGCTGTCTTTAGCTGCCCTATACATCCATCAATAGGGGACTTGTTCCATACATTATGGCACAGTGAAATGCTCTGCAGCTGTTAATAAAAAGGAGAAGCGCTAGATGTCTTAATATAGATCCATCTCCAGAACACACAGGCGTCTTCCCTTTGAACAGCGCACACTGGGGCCGCCGCGTGCTTACCAAGAGGGCTTGCTTACGGAAAGCTGAAAGGTTTCCTTACAGCACGATGCCTGCGGAGACAGGTCCCCGCACAGTGCACTGGCCAGGGCTCCGTTCTCTTCAGATGCCCTGGGGTTGCTTCCTGCCCAGACCATCAAGCAAGTAACTGTTGGCCACCTCCTGCCAGCTGCGGTCAAGTCAGTGTTGCCCTTGAAAATGCTCCTGGCCTTAATCAGGCTTTAATGAGCAGCCCACCTCTGCATCCTTTGATGGAAGGCTCTCTGATTAACAGCCAGCATGATACTCTTTAGCCTTGTTACAGGCCTCCCACCCCACCACCTACGTGCCTTTTTCAGGCAGCTGGGTCCTCGTGTTCACCAGGAACAGGACCCATGCCAGAAAGACTAGAGCCGCCATGAGCACAGCCCCATTTAGGGAAAGCCCAGCCCAGCAGACTGAGAGCAGAGGCCACGTTCTCTCAAGGATCCTGGAAGCTAACCATGAGAAAGCAGCACTTCAGCTACAGTGCACTGAGCTGTCACCTGTTCATGTGTGTGTACACACATATCACTGCAAAATAAAAATGTCCCTGACGTGTACTGCCCTATGATGAACCAGTCTTGTCTGGGCAGCTCAGAAAGTCTGGCGTACCTATATATTAAGTCAAAGAGGCAAACTGCAGATAAATATATATGTTACCACTTGTGTAAAAAGGAGGTATATTATAGATACATGTTTGTCCCTATAACACACTCTGAAAAACTACAATAGGAAACTGTTAAAAGTGGTAACCTTTGGGGAAGGAAACTTAGGAATTCAGGGCTGGGGTGGGGACAGCCTGATTTTTCTCCATATTCCCTTTGTACACTGAATGTGTTTTACCATGTGCGTATAAAACTACTTTATTATTATTATTTTTTAAGCACAACATTTTAATAGGGAAAGAACAGTGTACGGCAGCTCATGCAGATGTTCTGCCAGGCCGTGAATGAGCAGCCCTCCGCTGCAGGGCTGGGGTGGCCCAGCGGTGTGGGCTCTGGTTCATGTCACTCCAAGGGGCGGGGGCTGCTCCGGCACAAAGAGGGTTTTGACAGGGAGAGGCAGAGCTGGAGTGAGAGCAGGCCCTGGGCGGGCTCCCAGCGAGCCCCCCGCCCCCGCCCCCCTCGATGGGAAGGGGTGCCCTCCACCCATCTGCAGATCAGCAAGGCTCTCCTAGGAAATGAAATGTTACATACGTTTTGTCATTACAGAATTTTGAGAGGAGTGATTTTTAAAGAAGTGACCCGTGTACGGCATGTTCTGACTGCTGTGTCTCACTATATCAAGTTTTTATGTAAGTTTTTTCCATTTTCAGGTAATCTCTGATTTTGATTAATGCAACAGTGACAACAGTTGATAACGTTTTTCTGTTGATTTGCCTAATGTCTGTGTTCATCTAAATAGTTTCCAATGCATCTTCACGTTTTAAACTCTTTTAAACTATAACTTAGACCCCATTTCACATTCATGCTTTATATTGCCGAGACTCTGCTTTGGGGAGGAGCAAATCGTCTTCCCTTCTGAAACGGCACTGCTTGGGAACTAGTTGGGTCCCGGGTATTCTGGGGAAGTGACACAGTGTTGACCTAGGAGGGGGTCCTGATCTCTCCCCATGGGGAGAAGGAACAGAGAGGAAGTTGAGGCTGGCGACCCTCTTGGGACATGCCCACACCCACCCTCTCCAAGGGCTCTGCCCTGGACATCCACCTGGGCGTGGGGAGGCCTGGATACACCGTTGGCAGAGAAGCTGGGCGGGAAGAAGCCGGCCCAGCGCCCGCCACTGTAAGAGGAAACGAAGAGAGACAGCTCCAGTCAGCCCCAGAAGCGAGGCCTGGAAAAACTGCAGCTGGAGCTAGCACAAAGGACTTTTCAGACCCTGCAGCCAAGGTGCCCAGTGAGCTTTTTTTTTTTTTTTTTTTAAAACAGCTATTAGGGCGACGAGCCTTTCCAAAGGCCAGCAGTTGGCGAGGGTTTCCAGGAAGCTGGTCTGGCACCAGGCTGGGATTGGAGCAACTTTAACGAGTTAACTTCAGAAGGAAGGAATCATCAGGAAAGGTTTAAGGTTCAGCAAACTTTTTGGATTATTTTGCAAAACGTTCTGGCTTTCAAATTCAAAGGCGTGTTTTGCCGTGACTGTTTTAAGCCAGAGCCTGTTTCAAAGGCAGCGCAGCCCGCACGTTTCTGATTCATTCACTCCAGGTATTTGTCTCGACTCCTCTGGACGAGCTCTGCAAGTGCCATCCAGTGCCGGGAAGTACTGGGGTCACCTTACACGTCTCATCAAACATTGCTCCACCCACGTGCCTCTCCCTCCGCCAGCCCCCATGGCCATGTGTGCACACGCGCGCGCACACACGCGCACACCTTCCCCAAGCAGGAAGCTGCTCTTTGCCAAGAGCGAATGGAATTCAGATTTCCAGAGGGTGTCCTTGGCCTCCAGCTCCACAGCCACACGCTGAAGAAAGGTCCTAGTGTGTGTGGTGGGGACTGAGAGAGAGGGGCCTCCATCTCTGCTCACGTCTATCTCGGCCCCAAGAAAAACCCACAACTGGCGGCAGGCTCCTCGGCCACACCCGGCCTCGGTCACATTCCTTCCCTTCCCGAGCCCGCACGGGTGGCCCCAGCACACCAGCCTCCACAGCTTCCTCCCCGCCGGAGGGGAGACCTAGGCCGGGCCCTTGTGGGGCAACCAGCAATTCCAAGTGAGGCGCCCGCACCCCGGGCCTGAAGCGGTAGGAAACCACCGAGGGGCCCTCCGGGCCGGGCCTCCGGCTTGGGCCCGCGCTCACCTACGCGGGGGAGGACGGCGCTGCTTCTCCCTTCAGCACAGTGGGGCCGGCCCTCTTCCTATCCAGCCTTTGCTCTGCTGGCTGCGGAGCTGGTGGGCCTGCTGCAAAGGCTGACGCCGCCCTTTCCCACCACAGGGTCCCTGCGTACATAGCGGCCAGAAGGAACCCCTCTCCCCCACCCAGCCTGAGCCTCCCAGGCCCTGAGGTCAGCACCCTCAGGAGTTAAACATTTACAGGCAGAGCCCAACACCAGCCCCAGTAAATGAGACAAGTCCGTGATCAGCCTCGCATGGTGGGCTGGCTGGTCACGCTCAGCTTCTCTTTGGCCTGAGTCACTGGGACCTTGCACCTGTGTGGCCAGGTGGCAACAGGCGGAGAGAGGGATATTTCTGCAGGTCATCAGAGCCAGCGAGGACGGTGATGGGCAGAAGCTTTTGTGGCATTTTAGGGGCTCAGCGCAGAGGGGGGCCTGGTGCCCCGGCAGAGTGTCCACTGCTAAACAAAGGCCAAGCTCCTCTCTCCTCAGACAGCGCCCTTTGTTTGCTCATGGAACTGTTTTCATAAGCCCCAGGCTCCGCGTGGCCTGCACTTCTGCCTGGGGAGAAGGCTGCAGCTCTGCAGCCTGGGCCGTGAGGCGCACGTCGGCCTTCTGGCCTTGCTCAGGGCTACTCGGAGCCTCCTGCCTGGGCTGGGGAAGGTGGCACCCTTGTCTTGGTCTTGTCCACTTGGGTCTCCTGGATAAGTACTCTTGAGCTAGCCCGAGACGAGCTTCCCTGTCCTTTCTGACCCCACGTCTCAGTGTTTCTGTAGTGCCTCAGGTCCACCAGCCTCTCCTTGCAGGCGTGGGCTGCCGCAGAATTAACTGGGGGGCGCTGTCTCCCGTCCCCTGCGCGTGGGAGGGGGAGCACGCTAAGGAGCAGGGCCCGGCCAAGCTGACGGCCACACGCTGCCCCCCCGGCGCTCGGTGCTCAGCAAAGTACGCCAGCCACCCCCGGGACTGGGGTCACTTGGCTCAGGTGATGAAGGGGACTGGCTGGGCCTGGCGTGGGGTGGAGCACAGGCCCCACTAGAGCAGACAGGCCCCTCTGGGACAGCAGAAGAGCTCAGGGTTCAGAGTTCAGAGCTGAGGGCCTGGCCCTGCCTCTGCCAGCAGCTGAGCAAGGTCCTCTCGTATTTGGTCTCAGGTCTTTGGTTTCCCGGTCTTTCCATCTCCTGGCATCTAAAGGGATACATCCCCCCCTCCCCACCCCCAAACCCAGGCCATGTGGTCTGAAGAGTCCATTTCCCAGTGCATGAGACAGGCAGGTGGGGGGCGGGGGTGCCCGTGAGCACAGAGCTTTTAAAGGCACAGCCGCAGACTGGGGGGTCACTGGGAGAGCATCTCAAATGAGGCCCTTGGAGCCCCTGGGGATGGTCCCACCCCCTGCCGCTGCACACACACCGGCCCGAGCTCAGTCAGGCTGGGAGCCAGTTTTCTGAGCATTGCTCCACCCAAGGCTGCCCCGTCTTATGACCCTGGCCTTGCAGCCAGGCCCCCACGAGCTCCCACCTGGAGCCCACACACCCAGCTGGGGGGGTTCATGCGGCAGTTCAAAAAGAAGAGCAGAAGAAAAGCACTCAAGTGTTTCAAACTGGAAGAGATTCAATTTAACTTAACAAATCTGGATATGAACCTAAAGAAAACATTGAAAACCAAGCCCACCTACAAAAGGCCCAAGAGAGGAGGTTAAGTAGGAAAAGAAAGGTCCCCTTGGGCCTGAGGACAGCTGCCCAATCCCGGCCAGGGAGTGGAAGACACTGGGCCCCAGTGCAGACCGAGCGGGGCCAGGAGGACTCGCCCAGAATGTGCTCAAGGACTTTCAGCTAAAGGTCCCAACGTGACCTTACCCTGAACTTATACCCCAGATACAGAGATGAGCTAACTGAGGAGCTAAGCAGAGGACCAGCGGCTGGCTGCCTGCTGCCGCCCACCTCCTCCTCGGGGGCCTGGCTCTCTGAGGGCAGCAGTGTTCGGCCCAGAACCACAAGTGAGGCTGTGGGGAAGGATGCTGAATATATGTATATAGTGTGTGTGTGTGTGTGTGTGTGTGTGTGTGTGTGTGTGTGTGTAGTTCTGTGCTCTGAACAGCCTTACCTACCCGCCCCCCCCAATCTCCCAGATATCTGCTGTTGTTTTATGAAGTCACCCTGCTCTCTGCCTCAGTTTCCCCAGCAAGGCACCATAGGGCACAGCAAGGATTCTACTTTGGGTGCAGTGTAGTCTGACCTTCTGTGATGGCTCAGTTCCAAGGTCTTGGAAGACAAATCAGGTAGAGTCAAAATTACCTTTGAAAATGCCTTGAATTTCCCCTAAAAAAATCCCTTTCTCGGAGCTTTATGTATCCCCCCTAAGCTGCCCTTGTGCCAGCTGAAATGGGCGAGCTCGTGTGTGAACCCCTGGGGTGCACCTACTCTTCTCCAGGCACTCCCGGTGCCATCTTCAACGTGAGCCTCTCGGGCCACTGCCAGGTCAAGAGGTTACTTACTGAGAAGATCAAAGCAACAGTAGGGTCACGGCTGGAGGTGTGAGGATGACGTGGACACCAGGGATGCCCGTCTCTGAGGCTGGACCTGGCTTCCTAGCTCCCTCTGCCTCCAGCTTTTCTTTCTCTTCCTCTTCCCTCCACGAGGACTCTAAGGTGGCACCCGGCATTCCCACGGGCCAACCAAACCCGACAGACTTCTAGCCAGACCTCGGACCGCTAGCCACTCATTGCTAAGGATGTGTATCTAAGGTGTGGCCCCTGCCCAGGACACCTGCATTGTCCCAAGAGGGCTGGTAAATCTTAAAGAATGAACGCTAGAGGGGGCGCTCTGGGGCAGCATGAGAAGCCACAGAGCTGGGTCTGCCACTGTACCCTGGGGGGCCAGGTCAGCGCTGTCCTGGAGTAGTCTGCAGGCCTGCGCGCCCCTCGCCCTCCTCACACGGCGGTGCCGGGTCCGTGGTGTGCGAAGAGACTGAACGCGAAGAATTCTCACTGGAGAAGATGGTCACAGAGTCAACCCAACCAGCGCACAGGCTGTCTCTGCACGGACTGTTCTCTCCTGCCCGGAGGGCCATAGAAACACTTTGGGGGCACAGACCCAAACCAGAGGCCAGGCTCCTTTGCCTCTGCTGGCTAGTTACCTCCCCACCCCCTGCTTGCCAGCCCTCAGGGTGCCAGTCCAGCTTCCCCATCACAGACTGGGGCTCCCCTAAAGACTGCCGCTACCTCACGGGTGACGCCGGCAAGACCCAGTCCTGTGAATCGGGGGACTGACTGACTAAGCGCTCGCAGGGCCCTACTGAAGACCTGGCCAGCAGCAGCGCCCCTCCCACCCCTGACACGGGACGTACACACGGCACGGGCTCAGTCGATTCTGCCAGAGGCTCACCCTCTCCTAAGCACCTGAAAGCCACCAGGTCTATGAACGCTGCTGCCACATTCGGGCTGTGCAGCCTGCGAGTTGCTCGGAACCCTAGAGGTACCGTGCGCTTCCCTTCCGTGCCAAGCACAGCACCAGGGGAAGGCAGGGTTTGTGGCCTGCCCTGGTCCTCACTCTGCTTGAAGATGGGTGCCATCCTTGGCAGGTGAGCCCGACTGTGATGAGAAGAGAGGGCAGAGGCATGGCGGGGCACCTGTGACCACCGTGGGGCATGGTCCTCTGCATTCCCCCCAAGAGTAGCACAGTGGGCGCCAGGTTTCTCCCTGCACCTCCACAGGGGCCAGGACAGCTCGTGAGCCCCTCTCCCAGGGGCGAGACGCTGTGGGTTGTGGGTCTGCATCTCTCCTCTGCCGCTAGCCCATCCTGGGGCCCGGGGCTTTGGGGCCTCCAGGTGTATCTTGTCAAATAAGGACGACACCTAACGGCGGCGCACTGTGACCTCATCTGTGTCCCACGGGAGCTTGTGACCTGATGGTTTCAGACGCGCTCGGGCCAAGTGAGGGATGTCCCCGCGGGGCCTCAGCGTAAGGTGACGGTTCACACTGTCTGCTGTTGGTCAGAGGCCCTTCCCTGAATCGGGCGCACAGCTGGATGCCTGACCCCATCTTCTCAGAAGCTAACACCAGCACCATGAGACACATCCCTCATGTCTGCAAGAGGGCACTGAGGCTCAGAGAGGTGAGGTGGCTGCCCTGGCACCCACGGGCAGGATAAAATGAGCCAGGCTGGCCAGAGTCCGCCGGTAGGCAGTGTCCCCAGGCTTGGTGAACCCATAACCAACACCAGCTAACAAGGAATAATAAATCTCAGACAAGGGGTGCATGATCACTGCACTGAGAACTACAGGACACGGTAGGAGAAAGGAAAGAAGACCTCGATAAACGAGGGACACGTCGAGACCACAGTTGCAAAGACTCAACATAGTAAAGATGTTTCTTCTCCCCGTGGTCATCTAGAGAGCTGCCGTACCTATTAGAAGTTTTCTGTGGAAACTGGCACATGGATGGAGAGACAGGTGCCACACAAAGACAGCCAAGCAAGGCAGGAGAACTGGCTGGAGCCTGCTTGATCAGCTGTCCAGGGCTGGTATCAAACTATAGTGATGATGAAACATGGCCCTGGCAGAAAAGAAAAACTGAAACCTGACTCATGGAAGCGAACAGGGTCCACAAACAGAGCCGCGTGTAGACAGTGAGCTGGTTTATAACGATGCTGATACGGTAGGACAGTGGAGAAAGGATGGTCTTTTCAGTAAAGGGTGCTGAGTCAAGCTGGATATCCAAATGGGGGAAAACTGTACCGTGACCTCAGCCTCGTACTGCATGCAAAAATTGATTCCAGGCAGACTGTAGATCTCCGTGTGAAAGGTGAACTATTAAAGCTTTAGAAAAAAGCAGGATATCTTTATGACCTTGGACTAGTCAGAGTTTCTTAAATAGGACACAAATAGCACTCCCCAGAAAGGAAATGTTTGATTAACTGGATCACCTTAAAATTAAGACCTTCTGTTCATCAAAAGACACCTTAAGAGAGGAAAAGGGCGACCTGCAGAGGGAGAGGTGTTGTGTGTATATATATATATTCCAAATAATCTGACCAACGACTCATGTCCAGGGTAAAGATAGAACTCCTACAATCAAAAGAAAAGATAACCCAATAGAAAGTGGGCAGCCGACGTGGGCATTTTACAAAGGACGATATCCAACTAAACAATAATCATGTAGAAAGGGGCTCAGCTGTACTAGCCATTGGCTTACTGCAAATTAAAATCACAATTTGATGCCACCAGACACCAGTACGGCTAGAAGGGAAGTGATGGAGAATGCCCAGTGTTAGGATACAGAGCAGCCAGAATGCCCCCATGCCACTGGTGGGAGTGCAAGTGGTATATGCCTGCTTTGGGAAACTGTTAGTCAATGTTTACTAAAAGTCAGCAAGCCCATCCAGTGACCTGGCAACTCCGCACCTAGGCACATACTCACCAGAAAGCAGCCCATATGTTCATCAGAGACTAGACAGAATATTCTTAGCGATAATGATAACAGCCCTGCCTTGGAAATTGTCCAAGTGGCCATCCAAGGAGAATGGATAACCAGAGTGTAGGCCATTCACACAGCGGGGTGCCAGCCGGCAAGGAAAGAGGGAGGCACTGCTCTCTTTAGCCAGACGGCGGGGCTCCCAGGGACTCGGACGGACGGGCGCGTGCACTGTGTGAGTCTCTCGATAGAAAGTTCAAGAACGGACAAAGAGCCGAGTCCTGTTGCTAGAAGCCAGGACACTGGTTACCTGTGGGCATCAGTGACAGGAAGCGGGAGCCTAGGGGCTTCCCAGGAGGTTCTGCTGCCTCAGCTGGGGGCTGGTTACATGAGTGCCAGGGGCTGAAAATGCATAAAGCAGTACACTTGAGGTCCATGTACTTCATCCTTCAAGTCGGAAACAGTGTCCTGCGTGCAAGGACAATCCTTTCTAAACTTGACTTGAGAGATGGACAGCCCAGGCCTGCAGAGGGGCTGGGTCTGCCCACAAGCACCCTCCACCCTCGGCTCAGGGGACACACACCTCAGGCTTCCTGATCAGGCTGCCTTGGGACTCAGTCTCCCCTTCTAGGTTCAAGCAGAGCCCAAGAGGGAGCTGTGTGGTACTCCCCGACGGCGAGAAATGTCTCCACATCAAAACCCGTGCGGTCTGTGCAGTCATTTTCCCCAGCTACTTCTAGGGTGTGGACGGTCTCTCCTCCAGCGCTACCCTAACCCTAACCCTAGCCCGGTCCACGCTAGCCTTGCTGAGGACCTGCACCACGGAGACTGCTGAGCGGGGCCTGAGAGCGCCTGGGCCGGGGGTTATGGATGGCTTCTGAGGAAGTAAGGAGCCTCCCCGCTTTCCTCTGGGCCTCCCACCCAGACAGCGGGCCCACTCCCCAGAGCAGCAGCCCCGGGAGACTGGCTGCGTCCTCCTCTCATGCTCAGATGGAGGAAGCGAGGCTCCCAGAGGTTAGGGGGCCTCCGGGGGCAGCCCGCAGCTGGGCTGGTGCAGGCTGGGAGCCAGATTGAGGGCATCCGATTCCCAGTCCCGTCTCTTTCCCACTGAGCCACTCCGCCTCGCTTTTAATTTAATTAGGAGAACATTTAATCCCCCCGTGCATTTCAGAGACGGGTTTGCGCCTGGCCGGAGCTGTGAGGCTCTGACGGGGAGCCTGTGACTCATGTAGCTTCGCACAGCCCTCCCGGGTGGGCTCCCACGGGGCTTCCTTGGCACCTTGTGCAGACAGAGGTGGTCTGGAGCTCCGAAGAAGACAGGACAGTGGTCTGGAAAGACAAACTAGCCTCATCTGTTCCTGGCAAGCCCCCTCCTTTATCCCCCTGGACACTGGCCCCAGAAAGGCCTCTCCGTCCTTTCCCACCAAAGTTTGCAGGGTGAGAAACAGAGCGAGGGGCTTGGGTGTTCGCAGAGGTGCAGTGCCTGGTGCCTCCAGGGTCCATGGGTGTGGGCCGCAGTGGGCTCTGGGTGTCTCTGAAACGTCCCAAGCAAACCTAGTCCCATCAATAGAGCTAGTACCCCTGGTCCACGGAGCTGAGTGCAGGACCAAGCCTTGTGACATTTGCCCCCGTTTCCAGAAGGCATGGGGCTGGCCCTGGCCTCGCTGACAAATGCAGATTTCAGGAGACATTAGTAGTGATGTGGATGAAAGCCAGGCCACAGCGGCCTTGCTGGAGAAGAGAAACTTGAACGTTTTGGCGTGAGATTCCGCAGGGTCCAGGAGAAAGTTGAAGACATGGAAATTCTAATTAACGCACACAGGGCTGGTTTTGCTCAAGGATCTCCAGGCTGTCATGTCGCAGGAGGCCTGCAAGTATATGCTCGCTGGGTGTGTGTGAATGTGTGTGAGCGTGCTTGCTCGTGGTCACCTGGTGGGTGACCTGTAGCGCCCCAGCCTTGGCCTTGCCTTCCCTTCTGCTTTCCTTTCCTAGAAGACCCCTGGCCTGCCCTGTGCCTATCTTGGTGTACAGGGTGCTAACCGAACTCTTCCCCCTGCAGAGTGGTGGCTAGTTAAAAAGAGCTGAATCTCGCCCATCGGAGATGCCGTGATGAAAGAGATGGAGGAACCAGGGACCAACTCTCCTGGAGGGACCCTTCAGGGAAACCACAGGCTGCTGTGCTCACAGAGGGTCTGGCCACTTGAACTACCTGTCTTGGGTGTCCACATGCAACCGGTGGGGCAGATGTGGGTGCCAGGCCACTCCTGGCTGACTGCAGCCGTGGGGAGGACTCCATAGGAATGGCCGCAGTCTCCCAAGGCTGCTGAGAGAAAGGGTACCCAGGCCACGCCCACACACAGCCCTGGAGCTCAGAGCCACAGGACCTGATGCTGAGGCCAGTTCTGACCCAGCCGCCCCTGGCCCTGCATGCCAGCACCCATGCTGAGGCGCCCATAGCCCTTGCTTCATCTCCTCCTCGGGAGGTGCTGGCTGGGGGCCCCCGTCTGCCTTGGGGTGGGAGCCATAGTCCTGGAGCTCCCTCCAGGCTGGGGCTTGAGGGGGTGCCAGATAGGGAGAGGCCCAGGGGAGCCGCACATCACCTGCTCCCCAGGAGCCGAGGATCCTGGGAGACAGGTACCCAAAAAGGAGTCCCAGGCCCCGTACTAGGGCTCAGGGAGCTGGTACAGAGGGCCTCAGGGCTGGAGGAGGACGCGGCTGCCTGGCCTGTGGACGTCCTGCGCCTCCTTGAGAGGGGATGACTTGAGAGGGCCTTGGAAAGATGAGCAGGAATCTCGTGGCTGCAGAGGAGTGCCAAGGCTGTCCCGGATGGGACGCCGTGTGCAAGGCACAGGGATGCACACAGGGGTGGCCCTCCCCTCAGGGGGTAGGAGCCTAGGAACTCACCCCAGCTCCTGGGGAGCAGGGCTCCGCTACGCCCCACTCCCCCAGATGCCTTGTCTCCTGCCTCACACTTGCTCCTTGGAAGCCCTGTGGCCAGACTGGGTGGGGGGCGGGGGGGGGGTCACAAATGCAGACGAGCCGCCTGCTGGCCCTGCTGGCCCTGGAAGACTATCTTCCTGAAAGGTGTGGCTGAGACTCCGGCCCGGCCACCCAGATTTGTGTGAGGGCCCTGGAGCTGCCCAGGGGCTTGCCTGTGGGGCTGGAGTGCCCAAAGCTACCGTGTCTCCCCAGCCCACTGCACCCTGGGCCCTGCTCGCTGGCAACCCCCTCGGTTGCACCAGGCTGGCTTGCTGACCCCCAGTCCCCTGACCCCTCGCTCCACCGATGGCCAACAGGCCCCGGAAAGAGGAGCTTCGCCCAGCCCCAGGGACCTTCCCGTAATCAAGGCTGCAGTGACCTCACCTCCCTGGGGCCCAGCGGGCGGGGAGAGCTTGAGATGGAAACAAAATGTGTCTTTATTTATGCTTTTAATTTGAATCCTGGAACTGGCCCAAGATGGTAATACATTTAACATCAGTAAAATGCTGAAGAAAAATGGATCTGTTTTTCAGTAACTGCCTCCCACCCACTCTGCCCGCTGTGAGACCCCCGCGCACACCCCCCATCCCTTACACACACCAGGGCGTGCGCCCCTCTCTTCCCCGCATGGAGTCCGTGGGGCTGAGCTGCCCGCAGGAGCCGAGACGGGTCCCCGAGCGGCTGGAGCCGAGTTTAATTAGGGGCATCAATCACCAGGCAGGCCGTGCGGGAGGCAAAGGAATGTGGCCCCAGCATGGGCACCGAGGCCTGGCCATCCCCCTCCCTGCCCTGCCCTGCTGGCAGTCACAGCCCTAAGTAAGCATGGTGCCCGTCGGTGCCACCTCCTTCCCCAGCCATGGTGGGGTGGGGCCTCTACCCAGCCTGCAGCCCTGGGGGCGCCTAGGTCTGAGGCCCCCACCATCTCTTTTCACTGTGCCTACATCCCCCCTTCCCCACCTGGGCTCCCCCGAGCAGTACTCTGACTACTGAGGACGTGGGCACGCAGATCCCTTGCCGTCTCAACCTTGACTCTGTCTTGACCAGACCACGGTGCCTGGAGGTGTCCTTTCGACTGCAGCCTCGGTCTTTTCACTCCCAGCCTTCACTGCAGACCCTTCCTCCTAGCACCACGCCTAGGCTCCTTCCCACCTTCCCAGCTGGCTCACCTCCAGGGTCTGTACTGGTTCACAGGTTCTGGGGCGAGGACTCTACCGGGTGAGGACTGCCTAGGCCCAACCGGCGCTGGAGGGGACCACTCCTGCTACAACCAGCGGGCCACACCATGGGACCGCTGGACCGAGAAGGCCCACCACCGGCTCTCTAGTTGGTAATGTCCCAGGCCCACAGCAAGCAGAGAGAGCTTGGGGCCTCTGTCTTGGAGGAGGGAAGACGAGAAACGGCCAGGCTCCTCTGACGATGCAGTTACACTGGCTTGAGTTCCCTCCTGGGGCTCCCTGGGCAGGTGGGCGGCCTCTAGCCTTGGGAAACGTGGTGCACGCAGATGCCAACACACATGGACCTCGCTTCAAAAGGGGGGACTGCGAAAGGCAGCTGTCAGCTTGGCTTTGGGCCACCTCGGTCCCCAGTCTCACCACCCTCACCCTGGGCCTCTCTGCAGGGGCCTCGCAGGGCCCGGGGAGCCGGTGAAGACTGACTGCCCCGCTGGATGGGTGGTGGGTGATGGCCCTGTCCACCCGGGGGGCAACTCCTTGCATGTGCATTCTGGGGGCCAGGCCACAGCTGAGAGAACAAAGGAGAGTGAGCTCTGACAGGAAGAGAGCGGCCAGGAGGACAGGAAGGGGCAGGCTGAGCGGCACAGTGAGGCCTGGGTGCTATCCACCCACGTGAGGGTCATGTTTCCCAGCAGGCTCTTGGCCGTCCTCGCTCTGAGCAGGCACTGCCACCTGGGCTGCAGACACCAGCCACAAAACTGCAACCTTTACTGCTCTGGCGTCCGTTGTGCCCCAGATTCGGTACAGGCCTCAGCCAGAGTGGTAAGCTGGCATTCTGCCTTGGGACGCTGACCTGCACCTGCCCATCCCGTCTGGCACCCGCCACTGCTCACGCCTCCGCCCTTGTCCATTTATCAAGTGAGCCTATCAGGTCATCTCCGGGATGGGCCCAGAGGTCAGAGCCACATTCCCAGGGGTGGCCTGGAAGCTTGCTCCGGTGCCGAGTCCACGAGGATGAATAACGCTGCTTCCCAGGGACCTGGGTGGCTCCCACCGAGCCTGAGAATGTTTTCTGTGCACACCCCGCTATCGATGGGGTGCTGTCAACCTCCCTGTGAGCCTGGGGGCCTGGAAGGATGGTAGGCCATCCTGTCTGATCATGGTACCACCTTGAGACTGTCCAACCCTCCTCTCACTCTGGCTCCCCGACTCTGTCAGTCCTCTGGTTACAGAGCAGCCAGGAGGCCCTGCAGTTCGGGTCCCGATTCCTCAGTCATCTGCAAGGCAAAGGCCACACCTGGCCGGCAGCAAAGGCAGCCAGCCCGGGGCCTCACTTCCAGAGAGATGCACGTGGTTCAGGACAACCTCGAGACCCTTAGAGTCCGGAGAGCCGAGACATGCTTTAGTGACTCCGCAGAGAGAAGGAAAGAAGGCCAGCAAGTGACTCTCAGAAGGGCTGAGAGCGCTGCTCACACATCCCAGCACAGAAAGACTTCTCTAGGGGAATCCCCAGTGGGGCAGTGGCCAGAATGGGCCCGAGTGTCCCACTGACCCCGCCACAGGCTGTCACCACTGGGTGCCCTAGCCGGGAGCACTGAGTCACGTCGGAGGGGAATCACACCATGGCCGGGCCCCAGGGATTGGCCTGGCGATACCGCGACGGTGGGGGAGGACGGGCATGCGTCCCAGGCCAGCTGTGCCTCGGGGGCAGGCCAACTGGAAGGCGTGGAAAATCAGCCATTTCCTCCACCTGAAGGAGCCCCTGAGGACAGCAGCGGCAACTGGCAGACAGCAGTCGGCATCTGCCCCGTGGCTTTGGCCAGGGTTCCACCGGGGAAATGCGAAAAACAAAGTCGTCTCTTTTTTGGGGGGCAGGGGAGGGGGCTAGGGGAGAGAAAAACAATCTTCTCAGACGCTCAAAGCACGAAAACAAGTGGAAAATGACCAGTCTGGTTTTCCATAAGTCAGAACAAGAGGATCATGTTCCCAGACTCGGCGGGAAATGCCCTTGCTCTCCTCCCCGCCTGGTGCCCGGGCACTGAGGCCAGCCCCCGGTGGTCGGTGGCCCCAGGTTGCTGAGGGCAGGCAGCGAGCGGTGGGCACTGAGTGGGGAGGCCTGAGCCCTGGTCCAGCACTGAGCCCCACGCCCTTCTAGCTCATCACCCCTGGGTGAGTGGACACTCACTGCGACACATGGGTGACGGGCGCCAGCAGAGTCTCCCCTTCCAGGTCCAGGTCCTCGGCAAAGCTGTTGGTTCTCGTGAAATGGGCCATGCTCACTTCCAGCAGCGCGGGGCTCTTCTTCACTGTGGGCAAAGATGCGGGACAGCACGTTAGGCTTCCATGGAAGGCTTGATGGCGGAGGGGGCCCAGGGTTGCTCAGAGCTGAGATGCTCACCCCAAGCTGCTACCCTGGCTGTGGGGCGGACCTGTGCCCCTGGGGCCTTCCCACAGACGGGTAAGATATCTACTCGCGGGGCTGGGTGAGGAGCGCAGACGGTGTATGAAGCCTCGGCACAGAGGACTGGCGGGGGCGGGGGGGACCGATGGCCCCCACGTGCCTGAGGCCACAGTGGTCAAGGAGCAGTTGAGAGCCGATGACACCTCCTCAGAGCGAGGACTGTGCCTGGGCTGAGCTCAGGTGTCTGGGCCTCTCCCCAGGTTCACACCAGACGTTCAGGTCAAGAATAGAACATAGCTGCCAAGCACAGGCCTGCTAAGACACTGACTCATCACCACGCTGTCACTGTCACGTGGCTGGATGGCTTTCGATGCATCCGTGAAGACCCAGGGTGGTAGGGCTCCTGCTCACAGAGCGTCGCAAGCCGGGGAGGAAGGGGCAGCCACAGAGCTCCTGGCCCCTTGCGTCCGCCACCCGCACCCTGAGGGAGGCACAGGAACCACCCCGACGGCTGGTGTTGGCATTCAGACTCCTGGGCCCACCCGCAGTGAGCAGGTGCTCGTGTTCCGGGCTGACTAAGAGTAATTACCAGTCCCCTGGTTTTCAATCTGGACCTTTTTTATTTTTCCATTTAAAGATTTTGTTGTAAAATAACGAATTACTTGTAAAAAGGGACACAGCTCAAAGACTCATGAAGGCCTTCCTTCCCCGAGGTCATCAGCGTTAACCACCAACTAGATTCCCAGCTCATCCCTCTGCTCACGAGAGCAGCTGACACCCGGTGGGACTTGCATTTATACACACGTGAGGGCTCTGTTCCTGTCACTGCAATGTGCCCATCTCATTTTTCTACAGGTATTTAGACATGGATCTAAGTCTTATTTTAGTAATTGCATAACAGTCCGTAGCTTAGATCTACCACAATTAACTCAACCATTCCATGTGTGACGGACATTTGGTTCCATTAGCTTTAAGCCACTGCTTTAAGACGATGATGCACCCATCCATCTTTACGAAAACCTGACATATTGAGGCAGGTGAGAGGGTGCTTCCTTGGTAAGTTTAGTAGGTGTGGCTGGATTGTTTTCCCAAGAAGTCGTATCAGTTAGGCTCCAGCAGTAGTGTGTGCGCATGCCACCTTCTCCACATCCATGTCCGCACAGGCCTTTGGCAGCCTTTGCTGGGCCCGTCACGTGTAGACGAAGACGGGCATGGTGCCTTTCCTTCTATGCTGGATGCCCGTTGTGGCTCGGAGGCTATTTGGTTTTCCTCTTGTGGGATTATCTGTTCTTATCCTTTGCTCACTTCTGTCCGTCAATTTGTAGGAATTTTTTTTCTATGCTAGAGATAATTAACCCGTTGCATATGAGGCACAAGTATCTTCCCCAGTCTATCTTTGGTGTTTTTACCTTAATTATGGTTGTTTTGTCACAGAACATCTTCTATGATTTTGAAGCGATACCTATCTTTTGCTTTTTGAAAGAGAAAGGATTCCCCACCCCAAAGTAGTACAACCATCTCCTAAATATAAACGTATGAGTGTGTGTAAATTTTAATACTTTTAGCACTTACACCTCACATTGTAGGAGATCATCAACAATCAGAAAATGAAAATGTAAAGGTATTGTATGCAGTCTTACTGAAAAAACTAAAATGAAACACAAACTATAAATTCTCTTCAAGAAGACACGGGAGAGAGTCTCTGGATTTGATACCAAAAGCTCAGTCTGTGAGCAGAAAAAAATGGAAAAACTGGACTTTATCAAAATTAAAAGCATTTGCTCTGTAAAAGACACTGCGAAGGGAATGAAAAGACAAGTCATAGACTTGGAGAAAATGTTTACATGTCACTTGTCTGGTCAAGGACTTTGATCCAGAATATGTAAGGAACTGTGGCCCAGTTTTAAAAATGGATTACTAATAAGCTCATGAAAAGATGCTCAGTTCAACCAATACCAGTAGTTGTTAGGGAAATGCAAATTAAATCCACAGTGAGCTACCACTATACCCATGTTAGAATGACTAAAACTTTTAAATGGCTTCGATTTTGGATATTTGGCAAAGAATAAGGTTAGAGCCTTACTTTTCACTTTACATTAAGAAAAGAAAAAAGAAGGCGAAGCCTGACAATACCATGTGCTCATGAAGATGCAGAGCAACTAGAACTTTTACGTGTTGCTGGTGGGAATGCAAAATGGTGCAGCCATGTTGCAAGAGGGTTTGGTGGTTTCTCATAAAGTTCAACATACATTTATCTTGTGACGCATTGGTCCCTGTCCCAGTTATTTACCCAAGTGAACTGAAGATTTACATTCAGAAAAACCTGTACGTAAGTGTGTATCGCAATCTTGCTCACAGCTGCCCCAACCAGGAAACAACTAAGATGCGCTTCAGTAGGTGAATGGATAAACTGTGGTACATCCATACAATGGAATTCCATCCAGCCATCAAAGACATGAACTAACGGTTCACGCGTGCAACAACACAGATGAGTCGCAAATGCATTTTGCTAAGCAGTGAAAAAAGCCAGATGCAAAAGGCTACATATTATATGATTCCATTTATAGGACATTCTGGAAAAGGCAAAACTACAGGGACATAAAACAGATCAATGGCTGCTAGTGTTTAGAGGAGGGAGAGTACTTGACTTCAAAAGCGTTGCACAATGGAATTTTTCGGGCTATGGAACTTCTCTGTATGATGTTGTGGTGGTAGGTACATGACTCCAGGCATTTGTCAAAACCCATAGAACTGTACATCTCCAAGAGTAAATTTTACTATGTGCAACCCCCCGCTCCCCACCAAATAAGCCTGTTGGAGGATCCAGGATGGAAAGCATACTGTCACGAGTGAATTCCGTATTACGAATACGTAATATAGCACTAAAAGGAGAGGGGAAGAAGGAGCTGGCCTGTGAAGTCTTGGGAAACAATCTTCTGATTGGATATGTTTAAAGTAAAAAAAAAAAAACAAAACTGTCATAAACACAGTATTCTAGTTGGTAAGTTTGTTTCTCATAGGGGTACTACAGGTACACTTGAGTTAAATAAGTAAATAATTATAGATAATGGGAGTCAGGATTCTCAATGTCAGAAAAAAAGTAACAAACAGAGTTAGGGGGTGGTGAACGAACCCTGTGGTCAGAAATATCAGTATGAACTTACATTTAGTTTAAAATAGACACAAATAAATACAGATGTACGTGTACACTTGGGTTATTCACATACATACATTTCCTAGCTCTGTCCGCTGAGAGGCCCTAGAAGCAGTGACCAACTGTGGAGCAATGAGCACCTAGTGCCCAGATCCTGGTTTCTAAATCCCATTCTCCAGTAAAAGGAACCAGGGCTCTCTGATAGAATGGTGATTCTAGGGCTAGGGCAGTGGAAATATAAGATAAGCCTGAAGTATTGTCTAGTGTTAGAAAGGAAAGAAATGCTCAAAAATAAATAAATGAGAAGGATGAGGGCATATCAAATGGACACAGGAACTAACCCAAAAGAACTCTCAATCCAGTGACCAAAGCTAAAACAATTTGAGCAACAAAATAAATAATATTAAAAATATTATACAAAATCCTATCAAACATTTAGAGAAGAGCTAACACCCATCCTTCTCAAACTCTTCCAAAATATAGCAGAGGGAGGAACACTCCCAAACTCATTCTACGAGGCCACCATCACCCTGATACCAAAACCAAACAAAGATGTCACAAAAAAAACTACAGGCCAATATCACTGGTGAACATAGATGCAAAAATCCTCAACAAAATACTAGCAAACAGAATCCAACAGCACATTAAAAGGATCATACACCATGATCAAGTAGGGTTTATCCCAGGAATGCAAGGATTCTTCAATATATGCAAATCAATCAATGTGATAAACCATACTAACAAATTGAAGGAGAAAAACCATATGATCATCTCAATAGATGAAAAAGCTTTCGACAAAATTCAACACCCATTTATGGCAAAAACCCTCCAGAAAGTAGGCACAGAGGGAACTTACCTCAACATAATAAAGGCCATATATGACAATCCCACAGCCAACATCATTCTCAGTGGTGAAAAACTGAAACCATTTCCACTAAGATCAGGAACAAGACAAGGTTGCCCACTCTCACCACTATTATTCAACACAGTTTTGGAAGTTTTAGCCACAGTAATCAGAGAAGAAACAGAAATAAAAGGAATCCAAGTCGGAAAAGAAGTAACATTGTCACTGTTTGCAGATGACATGATACTATACACAGAGAATCCTAAAGATGCTACCAGAAAACTACTAGACCTAGTCAATGAATCTGGTCAAGTAGCAGGATACAAAATTAATGCACAGAAATCTCTTGCATTCCTATACGCTAATGATGGAAAATCTGAAAGAGAAATTAAGGAAACACTCCCATTTACCACTGCAACAAAAAGAATAAAACACCTAGGAATAAACCTACCAAGGAGACAAAAGGCCTGTATGCAGAAAACTGTAGGACGATGAAAGAAATTAAGGATGATACAAACAGATGGAGAGATACACCATGTTCTTGGATTGGAATAATCAACATTGTGAAAATGACTATACTACCCAAAGCAATCTACAGATTCAATGCAATCCCTATCAAACTACCAATGGCATTTTCCACAGAACTAGAACAAAAAATTTCACAATTTGTATGGAAACACAAAATACCCCGAATAGCCAAAGCAATCTTGAGAAAGGAAAACGGAGCTGGAGGAATCAGGCTCCCTGACTTCAGACTATACTACAAAGCTACAGTAATCAAGACAGTATGGTACTGGCACAAAAACAGATATACAGATCAATGGAACAGGATAGAAAGCCCAGAGATAAACCCATGCACCTATGGTCACCTTGTTTTAGATAAAGGAGGCAAGAACGTACAATGGAGAAAAGACAGCCTCTTCAGTAAGTGGTGCTGGGAAAACTGGACAGCTACATGTAAAAGAATGAAATTAGAACACTCCCTAACACCATACACAAAAGTAAACTGAAAATGGATTAAAGACCTAAATGTAAGGCCAGACACTATAAAATTCTTAGAGGAAAACATAGAAAGGACACTCTATGACATAAATCACAGGAAGATCCTTTTTGACCCACCTCCTGGAGAAATGGAAATAAAAACAAAAATAAGTGGGACCTAATGAAACTTAAAAGCTTTTGCACAGCAAAGGAAACCATAAACAAGACGAAAAGACAACCCTCAGAATGGGAGAAAATATTTGCAAACAAAGCAACTGACAAAGAATTAATCTCCAAAATATACAAGCAGCTCATGCAGCTCAATATCAAATAAAACAAACAATCCAATCCAAAAATGAGCAGAAGACCTAAATAGACATTTCCCCAAAGAAGATACACAGATTGCCAACAAACACATGAAAGGATGCTCAACATCACTAATCATTAGAGAAATGCAAATCAAAACTACAGTGAGGTATCACCTCACACCAGTCAGAATGGCCATCATCAAAAAATCTACAAACGATAAATGCTGGAGAGGGTGTGGAGAAAAGGGAACCCTCTTGCACTGGTGGTGGGAATGTAAATTGATACAGCCACTATGGAGAACAGTATGGAGGTTCCTTAAAAAACTAAACACCTTAAAAAACTAAACACAGAACCACCATATGACCCAGCAATCCCACTCCTGGGCATATACCCTGAGAAAACCACAATTCAAAAAGAGTCATGTACCACAATGTTCATTGCAGCTCTATTTGTAATAGCCAGGGCATGGAAGCATTGTAAGTGTCCATCGACAGACGAATGGATAAAGAAGATGTAGCACATATATACAATGGAATATGACTCAGCCATAAAAAGAAACGAAATTGAGTTATTTGTAGTGAGGTGGATGGACGTAGAGACTGTCATACAGAGTGAAGTAAGTCAGAAAGAGAAAAACAAATACCATATGCTAACACATATATATGGAATCTAAAAAAAAAAAAAAAAAGGTTCTGAAGAACCTAGGGGCAGGACAGGAATAAAGACACAGACATAGAGAATGGACTCGAGGACACGGGGAGGGGGAGGGGTAAGCTGGGACGCAGTGAGAGAGTGGCATGGACATATATACACTACCAAATGTAAAACAGATAGCTAGTGGGAAGCAGCCACATAGCGCAGGGAGATCAGCTCGGTGCTTTGTGTCCACCTGGAGGGGTGGGATAGGGAGTGTGGGAGGGAGACACAAGAGGGAGGGGATATGGGGATATATGTGTATGTTTAGCTGATTCACTTTGTTATACAGCAGAAACTAACACACCACTGTGAAGCTATTATACTCCAAAGAAGATGTTATAAAAAAAAAGACTTCAACAGGAAAAGAAAAAAAATATTATGCAAAATACTAGTATTAGATTATAGCTCAAAAAAATAAATATTCCTGAGTCCATACTGATATAAATCAACAGATAATTGGAAGAGAGGGATAAATCTTCCTTATAGAAGAATTCCAGATAATAAATGTAGAAAGACTGAGGAAAAAAAACCACCATTAGAACACCACAGTGATATTTGCTACAGGCAAGATCCAGGGATGAATGCTAAAATTAGTAGGTGAAACTTTAAGGAGAAACTTCAAAGTATCTCCTCTCAAATATTTATTCATTGCTGTGGTGGTTTTAACATATGTTCACCAACGCTTTGATATTCTCTCATGCAGGAGGTAGACCGTAACTCCCCTCCCCTTGGGTGTGGGCAGGACTTGGTGACCCCCTTCTCATGACTAGACTGGAAAAGGAAAAATACTAAATAAGGCTGGCTGACACCACCTTAACCAAGTGGGTCAAGGTTAACACTACCAGTGACAAACCATGTTGATGTCATGTACCCTGATATGGTGCAATGAGAAAAGCACCTCACTTCTGTGGCATTCTTCCCCCCAAACCCGTAACACCAGTCTAATCCTGAGAAAACAGTGACAAACCCAAACCGAGGGACACTGACGCCTGACTAGTATTCCTCAAAAGTGTCAAGGTCGGGGCTTCCCTGGTGGCGCAGTGGTTGGGAGTCCGCCTGCCGATGCAGGGGACGCGGGTTCGTGCCCCGGTCCGGGAAGATCCCACATGCCGCGGAGCGGCTGCGCCCGTGAGCCATGGCCGCTGAGCCTGCGCGTCCGGAGCCTGTGCTTCGCAACGGGAGAGGCCACAACAGAGGCCCGCGTACCGCAAAAAAAAAAAAAAAAAAAAAATGTGTCAAGGTCATGAGGAACAAGGAGGGACCAAGATTTGGCTTCACGGATCAGAGGAGACTAAGCAGACCTGACTAAATGCAATGATGGATCCTGGGACAGAAAAAGGACATTAGTAGTTAAACTGGAAAAATCCAGGTAAATTAACTAAACTGTAGCTTAACTACTAGTACTGCCGAGTGTTCATTTCTCGGTGTTGCTAACTGTACCATGGTTTTATAAGATGCTAACATTAGGGGAAGCTGGTGAGAGTATAAAAAAAGCTGTACTATTTTTGTCTCTTCTGTAAAAAAAAAAAAAAGCCTGTATACAGTAGTACAAAAAATTTTTAGTACATAATTAAGGACATACAAGAACTCTAAGGAGAAATTATAAAACCTTAACAAGCAACATTCAAGAAGACATAAATAATGGAGAAATAGCTTTTGTTCCATTGACTAGAAGACCCAATAGTGAAAAGATTCTCCCCAAATCTTAATAAAAATCCCACGGTTTCTGTGTCGGAACCTTGGCAAGCTGATTCTAAAATTGCTCTGGAAGTGCAAAAAGCCAAGAATCAACAAAATTCTTGAACAGCAACAAGGTAGGAGAACTTGCTCTACCAGACATCGGTACCTCTTACAAAGTAGCAGTCATTAAGGTGGTGTGGTGCTAATGCAGAAAGAGACAAAGAGCCCAAGGGGACAGGGTTGACGGTCCAGAAATAGCCCCCACACATCTGGATGCTTGCTGTGTATAAGGGGTGGCCTGCACATAGTGGGAGGAGGGAGTTCAGGGATCGCTGGCTGTCCACATGGGAAGAAGGTTGACTTGGACCCTTACCTCACACCATACATCAACATTTCATTCTTGGCATTCCAGGCAATTGAAGGCTAATGGAGAGAAGTAAAACTATTAAGACTTTCTGACTGAATCTGAAAGAATATATTCATGACCTCAGGGTTTGGAGGGATTTTCTAAAATGCAAGCAGTAACCGTAAAGGAAAAGACTGATTAATTTAATTACATTAAAACTGAGTCCTAATCATCAAACAACACATCTAAGAGTAAAAAGGCAAAACCACAGGAGAAGAGTACCCACAAAATATAAAGAATTCCCGCAAATCAATAAGACAAATGTCAGCAGCCACAGAAGAGTACCCACAAAATATAAAGAATTCCCGCAAATCAATAAGACAAATGTCAGCAGCCACAGGAGAAGAGTACCCACAAAATATAAAGAATTCCCGCAAATCAATAAGACAAATGTTAGCAACTTAACGCCAAAGGGGGCGACAGACAAGCACATCGCAGAAGAGGAATCCAAGTGGCTGACGAACATGTGGAAAGGTGTCGTGCCTGACCGGCAATCAGAGAGATGTAAATAAACTCAGGGAGCTCGCAGCCCATGGGGGCGAGGGCCGACTTCCAGCAGGAAACCGCACAGACATTACTTAGTCACACCCTGGAGAAGGGCTCCGAGGGAAGGGCTGTTTGCCCGTGACATTCTCGGAGAGCACAGGAAAAGTGACGGGTAAGTCTTGAAGAATGCGTGTGCATTCAAAGGCTCTCAGGCCTGGGACCTGGCGGGAACATTTACAGCCCCCATTTTAGAGACTCGGGGCTGAGATTCAAGTACCCTGGGTTATATTATTCAGTCGTCAAGTGACAGAGCTAGAACTTCATCCAGGACTCAAATGTTCTTTCAAAAAAAGAAAAAAAAAAAGGAAAGGAAAAACGAGCACAAATACATATTTCTACGTCTGCATCACTTGTATACAGAAGGAAGGAACAGCAGAGCAGTGGCTGGAAAGTGGGACTGCTTTCCAAACATCCGAGATGACAAGTGCTATCTCCAAAGCCCCAGGGCCAAGGGTGAGCCACCTGACCCCTGACAAAGGCCCAGCCCTGGTGTTTTAGGAAATTAAAATGTGCACACCAGTTGGCTGCTGGGAGCGGGTGGGGCCTGCACCTGCCAGAAAAGAGTGTGTGACGTTTGGTTTCATCCTGAGAACAGCACAGAGGGTCCCCGCAGCAAGGGGCAAAGACAGGGGCTCCACAGGTTGGTTTCTCCAAGTCAACAGGAATGGCACTGCTTTGCCCAGCTTCTGTGTCAGAGACTGTGGGGTATGCCTCCCCCCACCGCAGGCAGGCAGCAATCAAGGCTGCAGACCCTCCCCGTTACCCAGCTGCAGTCACAGCCTGGTCAGGCCCCTGCAAGAAGGTACAGGGAGCGTGGCAGGGGCTGGGGGGTAGATGTGAATCCTTGGCAGACACAGTGGCATGCTGCCCCTTCGGGCAAAGCTCTGTGCTAAGTGCTGTGTCCCAAGAGACCTGGCTTGTCATCCCCAACTTCAAGGAGACTGAGATGGGTGTTTTACAAAGATGTGCAAAAACCCACAGCCCTGGCCTCGCAAGTGCAGAGCGGGCCGAGCCCATGGTGGACTCATCGAGGCAACTCATCTGGACACCCAGGCCCCGAGGAGGGCACCGGAGCTACGCTAGGTGAGCCATCTGGAGTGCCAGACCTTGGGGAAAAGAGCACTGCATCCTGGCGACAATGAAGCCACACTTTCATAAGACAATCCCAGTTGTCAATGCTTTAATTCCTTGGCTGCCTTTGCCTTGTCAAGGCCAGAATCTGGGCCTAAGTTTTCAGGGCAGAACAAAACAATTTTGTTTTCTAGGAAAATGGGAGGTCTGGGATGGCGAACGCAGCCTCTGGCGTGGCGACTACCACAGCTGGAGACACCGGCTGCCAAGCCTCACCCTCTCTCCAGAGAACAGGAACCAAACAGCGCAGCATGTTTCCTTCCAGCCAGTGGCCCTGCTTAGCAGGGTGATTTGAAAATACGGGCACAGAAAAAAGACTGGAAGGAAACTGATCAAAATATTAACTATTTGTCTTTAGGTGAAGAGACTGGATGATTTCCATCTCCTTCCTTACTGCGTTCTATCTCGGATGGTACTTTCTCAGGTCAGGAAACAGTGTTTTGTGGAAGTCTCCCACATCTGGGCCTTGCCCCGTCCCACGGTCCTGCGCATCTCGTCCTGGAGTGACATCAGAGTATGTCGGAGCATCTTCTGTCCTTCCACCTGGCCTGGAACTGCCCGCGTGCCTGAACAGAGCCCTCTCCGACCGCGAACGTCCCCAAAACCTGCTCCCAGGAGCACCTGGTCTCACTTCTTTCGACTCTCCATCGAGCCCCCGCCCCCTGCCTATTCCAGCAAGTCCAGCTTATCCTCAACACTGGGACACACTTGGCTTGCACAAGATGCGTGAAGGGAATTCCCATTTCCCCATTTGCTGCTTCAGTCATGACCTCATTTCATTGTCACAGCAACTCTGTGGGATGGCAGCTTTGATTCCCATTTCTAGACAAGCAAACAGGTTAAAAAGGCTAAAAACTCATGCTCTGGGTCACACAGACTAGGCCAGGACTTCAGCACCAAGTCAAACTGGCTGTAAGGCCCCAGCCCATCCCCACTGCCCTCTGCCCCCAGGAGAGTCCCTTCTGGTGTCTGGGTCTTCACCTAGCCCTCCCGCTGGTGACTGATTAAAATCCTGCCTAATCTCCCAGGTGTAACCCAAGTCCTTCACAAAGCTTTCCAAGGCTCTAGAGACTGTCCCCTCCTCTGGCTGGGTGCAGGGCTTATGTGTGCCTGGACCGCAGGTCTGTGCATGTTCCTTGGCACGGGGACCTTGCCTTCCACCTCCCCCGTATCCCTCCGGGGCCTGGTACAGGCGTGTTCCCCAAGCCAGCTCTCTCCACAGGGATGAACAGAAGCTGCCCCTGTCCTTCCCAAGTCAAAGCCCCTTCCCACCCACCCGCCTCGCCCCCACCCCCCAAATCCACCCCCTCTTGGCGGATTTGCCAAAGCCCTGCAGATCCTGCACTGTGAACGAGAACCCCCTCCCCAGGGCATCCGGACAGCTGCAGCCAGACCCTGCGTGACATTGCTGAGCCTCGGCCCCAGGTCTGTGCCAGCTGCCCATGCCCGGCTCACAGACCACGAGCCAGCACTGCCGCGTCGCCACCTGTGTCTCCACTCAGAGGCGAGAAGTAAGGGACACGGACAGAAAGTGTAAAAGCCATTCCCACAACAGCTGCCAGGAACGGGGCAAAGAGGGGAGTGAAAATGCATATTCACAGCTGGCACCCGGTTCCGCTCAGGGAAATACCTTGCTTGAGTGGACACCTGTTGTTTGTGCCTCTCCAGCAGCGAGGCCTGGCCTCTGGGAACAGCTTCTCGAATCTTCCTTGGGGGGCTGCTCTTTCCCTACTCCCAAGGCTGCAGGATTCAGGTACTCGCTGGCCATCCTCAGAGAGGGCCTGTGGCCCAGGCCTTGGCCTTCAGAGGCACAAAGGCAGGTCTGAGGATGGCTGATCGCCCTGCTGGGACCCATGAGAGCCTGGCCCCAGACTCTGGCACATATGATGGGGAAAGAGGTGGCCTCTTTCTGCTGGGTTTGCTAAGCTGGTGGCCACCTTGCCCCCTTCAGAAAGTGGCTGCCTGAGGACACAGCCATCCCAGGGGGCAATGGGGAGAGGGAGGGGGAGAGAAGAGGGAACGAGGCGGGTGGGCGGAGAGCACAAAAGGGGAGAGTCAGAGCAGCAAACGGGATCATCGCAGCCCCGGGGTCCAGCTGTGTCTGAAACAGCTGGGTCCAGTCCTGTGAGCCAAAAAATGTCCCTTTTGTGCTTCAGCTAGATTGAGTTGGGGTTCCATCATTTGTTACCAAGAGAATCTTCAAGAATGTGTGTGACAAACTTGGAGGTGAGGCATGAGCCCAAGGGGATGGGTCTGAGGAGTCAGAGTTACACAAGAGCTGAGTTACTCGCACGTCCCGCACGGTGCCTTGGGGGGTACGAGACAAAAGCTGGTGGGAGGAAGCTACCTCTGTAACGGCCCAGGGAGCTCTCAGAAAGTGGCTCCCTAAAGCTGGAGGCTGGCTCTCTACTGCTGTGACGCTGCTGTAAGGTTGCTGAAAGCAAACTGTGGAACGTGCTGGGTCTCACATCCACTCAAGGGCACGCAGCGTGGATTGGACACGAGCACGACGGTGATGTGGACAGAGTCAAAGGTGACCCTGGGAATCCTGACCGACCCTGGGGAGGACGCCGGGCTTCCTACACTCCCAGGGATGAGGGCACCGGGGACCCTTGCCCCCAGCGCTGCCCCTCACCACGGGGCTCGCAGGCCTCGGCACACACAAATCTGAGAGGGAACGGAAATGGTTCTGCGGGACCAAGGGCGGGGTCCAAAGAGCGGGGGCGCTGAGGGAGACAAGCAGCAACTGAGCCAGGACAGGGTCAACCCCAAGTGAGTACAGGAAACGGAAGGGGAGCCACGCAGCCACCCACACGACTCGGTCGACCCTCCGGGGTCTCCATGCTCTGGGAAGTCACCGTCCAGGTTTCCTAAGACACAGTTCCAGGGGACGGTTCCCGGCAGCTAGAGCAGCCCCGGGAAACGTTAATATACAATGGAATCTGGGTTAAGCAGTGTCTTCTCCAAGAGTTGAGCTCACAGGACATTCCCAAGAAACCTCTGGAGAGGTGGGGAGGAAAGTTTCTGGAGGTCTTTGGATGAAGAAAACAAAAAAAAAAATGGCCTTGATTTTCAAGGCGAAATTACAGAGGAAGAAAAAAATGTTTTTAATCTAATTAAGAGCGATCTTTTCACCTTCATCACAACACCGCGGAAATGTGCCAGTTCTTAACTTCACACAATAATCAAAGCAATTAGTGAGGGAGAAGCCTTGGAAACCGGTGCAGATGTTCTCAGAATGTTTAATGGGGAAATGAGTTGCAGGCCTCGTTCTCAGTATCCGGCTCCAGGCCCTGGCTACCAAATCCAGACATCTGCTTGGGCCCCACCCCCAGGCCCCGAGGGCGCGGGCTTGAGAAACACAGGTCCCTTCCCAGGCCGCCTCCCAGCCAGGCCAGATCCGGGGCCGAGAGGCTCCCCATGGCTCCCCAAGCCGGAGCCTGGACACAGTCAGAGCCACCCCAGAGCTGGGGGCGGGGGGAGGCTTAACATCAAAATTATGTTAACAACTGATGTCAAAAATAATCAGCTCAGCCCGGCTCCCCCACCCGGTCCCTGCTGGCTGCAGGAGCACACCGGGAGGCAAGGAGAGGGCAAGGGGCCCTGCGGGGGACTCTCGGCTCTGACACCACCCCCACCGAGTTTGCGCAAACACCACTTCAGGAAGAGACATGGTGGCCTCTGTCTGGTGTGGCCCCGGAGTCCCCATTCCAATGCTGCTGGCCTCCTAGTGGGTCGAACATGAGGAAATTTCCAATAATCAGAAAAAACGTGGAGAAACGAGGACGGCGCCTACTGAGGAAGCAGCCTTCTGCAGACAGCAGAGGGCCACGTGGCTGGTGTTAACTGGCTGTGGGAGACCCGAGACCCCAGCTGGGTCAGACAGCTTAGCGAATCTCGGAGACCCCGCCGTATGGCAGGCGTCAGGGACGCAGAGGTAAAGAACACATGATCCCTGTTCTCAAGGACACACAGGCAGCACAGGGGCCCCACCCATGTACCCTCAGCACTCACGTTCCATAAGCACCAAAGGCCTCTTAATGCAATCCCGCCAGATGCTTTCCCGAGCGCTATCTCTGACCTCGGGGGCCTGCTGAGCCACACACAGGGCAGGCCAGAAGTGACGCAGAACGAACCCCCCGAGAGGCGGCTCTCGGCAGTGAGAGATAAACACCCTAAGCTCCTTGAGCAGCTGGTGGGACAGCTCTGCGGAGTGATCTCTGCAGCTTCCCAGCCGCCCACCACAGAGCTCTCCCTCGACGAGCGACTTGCAACACGGATTCCCAGGCTGGGCTCGAGATCCAGGGAAACCGACCCACGACCGTGCGACGGGAAGCTGCTGGCGCGCTTTCAGTAGGAGAGCAGCAAGGTCTCCTCTAAAGAACTCCCTTGGGCTGCCGTGTGGAGAACGGAGGAGAGAAGGCAGGAGCGGAAGCAGATCGGCGAGGAGGGGAGGGGAACGGCCCAGGCAGAGAAGTGGAAGCAGCTCTGACCAGGGAGGTGGCTGCAGAGAAGGCAAGGAGCGGGCAAAGCCCAGAAAGTTGACAAGGGCTGCTGATGGATCAGACACAGGCTCTAAGAAAAAGGCGTACTTTTAAAAGGTTTCCAGGCAGTTTAGGGAACAACAGCATGTCGCTCCCCTTCCCTCTGGTTCCAAATCTCCATACTTGTCCTCCCCCGCAAAGCATAAAACCAACAAGGAGTGCAAATAAAAGCACACACGACCCATGCCTTTGGCAGCACTAGGAAACAGAGTACCGTGGCCTTCGAATTACCTGTGAATGGAGAAATGAACCAAAGTCCAACAGCGCTACAGCCACCTGCCCATCACGGCAAGACTCCAGATGAAAAGTCAGGAGATGAGGCTTAAAATGCCCAGTCCAAACACATTAGGAAAGCGAGTGACCTCAGCAAAAACAGAGGGGTAGGTACCTCTGAGGAGCCTTCCCTTCACAGAAACGTTGAGAAATGAAGTAAAATCTGTCAGAGTCAACTTTGTCAGAACTCTAGAAAGCAGTCAGAAGTTTACGGCACCCAAGTGAACGCCCAGCCGTGAAACAGGCAATTTAAAAATGATAGGAAAGCTCTGTGGCATTTTTACTTGTCTTTGCAACACCCCGTCCCCCACTCACTAGCAGTCTTGAAGATGGCTGCCCACATGCCCCGTATGGGACCCTGATCCCTGGTTCTGGCGGGAGCAGAGCAGATCTTACGCTCAAACAATGTGTCTGTTTTGTATTGTCTGGAGGCTGCCTGAAGGTGATTGCCCTTGTTTCCTCTACAAGGGAGCTCTCAAATGAAAACGGTGGACATGCCTTGAAAACACTGTAAGGGAGTCAAACCAATCACAGCCACCTGGGGAAAAGATTACAGTTAAGGCGTACAATAGAGCACTGAAAGCCTGGGAGGAAGAGCTGGGGAAAGAGTGTCTGAGAAATCAGGCCATTCTAAGACACCTGTGTAACACTGAAAACTCGAGAAAGTCAAGAGCATGCCCAGGGCAGGATGCATGCTCAGAAAAGTCCTAAGAACACGCTAAGCTTTCACTTCTGACTGATCTCTGTGCCCACCTCCAACAGGAAGTGAAGGCGGAGAGAGAGTTGTAAACAGCCTGGCCAAATCTTGAAGGATTGCCCCAGCACGTAGCTAAACTGCAAAGGCTGGGAGAGTTCTTTCACTTTTTTCCTTCCTCTCCCTCTCTCGGACTCCTGGCACTCAAGGAAGTCTCTGTCAAAACAACAGCTGAACACAAGCGGAACAGTGGCTTTAGAAACCACACATGGCAAAGAATACAGATGTCAAAAAAATAGAAGTCACTAAACAGTTACAGCTCATAGCAAGGAAAAAAGAATCCCGAGAAGGGGAAAGAATCTACTGGCTAGAGTTACTATATATAATATCCAAAATAGCCAGTTTTCAACCAAAAATTATGAAATATGTGAAGAAACAAGAAAGTATGGCTCATTCACAGAAGAAATTAACAGAAACCATCTCTGAGGAAGTACAGACACTGAGCTTACTAGATAAAGAGTTTAAATCAACTTTCTTAAATATGTTCAAAGAACTGAAGGAACTCATAGACAAAGAACTAAAGGAATGATGTATGAATGAATAGAGAATGTCAATAAAGAGAGAAATTATAAAAAGGAATTAAATTCTGGAAAAGTATAACAATTGATGTGAAACACTTACTAGAGGGTTTCATTAGCATATTTGAGCTGAAGAAAAAATCAGGGAACTTGAAGATAGGTCAATCTATATTATCCAGTCTGAGGAGCGGAAGGAAAAATGAACAGATCCTCTGGGACCTGTGGCATATCATCAAGCATAACAACATATCCATAATGGGAATCCCGGAAGGAGAGGTGAGACAGGAAGGGGAAGGAAGAATATTTGAAGAAATAATAGCTGACCTCTCAAATTCGATGGAAGACATGAATCTAAACCTCCAAGAAGCTCAGTGAATTCCAAGAAACAAATCATAATCGAACTGTTGAAAGATAACGACAGAACTGTGAAAGGAGTGAGAGAAGTGCCTCATCACATACAAGGGTAGTCAGTAAGATTAACAGCAGGTTTCTCATTAGAAAGCATGGAGGCCAGAGGGGAATGGGATAAAATTTTTAAAGTGTTTAAAGAGGAAAACAAATATCAAAAACTGAGTTAAGGATTTTTTTTTAAAGATTTTTTTTCTAGATGTGGACCATTTTTAAAGTCTTTACTGAATTTGTTACAATACTGCTTCTGTTTTGGTTTTATGGCCACGAGGCACGTGGAATCTTAGCTCCCCGACCAGGGATCGAACCCACACCCCCCTGCATTGGAAGGTGAAGTCTTAACCACTGGACCGCCAGGGAAGTCCCGAGTTAAGAATTTTATATCTAGCAAAATTATTTCAACAGTGAAGGAGAAATTAATATGTTCTGAGATAAACAAATGCTAAGGGAGTTCCTCGCTAGCCGACTTGCCCTACAAAAAGTGGTAAAGAGAGTCCTTTAGGCTGAAATGAAAGGACACTAGAAAGTAACTCAAACCCATACAAAGAAGTAAAGAATTCCAGAAAAGGTAACCACATAGGTAAACATAGAAGCCAGTATTATCATATCCTTAGTTTATAATTCCTCTTTATTTCCTACATGACTTAAAAGACAAATACATAAAACAATATCTATACATCTATGTTATTGGGAACACAATGTATAAAGAAAGGTATAATTTCTGACAATAACAACATGAGGGGGATGGAAGTGTATAGGAGGTGACTTTTTGTACTGAGGAAGAAAGTCAGTTCATCAAGATGTAACAATTATAAACATGTACACATCAAACAACAGAGCCCCAAAGTACATGAAACAAACATTGACAGAACTGGAGGGAGAAATAGACAGTTCTACAATGATAGCTGGAGACGTCAATACCTAACACTCAATAATAGATAGAACAACCAGACAGAAGATCAGTGAAGAAACAGAAGACTTGAACAACACTATGAACCAAGGAGACCCAAGAAACTTATGTAGAACACTCCACCCAATGACAGCAGAATACATTCTCCTCAAGCGCACACGGAATATTCTCCAGAATAGATCACATGTTAGGCTTCAACACAGTCTCAGTAAAATTTTAAAAACTAAAATCATACCAAGTAGCTTCTCTAACCAAAATGGAGCGAGGCTAGAAATCAATAATAGAAGGAAAACTAGAAAATTAACAAATATGTGAAAATTAAACAACACACTCGTTAAAAACTAATGAGTCAAAGAAGACATCACAAGGGAAATTAGAAAATATTTTGAGATGAACAAAAATGAAAACACAACATACCAAAGCCTTTGGGATGCAATGAAAGCAGTGCTCAAGGAGAAAAATATAGCTATGAATTCCTACATACAGAAAGAAGAAAGAATTTCAATAACCTACCTTTACAGCCTAAGGAACTATAAAAAGAAAAGTAAACCAAACCCAAAGTTAGCAGAAAGAAGAAAATAATAAATGTGAGCGTGGAGAAATGAATAGAAAAACAAGAGTCAACGAAACAAAAAGGTGGTTATTTTTGAAAAGACCAACAAAGTTGACAAATGCTTAGCTAGAATGACTAAGAAAAAACAAGAAGATGCAAATAAAAACATAAACGAAAGTGGGGACATTACAATTGACCTTACAGAAATAAAAAGAATTACAAGAGAATACTATGAACAACTGTACCCCCCCAAATTAGATATTAACCAAGATGAAATGAACAAAATCTGACTCAAGAAGAAACAGAAATTCTGAACAGACTTATAACAAGTAAAAAGTATGAATCACTGGGCTTCCCTGGTGGCGCAGTGGTTGAGAGTCCGCCTGCTGATGCAGGGGACACGGGTTCGTGCCCCGGTCCGGGAAGATCCCACATGCTGCAGAGCGGCTGGGCCCGTGAGCCATGGCCGCTGAGCCTGCGTGTCGGGAGCCTGTGCTCCGCGGCGGGAGGGGCCGCAGCAGTGAGAGGCCTGCGTACCGCAAAAAAAAAAAAAGTATGAATCACTCAGTAATCAAAGATCTCATAGTAAAGAGAAGTCTAGGACCTAAAGGCTTCACTGGTGAATGATACCAAACATGTAAAGAAGAATTAATACCAGTCCCTCAAACTCTAACAAAAAAACAGAAAGGAGGGAACACTGCAACATATTCTATGAGATGAATATTACTCTGATACCAAAATCACACAAATACACCACAAGAAAGCTAGATACCAATATCCCTTATAGATTCAAAAACAAACAAACAGAAAACCCGGAAGAAAATACTAGTAAACCAAATCCAGCAGTATATTAGAAGAACTATATCCCATGAGTAAGTGGGATTTATCTCAGGAATGGGAGGGTGGTTCAACATAAGAAAACTCAAAGTAATACATCAGAGTAATAGAATTATCTCAGTCAACACAGAGAAAGCATTTGACAAAATCCAACAACCTTTCAAGATAAAAATTCTCACAAAATTGGGAAAAGAAGGGATCTTTCTCAACATGATAAACAGCATTTACGAAAAGCCCGTAACTAACATAATAATGGTGAAAAGACTAAAAACTTTTCCCCTAAAACCAGGAACAAAAGGATGCCCATTTTTACCACTGCTTTTCAACAGTGTACTAGAAGTTTTAGCCATAGCAATTAGGCAAAAAAATAAATAAAAAGCATCCAAATTGGAAAGGAAGAAGTAAAATTATTTTTATTCACAGATACGATCCTACATAGAAAATCCCAAAGAATCCACAAAAGAAGAAAAAAAAAAAAACCCAACCTATTAGAACTAATAAACAAATTCAGAAAACTTGCAGGACGTGGTCAACACACAGAAATCATTGGTGTATCTATACACCAGCAATGAACAATCCGAGAAGGAAATTTTTAAACAATTCCATTTACATTAGCATTAGGAAGAGTAAAGTACCTAGGAATAAATTTAACAAAGAGGTGAAAGACTTCTAGGCCAAATACTACAGAACTAATACAAATGAAAGACCTAAATAAATAGAACAACATCCTATGTTCATGGACTGGAAGACTTAATATTGTTAAGACGGCAATGTTATCCAGTGATCCACAGACTGAATGCAATCCCTATCAAAATTCTAATGGTCGTTTTTGCAGAAATGAAAAAATTGATCCTAAAATGTCTATGGAGGGTAAGGGGCCTAGTATAGCTTAAAAATTATTGAAAAAGAACCAACTCAGAAGACTCACACTTCCCAACTTCAAAACATACACAGGGCTATATTAATCAAAATAATGTGGTACTGGCATAAGGGTAGACATTTAGCCCAATGGAATAAAATAGAGAACCTAGAAATAAACCCTCATATATAGTCAACTGATACTCAATAAAGGGTACCAATTCCACTTGATGGTAAAAGAACAGGCTCTTCAACAAATGGTGCTGGGGCAACTGGACAGCTGGACACAGGAAAAAGAATGAAGTTGGACACATACCCCATACCATATAAAAATTATCTCAAAATGGATCGGCCACCTAAATATAAAAGCTAAAACCACACATTTCTTAGAAGAAAACAGAGGTAAATCTTTACGACCTTGGATTATGTGCTAAATGCCACTGAATTGTTTGACTTTAAAATGATCATGTTATGTAGATTTCACCTCATTAAAAAAAAAAATAGGGGCCACAGAAGACTTCAAAGAAGCACAGACACAGTTCCCCCCCAGGAAAACAAAGTCCAGCATTAGGTGTCAAAATGGAGAATGCAGGACAGAAATAGGCAGTTCACAGCAACAGCAACAAGGAAGGGCTTTGAAGTGAATGGTTAGAAGTGGCAATCTCAGAGAATCACGTCTTGGGGAGGCTCAGGTAAACAGAGAAGTGGCATGACCATGAAGGTAAAGAAGGAGATAAGAGCGGGAAGTGAAGGAGACCCCTGCAGGAATTAAAGAAAAGCAAGACATGGAAGTTACCTCACACACATACCCCAGGACAGCAGCATCTGGAAATGCAACTGCCTAAAAGAGGACAAGCCTGAAAGAAGACGGCACTTTTGTACTAGGAACTCTGACCACTAAGTACATGGGAATATAAGTAAGCAGACTACATTCATATAATACTACTGTGAGAAAAAAACGTATCAGAAAATGAGAATAAAAGCTTTTCTGCTTATAAAAGTCTCCTCCAAAATCTAACCATAAAGTTGAAGAAGACTATAAATAACATTCCCAACCAAGATAAATATTTTCAACATTTGGGACATGAAAACATACCTGAATCAGTAATAAGATCACTTAAAAACAGAAATGGATAAAAATAAAAATGAGAAATGACTAAACTAAAGATAGAAATAGATGAAAAGCATGAAAACAGCTAAGATAATTAAAATGAGAGAAAGACAGAAATAGCATCAGAGTGACCAGGGTTGAAGTGGAAGATAGGCAAAGGGGGTCCAATGTGCATATAACTCAAGTCTCTGAAGAAGAAAAGAAAAACAATAGAAATACTATTTAAAGGCATATGTTAAAAATTCTATAAATACAATAAAATCTAACACATTGAAAGGACCCACGTGGGTACCAAGGAAACTGACCTGGAACAATCAACTCTGAGACACTTCCCGGTAAAACTACTAGACTTTAAAAATAGAGGAGAAATCCTTAGGGCCTCCAAGCAAAAGACGACATAACAAAGGTAACAGACTTAACAAAAACAATATACAAAGTGGAGCAGAATTTTCAAGAAACTTAAGGAAGTACTACAAACCCAGGATTTTATATCCAGTCAAGCTGAACTTCATGTATCAAGGTGATAGAAAAACAGTTTTACATATGTACAAAATACTGTACACAGGAGCCCTTGCTAAGCAAGGCTTAGAGGATAGGCTTCATCCAACCATGAGGAGACTGGAAAAACTCTGGCAAAAGAATTGATGGTAAACATTCTATATATTTAGTTATAGAACTAGATGAAGACCTGGAGAGAGTCATGGCTGAATAATAATACACGAACATTGTATGTCCCTGCAAAAAATAGAAAGAATACAAATAAATAGAAAGAATACAAATCTGGGAGGAAAAGGAAGAGACAATGAAACAGTGTATACATAGTAAGTATGTATTAGATGGAGTGTATAAAACTGACTTATACATCTAATAGATAGGAATCCATGTGGCATACCAAATAGGATAAAGAAAGAAAAAGGGGGATTAAACCAAGATTAGTAATACAAAGGAAACCATTAGTTAAAAAAAAAAAAGTATAAACATCCTTAAATACCAAAATAATTTATGAAAAAGCAAGGCAGACACACAGAGCAACAAAATCAGTATGTCATAATACGGGCAATAATTGCAACATGTGATAATATAAAAGGAACTGAGATCAAATTTATCAGTCATATTAATAAATGTGAGTTAAAAACATGCTTTTCCAAAGAAAAATATATTCAAATTGGCTCATAAAGTAAAATCAACTCCATGCAATTTTTAAAACTCAGACATCTAAAATTCAGTGATTAAAATGCTGAAAAATGCAGGAATGGATAAGATTCACCAGATAAATGTAAACACCAAGAAAACGGGTTACGATTCTGGCATGCTGAAAAAGTATAATTAATGTTATAAAAGCTTAAATGGGACAAATAAGGATCCTTTATAATGCTAAAAGCCACATTTCATAATGAAGTTACAACAATTATGAATAACTATGCAATAAATACCACCTGCATAAAACAGAAACTACTAGAGATGCAGGGAAAATATAAATACATTAATAAGGCAAGAGTCACATTCTACTTCATATGACAGACCAAGTGGATGGATAAACAAAGCAAGGATATAAGGGATCTGAAGAACATAATTCACAAGTCAGCTCTTTTGTGTATATATATATATGGAACAGGAGACCACGGCAACAGAGAATATTCCTTCTTGAGCACACATTTATAAGTCTGAATACACAGATCAAGAAAAATACACAAGTTACCCATTCAAAAAGCTAAAAAAACCCCAAACCTACAGTAAATCAAAGGAAAGCACAAAGAAGAAGATAGCAAAGACAAAAGCAGAAATTAATGAGGCAGAAACTAGTAAAATAGTAAAACCAAATTAATAAAATAAAAATCCTGGTTAAAAAAATAGACAAACTACTATTTAATTAAGGAGAAAAGAGAGAAAGCACAAATATGCAGAAGTAACAAGAGGAAGTAACTATTGTTGTGGAGGAAATTCATAAATATCGTAACAGACTACTTGGTACAATTACATGCAAAATATTTGTAAAACCCAGATGAAATGGGTAATTTCCTTGCAAAACACAATTTATCTAAAATCGATCTCAGTAGAAATAGAAAGCTTAAACACCTAATTTCCAAAAAATAAACAGAAAATTTTATCAAGGAACTACCCTAAAAGAAAGTGTGATATCCATTAGATTTCACAGGAGAATTCTACCAAAATCTTTCAGAGAACAAACAGTCCAAATTTTGCATGCATTGTTCCAGAGCACAGAAAATGAAGGAAACCTTCCAAATATACTTTATAAGCAAATGTAACACTGATATATAAACCTGATAAAAATAGGACATAAAAAGACCAATATTATTTATGAATGCTGATACAGAAATCCTAAGTATTCCCCCATATTAATAGGTTTGAGAAGAAACATGATTACCTCCAGGAATTCATCATGCATTCCTAACTAAACTCTTGTGAAAATACAAATGGATGGACACTTCCTTGATAAAACTACACAAATACTAGGAGAAAAGAGGTGTGCATTCCTCTACAAACTAAGCATAGGAAACAGGTTTCCCCACTGTGACTAAAAATCTAGATGTAATAAGAGAAGATAAATAAATTTGACTACAGATTTACTAAACCTTTAGCATAGAAAAAAAACTTAATCAAAAGACAATGACAAAAATGGAAGGAAATCTTTGCAACAGAAGGCTAATGGCCATGATATACACAAAATTTTTTAAAATGTAGGGAGTAAAGAACCAAGACGACTATAGAAAAATAAGCAAAAGGTATAAACAGATATTTCAGGAAATGGTATATAAAAATGGCCCTTAAACTTATGAAAAGACTGCAATTTCATGGGCTTCCCTGGTGGCGCAGTGGTTGAGAGTCCGCCTGCCGATGCAGGGGACGCAGGTTCGTGCCCTGGTCCGGGAAGATCCCACATGCCGCGGAGCGGCTGGGCCCGTGAGCCATGGCCGCTGAGCCTGCGCGTCCGGAGCCTGTGCTCCGCGACGGGAGAGGCCACGACAGTGAGAGGCCCGCGTACCGCCAAAAAAAAAAAGGTTGCAATTTCACTCATAAAAAGATAAATGCAAGCTAAATCTAAATTGAGATACCATTTTTTATCTATCAGATCCCACAAAAATTCAAAATCTTGATAACATACTCCTCTAGTGAGACTGTGTGGGAACAGTCTCACACTGCTGGTGTGAAATCGAAATGGCGCCGGCCTTATAGAGGGGAATTTGGCAATATTTAACAAAACTACATGTGTATTTATATTTCAACCTGACAATCCCACTTCTGGGAAATTACCTTAAGGATACGCCTCCAATAATACGCAAAAATAACGCAGGAGATTATTCAGTGCAGCATTATTTGCAATTACAAAATATTAGAGGCTACCCGGAGTGCTGACCACAAAATGATGAGCATAGCTGCTATCCAGAAACTACCTACGCATACAAGCATAAGAGATTGGTTGAAAAGACTGTACTATGTACGCACCAAGGAATATCATGCAACTGTAAGAAAGGAAGAGAAAGCTCTGTATGAGTCGAGATTGAGTGATTTCTAGGAGATACTGCTAGGCGACAAAAGCCAAGTACAAAAGAGCATATACAGAAGACCACAGTTTTTTGTAATAAAGAAGAGGAAATGAGAAAACTATGACGTGTGTTTGACGTGCGCACGCGATCACACACTACTGGTAACCAGAGAACACTGAAACTGGTTACCAGCAAGAGGTGGGGAGAATTAGGACGGGAGGGGTATGGGAAGAAAGGACATTGCTCTCAGTAGACCTTTTTGTATAGGTTTGACTTTGGAAGTAAGTTAATGTTCTACATATACAAAAAACAAAATGAAATCAGCAAGATGTGGGATGCCTCTGGAATGGTGGAATGAGGACCTTCACAAAAGGTCCTTGACTTCTCCCTAGAGAGCAATGACAAAATTGGACAAAGTTTTTAAAAAAAACAGTCATTTCAGAACTCCAGAAGTTAACCAAAGGCATATAACAAACTGAAAGGTGTTTATTCAAGAAAAAACGACTAAACCTTGGTAGGAAGAGCAGGGTCTATGGCAGTATAACTTGGGGCCGCTCCCATCTCCCCACCCAAGCTCAGTAGCCTTAGGAACTTTCAGTCTCAGTGCCAACAAAGAGGGATAACTGGATTTGGAGCTCCACGGAAAAACCCCTGCATTATTGTCAAACAGTAGTGATCTCCGTGGAAAATAATTGGGCAAGGCCAACATCACAGCTACTGAAGCCTGCAGTATTGGATGGGGCAAGCCACAGACCAGAAAAAAATTTTGAAGGGATCCCTGAAACCTGGAAGACTGCACGTCCTCTCAAGAGAGACCAGAGAGAACCCTTGTTATCATGTATCCTTGGCTGACTGTGAAACCCTGTGCAAGCAGAAAGTAGAAGCCAGGAAGACTTGTAAACTACCTGAATTTGAATGAATATCTCAACTCATACAAAGATCACCTCAGCAAATGGTAGAAGCCTCATTGGCTCAAGGTGTTTCAACAAAACTGACCAACCAGCCTCACCACAGATCCAGGGGTGACACCAAGGAAGCCAGGCTTAAAAACAAAAATAAGAATTCAAAAACAAAAACTGAGCAGAGACATCAGTGGCCATATGCTGCATGACACACAGACTACACAAACAGTGCAGGCAAGGAATCAACAAGTCAACAAACAAAAAACATAGCAACAACAATCACCCCTGGTTAGGGGGAAGAATGGGAACACAGAATTCCTATATTATATAAAATGATCAATTTTTAACCAAAATTTTTGAGACATGCAAAGAAGCAAGGAGTGTAACCCTTAAACAGAAATAAAGAGCGGTCAATAGCAAGGATCCCTGAGAGGGCCTTCTTAGGCCAAGACTGCAAAGCAGCTTTTGTAAATCTCTTCGAAGAACTAAAGAAACAACGGTAAATGAACGAAGGGAAAGTATGATGACAGAGACTCATCAATGGAGAATATCCATAAAGAGATATGGATTATAAAATAAACCAAGTAGAAATTCTGGAGTTGAAAGCACAACTTAGATGAAAAACTAGGGGGGCTAAACAGCAGATCTGAACTGGCAGAAGAAAGAAAGAATCAGTGAGCTTGAAGATACAGCCATAAAGATGATTCATTCTGAAGAATATAAAAGGATGAAGAAAACTGAACAAAGCCGCTGAGGCTTGCCGGATACCATTAAGAGTGACAATGTACGCATAATTAAAGTCCCTGCAAGGAGACAAAAGGGAGGACAAATATTATTTGAAGAGATAATTTAGCATTCACCTGAAGCACGCTGTTTTCAATTAAGATGCTTACTGTAATCCCCAGACTACACTAATAGGAAAATAACTTTATAAATAGGAAAAAGAAACTAACAAAGAATGGCACACTAAAACGTATCTATTAATACAACAGAACGCAGTAAAGGAGGAAGAAAAGAACAAAATGAGAAGAGACGTGAGACGTACAAAATTCAGAGCAAACGGCAGATGTAAATCCTACCGTGTCAATAATTATGTTAATAACTATAAGTGAATTAAACACTCACTAAAGAAGCAGAGATTGCCAGACTGCCTAGAACGAGAACCAAGTATATGCTGCCTACAATATATAAATTATATATTCAAAGACACAGACAGATTCAAAGAAAAAGGATGAAAAAAGATGACGTGTAAACACTAAACACAAGAACGCTGGAGGGGCTATACTAATTATCACACAGAACAGATTTTAAAATAAACTATATTCCTGGAGACAATGAGGAATTTATAGTGATAAAAGGGTCACCTCATCAGGAAGAAATTAAAATTATAAGATAAAACTAAAAATCATAAAGAAATAAAAAGTATATATGCAACTAACAACAGTCCTAACATACGTGAAATGAAAAATGACAGAACTGATGAAAGAAATAGACAATTCAACAATAATAGACAATTCAACAGTAAAATAAGAGTATAGTTCAAGTTTTTTATATCAAGATTTTTATATCCTTGGACTTTCTATCTTGTTCTGTCAATTAAGAAGAGTGGAGCACTGAACTATTACATAACTACTATTATTGAACGAGGCGGTGGGACACGGGCTATGTGGAACCCTGCTTAACGACCTCGTCTGTTCTGGTGTCAGGGACCCAGTGAGAAGCTCAGTACTCTACGAGGCAGCGTGGTCCGCTGGGGAGGTGATCTCATACCCAACTCAGAAGCAACAAGACAGTGTGAGTTGGTGCCCCCACTTTCACTGGGAAGATGTCCGTGGGACAAGAGGGAAGCTGAACTTCCACTCACCTGTCTACAATGAAGCAGTGTAAGGCACTGCCCTAGATCTTCTGGAGTGGGATTGCTGGGGAGCACAGGGGGAAGCTGTATCTGCATGCTCACCCAGCCCTCTTGCTACACCTCAACAGGAGAACTGTCTGCTAAAAAAAGGACAAGAAACAAACAGATAACCAAAAAAAAAAAAAAAAAAAAAAAAAAGCCACAATCACCACAACAAAAAACCAGAGCCCAATATTAAATTGGATCCAGAGTCTTATAATCTCTACAATTTCCAGGGTACAACTGAAAATCACTCGTCATGAAAGAATCAGGATGGTCACAATATAAATGAAAACAGATAATCAAGAGATGCCGAAACCAAAGTAAATAAAGTGCTGGGATTATCTGAAAAGGACATTAAGAAGTCATCCTAAAAACGCTTTAATAAGCAATTACAAAGCTTCTTGACACAAATGAAAAAGAGGAGAATCTCAACAAAGAATCAGCCATTTCCATTTAACAATGGAAATTATAGAACTGAAAAATACAGTAACTGAGAATAAGCTCACTGGATGGATTCAATTGTAGACAATAGAATCTTAAACTTAAGGCTAGTCAATAGAATTCACTCAAGCTGAACAACAGAAAATAGACTGAAAATAAAAAGTGAACAGTCTCAGTGGCCTGTGTGACCACAGGGAAAGACCCAACATTTGTATCACTGGAATTCCAAAGGAGGGGAGTGAGTGAAATAAAATCTGTATTCAAAGAAGTAATGGCTGGCAACTCCCAAATTTAGTGAACGATAATCTTACAGGTTCAAGATGCCAAGTGAATACAAAGTATAAACCCAAATATACCCCCCAAAATCTATACCAAGACACATTATAAATATATGAAAGCTAAAGACAAAAATTGTTTTGGAAAGAAGAGAAATGACGCAGTGTTTTTAGAGGAGCAATGATTTGAACAGCAGCGGGTTTCTCATCAGAAAACACGGAGACCAGCAGAAGTGGCGTAAAATTTTTCAACTATTAAAGAGCTGTCAACTGTAAATTCTATAATCAGCAAAATATACTTCAGGAATGAAGGGGAAATAGACATTTCAGAAGAAGGCAAACAGAGAATTTGGTGCTAGCAAGCCTACCCTTAAAGAACAGCAAAGGAAAGTTTACAGTCTAACGAGGTGCTTAGTGGATGAGAAGGAAATACGTAAAGACAATTGTATGTTTTAAATGGTGAGGAGAAAAGAAACTAAATGGAAGTAAGGTTTCAATACTTCACTCAAAGAAGTAAAGCACTGATATCAGTAAGTTATGATAAATTACATATTTATACTCAATACCTACGGCACTTACTGAGAAAACCATACAAAACTTCTTACTCCCAAACACTGCAGACATCAAAAGGATAATAAGGGAATATGTCAAACAATTCTACCTACACAAGTTCTGCCAACTTAGATGAAATAGACCAATTCCTCAAAAAGCACAAACTACAATTCACCCACTATGAAATATTTGCCAATTATATACCTGATAAGGGGCTAATATCCAAAACATATAAAGAATTCATACAACTCAATAACAACAAAAACCAATCCTATTAAAAATGGGCAGGGGAATTCCCTGGAGGTCCAGTGGCTAGGACTCTGCACTTTCACCACCAAGGGCCTGGGTTCAATCCCTGGTCAGGCATCTAAGATCCCACAGGCTGCACGGCACAGCCAAAAACAAACAAACAAACAAAAAATGGGCAGAAGATCTGAATAGACATTTTCCCAAAGGAGACTAAAGGATGGCCAACAAGTGCACGGAAAGATGCTCAACATCATTAATCATCAGGGATATGCAAACCGAAACCACAATAAGACTTCGCCTCGTACCTGTCAGTATGGCTATTATCAAAAAGAGAAGCAATAGCAAGTGTTGGTGAGGATGTGGAGAAAAGGGAACTTTTGTGCACTGTTGGTGGGGTTATAAATTGGTGCAACAAGTATGGAAAACAGTATAGAGCTTCCTCAAAAAATTAAAAATAGAACTACCATATGATCCAGGAATTCCACTTCTGGGTATTGATCCAAAGAAAATGAAAACGCTAACTCAAAAAGACATGCGCACCCCATGTTTACTGCAGCATTATTTACGATAGCCAAGAAAACAACTTATGTCCATTGATGAATCAATGGATAAAGAAGTTGTAGTATATATGTACAACGGAATATTATTCATCTATAAAAAGCAATGAAATCTTGTCACTTTCAACAACATGGATGAAGGACATTATACTAAGTGAAATAAGTCAGAGAGAGAAAGACAAATACCTTTTGTATGACCTTTCTCACATGTGAAATCAGACACAAAATGAAACAACAAAAGCGAAATCCACAGGTACAGAGAACATATTGGTGGTTTTCAGAGGAGGGGTGGGGAGGTGGGAGAAATGAGTGAAGGGGAGGTCGAAAAGTAAAAAGAAAAACAAAAATTTAAATTTGCAACTAACATATAAAGACAAAGACAATCAACCAGGAGATACATCCAACTAATAGGAATTCTAGAAAGAGAGTGCAGAGAAAAACATTAAAAGGGAGGAAATTAATAAATAAAACACTGATTTCTCAGAGTAGAGGGATGTGAGAGTCTTCAGATTAAAAGGGCTCACTCACCAGGCGTCTAGCAAAACAGATGAAGGCTAAAACACCCCACTTCTGGGCTTATTGTTGTGACATTTCAAAATGCTAACCATAAATTAAGGGGGGGAAAAAAGTAAGCTTCCAGAGGTGGGGGAAGCAGGTCACCAACAGAAGAATGAGAATAACATTCGCAACCTCCCCCCAAATTTTAAAATAAATAAAATATTATCAAGTAGAATTCAGCAATATATGAAAAGAATTATACACCATGACCAGTGGGATTTATTCTAGGAATGCAAAATTGGTTCAGTATTCAAAATCATTCAATGTAATGCACCAAATTAACAGGTAAATAATAAAGATTACCTGATCATATCAACTGATACACACAATTCATCTGACAAAATCCGTCTCTTCATGATAAAAACTCAGAAACAATAGAAATAAAAGGGCACCTTCTCATTTTGATAAACACCATCTACCAAAAGGAACTTTATCTAACATCATACTGAATGATGAAAGACTGAATGAGTTCCCCTTAAGATTGAGAAGAAGGCAATGATTTTCACTCATCATTCCTATTCAACATACTGCTGGAAGTAACAGCCACTTCAATAGCACAGGAAAAGTCAATGAAAGGCGTACGTACAGGAAAAGAAGAAAGAAAACTGTCACTATTTGAACACGACATCACAGCAAAAATGCTAAAAGCCGAAGACAAGGAGAAAATCTTGAAAGGAGCAAGAGAAAAAAGGGAAAACCAACAAAACTAACAGATGACTTTTCATCAGAAAAAGAAATGGAGCCCAACAGCAGCGGGGCTACATGATCAAAGTGTTTAAAGACAAAGAACTAGCAACCTTACATCCAGAAAGACTATCTCTTGAAAGGAAGGCAAAACAAAGACATTCCCAGATAGACAAAAATAGAGGATTTCTTGTTAGCATACCTACTTTATAAGAACTACTGAAGAAAGGTTTTCAGTGACACCAGATAGCAAACTGAATTCACACATAGAAGAAAACAAAAAGCATCCCTAAAGGCAATTATGTAATTATACAATATAAATTCCTATTTCTTCTTCTAACTGAATTGTAAAGCAACTGTATAAAACAACAGGTATTTAGTTGTATCGTTGGGCCTGAACCATACAGAAATGTAAAATAGTTGCCTTTCTTTTTCTTTCTTAAGTTTTAGAGTATTTTATTATAGAGCAAAATCGAAACGGAGACAGCACAACACAATAGAACAGAAGCAACACAATGGAACATCCCGTGTTTGTAACAGAAAAATTTCAAACAATCCAAACCCCTTAAACGAGATAATGTATGAAAGAAAGTGACATACATTCAGAGGACTGAGATCAAATCAGCTAGAGCTACATGTATCAACCTCATTAAATTATAAAAACACAATAGCAAGTGAAAACAGCAAGTATTGAAAGGATATTTACAGGATAGTACAATTTACCTATTTTTTTAATAATGCAAAAAACTACATATTGTTTAGTGAACATGCACAGGGTGTGATGTGGTGAAAGCATACCCAGAAATGATAATCCCTGATGAACAGAAAAGGTATCGATACCAACTCAAAGTAGGTTGGTTGTTGCAATGCTGAACTGTGCTAAAGAAATGTCAGCAGTTGGTAATCTGAATCCAAAGTAACAAAAGGATAGGGTCAAATATGTTAATTGAGGTTGACCAGACAAACACTATAAATATATACTTGCTTTTCTTTTTATAAGACATAAAGTTATATAAAGTAATCATTATTACACTGTATCGTTGGGTTTATAACATACATAGATGTAATATGTTTAACAATAACACCACAGAAATGGGTAAAACAGAATAAAGCAATATAGGAATAACTTATCTGTATATAACTGGGATTAAGTTGTATAAATCTGAAGTAGATTCTGATAAGTTAAGATGTATATTATAAGAACAGCTACTAAGGAAATAATTCAGTCAAAAATAACTAAAGAAACTAAAAATTTATATTAAGAAATATTCATTAAATGTAAGAGAAAGCAGTAAAGGAGAAATAGAGGAACAAAAACTACATGAGACAGAGAAAACCGAAAGTAAAACTGCTAACAAATCCAACTATATTAATAACATTAAATGTGAATGGATTCAACAATCAAAAGGTAGAGCTTATCAGACTGCCTCATCCAACTACATGCTGGAAGCATACGTTAGATTCAAACATACAAACAGACTGAAAGGAAGAGGATGGAAAAAGATATATCATGCACACAGCAACCATAAGACACTTCGAGTGCTGTATTAAAATGAGACAAAGTAGACTTTAAATAAAATAATGTTACTAGTATTAAAGAGGGACATTTTATAATGATAAAAGGTCAATTCATCAGAGGATATAAACATTATAAACTTATATGCACCTAACAATATAGCACCAAAACACATGAAGCAAAAATTCACAGGCCTGAACAGAGAACGAGCCAATTCAACAATACTTGGAGACTTCAATACCCCGTTTTCAATAATGTGTAGATCAAATAGGCAGATCAATAAGGAAACAGAAGACATGCACAACACTATAAACCACCTAGACCCCACAGAACACTACAAACAGCAGCCACAGAAACATACAGTCTTCTCAAGTGCACATGGTACGTTCTCCAAGATGGACCCTATGCTACACCAGTAAACAAACCTCAATAAATTTTAAAGGGCACTATTAATAAAGAGTATGTTTTCTGAGCACAACAGAATAAAAGTAGAAATCAATAACAGAAAGAAACTTGGGGGAACACATAAATATGTGCAATTTAAACAACACTTTTTTTTTTTTTTTTTTTTTTGCGGTACACGGACCTCTCACTGTTGTGGCCTCTCCCGTTGCAAAGCACAGGCTCCGGACGCGCAGGCCCAGTGACCATGGCTCACGGGCCCAGCCGCTCCACGGCATGTGGGATCTTCCCGGACCGGGGCACGAACCCACGTCCCCTGCATCGGCAGGCGGACTCCCAACCACTGCGCCACCAGGGAAGCCCAACGACACACTCTTAAATAACCATGAATCAAGTAAGGATTCACAAGGAAAATTAGAAAATACTTTGAGATGAATGAAAATGAAGGCACAACGTACCAGAATTTATGGGATACGGTTAAAGCAGTGATCAAAGAGGCTTTTGTGGCTGAAAATGCCCACATTAAAAAAGACAATAGACCTCAAATCAATAACTTAACTTTCCACTTTAGGAGGCTGGAAGAAAAAAGAAGAAAAAACTAAACCTAAAACAAGCAGAAGAAATGAAATACTAAATATCAAGAGGCAGTTCATGAAGTAGAGGATAGAAAAATAATAAAGTCAACAAAGCCAAAAGTTGGTTATTTGAGAAGATGAACAAAATTGACAAACCTTTAGCTAGACTGATGACAGAAGAAGACTCAAATGACTATAATCAGGAATGAAAGAACTTTACAGCTAACCAGCCAGAAATAATAAGGATTATACTAAATGCTCTGAACAATTTTGTGTCAATAAATTACACAACTTAAATAAAATGGACATATTCCTGGAAAGTAAAAAACGACTAATTATAAGTAGAAAATTTGAATAGACCTATAACAAATAAAGAAACTTAATTAGTAATCAAAACCCTACAAAGAAAAGCCCAGCAGGCCCAGATGGCTTCACTGGTATACACTACCAAAAATTTGAAGAATTAATACCAATTCTTTACAAACTCTTCCCCCACCGAAAACAAACATAGACGAGGAGGAATCACTTCCCAACACATTCTTGAGACCAGTGTTACCCTGCTACCAAAACCAGACAAAGATATAACATGAGGAGAGAACTACAGACCAATAACTCTGACGAAAATAGGTGGAAGGTGCTCAACAGAATACTAGCAAATAAAAGACAGCAATAGATAAAAAGGATTATACACTATGACCAAGTGGGATTTATTCCAGGAATGTAAGGTTGGATTAACAACTGAAAATCTAATGCACCAGATCAATAAAATAAAGGACAAAAACTACACGATTATCAAAGGAAGAAAAGACACAGAAAAAAGCATTTGATAAAATCCAACACACTTACATGATGGAAAAAAAAAAAGCATTCAATATACTAGAAATAGAAAGGAACTTCCTCAGCCTCATAAAAGGCATTTATTTAAAAACCATAGCTAACTTCATACTTAATGGTGAAAGACAAAATGCTTTCTTTTTAAGATCAAGAATAAGACAAAGATATCTGCTCTCACCACTTCTACTCAGCATTGTATTGGAGGTTCCATCCATGACAATTAGGCAAAAAAAGAAATAAAAGGCATCCAGTTAGGAAAGAAAGGAGTGCAACTCTCTCTATTCACAGATGACATGATTTTATATATAGAAAATCTCAAGGAATCCACTAAAAAATGACTGTAACTAGTAAATGAGTTTAGCAAGGTTGCCAGATCAGTATCGACTGTATTTCTACACACTTTCAATAAAAAAATCCGAAAATGAAATTAAGAAAACATGACATCAAAAAAGAATAAAGCATAACAATGTGAATGTACTTAATGCCACAGACATGTACACTTAAAAATGGTTAAAGTGGTACATTTTATTTTATATGCATAATATTTTACCACAATAAAGAAAGAAAAAATTCAGGAATAAATTTAAGAAGTGCAAAATATATACTCTGAAAACCATAAAACCTCATTGAAAGAAAGTATCTAAATAAACAAAAGGCATTCCATGTTCATGGATTAGAAGACAATACTGTTAAGATGGGGCTACTCCCCAAATTGATCTGCAGTTTGAACACCATCCTTACCAGAATCCCAGCTGGCTTCCTTATAGAAACTGACAAGTGGATTCTAAAATTCATATGAAAATTCAGATGACCCAGAATAGCCAAAACAATCTTGAAAAAGAATGAAGTTGGTGGATTCACACTTCCCAATTTCAAAACTTACTACAGAGTGTTCAAGACAGTGTAGTTATTGGCATAAAGTAAGACACAGATGAATGGTACAGTATGAGAGTTTAAAAAAATAAAGCTTTGTATCTGTGGTCAATTGATTTTTTTTTTTTTTTTTTTAACGGTACGCGGGCCTCTCACTGCTGCGGCCTCTCCTGTTGCAGAGCACAGGCTCCGGACGCGCAGGCTCAGCGGCCATGGCTCACGGGCCCAGCCGCTCCGCGGCGTGTGGGATCTTTCCGGACCGGGGCACGAACCCGTGTCCCCTGAATCGGCAGGCGGACTCTCAACCACTGCGCCACCAGGGAAGCCCTGTGGTCAACTGATTTTTGACTATGATGCCAAGATCATTCAGTGGAGAAAGAATAGTCTTCTGAACAAATGGTGCTGGAACACCATGAAAAAAATAAAGTTGGACCACTCCCTCATACCATATACAAAAATTAACTCAAAATGTGTCAAAGACCTAAATATAACAGATGAAGCTATATAAATCTCTTAGAAGAAAATGTAAAGGTAAGTCTTCATGACCTTGGTTTGGCAACGCTTTCTAAGATATAACACCAAAAGCAGAGGCAACAAAAGAAAAAAATAGGTATATTGGACTTTATCAAAATTAAAAGCTTTTGTGCTTCAAAAGATATAAAGAAAGTGAAAAGACAACCCACAGATGGGAGAAAATATTTGCAAATCATAAATCTGATAATGGACTTGTGGCTAGAATATATGAAGAATTCTTACATTTCAAAACCAAAAAACAAAGATCCCAATTTTTAAAAATGGGTGAAGAATAGACATTTCTTCAAAAGGAGATACACAAATGGTCACGTTAGTCACAGGCAAATGCTAGTCAAAATCACAATGAGATTCCATTTAACACATACTAAGATGGCTACAATAGTAAATTTTAAAAGATAATAACAAAGCGAGGATATGGAGGAACTGTACAGTGTTCATGCATTGCTGGTATGTAAAAAGGCACACTCACTTTGGAAGACTGTTGGTTCCTAAAAAAAAAAATTAAACATAGCACTAATTTGACTCAGCATTTCTCTCCCACATATGTACCCAAGAGAAATGAAATCATATGTCCACCCAAATAGATGTACACAGACATTCATAGCAGCATTATTCCCAAGAGTCAAGAGGTGGAAGCAACCTAAATGCCTATTAACTGATGAATGGATAAATAAAGTGTGGTATATCCATACAATGGACTATAATTCAGCTATAAAAAGAAACGAAGTACTTTTCCATACTATAACATGGATGAATTGAAAACATTATGCTAAGGGAAAGAAGCCAGGCACAGAGGACCACGTACTATATGATTTCATTTTTATGAAATGCCCAGAATAGGCAAATCCATTGAGACAGAAGGTAGATGAGTTGTTGCCTAGGGCTTAAGGGGATGGAATGAGGGGTGGGGAGGTGATATTTGAAGGGCACTGGGTTTCTTTTGGGGGTGATGAAACTGTCCAAAAACAGATTATGGTGATGGTTGCACAACCCTGGGAATATACTTATAACCATTGAACTGTACACTTTAAAAGGGATGAATTGTATGGTACATGAATTATATATTAATACAGCTGTTGCCAAAAACACTGTTGGAGAAAGTATTCAGGGTCTAGGGTTAGGCAAAGAGTTCTTAGACCTAACATCAAAGGTGCAATCCATTACAAGGATAAACTGGACTTCATCAAAATTAAAAGGAATCTGTTAAAAGGATGAAAAGGAAAGCTACAAATTGGGCAAAAATATTTGCAAACCACAAATCTGACTTAGGACTAGTATCTGGAATATATAAAGACTTCTCAAGACTCCATGTTTAAAACTAATCCAGTTGGAAAATGGGGAAATGATAGGATCAAATATTTCACTGAATAGTATATATACAAATGTCAAATAAGCACATGAAAGGATTTTCAGTATCACCAGCCATTGGGAAAATGCAAATTAAAACCACCACAAGACAGTGCCACACACCTATGAGAATAGGTCAAATGAAAAATTGTGTCAACACCAGAGGCTGACAAGGACGCAGAGAAACTGCATTGCTCATACATTGCTGCAGGGAACATAAAATGGGAACGGCCACTTGAGAAAAGTTTTGCAGTTTCTCAAAAAGCAAACAAACAGAAAAACTAAACATGCAACTACCACGCAACTCCGCAAATACACTCTTGGGCTTTTGTCCCAGAGAAATGAAAACTTATGTCCACGCAAGAACCTGCACACGGGTGTTTACACCAGCTTTACCTGTGTATCAGTCTCCTATTGCTGCTGCGATATATTTCCACAAACAGTGGCTTAAAGCAACACAAATTTACTCTTTTACAGTTCTCGAGGCCGGAAGCCTGACATTAATCTTATAGGACTAAAAAATCCCTGGCAGGGCTTCCCTGGTGGCGCAGTGGTTGAGAGTCCGCCTGCCGATGCAGGGGACACGGGTTCGTGCCCCGGTCCGGGAAGATCCCACATGGCGCGGAGCGGCTGGGCCCGTGAGCCACGGCCGCTGAGCCTGCGCGTCCGGAGCCTGTGCCCCGCGACGGGAGAGGCCACGACAGTGAGAGGCCCGCGTACTGGAAAAAAAAAAAAAAATCCCTGGCAGGGTTAATCAACCCTTGCGGAGCCCCTTGGGGAGCATCTGTTACCATGCCTTTTCTTCTGGGAGCCAAGAGCATCCCTCAGCTCATAACCCTGTCCTCACACCACACTGCAACTTCTCCCCTGCTTTCAGCATCATATCACCTTTCTCTTCTATACTCACATCCCCCTCTGCCTCCTCATGTGGAAGGACACTTGTGACGACACTGGGCCCACCTGGATAAGGCAGGATCATCACCTCTCCATCTCAAGATGTTGAATTTAAGCACATCTGCAGAGCCTCCTTTGTCAGATAAGATGACAGTCACAGCTTCTAGAAACTAGAACTCGGATTCTTCAGGGGCCATTATTCAGCCCATCACAATCTGTCACAGTCCCAAACCGCAAATGACCCACATGTCCTTCAACGGGCGGCCGGTTAAACAACTGCGGTCCATCAACACCATGGCATTCTACTCAGCAATAAAAAATAACTGCCCTATTGATACACGAAACAACTTGAATCTTAAGAGAAGCATGTTAAGGCAAAAGAGCCAATCCCAAACGTCACAGGCTGTGTGATTCCACTTACACAACATCCTCGAAATTACAAAATTGTAGAACCGGAGAACAGATTAGTGATTTCAAGGGATTAAAGAGGGATGGGAGTGGGAGGGAAGTGGGTGTGGCTATAAGGGGGCCACCACCAGGGATCCTTGTGGAGATAGAAATGTTCTGCATCTTGACTGTCTCACTGTCAATGTGCTGGTTGTGACCCTTGAACTATGGAGGGGTTAGGGACGTCGACCCGCTGGGAAGTCAAAAATCCACTTACAACTTTGGAGTTGGGTCTCCAATCTGCAGTCCTGCATCTGTGCATTAAGGAACCATGGACAGTGTAGCACAGTAGCACATACTTATTGAAAAAATATCCATATATACGTGGACCTGTGCGGTTCAAACCTGTGTTATTCAAGGGCCAACTGTTTTAGAAGATGTTACCACTGGAGGAAACGGTGTACAGGGCGCATGGGATCTCTCTGTATTATTTCTTATGACTGCAACTGAATGTCTAAAACTACAAAGTTTAACTTTTTTAATGGGCAAAAGATCTGAATAAACATTTCATCAGAGAAGATATGTATCATCGGCCAATAAGCACACGAAAAACTTCTCAGCATCATCAGTCATTAGGGAAATATGCAAATCAAACCCACAACGAGGGCTTCCCGGGTGGCGCAGCGGTTGGGACTCCGCCTGCCGATGCAGGGGACGAGGGTTCGTGCCCCGGTCCGGGAAGATCCCACATGCCGCGGAGCGGCTGGGCCCGTGAGCCACGGCCGCTGAGCCTGCGCGTCCGGAGCCTGTGCTCCGCAACGGGAGAGGCCACAGCAGTGAGAGGCCCGCGTACCACAAACACACACACACACACACACACACACACACACACACACCCGAGATAAAAACAAAACCCACAATGAGAGAACACTTCTGTTCACCCCTGAGAGGATGGCTATAGTAAAGGAGATGGACAATACAAAATATTGGTAGGGAAGTGCAGGAAGAGGAACTCTCACAGCTTGCTGGAGGGAATGGGAAATGGTACATCCAATTTGGAAAACAGTTCGGCAATTCTTCAAAAACTTAAACACAGAGTTACCATTTGACTCAGCAATTCTACTTCTAGGTATCCGTCCATGACAAATGAAAGTGCGTGTCCACACGAAGATGTGCACGTGAACGTTCATGGACACATTATTCCTCAATGACCCCAAAGGCGGAAACAACACAAACATCCCTCCACTGGTGAATGGACAAACAAAATGTATTCTACCCATACAAGGGAATACTTTTTAGCAATAAAAAGGAATGAAATACTTTTATGTGCTGTGATTTGGATGAACCCCAAAAATATGCTTGAAGAAGCCAGAAGAGAAAAGATTACATTTTATATGATTCCATATATATGAATTGTCCAGAGCAGGCAAATCTACAGAGGCCACTAGAAAGTACATTAGTGGCTGCTGGGAGCAGGAAGAGTAATGAACTATAACTGGGCAGAACGGATCCTACGGCGGGGTGGGAGACGTTCTAACCCTAGACTGCAGAGATAGATGGTACAAGTCAGTAAATTACTAAAATTACACTGAAAATGGGTAAATTTTATGGTATGGAAATTATTCCTTAATAAAGCGTTTTTAAAAACAAGTTAAAAAAAAAGAGAAATGTATACCCAACTAATTTTCAAATGAGTAACATAACCACATTGAAAAGACAGAGGAGGAGGGAGAGGAGAAATCACTAATCCAAGGTGTTTGAAACTGTAGTACTTGACTATATACCCTGAATCTTGAGCAGGGTGGACACTTTTCAGTAGGTTTGATTTTGTAGTGATGAGGACCAAGCAATTAAGAAAGCATTTTAGATGCGCTGTAGGCTGAGCAATGAGTCTGTGTGTTGATGTGGCTGGGAACCAGGCATCTCGCTGTGGACAAGGGGCTTGCAAATAAGGAATAAGCCAGTACGGACGGAGGAGAATTAGAGACACTGGTATGGACCCAAGATTTCTAAAGTGTGCAAATGCTTCTGCGTGTGCATGTCTCTGTGTCCATGTCTACGTATGTAAGGACAACGCGTATTTACATGTGCGTGTATATGCATACATTTCCTTAACTCTGTGCACAGAAAGGGCCTAGAAGAAAAGATACCTAACAGCAATGAGCATACACAGTGCCCAGGTTTTGGTGTCTAGTGATTTCATTCTCCATTAAAAGGAACCAAGGCTCCTGGGAAAACTGGCTGATTCTAGGGCTGGGGCAGAGCCCGAATCCTGTTATACCAGAACATAAAGAACTGCTAAAAGCAAACGAACAACAACAAAACCCATGTCAGATGGACACAGACGCCAGCCTGAAGGGTCTTCCACTGGCCAAATCTGGGACAATTTGAATATCAAAATAATGAAGGACAGTAAAGAATTATAATAAAAAAACCATAAGCCCATGCATATAGACAATCAATCAACAGAAATAAATAAGTGGAAGAGAAGAGAGGTTCCTTCTTACAGGAGAATGTTGAGATATTTTCTCTTGGAATACCATTCTGGCGAGACGGTATTTTTTTTTTTTTTTTCAGTATTTCTGTGGAAGGGGCAGTGGGGTTGGCAAATGAGCATTTTGCAACCACCATAATAAAGTCTGGTTCACGAAAGCCTCTAAATCTTGGAGGCATTTTTTGATAAGGAGCCAGATTATTTGCATAGCCTCAAAGTATGTCCCCCAGATTGTTTATTGGTTCCAAGGCAAAAGAGTGTAACTGTTTAGTAAAACAACTGGACAATGTTTCCAGCGGGTGATTAAAGTTAGGGGCAGATGCCATCATGTGCCTCGGGGACGGGACACCCCCAGGAGGACACCACATCACGTTGGAAGTGTGCACACTGGGAACGCACAACCTGAATCTGACCACGAGGAAACATCAGAGGTGCCTGCCCCCCACCCAAAGTAGCGGGGCTGTACCCTTCAAAAAGGTCCATGTCATAAAAGACAGAAACTGGAAATGTTCCAAGTTAAAGGAGGCCAAAGAGACATGACAACCAAAGGCAATACCGACCCCGGGATGGATCCTGCCTTGGAGGGAAAAAATGCTACAAAGGACATTGTCATGTCAACTGGCAAAGCCGGGATACCGATGTTAGACTGGGTAAAGGACTGCATCAACGTTTAATTGCAGAGTTTGATAACCGTGCTAGAGCTTTAAAAGGGGTCATCTTTATATTTCAAGAAATAAGCAGCAAAATGTTTAGGGGCAGACGGGTGTAGAGTATGCAACTTACTCTCAAATGGTTCAGAAAAAAAGTGTTACGCAAATATACATATAGAAAGGGGGTACAAATGATCAAATAAATGGGGCAAAATGTTAACAATCAGTGAATCAAACCTTAGTGAAGGGTCTGTGTTTTCTAGCTCATTCTTACTCTTACAATTTTTCTGTAATTAAAAATTACTTCCAAATAAACAGCTGAAAAAAAAACCCCAAACCCTGAGGCATTCACAGTGGTTCTCTACTGGGTGTGACTTTGCCCCCCAGGGCACATTTAGCAACATCTGGGCATTCTGGTTGTCATAACCCAGGGATGCTACTAAACATCCTACAACGTTAGCCCCCTCAACAAAGAATGATCTGGCCCCAAACTTCAACAGTGTCACAGCGGAGAAACCCTGCCCTACTCGGCTGACAGGATGGAAAATCATTCTGCCAATGGTGGCTGGCAGAGTGCCCTTGAGGAAGGCAACCTTGCAGCACCCACTGAAATGAATAATGCACCTAATACCTGTGTTACGGGCTAAGTCGTGGTGCCCAGATTTCATATGTTGAAGCTCTAAACGTCAGTACCTCAGAATGTGACTGTATTTGGAGACAAGCCCTTTCAAGAGGTGATGAAGTTGAATGAGACTGGTGTCCTTATAAGAAATTAGGACATACAGACGCCAGAGATACACACATAGAGGAAAGACAACGTGAGGACACGGTAAGAAGGCAGCCATCTCCAAGCCAAGGAGAGAGTCCCCAAGAGAAATCAACCCTGCTGACACCTTGATCTCAAGCTTCCAGCCTCCAGGACTGTCATATTTCTGTGGCTTCGGCCACCCAGTCTGTAGTATTTTGTTATGGCAGCCATAGCAAACTAATACATCCTGGAAATTATCATAGAAAGAAAGCTACAGTAGCCCTCCCTTATCCATGGGGGATATCTTCCAAGACCCCGAGTGCATGCCTGAAACCGTGGATTATACCAAGCCCTGTGTATGTTTTATCTTATACACACATACCTAAAGTTTATATATATATATATATATATATATATATATATAAAACTATAATTGATTTACAATAGTTATATATAAAAAACTATAGTTGATTTACAATATTGTGTAGTTTCAGGTGTACAGCAAAGTGATTCAGTTATATATAGTTATTTGTTTTCTTTTTCCGAGGCTTTTCCATTATAGGTTACTATAAGGTAATGAATATAGTTCCCTGTGCTATACAGTAAATCCTCGTTTACCTCTTTTATATATAGTGGTGTGTATCTGTTAATCCCATACTCCTAATTTATCCCTCCTACCCCTTTCCCCTTTCGTAACCATAAGTTTGTTCTCTATGTCTGTGAGTCTGTTTCTATTTTGTAAATAAGTTCATTTGTATTATTTTTTTAGATTCCACATATAACTGATACCATATAGTATTTGTCTTTCTCTGACTTACTTCACTTAGTATGATAATCTCTGGGTCCATCCATGTTGCTGCAAATGGCATTATTTCCTTCTTTTTTATGTCTCAGTAATATTCCACTGTGTATATATTACCACATCTTCTTTATCCATTCATATGTTGATGGACATCTAGGTTGCCTCCACATCTTGGCTATTGTAAATAGCGCTGCTATGAACACTGGGGTGCATGCATCTTTTTGAATTAGAGTTTTCATCTTTTCCAGATATATGTCCAGGAGTGGGACTGCTGGAGCATATGGTAACTCTGTTTTTAGTCTTTTAAGGAACCTCCATACTAAAGTTTATATTTTAATTTATATTTAAATTATATCATCATTTAGATAAAGTTTAATTTATAAATTAGCCACAGTAAGAGATTAGCAATAACATAGAACAATTATAACAATATACTGTAGTAACAGTTATGTGAATGTGGTCTCTCTCAAAATATTTTATTGTACACATGTAATGCCTTTCCCATGTTAAGCAAGGATCATGCACTATGGCCGTAACTTTTGCAGTTTGACTTGTGACTGCAAAACTAGCACGAAATTCTTTCTCCTTCACTCTTTCACAGATAGAAGATTCAATCGTACCATAGATCTCAGCAGTCTCAGCATACAACTTTTTTTTTTTCTTTCCTTAAAAAGCTGAGAACTTTTACCTTTTCACTTAAAGGAAGCACTTTACAGCCCCTCTTCGTCATATCTAAATAGCCAGAGTCACTCCTCATGCTTTTTGGGGCCATTATTATGTAAAACAAGGGTCACCTGAACACAATCACTGCAATACACGACAGTCGATCTGATAACCAAGACAGCTACTAAGTCACGAAAGGGCAGAATGCACTGGACAAAGGGGTGATTCATATCCTGGGGGGCAGAACAGGGCGGCATAAGATTTCATCACGCTACTCAGATTGGCACACAATTTAAAACTTATGGATTGTTCACTTCTGGAAATTTCCATTTAATATTTTTGGACCATGGTTGACCACAGGTAACTGCAACTGTGGAAAGTGAAACCACAGATGATGGGGGACTACTGTACTTGTATGTAGGGAAGTCGGGCTCAAGGAAGGTTTTTAGAAAATGGGCCAAAACCCGATGCAAAATGGATTCTCAGCAACAGAGAGCACTGTGGCATGTGCATAGCATGGGGAATGAAGGAGAGATGTACGTTTTAGAACGAACTGTTCCGGTGTCTTCGGAGGGAGTCTTATATGATCTCATATGTTTGGAAATCAATGATAAACCCCTATAGTATCATGTATACTGAGTTCATCATATATTATGAGCACTGGGAAAAACATGAGAATAAATCTTAGATCATTAACATAAGGACAGCACAGAAACATACACATTATACACACGTGTAGAGTTACAGGTGTATGATAAAGTAATAAAAGTGAGAAAGCTTAAAAGAAAGACCAGCCCTGAGATTTGTGGCACAGGGAGCCAGGTGGAATGCGGGCTATTTGGCAGGGGAGGGTAAGGGAGGGTCAGAGCAGAACCCAGAGACACCAGAGTGCTGGCTACATACAGGCCCTGGGTGGGCACCTGCATATCTTAGCTCACTCGGTCAACACAACAATCCTGGGAGCAGCCCTGTTAGGATCCTGATTTCATGGATGCAGAAACTGAGGCAAAGAGAAGGCAGTAGTTTGCCCAGGGTCACACGGAAGAAAATGGCAGAGCTGGGCTTTGACCCCAGGAAGGTTGACTATTGGGCTGTGCTCGAAACCAGTCCATAAATTTGCCACTTGACTTTTTAAAACATACGTGTAAAGGAAGGATTTAATTTTCCCATTTCAGAATTTGGCAGATGTGTTGGGTTAAAAAAATAATAAGAATAAAGAAGGTTGGAGCATCTCTGAATGATGCAGTGAATAAGTATATATGTATGTATACATGTATATATATATGTACGCATAATCCATCTCTACATAAAATGTATCTGTTGTATACAAAAAAAGTTCATGTCCTACAAATAAAATATATAATTTCTTATATATTTAAGAAAATATATCTTCTTAACTTAGGTTCATGGAACATTTACAAAAGCAATAATTTTATTTTTGTACTTGGACACAAAGAAAATCTTCATTAAAAAAGTAGAGATTTCACAGGCCACATCCTCTCACTGTAAGCCTGTTAAATTGGAAATAAGTCCCAGTGATAAAAAATATACTGCTTAAAAACTAAGAAAACATTTCTTAAAAGAACTCTAAAGAGTAAATCAAAACACAAAATAAAAACTACCAATAAAGCAATGAAAAGGAACATATTTCATAGTAAGATCTATGTGTCATAGCTAAGGCTGCAATCAGAGGAAAATTTATAACCTTTAAAATGCCTTTTAGAAGAAAGACTTCAAATAATCGTACTGTTACTCTTAATTAAATTACAAATTAATAAAGTTAACCAGGAAGAGGGAATTATAGACATAAAAGCCCAAATTGGTGAAATAGAAAACAAAAATAGCAAAAAGGTGGTTTTCTGATAAGATAATAAAAGTGTAATAAATAAAATAGATAACTCTCTCATGAACTTGATTAAGGAAAAAGAGCAAAACTATAAAAGCTCAGGCAAGAAAAAAAAAAGAGATGACAGACACAGAAGACATAAAATCACTAAAAGAGAAAATTAGTTGCTACCAAGTGGCAACATAAATGAAACCCTTGAGGAGTTAAATAGCAATGAATAAATTACCCCAAAAGGTGCAGTAAATTTATTTAAAGCAAATTACCATAAAACAGACTAAGAGGAGATTAAAGATCTCCTTTAAAACATGTACCAGGCCCAGACAGTTTTACAACTTAGTTCTAATATTTAACCTTTAAAGAGAAGATAATTCCATCTTCAAACCGTTCCAGGACACAGAGAAAGGTAGACAGAGTTCCCTTTTGTAGAACATTTGTCTTCGCACACACCTGATGGCAGATTTCCTGCTCTTTTGAACCTGAGGCCCTGTTATTTCTAGGATCAGATATCAGGGATGTCTTTCATCAACACTGAGAATACAGTTTCACAGCATTAATGGCTATTTAATGGAGACACGATGAGTTCTCTAAGCGGACCTCTACTGATGGATACGTTGGTGGTCTGCTGTCTTTTGCTATTTAACAATTGCAGAAATCAGTATCCTGATAATGGATCATTTGGCAAATGTGCACCGTCAGTGTAGAATAAATTTCTGTAAGGGTTTGAAAGGCATATGCAACTTTCATTTCATTGAAATTATCTTATTTGTCTCCACAGAAGTTGTATCAACTTAATCTTCCAACGTCAATGACTGTGGTGGAGGGTTTCCCTGTACATTCACCTATCAAACTCTTTAATAATCAGATAGGTTTAAAAATCTCATGGCTTTAATTTGCATTTCTTGTATCATAATCGAGGTTCTCAGCATCTTTTCATCCTTAAGAATCACTGGTATTTCCTTTTCTGAGAACCGTCTTTGTACCTTTTATTCTTTTGTCTTCACGATTTACAAGGGCTTCTTAATATATCGATGAAATGAGCCCTACGTCTATGATATGAGTGGTAACTATTTTCCCCAGGATATAATTTTTAAAAATTAATTTTCGTATTTTTTGCTATGCAAAATATTTTTATTTTCTATATTTTTTTCATTTAGGCATAACTGATGTATAATAAACTGCATGTTTAATGTATACAGTTTAGTAACTTTTTCCCCACAATTTAGTAACTTCTGACATACAGTTAAACCATTGCCACAATGTGTTGAACATATCCACCCCCCCCCCAAAGTTTCCTTGAGCCCTTCTGTACTCCTCCTCCCAACACGGTCCCCGTCCCCCCACCCCCCTCCCAAGGTAACAACTGATTTTTTTGTCACTCTAGATTTTCTAGAGTTTTATATAAACAGAATAATACAGTATGTGCTCTTTTCTGGTCTGGCTTCTTTCACTCACTGTCATTATTCTGAGGTTTATTTAGGCTATTACTTTTCATTTTTGAGTAGCATTCCAATGTACGGATATGCTACAACTTAAAAAAAATTGCCCAAACGTTATGGGCATTTGGGTTGTTTCCAGTTTTCATAAAACTGCTATGAATATTCCATGTACAAGTGTCAGTATATGCATCTGCTCTTATTTCTCCTGGACAAATACCTAGGAATAGAATGTCTGGATAATATGGTGGGTACATATTTCACATTTTGGGGAACGGCCAAACTGTTTTCCAAAGCAGCTGCACCATTTTGCATCCCCACTAGGAGAGTATGAGTTCCACTTTCTTTCCCAGCACCTGGTATGGCCAGTCTTCTTAATTTTAGCCAATATAATGATGTATAGTAGCATCACATTGTGGTTTTAATTTGCCTTTCCCAAATAACTAATGATGTTGAGTATGTTTTTATGTGCTTGCCCATATATCCTCTTAGATGAAGTCTCTGTTCAAAGCTTTTGCCCATTTTTATTTGTTGTCTTACTATTCAGTCATAAGTGTCCCTCATATATTTTGGATATGAGTCCTTTATCAGATGTATGATTTGAAAATATTTCCTTCCAATCTCTGGTTTGTCTGTTCATTCTCTTAGTGTCCTTCAAAGCGAAGCCTGTAATTTTGTTAAGTTCCGTTAATTTGTTCTAATTATGGCTTTTGCTTTTGGTGTCATGTCTGAGAAATCTTTAACTCAAAGTCACAAAGATTTTTTTCCTATGTTTTCTTCTGTATTTGTTGGCTTTAAATTTAGGCCTCTGGTAAATTTTGAGTTAGTTTTTATATCTGATGCAAGATGTAGATCCAAGTTCATTTTTTGGCATATGGATATCCGGTTGTTCCAATGCTGTCTGTTGAAAAGACTACCCTTTCTCTACCAAACTGCCTTTGTACCTTGATCAAAATTCAGTTGTCCATAGATGTGTAGGCCTCTATGGACTCTCTAGTCTGTTCTGTTGATCTGTTTGCTCACCTTGATGCTACTACCACACTGTTGGTGTAGTCCTCCCACTTTGTTCATTTTCAAAGTTGTTTTGGTGTTCTAGGTCATGTGCATTTCCATATGAATTTCAGAATCTGTTTGTTAATTTCTACAAAATGCCTGCTGGGATTTTGACTGATATTATACTGGGTGTAGAAATCAGTATTGAATCTTGTGATTCATGAACATGGTATACCTCTCCATTTATTTAGATATTCTCTCAGTTCTTTCAGCAATATTTTGTAATTTCCAGTGTACAGCTCTCACGTCTTCTGTCAGATTAGTCTCTAAGTATTTAATATGGTTCATGTTACTGTAAGTGGTATTTTAAAATTTCAATTTCAGATTATTTCCCGCTAGAACATAGAACTGGAATTGATTTTTCCATGTTGATCTTGCATCTGCCACCTTGCTAAATTCACATATTAGTTCTTGTAGTCATCTTATATATTCACCAGGTTTTCTACACAGATAACTATGTCATCTGCAAATAAAAACAGTTTTATTTCTTCTTTTCCAAGCTGGGTGTCTAAAATTTCTTTCTCTTGCCTTCTTGTTGTGTTCCTGACCTTAGGAGGAAAGCAGTCAGTCTTTCTTCATTAAGAAGTTATAGCTGGGACTTCCCTGGTGGCGCAGTGGTTAAGACACCGTGCTCCCAATGCAGGGGGCCCAGGTTTGATTCCTGATCGGGGAACTAGATCCCACACGCATGCCGCAACTAAGAGTTCACATGCCACAACTGAGGAGCCTGCCTGCCGCAACTAAGACCCGGCACAACCAAATAAATAAATATTAAAAAAAAAAATAAGCTATAGATGTAGTTTTTTCATTGAGAGCTTTATCAGGTTGAGGAAGCTCCTTTCTGTTTTCTACTTGCTTTTGTAATACTTGGCTGTTGGATTTTGTCAAGTTCTTTTTCTGCATCTATTGAGAAAATCGTATGGTTTTTCATTTGTTAATGTGGTTAACTGACTGATTTTCTAAAATGTCAAACTAACTCTGCATTCTCGAACCCCAGTTGGTCATGATGTATAATCTTCTAATATATTACTGGATTTGATTTGCTAAAATTTTGCAAATAAAATTTTGCATCTATGTTCACGAGGGATATTTAACTATAGCTTTTTTTCTTACAATGTCTTTAGCTATAGCTTTCTCTTCTTACAATGTCTTTGGCTGGTTTTCAGATCAGGGCAATGCTGGCCTCATAATGAGCTTGGAACTATTCCCCCCTTTTCAATTTTCCAGAAAATGTTGTCTAGAATTGAGTTTATCTTTCTTAAATGCTTGGCAGGATTCACCAGTAAAGCCATGTGGTCCTGGAGAATGTCTGGGGGAATGTTTTGAACTATAACTTTGATTTTATCAGCAGAGAGAGAACTATTCAGGTTATCTATTTCTTGAGTACTTTACATCTTTCAAGACATTTGCCCATTTCACCTAAGTTGCTGAATTTAAAGACTTGTATAGCATATTCCCTTATGACCCTTTTTATATCTGTAGAATCGGTACTGCCATATCGCTCATTTCTGATACTGATACTTTGTGTCTTCTCTCTTTTCCTCCTGATATTTCTGGGGAAAGGTTTATCAACTGTATTGATTTTCTTCAAACAAATCAGCTTTTGGTTTCATTATTTTTTCTTTTGTCTTTGAGTGTTCCATTTCATTTGTTTCCCCTCTGAGCTTTATTATTTTCTTGTTTCTACTACTTTGGGGTTTAGCTTGTTACTCTTTCTCTAGTTTCTTATGGTAGAAGCTGAGGCCGACTGGAGCCAATCCTTTTCTAGTGCACATGCTGGTGCTCTGTTGCTGCTTCCTGGGTGCTGCCCTTAGCAGAGCCTACACGTTTTGATATGCTGTGTTTTCATTTTCATTGAGTTCAACATATTTTCTAGTTTTCATTTGAATTTCTTCTCTGACCCTGTCCTATTGGAAGCATGTTATTTAGTTTCCAAATATTTGAGGATTTTCCAGAGATCTTTTTATTATTGATTTTCAATTTAATTCCATTGTGGGGTCAGAGGACAGACTTTATATATCACTTGAATCATTTTAAATGTACTGGGATTTGTTTTATCGTTCAGAACCTGCTTCTATCTTGGTAAATATTCTGTGTACACTTGGAAACAGTATGTTCTCTGCTATTGTTGGGAGGAGTGTTCTATAAGTGCATTAGGTCAACTTGGTTGAAAGTACTGTTCAGAGTTATATCCTTACTGCTTTGCTCTCTACTTGTTCTATCAACTTTTGAGATAGGTGTATTAAAATCCCCAATTCTCATCCTGGATTTGTTTCTTTCTCCTTTTATACATTATTCATTATTTTTTCCCTTTCGGCTATTGGGTTTGAAGTCATATTTAGATATAGCAACTTATGAATCAACAGTCATTTAAATACTTTATATATTATAGGATCCGATACGGAGTACTTCTGTTATTCTTTTTCTAAATATTCTCTAGTTTGGGATTTTGTTTTGTCTTTGACAGAGTTTAAAAGCCAGGAATACCACCAATCAAAACAGTAAAACACTGGATCCAATCCCCACAAAATCAGAAACACATCAGGGAATCCTTGCCCATCGTATTTCCAAATTAGCCTGCAGACCCCTCCCCTAAGGCAGCACACCAGGAACACAAGATCACTGGCGTAAACGTTTGACTGGACACAGCAAAAAATCAATTGTACACTCGTATCACAGCAAGTGATAAAAGCAGGAACAACACTGGATAGTGTAGGTGGAACCAACCCAGGCGTGTCTATTCTTTAAAACTAAGGAGACAGGACTTCTGTCAAAAGCCTAACCGTTGCTACTCTGGGCAGTGAGACAACAGGGGATGATTTTTCTTCATTATGCTCGTGTGTATGTTTCATAGGCTCTATAATGAGCATATGCCATGTTTTTAAGCAGAAATAAAATCTCTTGAAATTTGGGAGTGGCCATCTTTTGGTCATGAAGAGATGGGCTGTGATGGGGTGACCTTCGGGCAAAGGGGTCCAGGTGGAAAAGCCTGGCTGTGGGTGCAGGCGGGGGGTGCAGAGCTGGGAAGATGAGTGAGGGCCAGGCTACCACGAGACCCAGAGGTATCCAGACGGCAGCCCCGAGGGGACAGGGAATCCTGGGTGGGGGGGCGGTATGAGCAGGCACATTTGTTTACCTGCTCACTGGCTGTACAGAGCAGATGGGAGGGGAGAAGACAGTGAGGGAGATACAGAGAGACCATCCTCAGTGAAGTCCTGGGACAGCTTGGAGGGGACGGGAGTGAGCAGCCTGGGGGAGAGCCCGTGAGAAGGTTCTGGTCCGGGAGTTCAGAACATGCCCACAGAGCTCGTCGGGCCTCATCTCCTGCCCCGCCAGACCCCCACGCCCACTGGAGGAGTCGCAGGCCCCAGCCTGCAAGATCTTGCGGGGACCACCTCCTCGGGACCCCGAGGCTGCATGAGTGATGTGTGGTGACCAGGATGGTCACCAGAAGTTATGACCACAAGTCCTCCCCAGAGCCAGGGGGAACGTCACACCCCAAGACCAGAACAGAGGGGCAGATGCCAGGAGGGCGCCTGGGACCCTATTCTTGTCCTGAGCAAGGCAACTCTGACCCAGGTGAGACCGAGGCGGACACAGACCAGGATGTCACAGAAGGAGAACCTCGCCCTCAGGGCTACACCAGTCCACGGACCACCTGCTTCAAGGTAACCTAGGGGCTTGTTACCGACACACATTCCTGGGCCTCCCTACAGCCACTGTGACTCAAAATCTTAAGGGGTAGGTCTCTGAGTCTGTGTTAAAAGTAAAGTTCTCCAGGTGATTCGAGGGGCACCCAGGGAAGTTCCAACCTGAAGCATCACTGCCCAGCCCCGGCCAGCGGGGGCTCCCAGCCTTCCTCACCGGGAACAGCTCTGTCTGTCACCAAGAGGAGGACTTCCGTTTCTGCCAATAAGTGGGCCTGATGCCATGAAAAACCTCTCTCTGCAAGTTCTGGAAGAGAGCCAACCTCCTGCAGGCTCTGCTGAGCTCACCTGACAGGGAAGGGGGTGTCCCCATGGCCAAGAGGGGAGCAGGTGCGCCCTGGCTCTGACCCGCTGGCCTCCAGGGGTTGCCCACCTGAGGAGCCCCAGTGTGGACCTTACTGCCCCCCGAGGGGAAGAGGCTGCGCCTGGAAGCAGCACGAAGCAAGAACTGGCAGCTGAGATTCCACATCGAAAAGCTGAACCAAGAACCAAAGGGTGATGCAAACCAAACCACAAAGCCAGACAAAAGCCAACCAAACCCTCGCATCGGCCAACGGGGGGAAGGAAGCTCACCTGCCCCGGCCTGTGCTCCTGGAGTGTAAGTGGTGCGTGTGCTTAGGCTCGCCCTCACGGGACACTGGCTCTGTGCTTACGTGACACGGGTTGTCTAGAAAACCCCACACCTATAAACCAACCCCACGCGTGTCCCGGCGTGGTTTGCGGGATCACCTCTCCAGAGCCCACGGGAACCCACGGATACAAAACCTCCACAATCACAGCCTAAGCCGGCAGACCCACGAAGAAGCAAGCGTCTGAGAGTCCACCGCGAACAGAATCAGACTCTCCAAGAGGCGCAGGTGACGGAGGGACAGGATGGGTATGAGGACATGAGCACATTCAAGGGGCTGAAGAATCCAAAGCTCTGTCGTCAAACGGGAGGAAAATACAAGACGCTAAGACCAAGCAGGTGAGCCCCTCACATGAGGACATTTGGAAATGAAAAACCAGGTGGCAACTGAAATAAACACCTCACCGGCTGGCACACGGGAAGAGTTAGGAAACCACGAAGAAGCTGCTAAGGATGCAGCACAGGAAGACCGAGACGGGGGGTTTGAGAGACACCAAGGAGGGTGGACCTGGAGGGGCAAGTGGAAGTTTCCAGGCGAGGTCAGAGCAGTTAGGGGAGGTACTGTTCTAGGACACGGTGGGGCTGATTTTCCACTTGACGCAGGACACAAACCCTCATTCGGGAATCACGACACCTTGTAGGCAGGACAAGTAAAAATAATCCACCAGCTTGATTGACTACAGTGAAACGATGGAACACCAAAGTCAAAGAGAAGGTGTTCAAGGCCACCAGACGGGAGGAAGGGTCACCTACAAAGGACTGTCAGTTAGCTCGACAGGGCACACCAGCCGGGAGACGGTGGTGGATCTCCAGCCTGCTCAGACAGAATACAGACCTCTAATAACCTATAATGGAAAAGAATCTGAAAAAGAATAAATATATATATGTATATATATATATATATATATGTGTGTGTGTGTGTGTGTGTGTGTAACTGAATCACTTTGCTGTACACCTGAAACACTGTAAATCAACTATACTTCAATTAAAACAAATTGTTTCTATTAAAATAAATACAGATCTCAGCCTGTGATGTTCTACACAACTAAACCATTGTATTGTCCAAGAGCAAAGGCAAAATACAAAAATTTCAGACGAGCAGAAACTGAGCAGGCCCTCGACAGACCATCCCGGAAGAGAGCACAGGCTTCAGGAGGAAGGAAATTAAACCCAGACTGAGAGACAGAAAACTCGCAAATCTGTCGGCAAACGAAAACTCGCAAATCTGTCGGCAAACACGCTCCTCTAGCGTCAGGACGAGCAGCTAACGCAGAGGACTGTTTACAAAGGCAAAACCCAAACACGGGGCAGCAGGGCCCGTGAAATGGGAGGGTGATGGGGTGAGAGCCCCCCGGCCCGGGGGAGGGGGTGCGGGAGGCAAGGAGCAGCTGCTGACCGATGGGACGGGCAGGCCGTCAGGACAGAATCGACTTGCACGGCCTCCACACGCGGAAGGCAAGAGGATCGGAACCCCGCCACCCCCGGTGAAGCCCATCAGACGTGAACAGGAGCCGCAAACCCCCAGAGCAGGCAGGGCCTCCACGCCTCCGACGTGGTCCCTCCACAGAGCGGGGCACGTGGGCTTCAGGCCCATCATTCTCTGAAACTCTCTGTCTGAAGTCTCTGTGATGAGAGCGCTCTTTTCACCTGGTGTCCTCACCCCGCCCCCGCCCCCACCCCCCGCAGCTCCACCGTCACCCCGGGAGCCCCTGAGGTCGCAGGTCCCACCTCCAGCTGGCTCCTGGCTCCCCCTACCCGCACCCACCCCAACACCATGGCTGCAGGCCCTGGGCTGGCCCGCCACCGAGTCTCGCCTGTGGGCCCTGACCAAGTCCTGCCCGCTGCCCCATGCGTGCCACCCCAGGGAACCATGCAGGGCACAGGGCTGACCCGTGGCCACTCCTGCTCTGTGGCCTCCACCATCTGCCCCGTCCAATGCCTGCTGGCTCCGGGTCACGACTCATGCCCGAGGCCGCCAGACTGGTGAAGAAGCCCCGCAGGCATCTGTGTGAGGTGGGTGAGGTCAGCACCCACCCAACGCAGACACCGCGTGCCACGCCCAGGTCACCTGGCAGAGACACGCAGAGGCGTGGCTGGCCCCCGAACACCTCTGTCCAAGATGTTCCTGCCATTCGCTGGCCTTTCCTCGCCCTCCCAGCCAGCTCCACTCAGCCCTGATGTCACCTCCTCCTAGAAGCCTTCCTGGACCTGCCGGGCTCAAGCCAGGTACTCATCCCTCAGAGGCCCACACACTCTGCCCTCTTGCTGTCGCCTTTCTTCCTCCCTGGATGGCAAGGAGCACGAACAGTCCCTGGTGAGTTAGGATGGCGCAAGCAACCGAGTGACCGGAATCTGCAGGGGGGTGGGCGCCGTGCAGGAGGGACCCGGGCCGCACCGGCCACCTGTCACCGCTCACGAGATCTGCCCTGAAGACGGACATCCACCCAGAAATCAGAGCGGCTCAGACAAGGCTCTAGAACCCACGAACGAGGGGGAGCAGGTCTGCCTGGGACACGGGGCCTGAGGGTCGCAGGACAGGAGCCCAGAGAAGCTGCGAGCCTGAGACACAGAGAGAAATCACTGAGGTTGGGGAGAGGTGTGTGGGCGGGCACTGCCGTGGGCAGGGGGGCAGGCGGGCGCACGGGCAGGTACCGCGTGCTGGGACAGAGATGATTTTGTCCAGCATGCCCCATCCTTGAGGTTCAGGTTCTGGGACTGGCGTGGCGGTGGAATTCAGCACGGCTGTTCGCGCCCCAGTGCGTGGGAGCTGGGCCTGCAGGCCTTTCCCAGTGATGGCATCTGGCCCCGGGATTAGCGCCCCTTCGCCCACACCAGGGCTCTTGAGAGCCTCCGGGTGAGGAGGGTTCAGGAGTGTCAGGTAACCCACGGGACCCAGGCCGACAGCTCAGGCTCCAGAAATCCGGTGGCTCTGGGCTGGTATGACTTATCGCGTTGGCAGGAAAGAAAAAACTCCTCCGTGCAGGAGCATTCCACAAAAGGCGCCCGACTTCCCCGGCACTTGTACCTCATTAACATTCCGCAGACATCGCTGAGGACTTAATAACGCCAAGCAGGCTGAATGGACGCATCGTTTCGGGCTGCTCCGTATTCAGCCACCAGCGAGCGACGCTCCTCCCCGCGCCCAACCTGCGCATTAGCATTTGCAGAAAGCCCCCATCTGCATTGCGACAATGGTCCTGCCCCAAATCCGGAGCCGTTGTCACAATTGTCCTTTGTACCCACTCCAGCGGGCAGGCAGGCAACGCGACCCAGGGGCCCGTCGGCGAGGCCGCCGGGCCAGAATCCCGACGGTGTGTGATGAGGCCCCGGGCAGCCCAGCGCCCAGCAGGGTGGGCGCCCAGGCTCGGTCTTGCACGCCCAGCTCCCAGAGAGGACGTCCACAGGCAGCCTTGGGAGCAGGGAGAGGCCGTGGCTCCTTTCCAGAACACTTTCTGCCCTTCTGCCAGCAGTGACCAAATGCGGGAGGGTACATCACGGGTCGGCCGCCCACAAAGCCAGCACCAGGCGGACGGGGCGCCAGCCGCCCAGGAGCACAACGTGAACTAGCCACCCTCTGCCAGGCTTGAGACAGTGACGCCACCCTTGCAACCACCAGTAAGGCGGGAGCACTCTGGGGGTCCTGGGAAGAGGTCCAAGAGGGGAGTGATGGACACAGAAGTGACAGGGAACAAAGGCGCAGAGCGTCGAGGAGGGCAGAGCTGCAGGCACACACGGTGCTGGCTCAGGACCCCCAGCCCCACTCCACCTGGAATGGGGGTCAGCGTGTACTACGGGCCACCTCCTCTCTGCCAGACCTGGGGCGCCAGCCACACAGCACGAGCGAGGCAGGGCCTGGCTCCCAGAAGCCCAGAACAGAAGAGAATGTCCGCGGGTGATAGCGGGCCAGCGGGAGCAGACATGACAATACCAGCTGTCCACAGGACAAGAGCAAGTGCTAGGGGGAGAAGGGGGCATCCGGACACCCCAGAGGCCCCAGCAGCCCTGGGTCAGAGCTGAGCGTGGCCCTGTCCCCACCCCTCACCCTGTGTGAAGGTTTCTCACCAGAACTGTCGTAGCCGTCCACCGAGAAGTGCTCAGGCCTCCGCTCCTCCGACGTGGGGTCGCAAGTGATGTGCGGGACCGTCAGCATCCTCTCTCCCGGGCTCACCCCGTTGTCCTTGTCCAGTTTGAACTTTTTTTTCTTTACCTAAAAAAACCAGACAATAAAACTGTCAGTTCCTGGGTGTCCTCTGCCAGGCCGTCTGCTGGCCCCAGACCACCCTTGGGGCACCTGCCGGGGCCCAGGCCAGCGACCCTCCCACACAGGAATACCCCAGGGCAGGTGGGAACGAGGGCTGTGACCAGCGGGGAGTTAGAGCGGGGCGGGCAGACAGACTGAGGCCAGCCGAGGCTTCCCTGAGGAGGGGACCTGGAGGGAGCAGGCCATGCTGGGATCTGGGAGAACCTTCTGGCAGAGGAAAGAGCAGGTGCAAAGGCTCCAGAGGCAGCCAGAACCTGGGAGACTGCGTCTCTCCACGGATGGTGCGGGCGCGGGCCAGGAAGGAGAGCTCTGTCGGGGCGGGCCACACCCTTCGTTCACGAGACTCTTGCCTCAAGTCTGCCCGAGCTCCCTTATCCTATGACCACAAGACCCTCTTCCCTGAGCCAGGATGCCACCTCCATCCCCTGTGGCCCACCAGGCCCAGCATGGAAAGCCCAACACCAAGGCCCTCTCAAGAGCCTTCTCCCAGCAGCTGGCCAGAATCCAGCCCGTCCTGTTCCCGGGGTACTTCCTCGGGACCTCCCCCAGCCCTGGCCCTGGAGCGGCCAGTCCTACAAGCCCCCAAGCCTGGGGACACCAGGATGGCAGGAGCCCAGCACGGGGTGTGCTCCCCCCCCCAGTGCCCACAGTGCCATGGGCCACGCCGGGCTGAAGCACCAGAGTCAAATCCTGGCCGTGAGCTGTGGCCACGTGGCCTCCCTGCCCGTGTGTGAGTGCCCCATCCTGGTGGCGGCGGGGGGGTGCTGGTTACCATGGCAGACTTCTTGGGCTTGGGGCTGGGGGAGAGCAGAGCATGGCTGCGGGGCGGCTTCCGGACATAGATCTTCCAGGTGGAGGAGTTGGGGTTCTCGGCCGCGTAGCACCGCCATGCCGTCTGAAACCAGCAGAAGGGAGTGGTTGTCACCGCAGAGCCCCTGACGGGGGCTCTCAGGGAGCTGCGGCCCGCCACCCCTGCCTGGGCCCCCTTCTGGCAAGACCACGGGGCTTCCTGGCCACCAGCCCCTTCCCCAGGCTCAGGGCCTGCCCCCACCCCCAACAGCCTGTTCCCTTCTGCAGCCCACAGCCTCATGGACGGTCGCACGCGGCTCAGCCACCACAGGGGCCTGTGAGCCCCAGTCTGTCTGCGCCCACCTCCACCTGCCGGTTCCCCCGCAGGGCCCCCACCCTCCGTCCTGGTCGCCGGCCTCTCCTCGGGGACGCCGCAGGGGAGAGGTCACTGGGGGCGTGGAGGGGCAGGGCCCCCAGGACCAGCAGGAGGCGGGGCTGAGTGTCCAGGAGGCAGAGCCCCCAGGGACCCACAGTTTCCGGGGCCTCCAGATGTCCTGGGGGTGAAGGTCTTAGGCCTTCACTCTAGAGATGCCCACGGCGACTACCACCAGGGTGTGGCCTGGAGGAGGAGACCCAAGGGGAGGCCACGTCTGGTGGGGGGGCCGGAGGGGGCGTCAGGAGCCCCGTAGGAGCATGCACCCTGAGGGCCTCGGCACTGCCGGCCGTGGGAGCTGGAGAGAGAGAAGCCGGGCGGGGGGCGGGGAGGGCTGCCGGGACAGTGATGCCACCTCTGCGATGGGAACCCAGCGGACATGCCCCCCCGCCCCCCCCGCCCCCCCATCCCAGCCCCGCCCTCCAGGCCCCGCTCCAGGCCTCTCCCGCCTCCTGGGAGGCTCGTGTGAGGCCGCACACACGCCCCACGGGAAGTCAGTGCGCCCCCTCCATGGGCAGACCATCTGCAGCCTGATTTACGGTCTCCCCGAGAGGAGGCTGTGGCGCCGTAAAGCCAGGCCTGAGGGGGGGCCGAGCCCCCAGCTTTACGGCTGCTGCCTTCACTTCCTTCCGGTGCAGGATTAGCGTCCGGCCCCAGACGGTGGTTCCGGACAGGCTTACAAGGAACAGGATAGAGGCCCTGGCTGAGCTGCGGTCGCCGGCGTGACCCCAGACGGTCTCCGGGGGCCGTCCAGCTCTGGGGTGCCCAGAGGGGTCCAGGCTGTGAACCGCAGCCACGCCAGCGGGTGCAGGGCCGCACGCCCATGCCGGCACGCGGTGACAGCCCTGCCCCAAGCCCCTGCCCGGCCACCCCTCCCATAGCCCCGTGCCCACTCTGCCTTCTCCTCAGCCCCGGGTGGCTGCCGGCCGACACCCTCGGAACACGAGCCTCCAGGGGTCCCTGTGCCCGAGCCTTGCTTGGCACTGAGAGGGCCGCCCAGTCCTCCAGGCTGTTCCAGGAGCCTGGGGTCCCGGAGCCCAGTGTCCAGGGGCTCGGGGCCGCCTGCCTGCTTGCCCGCCTCTGGAACCTTCCTCTCCCACTGCTCTCGGGCTGGGAACCTCTGGGACAGCCTCATCACAGAAGCCTGGCGGGGAGCGAGGGGCCTAGGGCAGGTGCAGCCCCTGCCCCGCCCCCAAGGCCCGGCACCGTGAGCCCCGGGCCCTGTAGGGGCAGCAGCCGGGCCTTCAGAAAGTGAAGCTGGCCCGTCAGTCCAGAGCGCGGCCCGTGCCGTTGGGTCACCGGTCCTCACCTCCTATCGGCCGGGAGGACTGAGCCCTGTGGGTGCTGGGAGTGGCCCAGAAGCATCAGTACTGCACAAGCAGGCCCTGACCCCTGACCCTGGGGGGGGAACGGCCACCTGGGGACCCCTTACTCTTCGCTCCAAGTCCTCCCTTGCAGAGCTGGGGGCTGGCCACAGAGGAGGGAGAAGACAGACACCAGGCGGCCGCTGCAGCTGGAGGCCAAGGGCCCACCGGACTGACCAAATCTGGGACAGGCCAGGTCACCTTCTAGTCCGCCGGCCTGGCCCGCAGGATGGAGGAAGGTGGGCTCCCAGGCTCCTATGCCCCCACCCCATCGGCATCACCCGACGGTTCCCAGGACAGGAGTTACAACAGGTGGGCATGTCTGTGGCACGGATTGCGGCCCTTCCGTGTTCACGAGGGTCCACAGGAGAGGGTCTCGGTGGCCCCGGGGGCCGGTTCAGCTCAGGGCTGAGAGCCGTTCCCAGACCAGACACGGCTCGTACTTGCCCGGGCAACACAGAGCCGGGCACACTGACCACCACACGACGGCGACAAGGCCGCGGCGGTGGCTGCCATCACCTGGATGAGCGAGGCTGCCGCCGGGATTTGCCGGTTGAAGTGCTTCTGCCTCTGCTTCTGCTGGACCTTCAGGGCAAAACCGGAGCCCAGAATCCCCTGCAAGGAACAGAAACCAGGGCTCACATCCCGCAGACGGGGGCGTGGAGAGACAGGCTGGGCACCGGTGGCCTGCTTGGCGCTGCGGGCCCCATGGAGGAGGTCAGAGCCTCTGGCCCAGCCCGTGGGGCAGAAAGCAGCCCCACCCAAGCAGGACCCACTGCTGCCCCCACCCCCCCAGGGTTGCTAACAGGATGGAAAGGGCCGGCTCACCAGGGGGAGCTCCCTGTCCACAGAGGGGATCAAGCCATACACATATACATACGCTCTATGTGTACATACATACACACACTATACCACAGCCATGTGACACACACGTGCATGGACAGACATACCTGCAATACACACGTGCAGTGCATTAAGGACTGCCACACACAGAGAACATACATATGTGACACACATGCACGAGCACATACAAATGCATGCGGTATGTATACCTATGTGACACGTGCATAGACAATACATACACACACAAAAATACATGGAGCACGTGTGCATGATGCACACACAGAGTATGTACACACAGACACAGACTGCATGATGTATAACACGTGCACATACAGTGCATGCACACACACGGTATGGTCACACACCTACCAGGCGCCTACATACACACAGAGTGAACTAGAAGATTTTAACGCCCATGGTCTACGGTCTCCAGGAAGGACAGGGGTCAAAGCCACCCAGGCCACAGTGCAGCACCGCTCCCTCCCTCACGGCTTGCCCCTCTGCGGTTCTGTGGCAGCCACCATGGGCGCTTCACCGCTAGCCTCAGCGGCCGAATGAGCTGGCCTACACCCCACTATTTGCCATGAAAGGCCTGGTGATCGCCGCCGCCCACACTTGCAAAGGACCCACCGGGAGCCGGGAACAGGAAGGCGGCGGCCTCCAGAGTCTCTGAGGCAGGCGAGCTGGGGTCTGAATGCGCCCCCTGAGGGTGGTCTGCTCACAGGTCTGCCAGCCCCAGAGCCCGGAGGAGGCTGAGGAACTGTGGAAAGGCCCCCCAACACGGAGCACCTACCGCTGGAAGCGCAAAGAAGGAGATGGCGAAGACGGAGAAGCAGGAGGCGATGGTCTTCCCGACCCACGTCTGGGGCACCTTGTCCCCATAGCCAATGGTGGTGACCGTCACCTGCAAGGACGAGGGACAGCGGTTGGCACGCAAGCCCCAGAACCTCAGGGTGGGCGTCCGTCCGTCCAGCCTGAGCCCCGCGCTCCATCCGAGACCTGCCACCGCGCAACAGAGGCCAGTGAGAGAGCCCAGCACCGAGAGGCCGGGAGGCTGAGAGCACGGTGCTCGAGCCCGCAGGGTCTGGGTCCCCCAGGTTAACGCCGCAAAGGAAGCAAGCCCCAGCGTACACATGGGAGCTCGGCGCCGACGGGGGATAGCCTCCCCGCCCCACCCCCTGCCCCGTCCCCAGGAGGCCTGCCAACCGGGCCACCGATGTCGCTGTGCTCCGGCCCCCAGGAAGCCGGAAGCTCCCACAGAGGCCCACCCTCCCCAGAGAGCCCGGCCACGATGACACGCCACTTCCTGACGCCACCCCAGGCACCAGGTGCTGCGTTTGCCCTTTGCTCGGAGGGAATCAGACGCAGCTAGAGCCTCCTTCTACATGGGGGAGCTGTCCATCCAGGGCGTGTGCCGGGACAGTGGGACTGAGGGGCTGCTTCCACCCCACCCCCACCCTAGGCTTGCCTCTGCTGCCATCTGAGGCTTGCTTCCCCCCGGGGCCTCCGGCGTGAGCCCGACAACGCCATCCTGCAGGGACTCGGAGCCCACCCTGGCTGTGCCGGCCACGCGGCCCACACCTGTCCAAGCCAGGGTTCGGGTGCTTGAGGAGCCAGCTCTGTGCCTGGCAGGGGGACCAGGGCGCCCAGAGTCCCTGCTCATCCCGTCAGCACACGTGCTCAACCCGTGGTCTTGCCAGCCCTGTGCTAGGCAGCCCGGCTTCCCCCTTCCAGGGCCCCCAGCCCAGGCCAAGTGAGGACGGCCCCTGGCAGCTCGGGAAGTTCTGCACGGAGCCTCCATGAGACCCCCCTGCCCACTGAGACCGGCAGGGAGCAGGGCCTGGGGAGGCCCATTTCATAGATTCCACTGAACAAGGCCCAGGCGGGAGGCGGCAGCTTCTACAGCAGGGTCCTTGGGGCCCGCACACGTGTCCACGCGGACAGGGACAGGCACACAGGACGGCTCAGAAGCCCCGGGGCAGAGGCGAGATGTCCTCAGGAAGCAGGAGTGACCAAGGGTCCGGGCAGCGGGAAGGACCGCAGTGCGGGAGCCCGGGTTACACCAAAGAGCACAACCTGGGGGCAGCACGGGCGCACGCTCCCGCCCACCCAACACCCACCACGCGACTGTTCGTGGTCCTGGCGCCCGTGACCGCCACACGGAGCACTTCCTGGCAACGTCACCGTCCCTCAGACACACGTCCACACCCGCTTCCAATGTGCTGCCCGTGCACGTGTGCACACACACAGATGGCCTGACACGGAGACAGGGAGCCGCACACACACGCTGAGACACGCTAAGGCAGCAACGAGGCACACGCACGTGTACGAACCACACGTGGCGCAGGGTCACATAAAGAGGGGCCGGTGCCCACGTCAAGCCCAGCTCCCTCCAGGCCCAACGCCTCACATGCACACACAGGCAGTGCACACCTGGAGCCCGGCCCAGTACCTGCAGGGTGGAGCAGGCCAGCCTGAGGCCTTGGGCAAGGCTGAAGGCCAGCAGGCAGATAAGGGGGCCAGGAGAACCTGCAGCTCCCCGCCAGCAGCCCCCAGAGGGCCTGCACCCCTCGTGTGAGGCCTGGGCGGCAGCTGCCTCTCAGCACCTGGGTGCACGGAGCAAAGGCACATCAGGGCTGCAGATGGGGTGGGGCGTCTTCCGGAAAGTGGCTCTCACAGGATTATCCATTTATGTGTAAACACACAGTGGGTCTATTTTTAAATTTCTAACTTTTATCTTCTAATGCGGTATTGACAGACGTGAGCCCCGTAAACAAAAGCTTTCTGGGGTCTTCAGTCACTGATAAGGGCATCAAGGGGTCCTGAGACTCCAAGTTCGAGAACGGCAGCCGTGCAGGGAGGTGGGGGCAGGGTGACCTCTGAGATGGACCTGAGTGTGGCCCTCACGCCAGGGGGGCAAATTTTAAGCAGTGCCAGAAAACTCGGGCCTCGAGACAAATAACACGTAATACAACCTTCTAATTATCAAAATTAAGGCAAAAAAAAAAAAAACCAAGACAACTGGGAAACTGATGTAGGTGGGAGGAGGAAAGGGGTTGGCTGAGCGGTGCGGCCAGGCCAGCGGGTGGGGACACCCGAGGCCACCTCCCTTCTCGGACAAGAGCACTGGAGGCGGGACCCCATGTCCTCGCCGCCTGGCTGGGAGGTGCTGGGACTCCAATGGTGGGCAGCAGGAAGAAGCCAGGGGAGCCCCGGCCAGGTGTCCCCCACCCTGCGGTGCAGGGCACACTCCTGGCTTCTCAGACTCTGCCACAGACCTTCTTTGTCAAGTTAACGACATCCTTTCAGCTCTTTGAGGAAACAGCCCATCCCCGCAGAGCTGTTTGTTTTTCCTGAATTCACAGACACAAGCAGCTCAGGAATGGGCCGTTTTATAGCCTGCGTGCTCGGAACTCGCCCCCCACGGCAGGCGATCGGAATGCAGAGCTGCACGTCCCCTGGGCACAGACTCGGGGAGACAGCTCAGCCGGGGGGCTGAGCCTAGGGTGCGTCCCCCGTCCCCCGTGTCTCTCCTCCAGGGACAGGAGGCACGAGAGGACCTGCCAGTCCCCCCAGCACTTTGTGTCACGAGAAGCTGGCGCTGGTGTCATTTTATTTCCTCCTGGACGCCGGCCTCCGGGGGAAGCGGGAGGGCCAGCCCAGGAGCCCAGCTCCACAGAGGACGCGGTCAGCCCGCAGCCACACTGCAGGCCGTGGGCATCTGTCCAGAGGGAACGGGCAGCCACGAGTGGGAGTGAGGGGGTGCCAACGTGGACACTAGGGGCTCGCGCTGGGGAGGGCACCTCCGTTTGGCAAACTCGTGACCACGCTGTGAGCTCGGGTCCATCTGCCAGAGGGGGAAACTGAGGCCGGGGGGGTCTCACCACTGCTAAGTGACGGAGCTGGCAACCAAACCGAGGCCTGCTCATCCCCAGGCTCCTTGGCGGGACAGCCGGAGAATAAGCCCAGGGCCAGAGGCTGCCGCGCTGAGGGGTCCGGGGCTCGCCCAGCCTCGGGCCACCAACCTGCCCAGAGGAGGCTGGAAGGACGGAGCCAGGGAGAGGGCACCTCGGGGGAGGAGAGGTGTGGACAGAGGGGAGGCTGGGCGGGTGGCAGGACTGCCTCAGGACAGCAAAGGGTGGGAGCAGCGGTCCCGGGCCCCAGCTCCAGCCATCGTGGGGCTGCCCCAGGAGACCCCGGCCAGGCTTGCAAGGGACACCGTGAAGGGGACAGAGGCCGGCACGTGAGGGCCGAGGGGACAACCCTGCCAGGCTTGCAAATTGTGGGTAAAAACAAAAGCAAACACATGCCCCCAAACAAGCCCGCTTCCTTTCAGAAAGGAAAAACTCAATAAACGAACAGAAACCCACGCGGGCCCAGGGCTCCTCGTTGCGTGAGCGCATCTTCTCCCTATGGAAACCTCGGCGCCCTGGCCACTGTACTCTCGGGGAAAGGGTGCGGACCGTGGGGACGGGGTCAAGACCTTTCTCCCTCCTCGGGAGGGGCCCTCAGGAGCTTCATACAGCGCCTGGCGGGATGCCGTGGACACCCCGGGCCCTGCCCGGGCCGCGCCCACCCCATAGCATGGCCAGGCTCGTGGCCCCTCACGCAGGAGACTCTGCCTCGAGGGCTCAGCTCCGATGTGTCCTCCTCAGGGGGCCCTCGCTGACTCTCAGGGAAATCACGGCGTGTGGACCACGACTGACCACGACCAAGCCTCCGAGAGCAAGACCCCCGGGCGGCTGACCCCCTGCTGTGCCCCAGTGCCCAGCGCAGAGCGGGACTGCCGGGATGTGCCTGGTGCCCAGGACCAGCCCGGCCAAGAGGCCCCAGTCCTCAAAGGAATGTCTTGGAAGCAACGGAAAGAGTCGCTACCTTCGTGGGATCGTGGTCCCCTCAGGGAGCCCCACGTCAGCCCTCGGAGGTAGACCTGCCGCCTCCCATTTTACAGATGGGGAAACCAAGGCACGGAGCGGTCACATGCCCTGCCCTGGCCCCAGCGCAGCTGCACGGTGCACCCACCCCTCTGCGCCCCACTGCAGGCCTGGCGGGAAACACAGGTCCCTGGGGGCCAGGAAGAGCCAACACACGTAGGTGCGCACACGTGCACACGCGCGTGTGAAGAGGGGCCGCTCTGTGAGTTAAGGTGTTAGAGGCCGGGAGCCGGCCGGGGCAGAGCTGGACCCTGGGCACCAGCAGGGCTAAGGGCTGTGACTGGGCCGTGGCAGCCACGAACACTCGAGTGTGAATTAGGTGGCTGGGGGGTCACTGCCTGTCGGCCAGCCTGGGGGCGCTGCCAAGAGAACCGTGGCCAGTAACAGCCCCTAAAATTCACAGCCAGCCTTTGCTGCATCCTCGTTGGGCGCCAGATACCCCGGGCTCTCTGTGTCCTCGCTCACAACCCTCCCCAGCTCACGAAAATAGGCACCCAGCTTATACCCAGGGAGGCTGGGTAACCTGCCCAGGGCCACTCAGCAGGTCAGCAGCGGGACAGGATGGCTTCACACCACGCTCCCGCCCGTCTTACCCCACTACTTCCTGTTTCACTGTGTTCCTGACGCTGACCATGTTTCTCTCCCTCGAGCTGAAGCTGGAAAGTTCTTACCTGGGATGACAAGAGCTGAACACCTGCCTCACTGGGCCTGCTAAGTCCGTGTAAGAAAATCGCCCCAGGGGGTCCCTCAGTGGGCAGTAAGTACAGAGAGGCAGACCTGCCCTGTGGACCCCTACTCACCCTGCAAAACCCAGGTGTAAAGGCCCTTCTCTGGCTGGGCTCCCAGAGCCCATGGTCTCAGCCCCATACACAACCGTCGACAGGTGCAGGATGGGATCAGGGCAGGTGGCAGCCCAGGGTCCTGGAGACCCTCTGTTCTTAGCTGCATAGCACCCCTGGGCTTTGCATGGAGTCCAAGCAGAGGAAAAGCCTTGAAGGGCTGGGGGCCTGGCCCACCACCCTCCGGGCCCACAGGTCTTCGGTTTCCCCAGCTCCAGATGAGGTCCTGACCCTGGTTCCACCCACTGGGCGGTGCCGACAGGCCTTGCATGTGAATATCTGGGAGGCCCTGTCCTCACCCAGACCCCCCACTCGGCCCCCAGACCCTTTTCGCCTCACTCTGCCAGGATGCAGTCCAGCCTGGAGAGCCAGAACCTTCTGGAACTAACAGCTAAGGAGCCAGACTCTTGTTTTAAATGGTGGCTGAATGCAGGGGCGGCTTCTAGCCTTTCCACTCTAAATTCTAAATTTAGATGCAGGGGGTAAACAGAGCCCGGCAGCCTCCTGATTTGAGAGACCCCCGGGCACTAAACAGAGGAGCCCGTGTTTGCAAAAACTGCTCTCCCCCCGACTCAAACTTTAACACAAACAAATGCATTTTGTTCCAAGGGCAAAGAAAAAAGTCTTCAATCCTCCCCAACACCTCGGCAGCCAGGCATGGGGCGCCACACTCCGGGTGAGGGGGCAGCTCTCACGCCCAAGTCAGGCGTCCCCACCTGGGCTAGCGGGAGTGGAGGGGACCCTCAGCCTGGAAACTGAGGCTCGGGGAGGGGAGAGACATTCTCGTGATGGCCACCTGGGACGGCGCTGGCCTGGGCTGAAGGGTGTCCACCCAAATCCATGCCCACCCAGGCCCTCAGAACACAAGCCTATTTGAAAAAAGGGTCTTTGTTGATGCAACTGGGTTAATGATCTGGAGAGGAGATGGTCCTGGGCTCCCTGGGTGGGCCCGGCATCCACTGACCAGTGTCCTGATAAGAGACAGAAGGTGCGGCCACAAACCCAGGAGCACTTGGGGGCCCCAGAAGCTGGAAGAGGCGGGAAGGACCCTCCCCCCGAGCTTTCGGAGGGAGCCGGCCCTGCAACCCCTTGATCTCGGACTTCTGGTCTCCAGATCCGTGAGAGAACGCAGCTCTGTTATTTTAAGGCGCTCAGTCTGTGGGACTTTGCTGTGGCCGCTGACGCACCCGCCGTCCCGCGGGCCACGGACAGAACCGCTTTACGGGCCCGCCAAATGATTCACCCACTCGTCCAGCAAACGCCGGCCAAGGCTGGGTGCTGAGGGTGCTGGCGCCACCCCTGTGGCACCTACAGCCCTCCCGGCGGGCCCACACACAGCAGTGGCCACTGCCCCCCGGGAACCCGCCCCCCTGCCTTGGCTCCACAGAGGAAACGCAGCAGATGGCCCAGCCCAGCAGCCCAGGCGCCCTATTTTCAAGTCTGTCCCACGCATCCAGCCAGAGGTGCCGGTCTGGCGTGGACGCAGCGTGGTGATGGGCAGCGGCCCGGCCGGCAGACCTCTCCCTGCCAGGCTGTACCACCTGGTAGGCAGACCCTGGTCTGTCCGCCCTGGACGGGGAGCCACGGGGCATGGCAGGGCCGGGCTCGTTCCCCTTGTGGCCCACGAAGCCACGCAGAGGACAGCGAGGGAGAGCCACCGTCGGGCGCTCTGAAGCCCCCAGCCAGGCTGCTCTGGCTCGCGCTTCCTGAGCTGTTTGTCCAGGATGTGCCAGGAGCACAGCCCATAACTCGAGCCGCGACCGCTCCACCCGCCTAGACAGCTGCAGGGGCGCCACTGCTGTGAATGGGAGTCGTCTGCCCAGGAGCTGGGCGGCGGGGGTGCCGGGCCCGCGGGAACAATGGCCAGGCCGGGGCCGCAGCTGACGGCGAGGCTGGGGCACCGGTGCCAAGCCGGGCACAAAGGGGCCGTTTTCCCGGCCGGCGGGCGGATGTTTGCACAGGTGTGCGAGCGGGAGCGCCGTTCGCAGGGGCCGGGCCGGGGGCAGCTCCGAGCGGCCGGGAAGGCGGGGGCCGGTGCCAAGGCCGAGCACCGCTTATCAGCCGAGCTGCGGGCCGTCACCCATGCGCTTCCCACCGCGCCATCCGGCCCCGGGGATCCTCCCGGCTCTGGGTATCCTGTCCCTCCACAGGACCTGCCTGTCACCAGGACGCCTCCCCTCCCCTGCCCGGCGCTGGGCTGTCCCACCGAACCTGCTGGGGGGGATGGGCCGGGGGCTGCCACGCCCGGGCCTGTGGAGGCACAGGCCTGCAGGAGGGCCGGCAGAGCTTGCCTTCCCTGGGCGGCCTGGCACACTGGAAGCTTCCAGAAAAAACGCTGACTCGGCTGATATCAGGCACCCCTACCCCAACATGTGTGGATCTCACGGGGGTGTGGGTGGAGGCACACGGGGCAGCTTCCCGCCCCACCCGGACCATCCGGGATGGGCCTCCCTGCGGAGGCTGGTGGGGAACACGGGGAGAGAGCGAACCCCTACCCCGCTTCCGGAAGGAAGCAAGTCAGGGACAGACACGGCCAGGGCCCGGCACAGCCACTGCCCGGACCCGGGACCCCTTGGACCTGGAGCTGCCCCGAGGCCTCGGCCCGACCTTGTGCAGCCTGCAACCCTCTCCTCTCCCTGGCTGAGCGAGCCTGGACGTCAGCCCCCCAGCCCCCAGCTCAAAGGGGCTCCCACCGGCCACCCTCAGCTTCAGGCAGCTCGCGGCTGGGCCGGTGTCACCCACTCTGCTGCTCAGGCTGATCCGGACCCCGGGCACTAGCCCCTGGCACCCAAGCGCACCCCACAGGGAAGGGGGAGACCCAAGGCCGGCCCACGGCGCTGGCATTCGGGCTGCAGCCCTGCCTTCCCCCACGGCCAGGGTCTGTCCGGGCCGCCTCAGGGCCCCCTGCACGTGCTGTTCCCAGGCCGGTAAGCTGCTGGCCACCCTGCCACCGAGAGCCCAGGACCTGTCTCCCCACAAGGCCTGAGCGGAGGGTCTGTTGAGGGGTGTCCTCTGTGCCCTGAGGCCCACACACAAGTGATGCTGGGCTTCCGTGGTGAGCAGGCCCCGGGGGCCACACAGCTCAGACGTCCTGCAGTGGGCGGAGACCCCTGCAACCACCCACAGCATGGCCATGTGCCGCCCCCCACGCCCCACGTCTCCCTTCCCCACCACAAGCCTGATCCCTGGAAGGAGCCAGCCCACGCTCCTGGACACTTCCAGGCCGAGGCCCGGGTGCTGGGTGCTTGCAGGAGGGGGACACGGCACACCCAAGGAGCCCAACTTCACAGGCGGGGGAGCCTCCAGGCCCCCAGGACAGAAGCCGGGGTACCTGTGTGTCACCGCTGCCCGGGGCCGGCTACAGAATTTGCGGGCCGGGTGCGCAGTCAAAACGTGGGAGCACTTTCCTTTTTCCCAGCATCCCCCGACCTGTCACGGTGGCTTTTGTTTGCTCTACAAAGTCACGCTCCTTGGTGCAGGGATACTTGAGGGGCCAGCACAGAACCTCACAGACGCAGGGCACAGGGTGGCGGAGGAGCCGGCCCCGGGGAAGGCGGGAGCTGGGACCGCATGCGGCCGTCGTGCCCACTGCACAGTCACTCTCCGTCCCGCCAGACCTGCCTCCCAAACGGCAGGTACAAAGATAAAAACCTCACGGACCCCACAATGGTGACTGTCGGGCTTTACGCGTCCAGCGCGGGGCCCTTCTGTGCGCGGAGCCCTGTGCCCAGGCGGGGCTTCAGGCGTTCGCGGGCTGGTCTCGAGGCGGAAGATCTTGAGACACCAGAGCCCCAGGGCGACATCCCGGCCCCGCCCCGCCCAGGCTCAGGGTGGGCAGTGGCCGCGTGGCCCAAAGGTCCCGACTTACCACCCCCCACCAGAGGGCGTCCGCGTAGCTGCCGAACTCGACCTGGCCCGACTCGTTCACGGCGTCCTTCTCGGCCAGGTACACGAAGTAGGAGGAGAAGATGAGGCCCAGGAAGCCAATGTACAGGGTGGTGATCAGCTCCTGGGAGACAGCAGAGGAGGTGTGACCCGCCGGCGCCCACGGGCAGCCGGGGCCCTGCGCACCCGCGCCGGGCAGACATCACAGGCAGCAGGGCCTGCCGGCACCAAGCCCCAACATTTCCCACCAAGTAGACATAAATGCCAGCATGTCTCACATGCAGACATCGGACTTCAGAAATAACTTATTTTTCCCAGCTCGTCAGTGGCAGCGTTGGGTCTCAGCCTCCAGGAGCGAGGCCAGTGCCCTGGACCAGCAGCCCGGCTGTTTCCCGCAGAGCCTCGGTGAGATGCGGGGCCGGGCCTCACGAAGGGGTGCGGGTCAGCCATCTCCGCCTCACGGGGCTGACCATGATCTGCCCCCGTTTTAGATTTCGGGGCCTCTTGGACCCTTTTCCATGTGGCATTTCTGTCCTTCCATCTGCCTGACAGTCTCTTGTCCCAGCTTGCGGGACGTGGGCACCATGTGCCTGGCAGGCTGGGGACACTGGCCCCTCAGGTTGGGGGCAGGACGGCCCAGCTGGCTCAGGCCGAGGCTGGGCCGAGACCCTGTCCTCCCCCCCCCCGGACCACCCACCTGGCGGTGGATGAAGACCACCGAGCCCAGCAGCCTCCACGTGCCCCCCTGGCGGTCGACGTGCAGCATCCTCAGGATCTGGAGGAAGCGGATGCCCCTGCGGAAGACAGGTCGCTGTGCGCCCGTCCCCCATGTGCCCCTCCCCTTCCCCCGTGCACCCCTCCCCTGCCCTGCGCGCCCCTCCCCCGTGCGCCCCTCCCCCCTCCCGAAGCCCAGGGTCAAGGTGGGGGCAGCACCCCAGGCCCGGAGCCAAACCTGTACATTTCTCAATTCCTTTGGCCCCCAGACCACCTTCTGGGGGCGGCCCCAGGATCACCCCAGTTTACAGATGAGCAGACTGAGGGCCCCAGACTGTTAGGTCCCAGCCTGAGTCACAGAAGTGAGTAAGCGCTCCTGCCCAACTCAGCACCGGCCCTGAGCCTAACTGCCCCCCCCAGCACACGGCCCCGCCACTCTCACACCCCCACACTGGGGAGCCCGCAGCCCCGCCTACCTGATGGCCGAGGTGGCAAACACCTGCCCTTTGGAGCCCACGCAGAGGACGACCATGGAGGCCACGACCACGATGAGGTCTGGAGGGGACAGCGCCACCGTCACCAGCCTGGCAGCTGGACACCGGCAAGGAGCCTGGCGGTCAGGCGGGACAGGGCCCAACAGCAGGGACACGGAGACACCTCAATGGGGAGACCAGGCCCTCCGTCCCAGGCACGTGCAGAGGCCGCCCGAGCCTACCTCCCCAGCCCTGTCTCGCAGGCCGCTGAGGGCAGCGGAAGCCCAGGTTGTGTTGAGCTTGACCAGACCCCCTGCCTTGTGAGCAGCCTCTTGGGACAGAGGACCTGGGCGCTGAGGCTGGCTCCTGTGTGGGGGACATGGGAGTTCACCCCACTGGCCTTGGGATCCTGCCCTGTCACAGGCGGAGGAGGGACTCTGCCTGGTGGTGCTCGTGATGGGGGTCCACCTGCCAGATTCTGGGGGAGGGGGCTCAGCCCTTGCCAGGAAACCTCGGGGTGAAGCTTCCGGGGGGTGGGCGTGACTCACCAATGATGGAAATGGGCTTCCGGGCAAAGCGCAGCCGGCCCCAGATGCCCACGTACTTGCTGCGGCAGCCGGCTGACCAGAGGCGGACCACGTACTCCGTCCCAAAGAACACGACCAGGACGATCTCCTGCGGGGACAGAGGGACATGAGCTCACCTCGGGCCCCTCCCCCGTGCACCCCTCCCCCTCCTCCGTGAGCCCACTGAGAGCAGGCGGCCTGGGCCCTGGTCTGCTGCATCGCCTACCTGGACAGGCCCAGGTCCACCACCGCATTCAGTACCATAGAAAAAAGATTAGACACTATGACCAAGTGGGATTTATACCTGGAACGCAAGGACAGTTCAGCACATAAAAATCAACCAATGTAATACATGACATTAACAGGACGGGGGGAAAAAAAATCACATGGTCTCCTGATCGCAACGGATGCAGAAAGAGCATTTGACAAGATTCAGCACCCTTTCATGATAAAAACAGTAAACAAACTAGGAATAGAGGGAAACTATCTCCGTGTAATAAAAGCCATATATGAAAACCCCACAGCGAACGTCATATCAACGGAGAAAGGCTGGAAGCTTTTCCTCTAGGATCAGGACCGAGACAAGGATGCCCACTCTCACCACGTCTATTCAACAGAGTACTGAAGTCCCAGCCAGAGCAATTACGCAAGAAAGAGAAATAAAAGGCTTCCAGATTGGAAAGGAAGAAGTAAAATTATCTCCGTTCACATACGATATGATCTTATGTGTAGAAAGCCCTAAAGATTCCATGCAAAAAAACTGTTAAATCTAATAAACGAGTTCAACAAAGTAGGATACAAAGTTGATCACAAAAATCAGTTGCATTGGGCTTCCCTGGTGGCGCAGTGGTTGAGAATCTGCCTGCCAATGCAGGGGACACGGGTTTGACCCCTGGTCTGGGAAGATCCCACATGCCGCGGAGCAACTGGGCCCGTGAGCCACAATTACTGAGCCTGTGCGGCTGGAGCCTGTGCTCCACAACAAGAGAGGCCGCGATAGTGAGAGGCCCACGCACCGCGATGAAGAGTGGCCCCCGCTCGCCACAACTAGAGAAAGCCCTCGTACAGAAACAAAGACCCAACACAGCCAAAAATAAATTAATTTTTAAAAATCAGTTGCATTTCTATGCACAAACCATGAACAATCTGGAAGGGAAATTATAAAACAATTCCATTTACACTAGCACCAAAAAGAATAAAGTACTTATGAATTAACTAAGGAGGTGGGACACTTGTACAATGAAAACAAAACAATACTGTTTAAAGAAATCAAAGACGACAAATAGATCGAAACACATCCCACGTTCACAGATTGGAAGACTTAATACCGTCAAGACGTCAATGCCACTCAAAGTGATCTGTAGATTCAATGCAATCCCTCTCAAAACCCTGATGACAGTTTTTGCAGAAATAGAAAAAGCCCTCAAATTCACACGAAATCTCAAGGGCCCCTGGATAGCCAAAACAAGATGTGGTCCATCCACACGACGGAATATTCCTCAGCCTTATAAAGGAAGGAAGTTCTGGCACAGGCTACAGCGTGGATGGACCTGAGGACGTTGTCAGCTCACTTCCAGCTGGTGCCCTGCCCTGTCCCCACCCCGTCCCAACCCAGGGAACCCAGCCCTGTCTGGGGACTTCTGCTCCCATGCCCGGCCTTGCCTTCCCCCACCAGGGAGCCCACCGGGAGGGGGTAACTGGACACTGGCTCCCGAATATCCATAATTAGGATGGAATACTCATACCATCCAGCTTGTGTTTGGGGCAAGCTCGGGGAATAATGGGAGAAAAGGTGGGAAATTTACCGCTTTCCTTTTGCAAGAAAGTTCTTGGTTCGCAACGTCAAGTTCTTCAGGGTCGGGGTATGTATGGTTGGGGGCACGTGGGGGATGGTGGAGAGTGAGGGAGGGTGGATGCTTGCAGGCTCTGTGGCCTCAGAGGGTCGTGCTGGTGCCACCTCTGTCCTCAGCTGGAGGGTGGCTGAGCCCACCGGGGAAGGGGCCATGTTTACCTGCCCGCTGCCCTCTCCCCGGCCCCAGAGGATGCCTGCCCTGGTTGGCCCTGGACATGGATCTGCTGAGTGAGTGAATGAATGAATGAATGAACGAACGACCAATCAGACCAACGAGCGACCGAGGGCTCCCTGGTACCAGGGCTTCGTCTCGGGCGTGTGTTTCCCGAGATTCTGGCCCAGCCGGTCCTAAGTGGGTGTAAGGAGGAGATGACAGACAGGAGGCCCTAGCAATGAACGACGGCGTAGGGGGGTAGCGGCTGGAGGGTCCGGCTTCCAGTGTTTGGCCATCTCGACAAGGGCCGCAGAGCCACCACCTCTGGGTCCCCAAAGCTGAGACACCAGTGCTGGCATCTTCACAGAGGAGGGGTCACTGGACTGCTGATGGCCCTGAGGGGGCGGACAGAGTCCCCCAAAGAGCAGTCCTCAGGGCCTCCATCCCAGCTCTGCAAATCCAGACACCGTCGGGCTGGTCAGTCACTTAGCAGGTTTTTTCTTATTTCGATGCGTTATTTTGTTACTTAAATACCTTCTCCAGCCCCGTCCTAAGCATATTCGAAGCGGTAGAAATCTTACAAACATCAGGTAAGAGCTTACTGCACTTCAGTCTTGCAACAGACCTTCTGATAAATAAGTAACTCCCAGGGCTGGCTGTTGACGCTGCGTGTCTCCCCCTCCCCCCAAATTATCCTGGCCTCGAGCTCAGAGCTCCCCCTGCCCTCTTGGGGCTGGCGGGCTGTGGCTGAGGGACTCTCCCCCTGGAGGGGTGAGGTGTAGGAGTAATTTAAAACAACGCTAATCCCCAAATCCCATTTGAGTCTGGAATGCAGCTCGAGGCCGGGCTGTGCATTAATGTGGCACCGCCGGCATGCTGGGCGGGAGAGAGCCCGGACCAGGGCAGGGGGAGCACACGTTTGCTCCAAGATCAAATGATCCCCACACCGTCAGCCTCGAGTGCTGGGCAGCGTGGTACTTGGGGCCAAGGCCGGGACCTCTGGATTGGCCGCCGCTCGCCGGGACCTCCAGGGCGTCGCTGTGGCCCCAGCCATCACCGCCTTTTGGAGCCACCTGTCCACTGACCTGGGTGCCGGGAGGGCGGACAGGCTGGCCCAAAGTTCTGGACCTGCAGGGACTCTGGAATTTTTTCACCAGAGGGGCCTGGGCCACCCTGGGCTGGGGGCTGCTCTGGGGGCTTTGACTGGGCTGGACTGTCCATCTGTGGAGGCCAGTAGGCTAGGGCCTGCCGGAGGGCTGATCCCCCAAGTCTTCCTGTGGGGCTGCCCCTGACTCAGGGGACAGCACCCCCAGTCCAAAGCAGGCTCACGGAATGGCAGGGCTGCTTCCTCTTAGCTCCGGGGAAAGGGGGACCAGTCTCCAGCCTCAGTGACCCAGACCCAGAGGATGACCCCCCGAACCCCTACCCCCGGCCACTCTCCCTGCCCTGGGTTTTCTCCAGCCGGCAGAGGCAGGCCTGCAGCTCGGCTGTCTCTGCAGACCAGGCCCTGAGCAAGCCCCGGAGGGGAACACAGAGGCCTCAAGCTCCCCCCAGAGCCTGCCCACCTCAGCCCCTGCCTCCACACCCCAGCTCAAGCCACCGCCCTGGCCCCATGGCCCACACTAAGGGTCAGGGCTTGCCCCGGCCCACCCGAGAGCCTGCCGCCGGCCCAAGGCACGCGCCCCTCCCCACCTGGGCCCGAGTGCTCGGCCTGGGGCCCTGTCCTTCCAGCTCCTCCCCCCACCCCGCTCCCCAGGTCCCCACACCCCCCTCGGTCCCGCTCAGGCCCCCCCCATCACACCTGACCCCTCCACTGATAAGAGTCAGCCCAGAGGCCCCTGTCCACGAGCCCACGTGGTGCCTGCGTGCCCGCATGTGAGCAGGGGTCAAGGATACCGGCCGGAGCACGGCCCTGAGCTCTGCCCCACAGATATGGGGAGAAGGGGCCGTCCTCGTGTCAGGGACCTCCGCTAAGACCGCAGTCACCAGAGGGACGGAGGGCCCCCTCCCACCTGGCCACTGTCCCTCAGACAAAGCAAGGTCGCCTCCCAGCTGCACTTGGCCTCATGGACCAGGGACCTGTGAGCCGGCCGGGCGCCAACACCAGGGCACAGGCCCGAGAATCCCCCGCCTGTGGGAAGCAGACCAGGCGCTCAGGCGTCAGGGCTCCAGGCAGCCACGAGCCCCGCACCTGGCGGCCGTGCCCCTCCTTCTGTGAGTTTCAGAGCAGCGGGTCCTGGGCTCCCCATGTGTCTCACAAGCAGCGGGGTTTGGGGTGGCTCTTGGCAGTATTATTTGTAAAGTTTAGAATTACTTTAATTAAAAAACAAAGTTCCTAAGAAATAACTCAATTAAAAAATGGGTATGAAACTTGAATAGGCATTTCTCTAGAGAAGACATACAGACGGTCAAGAAGCACATGAAAAGCTGCTCAACACCACTGGCCGTCGGGAAACGCAAATCGAAACCACAGCGAGACACTGCCTCACACCCATCAGGACGGCTACTATCAGGGAAGCGAGATAAGTGCTGGAGCGGATGCAGAGAAGCTGGAGCCTTGCGCACGGTGGGCGGGAATGTAAAATGGTGCGGCCACTGTGGAACAGTGTGGAGGGTCCTCGAAAACTTAAAAATAGAATCACATGTGATCCAGCAATTCCACTTCTGGGTATAGCCTCAAAAAAAAAAAAAAAAAAGAAAAGAAAGCAGGATCTCAAAGGTATTTGCACACCCGTGTTCACAGCAGTACTATCTACAACAGCCGAAAGGTGGAAGCAACCCAAGCATCCATCGAATGAACAGATACACAAACTGAGGTCCATCCACACTACGGAATATTACTCAGCCTTACAAGGAAGGCAATTCTGACACAGGCTGTGATGTGGGCGAACCTTGGGGACACTACAGTCAGCGAGAGAATTCAGACACAGAAGGACAAATCCTGTCTGATTCCACCCACACGAGGTCCCTGGAGGAGTCACATCCATAGAGACAGAAAGTAGACGGTGGGGTCCTGCGGCTGGGAGAGGGGAGTGAGCGTGTAATGGGGACAGAGTGCCTAATGGGGACAGAGTCTCTGCTTGGAAAGACAGAAACTTCTGGAGGCAGATGGTGTGATGTTCCCTCAACAGCGTGAATGTACTTAATGCCACCAAACTGTGCACTTAAAAGTGGTTAAGATGGTAAGCTATATGTTCTATGTATTTTACCACAATGTCAATGAAAAGAAAGCCTTTCGGTGGCTGCCAGGGGCCGGGGGAGTGAGGAATGGGGGCCACTGCTGACGGGTGCAAGGTTCCTCTTCGGGGTGACGACAAAGTTCCGAAACTAGACGGAGGTGCTGGTAGCACAACGTTGTTAATGCGTTAAATGCACTTGAAAATGGTGACCTGCGTGGCAAGTGTGCTTTTCCACGACACAAATGTCCCCTGCCCCCGGGCGCTCTGCGCTCAGGCCTCTGCCTAGACCTTGGGGCCGGCCCCGCGGGGCAGGAACCTCCGTCCTTGAGCCTCTGACTCCTAATCTTTGTGGTCCATTGTTAGTTCACTGTTAAATGAGCAAACGGAGCACAGTGATTGCCTGCAAAGGTCACTCGGGTGCAGCCGCGTCCCCAGCGGAGGACTGTGCAGGAAGCGAAGCGCAAAGGCCAGGCCGCACTGGACACGGGCGGGCACTGGACCCCCGAGACAGCGCGGCGCTGGGCCGAGGGTCCCGGCTACCAACAGGACGCCCAGGGCCCTGCTCACTCTGCACGAGGAGGCCCCGCCGTCGGGCAGACGGACGCTGGGACCCCCGAGCTCGACCAAGTTACAAGTAAGGGGAACAGCCCGCACCCGCCTTCGGCGTTTTGGGGTAACGGCAGTCAACAGCAAATCCGCAAATCCCGAGAGTCAAGATAAAGGTTCAGAAAAGCAGGTGCTTATCTGGGTTTTCCAGCCCCGGTACACAAAGGGGAAAGGGTGCGGATTCCTTGGGCGTTTCGTAATCCCCGTGGCACCACTGCCCACCCCCCCAGAAGGGTGAAGGTCCACGCGGCCGTCTTACCTATTGTTTCGTTTTTATCAGCTCGTGAATCCTCACCCATCGGGAGAGTTGTCTAAAGCCCGATGCGTTCTGAGGCTCAGCCCTGCCCGCACAGCCTGGTTCAGAAGCGCTGGGAACGGCCCGCGGAGCACGGCCCCATGTGACAGAAAGCGAGCCGGCCTGGAGGTTAAGCCCCGCGCATTGCCTGTGCGCAGAGCCTAGCTCCTCGGATGAAAGCGCTCGTTTTGTTGTTTTTGCTAAACAATAAAGGAAGCCTCACGGACCCTCATCGCTCTCCTCCTGGTGCTTAGATGTTACTGCTCTGTTATCTTCATGATGAAAAATCAATTTTAAAGAGAGTTGGAAGGTTAAAACTGCCGGGAATTAAGCACTGAGATTTGTGGGGTGGAGGGGTGGGGGCCGACGGAAAGCAGAAATTGGGGTTGAGGACAAAAGGCACGGCACCCTCCCAGGCGGCTGTGTGGATGCCAGACGTGGGCAACTCGGAGATGGGGCCTGGGGGACCCACTGCGGGAGCTCCTGGTCCCTCGAAGGCTTCCGGGTGAGAAGGACGCCTGTGCTTTCTGGGGTAAACAGGATTTCACCCGACAGATGGGGGAGCCTGGAGAAGGGGTGGACTTGGCGGCCAGGCCACGCCACCCGTCAGGGCCAGGGGCGCAGGCCACCAGGCTGAGGTCTCTGGAAGAGGTGCGGGCTGCCTGGCCCTGGCCAGGTGTCCCCAGTTGGGGGGGGGGCTGGGGTCCCCAGCACAGAGCCCGGTCGGCGGGCTCCAGGGCCAGCTGTTCCACCTCCACGTGGGACCGATAAGCCACAGAGGGGGCCGGCCTCGGCATTCCCGGGAAGGTCCGCTGGCCGGAGGGCGCGGAGCCGGCGTGCGTGCTGCTCAAAGGCTCTTTGTTCAGGGGCCTGCCTGAGGCCAGCTGCTCCCAGCCGCGCACCCATGCGAGGGCCATGGGCCTCCTGGTGACATGTGCTGGGCACAGCTGGCCGCCCTGCCCCCACCGCGGAACACCAGCACCTCCACCCAGCCAGAGCTGCCCGGCCTGGGGCAGGCGCATGCTGTGGCCCTGCACGGGGCCGGGATTCTGCCCGCCCAGGACCCGCTGCGGGGCTGACCCCCACACTCCTCCCCACCCAACTCCCCCTGACCCGTGGGGAGCCCCTGTGCTCGGCTGTGTCCCCCGGTGCCACGGCCTCCCTGGATGCATGGCCACCACCTTGCCCCTGGGCCCCTCTGCATCCTGCCCGAGGTCCCAGCGGCCCGAGGTGGCCGTGACAGGGTCGGTGGGCCAGGCCCTGGGTCAGGCGCTGGGAGAAGGGAGGGGATGGCCTTGTGGCCCGAGGGGCATCCACGCTAGGACAGAGGGGCAGGCCGGCCCCCGAAAGCGTCCACCCTCCTGCAGGACAGTGAGATCCAGGGCCACCAAACGCCCAGGGCTGGTGACCCGGGTCAGCCCCTCAAGCCCGCGGTGCCTCAGTGACCCTGTCTGTGAAATGCGGGTGCTGGCGGGACCCACCTCCTCGGGCTTTGGGGAGGAAGGATCTAGAAGACAGGGTCGTGTTGAGTGGGGAGGCGGTCCCCAGCACAGGTGGGGAGGCCTAGGAGAGGGCCCAACCCAGACGGGTCTCACAGCACCGACGGCCCTCCTGACTGGCGCCCAGACCCCATCTGGCAGACGCTGGACCTTTTGCTGCCTGTCCTGTCCCGAGCTTGTGTCCCCCCCGCCGACCAGGCAGCAGCGCTCAGCCCAGCCCGGGGGACCCCTCCCCATGCCAGCTCGTCAGCTGTCTGTCCAAGGCCGGGCCTATCTTTACCCCAGCAGCCCGGTCCAGCCCCGAGCCCACAACGCGCCCACCTGCTGCTCAAAGGGCCACATGGCAACTCCACGTGGGGTTTCCTTCCTCCTTGATGGGCCTGCATCCCCTCCCCAGAGAGGGTCGGGTCCCCTGGGCTCCCCCTTGTACCGTCAACCCCAGCCTCACGGGAGCCACATCTGAACACTTCACGATGACTCCACAGGCTGAGTGGCCACTGGGCAGGGCCCACCTCCCACAGGGGCACCTCCTCCACCACGAGCTCCCCGGGAAACCCTCTTCCAGGGAGCAGGCAAAGCGCAAGGATGCCCCTGGAGCAACCCCTTCCTGCAGCCAGCCGCTCAGGACCCCACTCCGTGGAGAGCCAGGGTGCAGTGGGAGTCAGTCCAGGCCCCTCCAGCACCACCACTGCCCCCTTCGTCCTCTGTCCGAAGTTCTGCAAGTAACTGCAAACCCCAGCGCCTGTCACTCCAGGCACAGCAAATGGGTCCGAGCCCCGAGGGAGCGGGTATGTGATGGGGGTTTCAGCAAGACGGGGGCCTTGGGGCACACCGTGCCCTGGCACATTCTCGGGCCCGTTCTCGTGGGGGCCAGATCCTTCCCAGCATCGCAGGCTGTGGGGCTCAGCCTCTGGAAAAAGGCCGCCCGCCTGCAGCGGGGAGGAGAGTGGCGCGAGGTCATTTTAATTGCACGTGGACTGACGGTGCCAACCCAACTAAAGTCACACGAGCTGCAGGTGGTTTAATGAGGTGTCTCCGGCCCTGGGACCAGCGACACGGGGGTGCCCAAACGCCGCCCGCTTCCTCCCCACCTGGGTGTCCCCAGGTCAGCGGGCGGACAAGGTTCGGCGCCCCGACACCTGGCTGGCACGGGAGAGGCAGGTGCGGCCGAGAAGAGGGCCCCCGGGCGGTAGTCTGGGCAGATTCTGACAAAGCAAAGCCTGCTCGTCCCCCAAGCCCAGGGTGCCTGGCAGACGGTGGCACCCAGGAGGCATTTGGTAAAAAAAAAAAAAAGAAAAATGCGTGTGTGTGTGTTTACACAAAATATAACCTACATATTTTACTGTATTATTATTTGCTTTTCACGAGTGAATTTCAACCACCCTGGGGAGATGCACTCGTGAAGACAACGAAGCCACTGGCAAGTGACGTGGGCAACAGCGTGGAAACAACAAACGTCCCCTGTCGGCGTTGGGCCCGGACGGGGGCCCGGGAAGCGCCCTCCTGCACGCAGAGGGGCTGCTTTCATCACTGAACACGGCCTGCGTGCTCCCCACTGGCCTCCTCTCCCCGATGGCCACGGAGGGGAGCGCTGCTTAATCCCCACATAGTCAAGCCTTTCTGGTGACCTTGTAACCATTTATTTCTAATTGTATTGGGCTTTGATGAGAAAATGTGAACAGCTAATTCTCAATTTTTCCAAGTGTGTTAGGTGTTTTTATGGCCACATAAAGTGACTGGTCTTTACAAGTGTTCCATGGGTGTAAACAAAACACCTCCGTGATTAGGATCCATAGCTATAGTGCTGGTTTTGAAATGTGGGAAGAGGGCCTTCCACCGTGCAGCCCACCACCCCAGAATTAGGGCCTGTAGCCCCAGCTGACTCCAGGCAGGGCAGAGGGGAGCCGTCCCCATGGACCCTAAGCTCTTCGTGATGGTTGTTTGAAGGAGCCACATTTGGGGATGCCTGTTGCCTGGCTACAGGTAACAGGGACTTATTTGGGCTTACTGTTGGAATCTGAAATTGCTCACAATTGCAACGTGTAACCATCCGAGTCTCTACTGATTTTTTTCGTCTGCTAGAATCGGCCTGTGCTGAGAAAGATGCATTAAAATTTCCCGTGAGTATCACAGTCAACCCCTGCGTTTCCAATAGCGCTTGCTTTACGTATTTTGTTATGCTCTCTGATGCATAAAAGTTTTCTCCCCTAGAAATATGGTGCCTTGTCCAGGCCGGTCTCAGCACGGACCCTGATGCTTCCACCCTGCTTTTGTTTTTTCCTTTTGTGTGCACTTGCTGGGCATCACTTTGGCCACCCCTTCATTTTTCAACTCTCATCACCGGTTTGCTTGACTGAATTCCTCTGAACAATGTATTTGTTAAAAATAAAAACCCTTCTGACAGTCTCTGCCTTTTAACAGAGGCATTCAAGCCATTCACATTTAGTGTAAAGCTGGATACGTCTGGCTTCTTTCCACTTTACTGTCTATTTGCTATTTCACTTGGTTTGTTTCTTTCATTCTCTTCATAGTCGTCAAGTTGATCAGTATATTACCCATTTCCTTTTTAGCCAAGAATTTGGGAGATTCACTGAACCCTTCCATCCCATCACTGTGATCCTTCGGTTCCTTAACTCATAACCAAACCTGCTCTGGCCTAGGAACAGTTTCCACTGTAGAGTTTCCCCTACGGCTGTCTCCCCAGTGAGGCAGGAATTGGCGTGACTTTGTTCCTGTCAGTGGCTCTGTGGGTGAAGAAAGCATCTCCAATGTTGCTTTTATAGACCCCATGAAACCCTGCAGCTTTTGCAAGAACGCTAACTTCACCTTGCAGTCAACTAGCATCCTGTGGTCGGACACAGATGGTGGGGACATGGCAGGGAGCAGGCGTGGCAGACGGGGTCCCTGGGACAGGACTGAGGACAAGCGATGACTTCATTATGGGACATCTGCATGCTGTGAGGATTCTGCTTTCCTCCCCTACAGCCACTCTGGGAACTGTCGGCTGTGACGATGAGAGATGGAGGACCCACCAGGCTTCAGAATCTCAACGACTCTGGAAACCAAATAAATTCGTTATTTGGTTTTTGCTTCCACATTTCAAGAGGAAAAACTCTCCACGTGCCTGCACCTAGGTATCTGGGAACGTCTTCCTCCCAAGCAGATAAAAAGAAGGAAACGACACATCCTTCGCTTCCTTCCTTCATTTATTCATCCTGGTCTCAGCACAGTGACCCCCCCGCCCCCCAGAACTGCTGGGCCGGCTTGCCATCTTCCCAATGCTGGGAACGCCAGAGCCCGATCCTTTGTCCATCCAGCTGCACCTACTGTGTGCCAGGCGCTCTGTGTGGACCATGTCCTTGATGCACATTCACGGGCCTGCCCCTGAGAGCATCTGACATCTCCGTGAGCCACTCGGCACGCTCCTGCTGGGCACCTGGATGCCCAGCCCATGCCCGAGGCCACTCTCCTCCTGGGGGCTCAGGGAAGAGCACAGAGGGCTGGGGCAGCAGCTATGTCCACACAGCCTCCTTTCTGCCCTCAGCGGCCACCTATTTCCTGGGCCTTCACCTTTGCAACTCCTCCCCTGCCCCTCAGCCCCCTTCTCCCCTCGGTGCCACCTTCACAGGGGTCTGCCGGCCCATCCCCACCACCAGCTTCCTCTACCGCCCAGTCCTCTCATCATATTAGAAGCCCCCTGGTTTCCCCTCACGAGGTCACCGTTGTCACAGTGGGATGCAGGGCCGGAGCCCAGGAACCTCTCCCATCTCACTCTGGCTGAGTCCGGGGCTCTGAGCACAGCACCAAATCCAGGACCCGGGCTGGGCCGTTAGAACCACGGGCGACAACAGTCCCTGAGGGCTACTCGCCCCTCACGCCTACAGGGACAGGTCAGAATGACCCCCAACCTCCCTCGCTCAACAAGTCTGCCCCACTCGGGCACCATTCGGGGTTGACGTGTGTCCCTCCCAAATTCGTAAGTTGAAGTCCTGACCCCTCAAAATGTGACCTTATATGGAAACATGGTCATTGCAGATGTGATTAAGTTGAGGTTACCAGGATGGGCCCCTAATCCAATCCGACTGGTGTCCTTATAAATGGGGGACATTAGGACACAGACACACACAGGGGAACCCCATGTGAACATGGGGAAGCAGAGATCAGGGTGATGCTTCCACAAGCCAAGGAATGTCCCTGGTCACCACCGAACCACCAGAGATGGGGGAGAGGCCCCCTCCCAGCTTCGGATATCAACCCCCCGCACCCTGATCACAAACTCCTGGCCTGAGGGGGCGGCAGTGGTGCTGGGGGCTCCAGCTTGACACCACGGCCAAGCCAAGGGTCTCTGGGGACGTCCAGGCTGTAGGCCCTGAAGCTTTGTCCTCCTGGGAAGGGGTCCCGGAACATCGGCCGCCCCTTTCCCACTCTGTGGAAAAACTCGTGATGCTGGCGGCCAGCAGAAGAGAAGCCAAGGCCCCTGGGCGGGAAGAGGGGGTGTGGCGGGAGAGGCACCGGGGCTCCGAGCAGAGGAAAGGCAGGTGGGGGTTTCGGGGAGGCAGGTCCTAAGCCCCAGACAGGAGTGGCTGGCGGGGGCGGGAGGGAGGCCGCCGTGCCCACGGCAGCACCACCGTCAGCTGCCCGGCAGCCAGCTCTACACGTATTTAAAGCAAATCCCCCATCTTCCCCAGGCAGGGAGCGCTGTTTCTGTCCACAGGGCAGCTACACGGGGTTGACTTTCAGCCCAGGAACCCCACTGCTGAGGGCTGTGAACCCCAAAGAAGCCCCGCCCCACCGATCTCTGCCTTGGCCACTCAGCTCGGGGAGGAGGATCATGGCGGGGGGGCTGGGGGGGTGTGGGATTTTCTCTGCCGAGCTTCTCAAAGTGTGTTACTGAAGAACTGACCCAGAACTAGAAGCTGACCACAGCAGAGACTTGGGGATGAAAACCCTTCCTCGGGATCCGGTCCAAGCGCTGCGCTGCATGCACTGAGGCTGCTCCCCCCGTGTGTGCGCGAGAGCACGTGCACATGTGTGCGTGTGCGTGGTGTGCGTGCGCCCAAGCATGCCCGCGTGTGCGCTGCGCACGGGCCATTCCTCTGTGCCCTGACAGCTGGGGACCTGCTCTGATGCTGCATGTCTAGAGATTTTAATGACAAGCGTGAATTTAAACAGTTTTTTTTTTCTTTCTTTCCTTTCAGGAATGTTTTAAGGGATTGAGAGGAAATTGTGCACGGATTTTGCTGTTTCAAGAGCTGATATGTGAGCAGCTTCAGACGACGTATGTTGTTTTAGGGCCGAAGTTTACAAAGTAAGAGTGTGACACAAAGGCAGACGCGCCGGGGACTCGAGAGCTGGCTACTTGGATTTCGCTCCTCAGAGAAGGGGCTGCCTTCCCAGGGAACAGAACTGGAAGGAAACGGCGAAAGTCTGATCTTCAGCCCCCCATGTCCCCGCCCCCCGCCCCGACGGTGACCTGTTCCCAGAGAGCTGGGGCAGCCCGCAGCTGAGGGGATGGGGAGGGGGCTTGGAGCAGCTCTGGGCCAAAGACCACCAGCCCTCTGGTGTCCCCTCTCGGGGCACCCAGGAGGGCCCCTGCATTCGGACAGCTGCGTGCGGATGCTACAAACCCCACGGTCCCTAGGCCGCCCGGGAGTGACACCCATCACAAGACGATCTTGTCCCCAGTCTGGGCTCTGGGGCTCCGGCTCCTCGGGGACAATGTCTTCGAAGACACAAACTATTGAAAGTTCCCTGAGAAGAAAAAGGGAACCCGAATAGCCCCGAGCTAGAAACGACATTGAATTCCTAACAGAAAATTTTCCCACTCACAAAACTCCGGGCCCAGATGGCTTCCCATGCTCTACCAAACACCCACAGAGAAACACAGCAATTCTACACTAGCTCTGCCTAAACCGAAAAGCAGGGACACACCCCAACGCATCCTACGAGCCCGGTGGTACCTAACACCAAGAGCAGTGATGTTACAAGCAAACCACAGACGCATCCCTCGTGAACACACAGGCAAAAACTCTATGCTAAATTTTAGCAAATCAAACCCAGCAATATATTCTTTTAAAATGCATCGTGACCAAGTGGGCTTTATGTTAAGAATTCAGGGTTGGCTTACATTTGAAAACCTGTCAGTATAGTTCACCATATTAAAAGTCAGAAAACACAGAGAATCATCTCGATAGATACAGGAAAAGCGTCTGACGAAATCCAATAGCCACGCTCGACACGTGCTCTATTCCCAGCAAACTAGGAAGAGAAGAACTTCCTCAGCAGATAAAGGGCACGTATAAAACCCCAAAACTACGATCATGCTTAAGGGGGAGAGACCACTTGTCTCCCCACAAGATCAGGAACCAGACAAGGACAATTGCTCTCTCCTCACGACCAAATCTTGTCGTGCAGGTCCCAGCCGGGCCATCAGGCAAGAAAGAGAAATAAAAAAACAAGAGAGATTGAAAAGGGTCCCAGGCAGCGCATCAGACAAGAACAAGAAATAAAAGGCACAGAGATTGAAAAGGAAAAAACAAAGCTGACTTTATTTGGGACACCAGGCTCATCTCCACAGGAAACCCTAAAGAATACCCCCCCCAAAAAAAGCTTTCAGAACTAATAAGGTTAGCAAAGCCACAGGATACGAGGTTGACGTACTAGCAACAAACAATCCAAAAGTGAAATTGAGAAAACGATACCATCTCAGTAGCTTCAAAACCAAGAAAAACTCGGTACCAAGTCTCACAAATTACACGTGAGATCTGTGCCCTGACAACTAGAGAACACAGATGAGTGATATTTCAAAATATCTAAAGAGGCAAGAGATCCATCGTGTTCAGAAAACTCCGCTTTATTACGATGTGTTTGATACCTGAATTCACCTAACGACGCACCACAGTGCTAATCAAAATTCCAGCAGGATTCTGGGGGTAGAAATTAACAAACCGATTCTAAGATGTAAATGCAAAGGACTAGAATTGCCAACATACTTTTGAAAATGAACGAAATTGAGGGATTAACACAGCCTGATTTCAAGGCTTACGATAAAAGCCACATGAATCAAGGCAGGGTGATGGTGGCAGGACAGATTAGAAAGTCTAGAAACAGAGCCACGCAGATGGTCGACTGATTTTCATCAAAGGTGTCAAACTAATTCGATGGAAACAAGGAGCTGGAAGAACTGAATAACCACATGCACAAAAGATTTCACCTCCGTCCATACCTGTCACTGTATATAAAATTAAACTCAAAATGGATCACAGATCTAAATATAAAATGTAAAACTATAAAATAGCCACAGAAAACAGAGGAGGAAACTCTCGGTAACCTTGGATCCGGCAAATAGTTCTTAGACAGAACACAAAAAGCATGAACCTTGGAGAGGGGGAAAAAAAAAAAAACAAAAAAACCCGGAAAAATTGGACTTCATCAAAATTAAAAACTTCTGTTCTTTTGAGAGATGCTGTTAAGGAAAGGCAAAGAGAAGCCACAGATTGGGAGAAAACAGTTGCAAAACACAAACCTCATCACTGAAATCTAATATCTAGACTTATATGTAAAATACATAAGCAACGCTTACAGCTCACTAATATGACCAATGACCCAGTTACTCAGATGGGCAAAAGCTGAACAGACGCTGGGTCCAAAAGGACATATGAACAGCAAGTGGGCACACAGGGAGATGCCCCACGTCATCGGTCACCAGGGAAATGAGATTAAAGCCACGGAAGGGGCCACACACCTGTTAGAACGGCTAAGGCATACGATTCGGGCAGTATTAAGTACTGATGGGAACAGGAATGATGGAAACAGACTTAGATGGAAGGAAGGAAAAAAACAGAGCAAAGCGTGGAAAACAGTTTGCAGTTTCTTAGAAAGGTCAACGTGCATCTAGCCCATGGTCCAGCATCCCAGGGATTTACCCCAGAGAAATGAAGACATATGACCACTCAAAAACCTGACGGCAGTAATCAGGGTGGCTTTAATCATAACAGCCGAAAACTGGAAACAGCTCAAATGTCCATCAGCCCGCGAACAGATAAACAAACTGGGGTACATTTTATCCTTTCCAATTAAAAGGAAACAAATTACTGAACGCAGGCCACAACATGGATGAAGCTCAAATGTGTTCTGCTCCGTGAAAGAAGCCAGACACAAAGGCTACAGAACTCGGGATGCCTTTCAAATGACGTCCTGGAAAAGGCAGGACCATGGGGACAGGAAAGATCTGTGATTACCAGGTGCTGGGGGCGCGGGGGCGGGGGGGGAGGGCTGCCAAGGGCACAGAGGGACTTTCGGTGGGGGGTGGGAATGTTCTAGGTCTTGACTGCGGTGGCGACTCTAAGACGGTGAAGGTTTGCCAGGACGCGCTGACCTGTACACCTAAAGAGGAGAACTTTCAGCGAACAAAAATGAGACGGAATGAGAAAAATCACCAAACCGACCTAAGAGATGGACGAAAAAAACAGATCGTTTTTTAAAAGACAAGTTCACATATAAGGAGAACTGCACTAAATTGAAGATCTGCTTTGGGGAGGCTTTTTTCAAACCACCCTGAGTGAGAAATTGGTCCCCCGTCTGCCCAGAGTAGATGCCTGACCCTCCCCAGGCCCACCGAGCTCACCCGGCCTCCTCCACCCCTGCTGACTGCAGCCCCCAGCCTCCAGGGCGTAAAACACTCCCCGCTAGCAGGACTCACGCTGCTGTCCCCCTGCTCGACCCCTGCCCCGGTGGTCTCCCCCTCTTCGCTGTCCTCCCAGGGGACGGGTGGTGTGCCGGCCCCCACATCCTGCTGACCCCCTTGGCGTCCGTCTCCCTCTCACGTCGAGGGCCCCCAAGGGCGGCTCACTCGCGCCGAACTCGCGGTTCACATCAGGCCCCAGGCTGGCTCAGGAGACCCTCAGGAAATAGGTACTCACGAAGCCTGAAGCCCAGAGGACATCCAAACCTCACCCCTGGGACCCCAACCCCATTCGCAGCCCAGCTGCACTGAGCCCAGGGTCACCCGCCCCCCACCCCAAGGCTGAGGGCTCCCTGGAAGACTCCTTCCAGAAGCTCCGGACCCATCCCCCTCCCCCAGAAAGCCCTTAGACTCACGGCCACGCTCCATCCTCCTTCAGAGAACCCGGGCTCACGTGTTGGCTGGGTCCCTGCTGGGTGCCCACCTGGCACTCTGACCCTGGGAAGCGTGTCCCCGGCCCCGCACACACCCCGGGATGCTCTGCAGTCCTGGGCCCCCCAAGACCTCAGAGCACCCACACAGCTCCCCCACCCCCCAGAGCGAGGGTGCCCCACCTGAGAGAGGTCCAGCCCGGCATCTCAGGCCCTCCCGCCCCTGCGAAGCCCCCAGCACCGTGACCCCCGCGTGACGTACGAGGGCAAAAGGGATGAGTGGAGGCTGGCCTCCCTGAGGAAGTGACATCTGGGCTCCAGCCTAAGGGACACGCACGAAGGCCGGACCCTGGGGAGTCCACGTCGGGAGGTGGGGCTGGCAGGGCTGTGACCTCGCCTCAAGGGGCTCTGTGGGTCACGGGGGGCAGGAGGTGTCCCTTCACAGCGTGGGAAGCTTCCGGAGGTTATAAACAAGGCAGCACCGGATCTGACTGCTCCTTAAAGAGGTCTGTCCCAGCCGCCACGTCGCGGGTGCTGGTGAGGCCTGGCTGGGGAAGAGCGGTGGGCGGGCAGCTGGCAGGCTCTGGACAGGGGACGGGGGACAGGAGCGCTCAGACCTGGGATGGAGTAAAGGTCACGCCCAGATGGCAACGGGCCCAGGTCCTCACGGACACTCAGCCGTCCGGGGCCCAGCAACCCCAGGCCAGAGAGCCTGACCTCTCTCCCATACCGGCCAAGCCCAGGCGGTCCCCAGAAGGACACGGGGCGCCCTCACTCCAGGGATGCTCAGAGCATGGCCCGGTTCATGGCCACGGAGTGTGGATGCTTCTGGAAAAGAAGAAATCACGAGAAGCCAGGACCAGAGAACCACAGGCAGGCTCTCGGGGGAGTCAGATGGGCACTCCCGCAGGCCAGGCGACAGCCCGCAGGGTAGGGGGGCAGGGCACCCCTCGAACTGTGCGCAGAGACCCCAGGGAGGGGCATGCGCCCCTGGCCGGCTGCTCACACGCGGCCTGAGCCAGGGCCTCACACTTCGCGGTGGCCAAGCCTGCGCTCTCTGCTTTTGTAGATGCTAGAGACATAAAAAGAGCAGTGGCGGCCGCGTTCTGGGGGAGGGAGGAAGAAAGGCGGGCGCGCATGGGCGCTTCAGGGCAGCGAGCCCACTCTGTACGACCCCGAAACACACGTCACCGCACATCTGTCAAAACCCACGGAGAGAACATCCCAAGCGGGACCCCTAATGTGAGCTGTGGACTCGAGTTAATAGTAGCCAATCAAGTCGGTTCATCGATTGTAACAAACGCCTGCAACACACGGTGTTCACGATGGGGCCACGTTGGGGGGTGGGGGGAGGTAAGTGGGAACCTCTGAGCTTTTGCTCCGTTTTCCCGTAAGCCTAAAAGTGCTTCGTAGAATTAACGAGTTTCATAGAATTAATTTTAAGAAAGCAGTTTGTTGGCACAAACTCCGCCCACCTGTGTCGTGCTGTCTCTGGCCGTGCACTCCATACCCATGGAGCCAGGGGTGCGTGTGGCCGGGAGGCCGGCGATAGTTACCCTCGGGCTGCTTCGGAACCGCTCACCGACCCGGGCCTGTCCCTCCTCAGGCCTGACCGCCTTCCTGTCCTGAGGGCAGTGAGTCCCCCAGCGTCCTGCTCACAAAGGGGCCCTGGGGTCTCCTGGACACAACAAACTGTGGAGTGGAGACAGAGGCTCACGCCAGGTGGCTGGCGGACAGGGGGCCAAGGCCCTGGATCCGTGGCATGGAAGGGCCGAGCAGGCCTGGGGAGCTGGCCATGGGCTGCCACTCACGTCCGCTGCCCCCCAGGCGTCCCCAGGCCGCGGCCTACCTGCTGGAGGAGCAGCCATAGCACACAGACCACCTCTTCTTCCCACTGCAGGCACCTGGGGGCAGGAGAGCCCGCCCTCGGGCCGAGTGGACAGACAGCGGGCTCCCGGGAGCAGCCCTGCTCAGCAAACAGGCACAGAGACCCCCAGAAACAGACCTGGCACGGCCAGGGCACCAGGCAGCACTGGGCTCCCACGAGGTCCACCACACGCCAGGCCCCGGCATCACCTGGCGGCGGCCTGGATGGAGGACAGGGCAGTGCCAGCCCGCCCCAAAGCCCCTTGCAGCCCCTCGGGGACCACCACCTCCACCGTGGCACCGGCAGCTGAGACGCCCCCTTGCCCCAGGTGCGGGGGCTCTGGATACGGGCCGGGACCCAGGAGCTCACAACAGCATCCAAGACAACTGTCCAGTGGGTGAGGAATCAGGACACCAAAGAGGGTGAAACAGGGGAGGGGACCGCAGTGACAAGATGGCGGGCAGGGAGGAGACCCTACATGGCTTCCGGCCAGTTCTGGCTCCCCCCGGATCAGTTCAGGGCTAGGGGAGAGTGCAGGGTCCCTGTGTCTGCGTGGTGTCAGGGCCTGGCTGCAACACATACAGACACACACACGTATGCACACACCCAAGCACACAGTGAATGTACAGAAAAACGTGCACACACAGGCACGCACACGCCTGCACGCAACTGGCTCCACTGTGATGCAGTAAGACGACCCCACCTCCCCACAGACCTATAAAACCTTCTGCAGAAATGCTTTCCCCAAGGGACTGGTCAACACTGCGAATGTCTCAGTGGAATTGAGCCATTTGCAGACACGTTCCCGTGAGCCCCGCAGGATATCAGGGTGCCCCTCCGCACCCGTGACCCCCGCAGGATATCAGGGTGCCCCTCCGCACCCGCAAGGCTGAGAAAGGCCATGAACTGCTGCAGAAAGTTTTCATCTAAGCAGACTTTTCTTTCTTTGCTCAATATGAGATTTTAAAAATAGACCGAAGAATATAGCAGATAACGTGACAAGAAAAAGTTCCCATCCCATTTCCTGCTTTTCCTCCATTTTGCCACACTTGGTTCAGATTTTTTTTTTGAGAAATAAAACCTGTCAGAATCAGTCAAAGCCTTCTCCTACCCTTCTCCCCGGAAGGAACCACATTTGGGGTATAAAGGACTCGCACAATCAAAGTAAAATGATGCATCTGGTCAAGTCACCATCCATTGCCTGCCTGCTCCCTGCTGCTGCCCGCCTGCCCCTCCTCCACCAGTCAGAGGGCACCCCACGTCGAGCTCCAGCTCCCAAGAGGGAAAGCCCAAGTGCCCAGGGCAAGCCCCGAACCCTTCACACCAGGCTGACCCCCCCACACACAAGAGCTAGGCACACGCTCAGGGTCTGGATGGGAGCCGTCCCCTCTGCCGGGAGCACCCCTGCCCCCCAAAACGCATGCATGACTCAGTCCTTCACCTTCACTCAGAGACACCTGCTCACCGAGGCCACCAGTACCCCCACCTCCCACGTCACTCATCCTTTTCTTGCCCTCTGAGTATTCAGTTGTTGATCCTGGATTTGTGGGGTCTGAGACTTATAAAAGAGGAAAAAGGAATAAGCCCGTTTTTCGTGGTACAGGCTACAGGTGGGGGTTAAAGGAGAGCGATAATAACCAACAAGCCAGCTACTGAAGGGGGAAGTCGAAAACGACGACTAGGGAAATTTTAAAAGGTATAGGAACAAAAGTAACTGTCAGAACAAAAGCGCAAGCCTTCCGAAATACCAACATACTTTTAAAGAGCAAAGGATACACATCTCACGGAGAAAACTGCCACAGCAACTACGGCAAAATACATGTAATTGTAAAAGACTACGGCAGAGTGAAACCAAGAACACCAGTCATATTAATACAAGCAAAGAAGCTTAACGCATCCCTTAAAAGTATTTTAACTTGACTCACAAATGAAGACAACTATATGCTTCACACAAGAAACACACTTTAAATATAAAGACACAAAGAGGTTAAAAGTAAAATAAGTTTAGGGCTTCCCTGGTGGCGCAGTGGTTGAGAGTCCACCTGCCGATGCAGGGGACACGGGTTCGTGCCCCGGTCCGGGAAGATCCCACGTGCCGCGGAGCGGCTGGGCCCGTGAGCCATGGCCGCTGAGCCTGCGCGTCCGGAGCCCGTGCTCCGCAACGGGAGAGGCCCCAACGGTGAGAGGCCCGCGTACCGCCAAAAAAAAAAAAAAAAGTAAAATAAGTTTAAAAGACAGACTGTGCTAACACGAACGAATAGAAAGCTGAACAATGCAGATTTCAGAGCAAAGAAAGTTACCAGGATGAAGTTAAGTTACCAGGGTCAATTCATCAAGGGGACATACCATTCTAAATACTAAAGCGCCCAATAACAAAGCTTCGAAATACACTGGGCAAAAACTACTAGAAATGGAAGAATGAAAAGATGGATCCACAATTATAGGTGGAGATTTTGATACCCACCCCTTCTCTCAATAATTGAGAGAACAAGGAGACAGAAAATCCAGTACGGATACAGGAGCCCAAACAGCACTGCCAACCACAATGTCCTAATTGACGTTTACAGGACAGTCCTCCCAACAACAACAGATTGCATATTCTTTTCAAGTGTGCATGGAACACCTACAAAGATAAATCTTAGGCTGGGTCATAAAACAAGTCTTAATAAATTTTTTTTTATGTCTTAATAAATTTTGAAAGAATCAAATCATGTTAAGTGTTTTCTCTTACCACAAATGAGTTAAAGTAGAAATCAATAACAGAAAGGTATCTTGAAAATCCCCAAATGTTTGGAAAGTAATACGCTTCTAACTAACCCATGAATCAGAGAAGAAATCAAAAATGAAATTAGAAAATATGCCAAATTGGAATGAAAATAACACAGTACATCAAAATCTGTGAGATGCAACTAAAGTGGTCTTTAGACTACCAAACACCTACATTAGAAGAGAGATCTTTAATCAGTGACCTCAGCTTCCACCTTAAAAGCCAGAAAAAGGTGAGCACATTAAAACTAAGCAAACAGAAAAAAAAAACAATAAAAATCAGAGCAGAAACCAATGAAATAACAAAAAAGAAAAAACATCCAATGAAACCCCAAGATAAAAGTTGGTTATTTCAGATCAACAAAATCACTAAAACTCTAGCCAGACTGATCATAAAAAAAGGAACTAATTACCAATATAGAAATGAGAGAAGAGACATCATCACAATCCTACAAATGTTAAAAAGATAATAATGAGATATTATGAACAACTTTGTGCCAATCAATTCAACACCTTCGGTGAAATGAACGAATTCCTTCAAACACACAGAATACCAAGGTCTCCTCAAGAAAAAATAGATAACCTGAACATAATTATTAAATGCATTTAAAATCTAGTTAACAACCTTCTCACAAACAGAAGTTCAGGCCTAGATGGCTTTACTGATGAATTCCACCACACACATAGGTTAGAAATAAGACCACTTCTACAAAATTCTTCTCTCCACACGAAGAGAGAACACTTCCTAGATCACTCTACCATGCCAGCATTACTCTGACACCAAAACCAAAAACATTATAAGAAAACTATAGTCAATATCCCTCATGAACTCAGATGCGAAAGTTCTTAGCAAAATTTTAGCAAATTAAGTTCAACAATATCTACAAAGGGTAATAATACAACATGACCAACTGGGGTTTATCCAGAAACACAAGCTTGATTTAACGTCTGAAAAATCCATCGATATAATTCACCATATTGAGACTAAAGGAGAAGAAAACATGATTATCTCAAGAGGTGTAGAAAAAGCACCTGACAAATTTCAACATCCATTTATGTTAAAATAAACAACTCTTAGCATTAGTATTAGAAGGAAAATTCCTCAGTCTAATAAAGGACATCTACAGAAACCTAGTAACATCACACTTGATAGTGAGAAACTAAACGTACTTCTGGGAAGGACTGAGAAAAAGGCAAGGATGTTCACTCTTCCCATCTCTATTAAACATTGTACTGGAGGGGCTAGCCAGTGCAATCACGCAAGAAAAAAAAAAATAGGCGTCCAGATCGAAAAGGAAGAGGTAAAATTGTCTTTATTTGCAGACATGATGATCAATGTAAAAAAAAAAAAAAATCAATGGAATCCACACAAAAAATCTACTAGAACTAAAAACTGAGTTACAGAAGTATCAATATAAAAGATATATAAATACCAAAATTAATTACAGCTCTAAACACCATTGACAATAGCATAAGAAAATATGAAAAACCTGGTATCTGACAAAAGAGGTACAAGGCCTTTCACTGAAAACCACAAAACATCTCTGACAGAAATTAAAGATCTACATAAATGGAGAGATCTACAATGTTCATGGGTCAGAAGATCTGATATTGGTAAGAGATTGATTCTCCCCCAGTTGATCTTGAGGTTCAATGCAGTCCCAAGCAGAATCTCACCAGGCTTCTTTGTAAAAATTGACAAGCAGCTTCTAAAATTTATATGGAAGTACAAAGGACCCGGAATAACCAACACAGCTTGAAAGAGAAGAGCAAAGGTGGACGGTTTTCCTTATCTTAAGACTTTTACAAAGCTGTAGTAACCGAGGCAATGTGGTATTGGCATAAAGACGGACTAAAAGGTCAATGCATCAGAACCGCATCACCAAAAAGAGGCCCACACTTTTATGGTAAATTGAGTTTTTAAAAGGGTGCCAAGGTGACTCCCTGGGTAAGGAATACTCTTTTCAGTGTACAGCACTGGAACAATTGGACACTCACATAAAAAAAATTAGGAACTTCAAGTGAAATAACACCATTTGTAGCAACATGAATGGACCTAGAGATTATCAGACTAAGTGAAGTAAGTCAGAGAAAAATATCACATGAAATCGCTTATATGTGGAATCTAAAATGACACAAATGAACTTATCTACGAAACAGAAACAGGCTCACAGACATAGAGACCAGACTTGTGGTTGCCATGGGGGAGGCGGGTGGGGGAGGGATGGATTGCAAACTTGGGATTAGCAGATGCAAACTATTATATATAGGATGGATAAACAACAAGGTCCTACTGTATAGCACAGGGAACTCTATTCAATATTCTGTGATGAGCCATAATGGGAAAGAGTATGAAAAAGAATGTATATATATGTATAACTGAATTACTCTTCTGTACAGCAGAAATTAACACAACTTTGTAAATCAACTATACTTCAATAAAAATAAATTATAAAAATTAAGAACTTCAACCCATAATTTACATGGTGGACAAAAGGTAACCCATGGACCTAAATGTAAGCACTGAAACCAAAACCACCAGAAGAAAACACAGAAGAAAACCTTAGTAATCACGTACTTGGTAAAGATTTCCTAAATATGACATTCAAAGCATGAAACACATAAAAAATGAAAAAGCAATAAATTTGACTTCATTAAAATTGAGATCTTTTAGTTTTTAAAAGACACTATTAAGTAAAGGAAAAGGAAAGCCATAGACTGGGGCGGAAAATATTTGTAAAACATATACCCTTGTATCTAGAATATATAAAGAACTTTCACAACCCAGGAAATAAGACAAACAGATCCATTTCTAAATGAACCAAAGGTCTGAAAGACACTTCACCAGAGAAGTCATACAGAGGCCAATAAACCACGAAAAGATCCCCAACATCATTAGTCATTTGAAAATGAAAATTAAGCCACAAGGAGACAGCACTCCCCCACCTCATCAGACTGACTAGAATGGAAGAGACCAACCCCATCGAGCGCAGGTGAGGACTGCGGGGACTGAAACTCTCACGCGGCTGGCGGGACTTACAACTGGTGTGACCACTTCGGAAAACAGTTAGCCAGTTTCTTAAGCGATTAAATAAACAACCTACCATAGTATCCAGCCATCCTACCCCTAGGTATTTACCTAAGAAAAAAGAAATACAAGTCCTAGCGGCAAGGTCCTACCATAGAGCACAGGGCACTGCATTCAATACCCCGTGATAAACCATCATGGAAAAGAATATGGAAAAGAATGTCTGTATATGTATAACTGAGCCACTTTGCTGTACAGCGGAAATTAACACAATGTAAACCAACTATACTTCAAGAAAATATATTTTTTAAAAAAGAGGAAATACAAGTCCTTACAAAGACTTGAACACAAATGTACACACAACAGCTCAAAACGGGAAACGACCCAAATGCCCGCCACCACGTGAATGGATAAACAGACTGTGGCTCGTCTACACAGCAGAACCCAAGTCAGCAACGAAAAGAATGGCCCCTGGATACACGCAACCACCTGGATGAACCTCAGAACAACGTGCGGCACCAGACAGGAGCACGCACGCGTATGTGATCCATTGACCAGAGGACCCTGGAAAGTACAGACCCGTCTCTGCTGACGGGCAGGGCAGTGGCTGCCTTCTGAGTGGGGAGGGGCGGCAGGAGGGATCCCAAGGCCCTGAGGACACCTCTGGGCGTAACGGTCTCATGGTGTCCGACTGTGCGCTGTAAGTATGGCCGTCTATCACACGTCGATTATACCGCAATTGAAAGCTGGCTTTGGCTTACGTGAACAGAGTACATAACCCAGAGGCTACCACATCTGTGTAGATCCGGCCATCGTGGCAAACCTGAGCCTGTCCGTCTGTCTGTCTGCTGCTCCCCCTTGCGTTTCAGGTGCAGAGGGCCCAGGTGCTGCTAACAGATCCCTAAGTGAGGTCACTGGTTCCCAACTAAGGCGCCTTCGGTGGGCACTGACGGCCTTCCCATTTACTTCCCCGGCACCCCCACCCCAACCCTGCCAGGAGGAAGAGGCCACTTGTCCACCACTGTCCCTTTGGCCCTCAAGGCCCTCAGCTCTGGACTGAGAACACAGCCCCAGGCACCTGAGCTACCCACAGCACCGGGGTTCTAGGCTGAGGTCTGGAGAGGGTCGGGAATGCGTGCGGCCCACCAGGCGGTCTGGGGGGGATCTGGACCACCGCCACCTGGAGTTTCTCTGGTGAGGCCTGGGGGCCTGTGTGTGCGCATCCTGGCTCTGGGGCCTTGGAGAGCCACCGCCAACGGCAGGCCTACCCTGAAGCAGAAAGGGGGAGAAGCCTGGAGCCCGGGGCCTGCTGCCCCACTGCCACCCGTTCTCAAGGTGGGGTACAGAGGCCTCCAGCTGCCCGTTTACACAGCGACCAGTGACGGAGCTTATGACATGTTTGGCTCTCCAAACACTGGGGAGAAACCAGGAATTCTTACAAACTCCCCGGGACGAGAGAGCATCTTCCCAATGTCCCAGAGCTCCTAAGTGGTCTAACAGATGTCCTCGTTTGAAAGAAAATCACCTTGACCCTGAAATGAAGACAGAGCCCTTAAGCAAAAGGGGGATGCTTGGGGAAAGTTCAGGGGACCCCAACAGCAGGGGCTGAGCCCCGCTGCCCAGCACCCTGAAAACGGTGAGGTCACCAGGGCTCTGTGGTCACGTTCAGTCTTCTGCAGCCGGGTCCAGGGACCTCGCAGAGTCGGCAACGCTGAGAAATGAATACACACGGACCCAGCCCAATCCCCGCCGCCGAGGACCGCGGCCCCCGTCTCCGACCCTCCTGGCCGGGCTCAGAGAACGGTCGGTCGGGGAGAAGACACAGGCCCAGCTCAAGAAACTGAAGATGAAATAAAGACGCTGCCCGCCCCCGCTCCCACCCAGGTCTCCCCACTGCACCGTGTTCCGAACGCACAAATTATCCTCAGCTCATCACGCTCGGAAACTGACCAGACCATCGCCCGCCAGGAAGGGGGCAGGCTGCACCTCTCAGCACACACTTGACATTTTGTTCCCGTCCAGGCTTCCCGTGCTGACAGTTTCTGGATTAAATGTGCAAATGGAACGCGGCCCCGAGGGCGTCCCGCTCCCTGCCGGCCGAAGCTCCAGCCTGTGTGCCTGTGTGCACGTGTGCGCGCAGACACGTGGATGTGCCTGAGTGTGCACGCCACGTGAGCGCGTCCACACGTGCGTGTCTGTGCGCGCATGTGCGTCCCTGTGCACGCCTGCCTCTCTGCCAGTGTCCGGCTGGACCAGGTATGTTTTTACCAACCAGATCCTTCAAGCTGGGAAATTGGCACCACCAGCTCGCAGCAGCCCCAGCTTGGGCGTCTGCTCGGCACGGGGAAATTCTCTCAGCCCAGGGTGGCTGGGTCCACCTGGAAACGCAAACGTGACACCCCTGCCCCGAGCTTTGGGCCGGGGGTGTCTGTCTCGCAGCCGCCAGCCAAGGGGAAGTGAGACTGCCAAGGCCTGAGGCCCGGACTCGCCTTCCGGGGCAGCCAGAGGCCCCGGGGGATCGGCGCCTGCAGACCCACGCGTGTGAGCGGGGGAGCGTGGCCCCCGATTCCCACGACCCTGCGGAGGCTTGAGGGCTTCCCTGGGCCCCCTCTGCGCTCACGGGCGTCATCAAGGCCTCCTGAGCCCAGCTGGGGCTGCCGCCCAGGGGCCCAGAAGAAGCTGACAGGCAGTCCACTGGGCACATGGGACTGGCCCCGGTCGGGGGCATCTCCTGCCCGGTCACAGGAGAGGGCTGCCAGCAGCCGCCCGCCCCAGGGGCCTCCACAGCTCCGCCTTCCACTCACCCCACCCGGTGTGCCTGACCCACACATAGCTGGGAGACGGAAAATGCGCAAAGAGCAGCCGCTCCCGCCCCCTAACCCTGGCTCTGAGGACCGTTTAGTGAGTCAGGGATCGGGGGCGGGGGGTGGGGTGGGTGGGCAAGGTGCACGGGCAGCGGCCCCCCGACCCCGCAGGGCTGCACCAGCCCCCTCCCCCCACCCGTGAAGTCGCACAATGGCACACTTCAATGGGCGCACAGCCGGGGCCTCTGGTTCCCATTCTCCGTGACCTGGGGAAGCAGAGGACACGATTATAGCCCATCTGAATGCAGGCTCCTGGGGCGATCATTCTGGCACCTGCAAGCCCCCAGCCCCCGCCCGGGGGTGACAGCTGGCAGACCCCACCGCGCCGTGCACCCCACGGCCACGAGGCCCCGCCGGGCTCATCCCATTATCCCTGACGACTTCCCCAGGGCAGCCCCCACGTGGAGCGCCGGTGCCAGGCCCCCGCCCGCGCCCGGCGACACGGCTGCCTGTTCAGCCTGATGCCCGTCATGTTATGTCAGCTGTTACCCCGCGCTTAAAACAAGGCACTCCAGCTGGTCAGGGTCAGATGCAAAAACAAGCCCTGACAAAACCCGGCCCTCCAGCTACCCCAAGCCGGAGACCCCACTGAATGTGGCACTTAAAGACGCGCTTCTCTGCAGCCCCCGGGCAGAGCATAAAGGAAACACCTGTCCCAAGGACGGCACACTCTAATCCCACCAAATCCCCAGTGGAGGGGCCCGCGGGCCGCAGCAGGCGCCCGCACCCCAACGTCCGACTTTGGTCCTGGACCCTCACGTTCTGGCGGGCGAGGCGGGACGGAAAACACGGAGCAGTCCCCCCATCTCCGCCCAGGCCAGACCCACACCGCGGGGGGCAGAGCGCGGTGCAGGACCCTCCCCCCGGGGGGCGGCTGATGGTGCAGGTGAAGACCCCCTTCCTGGACGGTTGACGCCTTCCAGACGGGCAAGAGGGACGCCTGGCCCAAAAGGCCCTCCTGCCGACACGGGAGGCCAAGCTCCCCGTCTGACCAGACCCCGACGCCCCCGCTGGTCCCCAGCCCCCTGCACCCCAACCGGGGGCAGCTCCGACTGACTCTGGTTACCAGCCTGGGGCTGAGTCTCCACAACCTCGGAAAAGGGTGAAGAAAAGAGGGGGTACGGGGGGGCTGCAGGATGAGACCACCCAGACACCTGGCCGCTTTGGAGAGAAAGCCGTGGAGACCACCAAACACACGCACACACGCGGACACACAAATACGCACGCACACGCATCGCGGGTGCCAGGAGAGGCCGTGGGCTCCCCCGTCTCCTTCTGCCCGAGGGAGCGGAGGCCGGCCCAGCAGCCTCCGCCAGCAGGATGGTCGTTCCTCCCTCCCGGGGCCCCTGGACCCAGCGGGACGGGCTTCCCCAAGGGGGGAGCCTAGGAGACGCTCCCAGAGCCCAGGGCGGACGGGGTGCCGGCCAGGGGCTGTCAGCAGGCTCCCGGCAAAGACACCCCGGAAGGCAGCTAAGACGCCGGCACCCACCTCACAGCACAGAGCTTTACAGCCTGAAAACAGGAAACACTGTAGAAACAAACAGACCCAGACCCGGTGGTTCACACAGCCGGGGGTGGGGGGGAGCCCTGCGGGCCGGGCCCTGGCTGGTCTCGGGCCCCAGGGCCTCCACTTGACCTCGCAGAGTCTCCCCGGGACCCGAGAGCACCCGCCCCACCGCCCTGCTTTCCTTCAGGAGGAAACTCTGGGGGCCCAGGGGAAGTGATCTGGAGGAGGTGCCCTGCTTCTGGGGGGACCAGGGGCTGCAGGTGGACGTCCCCGTGCCCCCCTCGCCCCCGCCCCATCCCTCAACCCCAGGTGGGGCCCGGTCCTCCCCTGCAAGGGCTCAGGGCGTAAAACTGCCCGGCGGCCCCAGGGCGTGACCTGATTCAGGCCACTCGTGCCGGATCGGGTTACGTGTTTTTCGGGAAAGTTTCAAACACTTTGCAGTTCCCTCCACCTCCTGCCCAGGCCCCCCTCCCCTGGTTCTGAATCGACTTGATGGACAGGACCGTCCTGGCCCGGGACGGAGCGTGGGCTTCACAGAGGGCGCCTTTGTTAGCGAGCGCAAGTTGCCCTAGGACCTCTCCACCCACAGGGCCCGTGAGCCCGCGGAAGTTTCCGGTTACAGCTGAGGGTTCCCGTTTTCACGGCTCTCGGCTGAGCGCAGACCCCGCAAGAAGGAATGTCAGCTGTCCCCTCAGGAGCAGCTGCCTCCAGGCCAGGAACGCAGCCAGCCCTGGGGACGGGGACCCTGGCGGGCATAAATGATGGCCCCGGAGGTGGGGACAGCCCGAGTCACCACCCTGGGCCCCAGAGAGGGCCCCGCGAGCCTCGAGCCCTCGGCCTCTTCCTGCTCAGATGCCCTTGGGGCTGGGGGACCGTCCCCCTTATAAGGTAGGGACAGTGGCACTCGGCCCTGCAAGCCCAGGAGGGAGACCCCAAAGGGAGGGTCCAGGCCACTCCAGGCTGAGGAAGCCAAAAACCCACAACCACACACAATGAGGAAAAAAGGCCACAGGCGCTGGGAGAAGCAATGACACTCGAGTGTGGATGGGGGCGGTGGTGGAGAAATGCCCTGGAGACACGAGAGGAAGTGAGGGGCCCGTCACAGGGAGCAGAGGCGCCGGGCCCCTGGTTTAGGGGGCTTTAGAGGGGGCTCAGGCCAATGTCCACAGAATCCCGGGGGTCGGGGTTCTCGTTCTCAGGGGTCCCCACCAAGTGGCAAAGGGGCTCTAGAGAATTAGCCGAGACCCCTTGAGGGCAGCAGCTTCAAATTCTGCTTGGCGGCCCTTAAGCTTCTGTTCACGGACTCACATGGGGACATCAGGGGTGACCCAGACCCAGGGAAGTGCAGGCGCTACCTGGGTCTTGCCCACCCCACCTGGCACGGGGTGGACAAACACAGTAGTCTGCCTCTCCCCAGACACGCACTGTCCAGGGTGGGGCCCTTCCTCACCTGCCCGAGGAGCAGCCCGGACCCCGACCCCCAGCTCACCCCCTCCCCCCGCCCCAAGGCCAGTGTCCCTCTGTCCCGTCTCCCTGGGTCGGCACCGGGCAGGGCCTCAGAGGCACGAGCGAGGGGGCCCCTGTGGCCTGGACCCGCAGGCCGCTCCACACCCCCAGGCTGCACAGTCAGACCCCGGGACACTTCAGCCAGCTCCGCTGGGCAGAAATATCTGGAATGCAGACTGCGGTGCGGGGCTGTCCCTTAGCTTTCAGTGTTTCTGCCCCAAACCCAAGAGGCTCTGCTGTGCCCACGGAAAGTCTCTGCCCATGAGGCAGCCAAGACCCCCACCCTATAGAGGGACAAGTGGGACACCTGAGCCAGGCCAAGGCCCAACCCTGGCCTGGCGGGACATGCGTGTCCACACGCACACACACGTGTGCTCGCAGAAGGGCACCGCCACCGCCTTCCGGCTCCCGGGAGCAGGGTGTCAGTCCCTCCCCACGCTTCGGCGCTGGCCCCCTCTTACACAGGGCCCACGGGGAGGGCCCTGGGGACGCAGACATGAAGCCCGTGTCCTGCCCCTGAGAATCCCTGCTATTTGCACACAGACCCTGGCATGTTAGTGGGTGCACGAGAAACACTTGCTGGCTGAACAAACGCAGGCGAGGACACCCCTACCAGGGTGCAGGGAAAGGGTGGACTACATTCTGAGGCAGAGCATCAGACAAGGCCCAGGCAGTGGGAACCAGTCCTCACTGGGCAGCTCCTGTGTGCTGGGGACAGAGACCAAGGAGCTCAAGGCCCCGCAGTGGGGGAGATGACATCTTCCAAGAGCACTGGGGGACGAAGCCAGTGATGTCACTGGGTGAGCAGGAAGGCATCCCAGAAGCAAATGTACAGGAGCGGGGCTTTGTGGGATGTGTAGGAGTTCACCAAGCAGAGAGGAGATGGCTGGAGAAGAGCACTCCAAGGAGGAGGCGGCCTTGGAGAAAACAAGACCTTGGGGTTTGTTAATGAAAAGTCTGGGCCACCCGCTGGTGCCCTGACATTGGGTAGGAGTGACTTAAGCTCTGTGAGTCTCATCCCCTCTGTGTGAGTGAAGGACAGAGCAGAGGGCGTGCATGCAGCAGGCTCCCCACGGGGGCCGCTGGCCCTGACTTAGCGTGGTCGTCTTTACTGGCATGTGAAGGGTGTAGAGAGCAGAAGCTGGGAACACGCGGGCCTGCAGAGGCCCGAGCTGAGTGTGAGCTGGGGCCGCCGGGGGGCTGGGGGGGGGGTTCTGAGGACAGAGCCTAGACTGCGTTCCTGAGAAAAGTGAGGCCCGCAGAGGGGCCCAAGGGAGCCCAGAGAGTCCCATGGAGCCTGGTTTTGCATCTGGGAAACTGAGGCCCAGGGGACGGGAGAGTCTCGCTCCGTGCTGGGGGAGCCGGAGCCCCGGGGTGGGTGATCCAGCGGCGGGAGGGCTGGGTCACCGCCGAGGGGCCTGGGCCGGGGAGGAAGCCGCAGCAATGACCTCATCCCCTAGGCCTCCGGGCCGCGGCTCACGGGGTTTTTAACCGCAGCATCGCAGGACAATTCCCTGGTATGTTCCCCACCAGAAGGCATGGAATACGCGGTGTCTGTGTTGTGCTTTTGAGTGCCTCTCTCTTTGTGTTGGATTTGAAAAAGGAAGGAAAAAAAAAACAAAAAAAAACCCCCTCGATTTCAGAGACAAAAACCAGCCCCTCACCTGGGCCCAGCCTGGGTCTCTTATTCCAGAGAGTGGGGAGGGGAGTGTTTCTGCCACAGCAGCAGGACAGGGGGAGACACAGAAGAGCCACCCAGACCCAGAACTCGTCCACAGGCGCGCGTGCGCGCAGAAACACGGGCACAGAGCACACACGCACAGACCCACGCACACACACGTGCGTGCACGGCGATGTGCATGAGCAGACACACAAGCACACCGCACGCCTACATGCACAGACACACGTGCACACAGGCAGGCACACACACGTACGTACACACACACACACACACACACACACACCCAGGGCTTCCTCTGAATTCAGGAACCATGTTGGGAGCCGGCCCTGCAGCCCTGGCAGTGGCCCTTTTCCCCGGGAAACCACAAACAAGGCTCAGATCTCAAACGGGCCCATTCACAGCCCTGGGACAGACCCTGCAGCAGAGTTGAGATTCCACCCAAAATGGCTTTTTCAGGCCCCCCAAATCTCCCTGGTTCAGCAGAACGCTTAATCCCTCGGAGGCCGCCCTGGGGCTCCCTCACACAGAGCTGAGATAACAGCTCTCTGGCCCCATAAAAGCGAGCGCATGAAAAGAAAGGAAGAAATATGGGCTCTCTGGGAAAACACAGCTTTGAATGACTTTTTCTCCACCATTTAAGCATCGTGCTGCTCTCGGAATCCTGTGTGGAGCCCACGCTCGGCCCCTCCTGGGCTCCCGGCTGCGGTCTGGCTCCGCTCGGAGCTCTGGGCCGGGGCCAGCAGTGCCCGCGATCCGCGGACAACAGCGCCACCTGGTGTCCCGCAGCCCCGCCCTGGGCCGCCTGCAAACACCCGCCCCCGCGGCCCCCTCCCCAAACCCGGTGTCCCTCCGCCTGGGGGCCACCCCCGTCCCGCCCCGCAGGCCGCCACCTCCACCGAGAGCTCCGGGGCGCTGCGCCTGCCCGGCCCACCTGAGGCTGCCCGCTGCAGGAGGGTCCCTGCCCGTTCCCACGACCCCCCAGCACCCGCTTACCTCCTCCTTCCCCTCTCAGGGCAGCCCCTCCTCCAGGAAGCCCTCAGCATCCCCGCAGACACCCCCCCCCACCCCCCTCCCCCAGTCCCTCTTCACCTCTTACCTCCTTCCCGTTCCCACCCCGGACATAACTCACATCTACCCCGGAGGCTGGGCCCGTGGCAGCCTCATTCCTCCCAGTATCCCCGACGCCCCACACCCCCCATGGCCATGACTCCAGTGGCAGCTGGATACGGCCAGCTCAAACCCACCGCAAAGGATCTGTCTCCACAGGCCAGTGAGTTAGGAAACCCTTGGAAACCTTGCAAGGCCATCAAAAGTTTAAGTCTGAGGCCATGCTGCTCAAGCCCTCCGTTCTGCAGATGGGGAAACTGAGGCCCAGGACTGCACAGCAGCTTGAGGTGCCCCCCGGGGCAGCTCTGGGCACGTGGGCTTAAAGGAGGGGTATCCAAACCCCGGAAGCACCGTTCTGGGCCTGCGGAGGGGTCGCAGCCCCTGGGGCCCTGCCTTCAGGGGTGGGGAACAGAGCAAGGAGACAGACCCTGTGACTGCCCCCTCCCTCCCACAGACCCTTGTCACACCCAGACCGCTGGGGCAGGAGCAGGGTGTGCCACAGGAGGGACGGGGACCGCGCAGAAGGCAGTTAGGGAGGGGGTACTGAAGCAGTGACGGCCAAGTCGAGGCCTGACGGGAGGAGAAGCCGGTCCTGTGACATGCCGAGCGGAGCACGTGCAAAGGCCCTGAGGCGGCCGGGAGTGTCCAAGGGTCAGCAAACAGTGCATCAGAGCGGAGGGGAGCAGCGGGGGGGGGGGGGCGTGGGACAGACATGCGGGCGGTGCCGGGTGAGCAGCATTTGGGGGCCTGAGAGGCCCAGCCGATCTTGAATGCCACCGGGAGCTTCTAGAACGATCAGAGTTTTGTTCTGGAGAGTCGTCCCCGCAACCAATGGCTGCTGTGTGGAGAGCACTCCTGGGGGGACATGAGGGTGGCAGCGTGCAAGGTGCTGATGTGAGAGAACGGGGGTGGACGAGGGAGGAGGCACAGGGTCTCTCCCCTCAAAAGGGGGGGGGACGGGAGATGCGACCACAGCGGGGGGCCCTCTGCTTGGAGCAGGGGAGCTCCGGGATGACCGCTGGCACACGCATCCCGGGCCCCAGAGGGCGAGGGGTTAGGACCGCACCCCCAGCTTGGGCCGAGCCCCCATCCTCAGCAGGGGAACGGTGCCCGCACTGCAGAGAACGGCCACCAGGTGGCAGGCGGGCCTCACAGATGCCGGGACTGAGGGCGGAGATCGGTGCTCAGCAGGGAGTGGGCGGGCGGGGCCGGGGGCGGGGGGGGGGGGGGGGGGGGGGTGCTGCCGGGCAGCGGGCTGCCGGGACTCGGGGGCCGGGACGGCACCACGAAACCTGCGAGGAGACCTGTCTGAACCTGAGAGCACTGACTGGGGAGGGAGGTGCTCCCGGCCAGGCCAAGGGGAGAGTGGAGGCTGGACCAGGGGAGGCCCGAGGCCGCCAGGGTCTGCCCCCACCCCCAGGGCGGTCCTGGGGTGACCCCCCACCAAGGGTCTGGTTTCAGTGGCGATTCCCGGGCCGAGAGTCTATGCGGGCTTCACCCGGCCCATCCCAGCTGCACCCAGAGGCCCTGCCTGAGATGCCCAAGGATTTGGCACCCAAACTCTGGGCCCTCGGCGCCGATGCAGGGCCCGGGGCGGCAGGGTGCACACAGGGGCGGTCCCTGGGATGCTTTACATCAATCGGGGAATTCAATGTTGTTGGAGCCGCTAAAAACCTAAGAGTAAACCTCCCAGCAGAGGAGGAACTGACTCCAGTCACTCAGGGGGCCTTAAGGGCTGAACTGTGTCCCCTGCAAATCCCTATGTGGAAGCCGTAACCCCCAAGTCCTCAGGATGTGACTGTATTTGGAGCTGGGCCTTCAAAGAGGTGAGGAAGGTAAAATGAGGTCACTAGGGTGACCCTAACCCCACAGGACTGGGGTCCTTATGAGAAGAGGAGGTCAGGACACAGACACACACAGAGGGACGACCCCGTGAGGACACAGGGAGGGGACGGCCGTCTACACGCCGAGGAGAGAGGCCTCAGGAGGATCAGCCCTGCCCACACCTGGGTCTGGGATTCCAGCCTCCAGGACCAGGAGATAATACATCCTGTTGTTTAAGCCACCCGGGCTGTGGACTTTGTTACGGCCCCAGGAGACCTACACAGGGGGCGAGCGGCCAACCAGGCCCCTGGGCCCAGCACCACCAGCACTTACATTTGGTAGAACGGCAGCCTTGGAATCTGGGCCCAGCCCAGCAAGGTCTTCCTGGCCCTTTCCAGCCACTGCCTCTTGAACCCTCAGTTACCTTGGCCGCGAGGAGACCCCAGGAGCAACTCGCAGAGCAGACGTGCTTTGTGCGGTCTGGGCAGGGGCTCAAATCACCCTGTGATAACCCAAAACGCCAGAGACACCCCCCAACTTTCTCCACTCTCTCCCTGCCCCCCACAGCTCCTCCCCTGCCGTCTGGGAGGTGGGAAGGAGGCCGGCCAGAGGGAAGGACAGTCCCCAGCCTGGGAAGCAGACACACGGCCGGCCAGGGCACCCGGGATGCTCACAGCAGAGAGAAGCATCTCCGGCTCACCACTCACCCAGAGGGAGATGACCCCTGGCCTGCCCCAGGGCCTGCCCAGAGCAGGGGTTTGGGGACCTTTCTCTGCAGGCCAATAGCAGCCACCATATGCCCGAGTGCACTTCTGCAAGGAGCTGCGGCCTCTGGGGCCTTGGCACGGACCTGGCTGGCACCGGGGTTACTTCCATAGGTCCTCAGGACCAGGCGAACGGGGGAAGGCTCCATGACCCCAAAAGGCCATCCGTCTTGCTGGGATGGCGGCCGTCCTACTTTTCAAACAAGTCCCTACCTTTATATGAGAAAGTATAACCCAATAGGACAGTAGAAACAAAATGCCGGGACAGTTATCCCGGGAAAGCAAGGACATCCGCCGACACCTCCACAGAGGCAGGAAAGACACCCGAAAGTCAACACCATCACTTTAGAATCATGTCCTCTCATTGGACTTGAAGGACCCCCCCGCCCACCTCTCTGCCCGGGCTGGCACATTCCTTCAGAGGAAGCACAGGGAGCCCCCTTACCCCTGGCCCGGTAAGCGGAGTGACTGACAGATGCCAGTCTCCACACCTGAACAGCACGCTAAACCAAACCAAGCAGCGGCAATTCCAAATTCAGAAAACTCTAAAGGACCAGAGGAGAAACTCCCGCAAACAATAACAAAACAGAGGCCGTCACAGGCTGTACAAGTGATAAGAGCAAAGGCTTTTCCGAGACACCAAAATAGCCTCCAGGAAACATAATGGAAGAGAAGCTCCCATCTGTGACGGCAACTAACAACAACAGCCATTATTATATTAAAAATAATAACAACAACGGTCTAAAACCCACATTACGAAACCATAAAACCCTCCTGGATAAAACAGACACGGCTTGACCATGGACAGAAAGATCCCACCCCAGAGAGATGTCGGTCTCCCCAGATTCATTCATCAAACACCATCGGATTTTTTCTGGGAGGCAGACAAGCTGATTGTGAAGGTCACTGGGGAGAACAAACAAACAGGAAAGAACTGCCCCTGAAAGAGAAGAGCTGGGCACCGATATTAACCACGTGGTAAAACAGATTTTAGTGCAGACATCAGCAAAGCAGCATGGCTGTGGGACAGATGCACGGACAAGCAGCCGTGGACAGAGCAGGGAGATCCCAGAGCAGAGCCGCTGGCATCTGGACATCTGGTTCACAACAAAAATGGCTCCTCAAATTGGGGAGCAAAGACACACTTTGGAGTAAGCGGTGCTGGGAGGGGGCAGACGAGAGGGACAGAGCGAGAGTGAACCTGATCTTCACGCCGGGATGTGCCCACTGCCGTCAACAGTTTAAAACCACACGACTAACCCGGATGAGTGCTTGAGGCAGCTGTGGCTGTTTCTCTATAACCTGAGAGGGGGAAACTCCTGTGAACCAAAATCCAGAAACATCAAAGGGAAAGTGGAGCCGACGGCATGCAACTAAAACAGGCACGGCCTCAAGGCCACGTTACGAGGACTTGGGGACCCAAGCTTGCAGCCATCAGTTGGCCAGGGCTGGAGGCAACCTGGCCAGAGGCTGGGGCAGGGGCTGAGACACCTGCAGGGTCCGAGTACCAGCCAGACCCGGGGCCACAGCGCAGGCCAAGCAGACCACAACCTCGGCTCCTTGTGCCCACGTCCTCCTGTCCTTCCTTCCTGGCCCAGCTCAGAAGCCCCCTCCTCCAGGAAGCTCTCCCAGACCACCAGGCCCCGGGGTCCTCCCATTCTTTGGCCTTCTCAGCCTGACGGCCACATCCTGGCAGGTGAGGGTGCCAGGGTAGGGCGTCCCCACACCTCTAGTCCCCCAGTATCAGGGTGAACCTGTAGAGCCAACCAGCAGGGGGGCTCCAGCAGAGGGATGTTTTGTGGGTGGGAGAGGCCAGGAGCAGCTGGCTTCACCCCCTGGTCCACACGCCTGGGGCATGAGAGTGCAGGGCCCCTCACGCAGCTACGTACCATCCAGAAGAGGGTCCCCGTGGCCAGGGCGACATACTGCTCAATGGTGGACAGCACGCTGAAGATGAGGCAGGCCAGAACAATGAGGAAGCTGCGGGACAGGAGGACACGCAGTCAGCGCCCGCGCCAGGATGCCCACCCCTCCCCGCTCAGACACGGCCCAGGCCCGGGGAGCAGGCCCTTCCCTCCCCGGGTCTGAGGGTTCCAAGGGCCACCAACCCTGACCGCCGACCGTGAACAGTGTGCAAAGTGTGGCACAGCCAAAGGCATGTGACGTCACCCGGCCTCGAAGGGATGAGCTCTGACCCAGGCTACGGCGGGATGGGCCTTGGGACCCCACGCCGAGAACCAGACCCTGCCCACCACCTGTCTCTAAGGTGTCCAGGACAGAAATCCACAGAGCAGAGAGCAGCCTGGTGACCTCCGGGGCGGAGGGGCCTCCTTTGGGGGAGGGGAACGTCCTGCACCTGCACGTAGTGGTGAAGGCCGCAGGGCTCTGTGGCCGTCCCGACAACCAGGGCAGCGCGCTCGACACCAGGCTCAGGGGTTGCAGCACAGGTGCCAGGAGCTGGCCGTCTCCTGCAGCCGCTAATGGGGTGTCACCAGAGCCTGGGCTCCCAGGCGGGAGGCTGCTCTGACGCCTGCTTTCCCCTCCCCATCCCGGGGGTGGGGGTGTGGGGAGGCCAGAGGTGGAGCCCACGGAGCTGAACAAAGGGAAGGCAGCAGCCCCTGCCCCGGGGGCCAGCTCCCAGGCTCAGCCCCCCTCCCATCCCATCCCTGCACAGACGGGCTGCTCTGATCACACCCGAACCAGTAAGGCTTCCTGAAGGCAGACCCTCGGGCCCTTCCCTCCACATCCCTGGATGAGACCAGGCCGAGCCCCCAGCCCTCCTCCTGCCTGGGAAGAGGACAACTCTAGCGGGGTCATCCGGGGGCTCCAAGCACTCTCTCCAGGTGGGTCCTCGCATGGCCCCGGGGGTGCAGATGTGGAGACAGCTCTCTGGGCCCACGACACGGAGCCCTGGCCCTCTCCCCACCGAGATCCTGCTGTCCGCAGTTGTTTTTCACCCCCCATCCCCACACGCCTGCCCTGTGCCCACTAGGAAGCCCACTGCATCTCCCCCACTGCCCCACTCCTCCCCACTCCAGCTCACCTTCCCTCCTGGCCCCTCAGAGTCCGCTGAGAACAGGCTGCCCGACACAGCCCACTCCCCCCACACCCCACATTTCCTGGAGGAGACAGGACCCGGGCCGCCCAGATGCTCCTCCCTGCCTGGGGAGCCCACCCCAAGACCCGGCTGCTCTCCCGCAGCTCTCGGGGTTCCCTCTAACAGCTCTCGTCTCCACCTCTCTCCTGGTGCCTCACACAGGCTGGGTCAGCTGGACCCACAGAGCCGTGTCCCAGCCACCCCTCTGCACTCTGCCCCTTCGTCAGCCTTGTCTCTTGTCCTGACCACAGTGCTTGCCTCCACCCTGGGCCCCAGAGTCCACCCTGCCCGGCCACTGACTGAGCCCTCAACATCACCCCCGCATGACACCACGGTGACCCTGACCCCAGCTCCTTCCCAGCATGCCCCGCCCCCCACCTGCCTCGGGGCCTTTGCACCTGCCGGTGCCTCACCTGCAAGCTCCACACCCTCACCCGCAAACGGGACCCAACACTCACCCCCACGTGCCTCCACCTGTGTCCTTCATGCTCACATATCACCGCCGGGCCTGGGACCTGTTTGTCCCCTTCTGCATCGTCCACCCCCAAGACCACGAGCCCCCAGAGGAGGGCTGTGGGGTGCCACCCCCGCCACACCCCCATGCTGGGGACCGGGCCTGGCGCACAGCAGGTACTTAGCCCGCACCTCCTCAGGTGCGCCTCCATCGAGTCCCAGCTCCCTCCTCCGTCCCTCCCATGCTGGCCCTTCCTCTGCGCCCCGCCTTCCTCTCTGCGGGGTACAGCCTGGCTCACACCAGCCCCCACCAGGACGCTGGACCCGAAGCACAGTCTGAACGCAGCCCTGAGTCCTGCAGTGGCTCCCAGCAGGGCCCCGGTAGCCGCGGACCTCGTTTGGCCTGGGGCCTCCCGGGATGGGAGACACCAGCGCCCCAGGGCCCAAGGCCGCATCAAGCCTCCCCAGTCCGTATACCCGGTGCCACCCCCCAGGACTCTGCACGCCCACCATCCACTCTGCCCAACTGCGGACTCGCCTGCCAGCTTGGAAGGGCGTCCAGGCCCGCCCAGTCCCCAGGGAAGCCCTTTAACAGATGTAGCCATGCCTCCCTGCCGGGACCTGAGGGCATCCCTTGTGTGGTGACTGAGACCCTGGGCCCCCACCTCAGGAAGCTTTCGATCTCAGGGGGACACAAGCGAACCCTGGCTGGCAGAGTGAGTGCCTGGCTGGCCTGACTGTCCCTCAGGCACAGAGCTCACTTGCCCCTGGCCCACACCCTGAAGCCCCGTGAGTCCCAGGGCCTCGCTGCCCGGCTCGGCCGAGAGAAACCAGGGCAGGTGAGGTCCCCCAAGGAGGGAGGTGCCCACCCCACCCCACCCCCGCCCCCAGGCCCCGTGGGTGTAGAGGCAGCCACACAAAGAAGCCACACTGCCTACAACGTGGTCCAGGCTGCTTCCGGGCCTCAGTTCCCCCATTGACACAGCCGGAGCCACAGCCCGCGGCCACTGCCTCTCAGGGCAGCGGACATCCGGGCAGGGACTCCGGGGTCAGTCCTGTGGCTGCCCAAGGCTGGGACCAGTGTCCCACCTCATGCCCTCTCCTCCTGAGAAGATGGGCAGGACCCGCCCGCCCATGGCCCATGGGGATACTTCAAACACTCCCCGTCGGGCCACAGGAAGCCACAGATGCTACACACGGGGAAACCGGGGCTCGGGCTCCACGCTTCCCAAGGGTGAATGAACCTCACGTGGTCAAACCACGGAGGTAACGAGGCCAAGGCCCGGGGGAGGGGGCGGGGAGCACGACACGCGTGGTCTCATCTCTCTCTAACCACCCCCCTTCTAAGGGACAATTGTGGTGACACCCAGGGTCTGCCAGGTGATCCAGGACAATCCCCCAGATCCAGATCCTTCTCTTAGCCACACCTGCGAAGCCCCCTTTTCCACACACGGTCACACTCAGATTCAAAGGTCAGAACACCAACATCAGTGCTGACCCGCAGTCCCCACGTCAATAAAACCGGCCTCAGCTCTGAGTCACGTGCCCTGTGCCCCGCACCACTGTCCCCAAGCCTGCAGTGACCCGCAGCCAGGAAGGTGAGGGCCGGGAGGGGAGGGGGCCGGCCCGGGCCAGGCCTGGACCCAGGTCTTTGGGCCCCACTGCCCAGGGCTCCCCAGCCTCCACGGCCAGGATGTGCTCGAAAAGCCCTGAATTCCCTGCTGTCTCCTGTCTCCCAAAGCAGACGAAGCAGACGGAGCCCAAAGCGGCGCATCGTGGTGGGCACTGCCGGCGGCTCGGCCATGCTCTGGGGCCTAGGAGGCCGCCGTCACTCTGCTACAAGGCCTGTCCCTGTATGACTCTTGCTGCCAGGGTGGCAACCGACCGTTCACTGTCGCTGTTAGGATGACCTCGGACAGAAAGCAGAGCGAGGGCTTGTTAGAACTGCGTGCCAGGCAGGAGCACAGAGACCCCGGGTGAGGCCTGGGGAGCGTCCTGAATGGGCTGCAGGTACCACGGCTGCCGGGAGACCTCTTCTACTAGCTGTCCTGTGTCTGGCTGTGCTCAGGGGGCCGGGGGAAGGGTGACTGAGCCTTACCAAGGAGGAAGGTTCTGGCCAGAGCAGCCCTGCCTGGGGCTGTGGACAGGCCTGCATGGAGGGTGACAGCAGGGAGGGTGCCCTCACCCCGAGCTCCGCTCAGAGGTGCACGGAGACCCCCCGCTCTGTGCGCCCAGAGGCTGAGGCTCTGGGTCAGAGCACGGGGCCCCTGCCCAGGAGCTCCTCCCTGGGGACCTGGCTGGAGACTACTTTCCCTGGAGATCAGGGGGTTTGGCGTTCACGATCTCTCCACACTTTGCTAGTCTCAGCCTTGCTGCATTCTGAAGGCTAAACAGCTCTTCAACTATTCGCACACGTGGTGCTAGTTTCAGAAAGCATCCCTTAACAAAGGCGATTCTTGTCCCCTCCAACCTGTCCTGCGTGGGGCCCGGAGCCTCAACGATGCCAAGATAGGGTCCCTGCCCTTCGGGTGCCCGCAGCAGCCTGAGGTGCCTGACACCCCCCTCCTGCCTCTGCGGGGCTGGCCACCACCTGTCCATCCCAGCTCGCCTCCCAAGGCCCCAAAACCAGGCAGCCACAGACCCCCAGGAGCTGGGAGACAGAGGTCCAGGGAAAGAAGGAAACCACCCTGTTCTTTGGATGGGGCGTGGGGAGCAGGGCTGTGGGGGAGAAGAAGCCCCTTCGGCCCCCAGTGCTGCTAGATCCAACTTCCCAGGAGGGCGTGTGAGTGCCCGAGGGAGGTGGCTGCAGCCAGGGGGAGGCAGCTCCGGCCGGAGGACAATGGCCTGCTTGTGCCCTGACGGCTGATCCGCCCCGGGCACTGCGGCCGCCAGCCCCCGCCCCGAGAGACGTCCGGAACGTTATCGGACATCATTTCAGGATCTGTGGCAGCAGGTGCCCTGGAAACACAGAAGAATGCAGGAGCCGTGCCAGGGCCGTGGTCCGCGACTCAGCGGGAGGGCGCTCCAGGGCGCAGGAGGCGGGCTGTAGACTGCACCCCCTTCAACCCCCGCAATGGGCTGGGACCCCCCAGTACCTGGGACTGGCGGGCTCACCCAGGCCGGCACCCCGCAGAGGCGGGGCATGGGCCGGACCCTCGGGGAACCTACGTGAGTCTAACCGTGACGGTCTCTCCAGCCCACAGGGAAGCCTCTTTCAACACCGGGATGTTTCCCAATGACGTTGAAAATGTGAACAAGAAGCACACACTTCACGTGCAAAGGGAATGTGGCCTGTTCAAGGCGCCCTCAGAACCCAGACGTGAAAGACCTCAGCCTTCGGGCTCCCTGGGCTCTGAGCTGAGATTCCGGGACACTGAAATGCAGCGCTGGGACGAATCAGAGAACGTAAGATGTGCCGTTATCTGTGTGCTCAATTTATCCAATGTATAAAAATTACGTACTTTGAAAAGTTTTGTTGGTCCAGCACGATTCTGCCCCTACGAGGTGCCTTTGAGAGTCATCAAATCCACAGACACAGAAAATAGGATGCTGGGGGCCAGGGGCTGGGGAAGGGGATGGGAAGTGAGTGTTTAATGGGGACAGAGTGTGTCAATTTGGGGAGATGAAGTTCTGGGGATGAACAGAGTGGTGGTCGCACAGCAATGTGGGTGTGCTTGATGCCCCTGAGCTGTGCACTTAGAAATGGTTACAGAATACATTTTATGTTACATATATCTTAACACAATTTTTTTAAAGTTAAAAAAAAAAAAAAGGAAACTAAGTAAATGACTTTTATACACAAGCCCTGGATGGCTGCCGGTGTTTGACAAAGGCTATAAATGAGGCTGAGCGAGGTTCAAAAACCCGCCCACTCTGCCCGGACCTTCGGGCCGATAACAGACAGAGGGCTTGTCCAGTGGCCTAAAGCTCCGGGCCGAAATCGGAACGCGTGATTTAACAGATTAGCTGCTGACGTTCAAACCCCAGCCGTATCGGAGGGGCTCCTCTTTGTACAAAAGTCACCCTGAAAGATAATAAACACCTCCGAACAAACAGAGGACAGGTAGCCCCGCTCGGGCCCCGGGGCTGGTGAGCCAGCGCCTGGACATACCTCCCGTGGCACTGGACCCCCAGCGGGGAGGCAACCTCTGGTCCCAGCAGGGCTGTCCCCGGGGTTGGGGGCAACACTGCCCAACAGGATGCCAAGATCCCGCGCCCCGCTGCTCTGGGTGGGGCTGGGCCGGGCACGTGGCAGCTCACACCTCGGGCCCAGTGCTACGCAGAAGCTCCCCACCACACCCCGTGTGGAAGGTGTCGTATCACCTCCCACAAGGAGACCGAGGCCACAGCGAGGCGGGTCCCGGTTCCAGGCTGTGGGGCTGCCCCTCCCGCCCACTCTGTCCAGCCCTGAGAGGGCCCTGGATTGTACAGCAAGAAGCAAGGGGACCCCAAGGCTCTGGGACAGCAGGGCCACGCCCAGGGCCACAGGGCCAGTGAGCCCAGGCCGGCCAGCCCTGGGGCCCCCTGCCCAGCTCCAGCTTCAAGGCAAGGACTGAGCCTCCCCCTTGGGCAGGGGACCCCATTGCCAAGGGCCAGGGTCCGCCAAGAGGGAACGCCACATCCAAGCCTGAACCACAGGGTGCGGGGGAGCTGTCCTGGGCAGGCGGGGGGTGGTGGGGAATGGCGGGACTGGACCTCTTCCAGCTTCTGGGGGGCCCCAGGCATCCTGGGCTCATGGCCGCATCCCTCAGTCTCTGCTCCATCGTCATGGGGCCAACTCCTGCGTGTCTGTTTCTTCTGTGTGTCTCTTACGAGGATGCTTGTCACTGGATTTGGGCCCCCTTCCCCCGGGTATCCAGGATCATCCCCCCCTCTCAAGACCCTTAACTTATCACCCTTGCCAAGACACTTTTTCTACGTAAGGTCACGTTCGCAAGTTCCAGGGGGCCTGACATCTTTGGGGGCCATCATTCAGCCACTATAACATGTAAAGCGTTTTAATAAACAAATAAATTGCTTACCATGGTGATATCTATTAGTGAATCTTTAGTGAGTTTTCAAAACTCAGCATCAGGTATCTGGTAAAAACATGTTAGTGTCACAATTTTTAAAACAGTCCAAGATAGGTTTAGAGTTTCCTGCTCACCTTGTCACTATGTCTGCAAAGACCCTCTTTCCAAATAAGGTCACAGGCTCCAGGGATTAGGACGCAGCCATGTCCTTCCGAGGTCACCACTCGGCACTGCACCATCCAAACGACATCACGCCACGGAGCGAAAGGAGCTGGGGTGGCAGTCGACCCGGCCCAGGTGAGGCTCAGCCCCCCAGGGACCCCCGCACTTCTCACCCAGGACCACAGCAGCCCCCCCCCACCCCGTCTCCCCACCTCGTGCCGGGCAGGGTCCAGGCCAGGCCTCCTGACCAGGGCTTCCACGGGTCGCCCCCCACCCAGCCTCCCCCCGCCCCAACTCTGAACCTTCCACGGGGCTTGTTCAGAGGCACCGAGTCTCTTTCTTTTACAAGGTTCACTCGGGCGATGCGAGACCTGTAGCTAGACGGAGGCCTTCCACAGCCTTGTGGGGTTTCAGCTGACACTTCTTCCGAAAGTGAACTGGGCTAGGGACCCCGGAGACACAGGACCTCACACCTCGTGCTCCGGCTGGGCCCTCACGTTGTGCCTGTGCACACAGCACCTCCCTCAAGGCCAGGCCTCCACTGCCTGGGGGCCACCACCACCGGGGGGCCACCAGGACCACACCGGAATCTTCAGCCCACACCCCACTGGTCTCCCTGCCCCAGTCTTTCAATGTCCACTGGGCGGCTGGGGCAATCCTGGGAAAATGCAAATCCCACCAGCCTCCTCCCAAGCTAAAGACTCTCCAATGAAGTCTGAACTCCAAACCCACTTTCCTGGGCTTCCCCGCAGGGGGCCTTCTGATGCCACCGCTGGGCCCTGTGGGCCCTCCTACTCTCATCAGACCACTGGCCACCCGCTGCCCACTCTTTGCCCCAACAGAGCAAAGGCTCCCCAGGCAGGGGCCCATCTGCCGATGTTGCCCTTTGAAGGCCCCGTATGGGGCTTGGTACATGAGTGTTTGTTGAATGACTCATTGACTTAATGAATGTTTTAGGTTGAACTCAGGAGCTCAGTGGAAAGAATTCTCAGTGCCACCTCCTCCATGTAGGCCTCCAGGGTCTATCAAACAGTGAGATCCTTTCATGCCCTTCTTTTCCTCCTCGCCCTGCCCTGCCACATCCCACCCCCACGGTCCCAGCCAAGCCCCTACAGGGCTTCCAATGGGCCAGGACACCAGGCAGCTCTCCACGTACGCCCCGCTCCACCAGACTGCATGCCAATAGTGCCAGGCAGAAAGGAGCCTCCCGGGGGGGAGGGTGGGCTCTGACATGAGCTGGGAGCAGGCACGGCCACCCCCACTGCCAGGAGTGCACCATGACGCACTGGGCGAGGGCTCTGAGGGCCGTGGTCCAGCTGCCCGAAGTCGGTCCCAGAGGCAGCAGGGATAGGCTGCCCCAGGAGAAGACCAACTCCAGGCTAGTTGGGGGAGACCACGGGGGGACACCGCACCCGTCCGGACCACCCACACCGCCGGTCCCTCCCAAGCCTGCAAGGCACTGCTCTCGCAGCCACTCTGCTCAGCGTCTGCGGGGAGGCCACCGGCCGGGCAGCGACCGCCAGGGTTCAGCCCGCACCCTCTCCTCGGGGCCTCTTCCCGAAACCCAGGACGACGCAGGTGAGGAGACAGCTTGGGCACAGGGACGGGGTCCTGCTCCCCCGGGAAGGCGTGTGACGGCTCCGCCGAGAGCAGCACACCATAAAGACAGGGGGTCTACCACCCTCGCTCACCCGACGGCCGCACTCAGGGACCCCGACCTCCCCGCGCAGACACAAACACATTCCATCCTGGAGGCCCCGGGGAGCCCCCCCGGCCGAAGGCGCTTCAGGCCCATCTTGGCCGGTCCCCAAAAGCCCCGCTGCACCCCACCCCGAGGTGGCAGTGGCGCCCCCCGCACTGGCCATGCATTCCGCTTTGACAGCCCTGCAGGGCGGGCAGTGGGACGGCCCAGGTCCAGCCGAGCTCGGGGGTCCACAGGCCACCGCCCTGCACAGCAGCCTGGCTGCTGTCAGAGGACGCGGGTTGTGGCCGCTCTCGCGTCTCATCCCGGCGCCCAGCGTCCACTCACGTTCTATGTCCACCTCAGCACAGGGCCCTCGCGTTTCCGGGGGGGCGACCCCTTCTGCTGAGGGCCACGCCAGCGGGGGGCAGCTGGGGGCGCAGGCGAGGACAGGCCTTGGCTGAGGGCTCAACCACATCGCCCTAAGAGGTCATTTCAAAGCCTTTTCAGGGCACTAGAGGGGCGGCTGCGGGGGTCTGGGGGAGGGGGGCGCCGTGTGTACACACATGTGCGATTCCACAGGGGCCTGTTACACAATCAGAAACACAACAGCCATATCCGAGCATCAGGCTGTGGGCGACTGAACTTGGAACATCCAGCCCCCCGGGCACTTTCTCGGCGTCCACCAGACAGCAGGGGCAGCCACCCACAGATCTGGGACCCCATCCTCCTTCCCCTGAGGATCCTCGGAGGGGCAGGAGGGTGGGGACAAGGTGAGTAAAAGCCCACCGCCTCCCGTCCACTTGATCCTCACGAGAAGCCCCAGAGGCGGGCCTGTCCCTCATCGGAGGAGAAAGAGAGCACATGACTGCCCAGAGCCAGGGATGCACACAGCAGTGGGGAAAGGGACTCCAGGGCCGCCCGACTGCAGTGCAGGCTCCTCCCACCAGGCTGTCCCTCCCGTCTTCAGGAAGACAGGGTCCACCTGAGTGGCAGGGCCTGTCCTCCCACCGACCATCCCTGAGGGGCTGCCCCATCCCAGCGGTGGGAGGACAGGCCCCAGGCAGGCTTGGCTAGGAGGGCTGGGGGATGTCCCGGCCCTCGGGGTCCCAGCACTGGACGGCAGGTCCACCTGAGGCAGGGCCGCCTGGCAGAGAGGACGAGCCCATCCAGGGCCCAGGGCTGGGGGGTGGCTCTGACCCGCACAGTGTCGCCTACGCTAAGCCTGGCTGCCCGGCCCGGCCCGGCTGCGATAAGAACCCCCTCGGAGGGTATATTTAGAAGGTGCCAGAGAACAAACTGAAGTGACCCCACGGACAGGGGCCTTATCTGTCCCAGGACACATGTCGTCTTCCCCGTGAAAGAGGCCCGTTCCGGGTGGGGGGAGGAGTCCAGCAGGCCCTCCCAGAGGGCAGCGCGGGCAGCTGGACGTACCTGTGCCCACTGGCTCTATCCCAGACACGGCCTGTGTCTCGGGGAGATCCTCGGCCTGGGCGCGGCCGGGCCCTGCAGGCCTCTCCTGGGACGGGACAGGATGGGATGGGATGGGATGGGATGGGATGGGGCAGCCTCCCCTCTGGGGTGAGACGGGGCAACAGGTAGTGGAGGACTTGGGCACCAGCGGAGGTGGGAGGGGTCTGGTGGGTTTCCTGCCCAGGGTCCAGATCCCTGCCCTCCTTCAAACAGGGCAACTCTGGAGACTCGAGGCCACAGCAGGGCTCCCGGGACACCTCAACCCAGGTCCTAGGAGGAGCAAGGTGGCCTGCAGCCGGGCAACGCCACCCCATCAGTGCCCGAGGGGATGGGCGCCTCGGGCTCATCCCTGCTGGAAAAGTCCCTCCTCCTGTCTAGCCTAAGTCTTTCTTGCTGCAGTTTGGCTTGATCTGCAGCTGAAGGAAACCTCCTAACTCCACGGTGGAGGCTTTAGCCTGACTCAAGGGGCCCCTGGAAACTGAGCAGCTGTGTGACCTGAGCCTTGGTTTCCCCACTGGGAAGTGGGGACGCATCGAGGGTGCCAAGAGCCTGCCTCTGCCCCACTACGGAGACAGAAGCAGCCCCAGAGTCTGGGGCTGGGACCTCAGGGACTCAGCAGCATGCCACCCAGCTCTACGACTGGGCTAAGAACCACCACCAGTGAGAGCCTGCAGGAGAGGGACGCCTCCCCAGCTGCTACTGAGGGGCCTGGGTGCCGGCCACCTCTCATCAGGGAGCCGAGGCAGGTGTGGGGTTGACCCTGACGCACACACTCCACAGGCCCAGGGACATCAGAGGCCTGAAGTGGGCAGGTGGGGGCTTCCAGCTGGGCACCCCTTTCTCTCCCAACCCCTCCTCTCTCTCCCACTCCCCTTGGAAGGGGCAAGCAGGGAGGGCTTCTCAGAGGCGGGGGCCTGACCCAAGCAGAGGGAACAGCATGTGCAAAGCCCAGAGGAGAGGAGAGAACACGGCCATGTGGACCCTGCAAAGAATTCAGGGAGGAAGCGGCCGCCGACTCGGAGTGATGGAGGAGGTCCCCCTACGTCCGCTGTCTCTTCCAACGCGGATACCAATGTCTGTGGAGTCCAGAACTCGGCAGGGAAACCTCAGTCCCGGGAGAGGTCTCCATGCTGGGGGAGAGGGTTCCCAGATCCTCAGGGCTCCCTGACTCCGAGGGGAGGGTGGGGGGACACATGCCCCTCACTGCCGATTCCTATCTGCAGCCAAAACTCCTGCCCCACCTTAGAGGGACCTCACCTCCCACCTAGGCCTTGACGTCTGGGAACCTTTCTGAGCCGGGGTCTCCCACCTGACACTCGGACACCAGAGGCGGCCAAGAAGGGTGTGCTTTAGACGTGGTGAAGACCTACAGGCAGCAGACTGAGCGACTCTGGTCTCCTTCCCTGATGCAGGGCCTTTTCCATCAGGGGAAGGCCCCAGGAGCAGACACTGGGGCTTCCCCAAAGAGAAGAAGGAATTCTGCTTCAAGACTCCAACACCCAGACCCTGCCTGAGTTTCCAGCCGTCGGCCTGCCCTTGGAATTGGAATTTTCCAGCTCCCAACATCAATTCCTTAAAATAAGGAATCTCGGGCTTCCCTGGTGGCACAGTGGTTGAGAATCTGCCTGCCAATGCAGGGGACACGGGTTCGAGCCCTGGTCTGGGAGGATCCCACATGCCGCGCAGCAACTGGGCCCGTGAGCCACAACTACTGAGCCTGTGCCTCTGGAGCCTGTGCTCTGCAACAAGAGAGGCCGCGATAGTGAGAGGCCCGCACACCGCAATGAAGAGAGGCCCCCGCTTGCCACAACTAGAGAAAGCCCTCGCACAGAAACGAAGACCCAACACAGCAAAAAATAAATAAAAAATAAAAAAAAATAAGGAATCTGTGTGTGTGTGTGTGTGTGTGTGGTTACATGCATACACACGCATACACATGATTCTGTTTCTTGGAGAATCCCCATTAATAGGATGAGTTAGGTATTAAGATGCCCATTTCCCAGATGGGGAAATGGAGGCTCAGAAATGCCAAGAATCCCTCTCAAATCCAGCTCGTTCTGGTCCTGCCTGATTGTAAACACCTAGGATTTCCCCAGAGAAGAAGAAAGGCCAGTGCAGGGGTGGGCAGCCTGGGAGGGCTGTCCCTCCCAGGGACATGTGCCCTGTGCCCACCCGGCCTGGGCTTTGTCCCGCACTGAAAGCACTCAGCACGGGCTTTGGGTGAGAAGCCCAGCCGCCCCTGCTTTTCCACAGAGGAAGAAACTGAGGCCAGAGAGGATGGGCCGGCCCAGACCACACGACAAGGTCACCTCATGGGGAACAGCTCAGGGCTCCTCGTGGTAAAGCCTGTGGCAGCCTCAGCTGGTCCACCACACAGCCTCTGGGGGGGCCCGTGGGCCGGGGACAGGCCCACTCACTGTCCAGAGTGGCTTCGCCCTCAAGGCAGCCCTGGCAGCCCCTCAGGGCGCCCCCCCCCCCGTAAAGTCTGTCCTCAGGGCCAAGACCACCACCCAGACCCACAGAGGCAGGTTTGCTGGCCAAAACGAGACATTCCTCCTCCTTCCCTAGCCCCGGACCCAACAGTTTGGAGGTGGAGGCCCTTCTGAGAAGCCAGAAAGCCCACGTGGGCAGCCCCAGCCCGAAGCAGAACCCACCCAACCCCCAACCTGCGTCCAGTCCGACCTGCCAAGGCTGCCCACCCAGGAGACAGGGGCCCCCCTGGCTGACTTCAGCTCACCCATACCCAAACCCAGCCCCCAGGGTAGCTGCAGGTGTGGCCCCGTGGGGGGCTGCTGGGGCCACAGCGTGGCCCCCTGCCCAAGGCCTCGAGGGCCCCCGACCCCCGTCCCAGCCCCCGGGCCCCTAAGCCTAGAAGGTCAGTGCCTGGGGGAGGTGGAGAGACAGCAGGTCCACACGCCGGGCACCGCTGGCTCCGTGCAGGACCCGAGCGCTGGCACAAGGCCCAGGCCAGAGGTACCGCCCGCCCCAGTGTCGACCTGTGCTGTGAGGCCAAGAAGCGGCTGCCCTGTCTCCCTGCAGCCCATGGGCCAAGGTTCCCTGGATGTAGATGCCAGCTTCTTGGGAGCCCCGGGCAGCCCAGACCGGGAAGGGGTCCGGCTTCAAGCTCTCTCCGGGGGCGATCCGGGCCATACCTCCTTCCCCAAGGAACACCCTCCTCCCCCAAGGCCCCCGAACTGGGATGCAGGGGCCCCAGGGGCCTGTCCTCCACCCGCAGAGCAAGAAAGCCTCGTTCTCCTCTCCCCGTCACCCCGGGCCAGGAGAGCCCTCTGCTGACAAAACCAGAACTCTGGGACGGGGACAGCCCGCGGGCAGAGGGGCCTGCCAATGCACACAGCCCCGGGCAGGCCTCCTGAATGGGGCCCTTCACCCCGGCCTTTGTGGTCGGCTTTGCTGTCGATGGGAAGGTCTTGGGATCGGCGCCGGGGCCTCTGCCAGCCTCTGCTACAGTCCTGAGGCGTCCCAACGAAGAGGGGCAGGACGGGAGAGGGCGGCCCCGGGCGGACCCCAGCATGGCTGGGCCTCAGGCCTAAGGTGGCGGCAGGCCCAGTCCGGGCCACAAGAGAGACACCCGTCAGGCGGGGCTACACACCAGCGGGAGCTGGGATGTGGTGGGGTGCGGGTGAGGCAAGGATGTCAGGGGCGGCGGGAGGTAAACACGGTCCCTCTGACGGCCCATCATGGGGACACCACTTCTCCGACACTGACCCCCAAATCCAGCCCCAACCCCTCTCTGCCGTGCCGCTGACACCCTCCGAGGGGCCAAGCAGGCTGCACCCACACATAGCCACTGCTACCGGCCTGTCCAGCACCTCCACACCAGGCCCGGGCACGGTCAGTCCCCAAGGACCCTAGGGTCCCCTGACCAGCGGCCACTGCTGCGAGCCAACCTGCCCGCCCCCATACGGAAGCCCTGGCCCGGCCCACTGCCGTGACACCGCCCCGGGAGGCACAAGCTTGCTGTTCAGACAGCTCCGACCTGTGGAAAGCCCATCCCCTCACCCCTGCCCTCAGCTCGGCCATCAGGAGCTGTACCAGTGACCCGTGGTGGCAGCAGCGGGGGCAGGGCCTTGGAGAGGCCAAGGCAGGGTTTGGGGCAGTGGAGGATGGTAAGCCCTGAGCCAGGGTCTGGAGCCTCCCACCCAGGCTCGGGACAGCACCCCCAGACGCAGCCTCCAGGAACCCGGGGACCAAGCACTCTGGCCCTCGGCGCGGGCGGAGGCTGGCAGGGCAGGTGGCCCCGTGGCCAACTCCCAGGCTGGTGCCAACGCCTCGAGCTGCCCCCAGACGTGCCCGCAGGGTCCCAGGAGCAGGGGCCCGATGCCGGCCCTGCTGGGGGCGTGTGGACACGGTGAGGGGGCTGGGCCACTGTCGTAGGTGTGACCGAGGGAGGGTGCCCGGCATGTGGCAGGTGCCTGACGCTGGGCCACCCATCGCCATCCTGGGACACGACGCAGATCTTGCCCACACGAGCTGTGGCTTCTGAAGGGCCTGCCCCTCCGGAAAACAGCCTGTTTCCTCTTTCTCCAGCGGGCCTGAGACCGACACCCCCACTTCCTCCGTGCTTCCTCCTTACCCTGTGTCCGCACCCCACTCTGATCTGTGAACACACACTCCGGGCTCTGACACATGCCTAAGGGGCCCTGGTGGATGTGGCCTGGGCCACCAAGCGGTCGAGGTGCCCCCTGCCCCCTTGCAGCCAAGCCCACCCTCCTGCATCCAGGTTCCCGGGCTGGACTTCCACCCAGGCCGCCCGGAACCAGGCCCAGCCTGCACCAAGGCCGGGAGCCGCTCTAGGGCGTGGAGGGGGGAGCAGCTAGCTGTGCGGCAGGGCCTGCGGGGTCCCTGGCGCTCCTCCATCACTGCCTCCCGTGGATTACTCAACGCCGTATGCAATGAGCGGGTTTATTTTGGCCTCAGCATCCTCCATCCCGGATGGCAGCCTGGCCTCTGCTGCAGAGGGAGGTCGGAGCCTCCACCCAGCATGGCCGGCCGAGGTGGGGGGGGCGGGGGCTCAAAGATGCGCTTTGTCGCCCATCACGGGGGAAGGGTTCCCAGGCCGAGGAGCGACTGGGACTCGGCTAAGCCAAGTCCCCACCGATCCGGAGGCCAGCCAAGAAGGTCCTGGGCCTCGGAAGGCCACGCAGGCCTGGAGGAGGTTTAGAAATGAGGACACGTTGCTGGCACCCGGCACCCCAGCAAGCCCTCTTGTGGGGCCTCAGGTGCTCGGGACAAAAGCACACTTCTCACCCGGCCTGCCTGCGAGGCCCGGGGGTCCACCCCTCGCCCACCCCCAGATGGGGCGAAAGCACCTGCCCTGTGCACGGCACCTTGGTGGGCTCCAGGGACGAGGCAGACACGGGGAAAAAGAGGTAATAAACCAGAAACCACATGAACAAAATAACAGACAGTGACAGCTACCCCTGGGAAACAGGGAGGGGTTGTCACAGTGAGTGACGGGAGGGAGGCTGCTCCAGGCGGTGACACGGAGGTGAGGGCTAAGGACGGATATTCCAGGCCGAGGCGAGTGCAAAGGCCCTGAGGCAGGGTGGGCAGGCTTGAGGCCAGGGTGGCAGGAGCAGGGTGAAGGGCTGGGAACGGCACCAGCTAGGAGGTCAGAGGAAGGCCATGCCCAGGAGCACCTTGCGGGCACAGGAGAGGCATCTAGGCCTGCCGGGCCTCCCAGCACCAGCGGACACAGGCTCTGGGCTGGGATCTGAGCGCCTGGCCTGGGCCCCAGACACCCCGAGTGGGAGGAAGGGCAGGGACATCAGAGGTGCTCTCCTTTCACACACCCTAACCGGGGGGCGGGGGGTGCCGGAGCCTCCGAACACCAGGACACCAGAGTTAGGCTGCGTCCCGACGGAAAGGAGACATCAGCAGTGAGTCCGTCCCAGCCCTCGCTCATCACACCCCGGAGCATGACCCCACACGGCTGCCCCACGCCAGCCCTGTGGGCACCCTGCCCACACCTGCCGGCCCCCGCGAGCCCCTGCCCCGAGAGCCCCTCTTTTCTTTCTCGGTCTGGCCCCAACCCACAGAGGCCCTGACCAAGGAGGGAACAAAGCAAAGGAAAGGGAGAACCAGCCCAGGACATGCTGCGCAGACACGGGGACCGGAAATGCGAACACCAGGCCGACACCTCTGCACGGCCGTCTGGGAGCCGCCCGAGGACCCGGCCCACAGCTGCCGCTTCCTGCCGGCCGCCCAGAATAGCTGGCACATCCTCCAAGCAGTCCACCCAGACCCCCAACCCCAGCCCACCCTGCCTCCCCCCACCCTGCCTGTGACTGAGACCCCTCCCCAGGACACTGAGCGCCCCCCCACGCAGCACGGACCAGCCTTCCGGAAGCCGGTCATTCATGACAGCAAAGAGGCCCTGCAGGTCCTGGGCGGGGGACAGTGTTCGCCAGGCAAGGGGGTCCCGGGAGCAGAGATGCAGAACTTGGAGATGGAGGGGGGAAGCGATGATTGACACCGAGGGAAAAGGCTCTGGGATCCCACCAGCCTTCCCCCAAAGCCTGAAGCCACCCCCTCATGAAACAGTACCATACGATATTAAGAACTGAAATTCTCTGTCTCATGAAATAGCAGATAAAAACCTTTATAGATAGATGCTTTGCCTCCCAATCTGCACTGCCCACTGCACTTGTCATAGAAACACAGCCCCTCCCCAGTGTGGGGCAGGTGTTACAGTGATTTGGAAACATCTGTTTCACCATGAGCAACCCCTCCTCCAGGAAGCCTTCCTGGATTGCTCGGTCAAGCCCCCCTACACACACCACACACGCTTTCCCGGTGTTGCGCACCTCCCTCTACAGACCTCGTCCCGGCTGGAGCTTTGCCTTTTTGGTTTGTATGAGTCTCTGCAGCTGAAAGTCCACTAGGGCAGCTCTGGTACAATGCCCGGGTATATGGGCACACTGGTGTGGAGGAAGCATGAAGTAAGCAGCGTTCGTGCCGTGCAGCCCTGTGTGAGCCCAAAAGACACCGTTCTCCTTAAAAATCTTAACTTGACAGCCCCTCCCCGCCAACCCTCAGGCCAGGGAGCTTCTATCATACAAGCCAGTGGTCACTGCAGTCACTGAAGGTCCCCTGGGGGTCCCGGGGTGGCAGGGGCAGGGGCAGAGCTCAGAAGGGCTGTGTCTCAAGGTCGCCGGCTCCCCCCACAGAAGAGCTGTGTCACCCACATCTTCCATGCTCCGCAAAGCCCACCACCAACCTCCCGAGGCTTGTCCTCGGGCCCTGGGGGAGCCCCCAACCCCTGTGGGTGTCACCAGCCCCACCTGACACCCAGGACGCTTGTGTCAGGTCCCTCGACCATCCTGATGCTTCTGGCAAGGATGCGGCATTAGGGTGGCTCCCAGCGGTGCAGCCAGGCCTCCAGGACCCCACAAAGGCCGGTTCTGAGACCCTTCAGGACCACCGGACACTTCACTCTGGCCCCCTGAACCCCCTCCCCTTGGCGCCAGGACACCCGCCCTCAGCCTCCCGCTGGGTTGTCCCCTGCGGCGCCCCCCTCCTCTTCCCCTCACCATCCCACTCACTCCTGGGAGAGCCCAGGCCCCTGCTCTCATTTCGCCCATACACCGATGCCCCCCAGACCTGTGACCCCAGCCCGGGCTCTCCCCTGAGCTCCCACTGGCTTCACGACGCCTCGCCGGGCAAAGCCCTGCAACGTGACGTGTCCCACACCAGGCTGCTTATCCCCACCGACCCCAGCACCCTCCCATCTCAGAAGCTATGTTCCCTGGGTGCTGAGGCAAATGCCTTAGAGTCCTGCCCCTTCTTTCGTTCCTGCACACCCCCCATCCACTCCACCCTCAAACCCTCTCATCCACAGGCCCCCTCACTTCTCACCCTCACTCCAGCGCCCCTGGGGCAAGCCTCCCCCACCCACGGCCCCTCCCAGCAGCGGCCTCTGGCCTCCCTGCCCCCAGTCCCATCCCACTCTGAGGTCAGAGGGCGCTGGTGAGCAGTCTGGACCTCTAAGGAAGGGGCCCGGGGCAGCCATCAGGAAAGAGAGGGCCTTAGATCACACACACACAAGTAGATCCCACGTGGACGCAAAAATCGGAGCCCCAAACTTCTCGAAGAAAACACGATCGATTCCTCTCTCACCTCAGTGTAGGGAAAGGTTCTCAATCATGACTCAGTCCAGAGGCAACAGAATAAAAGACTGTAAATTTGATTACATCAACATAGAAATGTTTTTCGTAACAAAAAGTACCATAAATACAGTCAAAAGACAAACGACCAGCTCAGAGAAAATGTTCACAACATAAACCCCAGACAAAGAACTAACATTCCTTGAATATAAGTGACTTAAAATTTGAGGGATCAAGGGACAAAAACTCAATAGAATAATGTGGAAAAGACACGAATGGACAAGTGAAAAATACATGTATGCATGCACGTGTACATGACCTTCAGACATGTGAAAGGTGCCCAAACGCACAGTTACAGACATTCTGTCAGGTTGGCAAAAAATGAAATAGTGTGATAGCACAGTTGGAAAAATTGCAAGGGAAGCAGCTCACTCATACATTGCTGGGGGTGCACATGGCAAAAGCCTTCTGGAAGGAAATTTGGTCGTGCCTAACAAAATCACATACTTATCCTTCAACCCAGCACTTCCATTTCTAGGAATCTACCCTAAAGACACACCTCCAACAATACGAAAACACAAATATACAAGGCTATTCACTGCAACACTGTTTGTAATTGCAAAATGTTGGAAATCATCTAAATGCTCATAAATAAATAAACGACGGTGCATCCACACAGCAAAGTACCAGGCAGCTGTGAAACAAAGTGGAACGTCTTGATAAACTGATATCGAGTGAATTCCAGGATGTACAGGTAGGTGAGAAAAGCAATCATGAAAGAGCACCTATAGCCTTTTCAACAAATGGTCCTGGGAAAACTGGATCTCCACATGCAAAAGAATGAAGTTGGACCCTTAACTTTATACCATATACAAAAAGTAACTCACAATGGATTAAAGACCTATACGTAAGACCTAAAACTGTAAGTAAAAGAAGATACGGGGGGAAGCTTCATGGCATTGGATTTGGTGATGATTTTTTTAGCTAGGACACCAAAAGTACCGGAACAAAAGAGAAGACAGATCAATTGGACTTCATGAAAATTAAAATTTATACACAGCAAAGGACACAATCAACAAAGTGAAAACACAACTCATAGAATGGGAGAGAGTATTTACAAATCATATGTCCAGAATACGTAAAGAACTACAGCTCAACAACATCATCAAAAACCCAATTAAACAGGCAAAACCCAACTACAGGCAGACCTTCTTTCGTTGTACTTTGCCTTATGCTTTGCAGATGTTATGGGTTTTTTAACAGATTGAAGGACTGTGGAAAGCCTGTGTCAAGTGAGCCTATAAGCGCCATTCTTTTCAACAGCATTTGCTCGCCTTGTGTCACATTTTGGTAATTCTTGCAATATTTCAAACCCTCCCCCAGCAAAAAGATTATGACTTGCTAAAGGTTCACATGACGGTTAGCATCTTTAAGCAATAAAGTGTTTTTTATTTAAGGTATGCATATTTTTATACATAATGCTATCGCACACTTAACGGACTACAGTATAGTGTAACCATAATTTTATATGCACTGGGAAACCAAAAAATTCATGTTACTCACTTTACTGGGATATTTGCTTTGTTGTCGTGGTCTAGAACTGAGCCTGCAGCATCTCTGCGGTCTGCCTGCATATATATTCTGCCTCACTTCAGCTTCGAGGATAACAGATAGCCTCAAAGTGAAGGAATGGAAAAAGATATTCCACTCAAATGGAAACCAAAAGAGAGCAAGGGTAGCTGTTCTTATACCAGACAAAACAGACTTTAAGCCAAAGACTGTAACTAGGAACAAAGGAGATCATTGTATAATGCTAAAGGGCCAATTCATTAAGAAGATATAATATTTATAAATATTTACGTACCCAACATAGGAGCACCTAAATATGTTAAACAAATACTAACAGATCTGAAGGAAGAAACAGACAGCCACACAGTAGTGGCAAGGAATCCAATACCTTACTTTTAATAATGACTAGATCATCCAGACAGAAAGCCAGAAAGGAAACACTGGAGTTAAATCACACGTTACACCAGATGAGCCTGACAGACATATACATAACATTCCCTCCAACAGCAGCAGAATACACACTCTTCCTAAGGGCACGTGGGACATTCTTCAGGATAGATCACATGATAGGTCACAAAACTAGTCTTAACAAGTTTAAGAAGACTGAAATCATATCAAGCATCTTTTCCAACAATAATGGTATGAAACTAGATATCAATTACAAGAATAAAAATGGAAAACTCACAAATATGTGGAGATTAAACAACACGTTACTTAACAATCATTGGGTCAAAAAAGAAATCAAAAGAGAAATTTAGGGCTTCCCTGGTGGCGCAGTGGTTGAGAGTCCGCCTGCCGATGCAGGGGACACGGGTTCGTGTCCTGGTCCGGGAAGATCCCACATGCCGCGGAGCGGCTGGGCCCGTGAGCCATGGCCGCTGAGCCTGCGCGTCCGGAGCCTGTGCTCCGCAACGGGAGAGGCCACAGCAGTGAGAGGCCCGCATACCGCAGAAAAAAGAGAAATTTTAAAAATCTTGAAACAAAAGAAAATGGTAACACAACATACCAAACGCGGTTCTAAGGGGAAAGAGGATAGTGATAAACATCTACATTAAGAAAAAAGAAAAATCTCAGATAAACAAACTAATTGTAACCTCAAAGAACTACAAAAAAAAAAGAAAAAAAAAGAACAAATGAAGGCTAAAGTCAGCAGAAGGAAGGAAATAACAAAGATCACAGTGGAAATAAATGAAATAGACACACTTTTAGCTAGACTCACCAAGAAAAAGAAAGGACTCAAACAGGGACTTCCCTGGTGACACAGTGGTTATGAATCCAACTGCCAATGCTGGGGACACGGGTTCAATTCCCGGTCCAGGAAGATCCCACCTGCTTCAGAGCAACTAAGCCCATGCACCACAACTACTTACCCTGCACTCTAGAGCCCACAAGCCACAACTACTGGAGCCTGTGCGCCTAGAGCCCGTGCTCCACAACAAGAGAAGCCACTGCAATGAGAAGCCCACGCACCGCAACAAAGACCCAATGCAACCAAAAATTAATTAATTAATGTTTTAAAAAGAGGGCTGTACTAACAGTTTCCTTTAAAAAAAAAAAAGGAGAAAGGACTCAAACAAATAAAATAATAAATGAAAGATAAGACATTACAACAAATAACACAGAAATATAAAGGATATAAGAGCCTACTATGAATAACTATATGCCAACAAATTGGACTGCCTAGAAGAAATGGATAAATTCCTAGAAACATACACCCTGCCAAGACTGAATCATGACAAAATAGAAAATCCGAACAGACCAATTACTAGTAAGGAGATTGAATCAGTAATCGAAAACCTCCCAGTGCAGAAAAGTCCAGGACCAGATGGCTTCACTGGTGAATTCTACCAAACACTCAAAGAAGAATTAGCACCAATCCTTCTCAAACTCTTCCAAAAAATAGATGAAGAGAGAACACTTAAAAACTCATTTTAGAAATCATCATTACCCTGATACCAAAGCTAGACAAGGACACTACAAGAAAAGAAAATCACGGGCCAAAATCCCTGATAAGCACAGATGCAAAAATCCTCAACAAAATACTAACAAACAAAAGTGAACAATACATTAAAGGTGTCAAACACCACGATCAAGTGGGATTTATTCCAGGGATGCAAGGATGGTTCAATATCTACAAATCAATCAATGTGATACACCACATTAACATGAAGTATAAATATTATGATCATCTGGTAGATGCAGAGACAGAGCATGAAAACATTCATATCCTTTCATGATAAAAACTCTCAACAAACTGGGTATAGAGGAAACATAGCCCAACATAATAAAGGCCATATGTGACATGCACACAGCTAACATCATACTCAATGATGCCAAGCGGAAAGCATCTCCTCTAAGATCAGGAACAAGACAAGGATGCCCACTCTCACCAATTCCATTCAACATAGTACTGGAAGTCCTAGCCAGAGCAATTAGGCAACGAAAAGGGGGGAAAAAGGCATCCAAATTGGAAAGAAGTAAAATTGTCCCTATTTGCAGATGACATTATATTATATACAGAAAACCCTAAAGACCCCACCAAAAACTGTTGAATAAACAAATTCAGTAAAGTTGCAGGATATAAAATTAATTTTAAAAAATCATTTGTGTTACTGTATACCAACAACAAGCTATCAGAAATTAAGAAAACAACCCCATTTACAAAAGAATAAAATACTTAGGAGTAAATTTAACCAAGGAGATAAAAGATCTGTACGCTGAAAACTATTAAGACGTTGAGGAAAAAAATTAAAGAAGACACAAATAAATGGAAAGATATTTTATGCTCATGGATCGGAAGAATTAATATTGTTAAAATTTCCATACCACCAAAGCAATCTACAGATTCAATGCAGTCCCTACCAAAATTCCAATGGCATTTTCCCCAGAAACAGAACAAACAATCCTAAAATTCTTATGGAACCACAAAAGACCCCAAAGAGCGAAAGCAATCTTGATAAAGAACAACAAAGCTGGAGGCATCTCACTCCCTGATTTCAAACGATGTTACAAAGCTGTAATAATCAAAACAGTATGGTATGGGCATTAAAAGACACATAGACTAATGGAACAGAATACAGAGCCCAGATATAAACCCATGCATATACGATCAATTAATTCACGACAAAGGAGCCAAGAATATATGACTGGAAAAGAACAGTCTTTTCAATAAATGGTGTTGGAAAGCTGGAGAGCCACATACAAAATAATGAAACTTGACCACTATCTGACACCATACACAAAAATCAACTCAAAATGGATTGATGACTTGAACATTAAGACCTGAAACTGTAAAATTCCTCAAAGAAAACATATGAGGCAAACTCCTTGACACTGGTCTTGGCAACAATTTTTTTGACTTGATAACAAAACCAAAGGCAACAAAAACAAACAAGTGGGACCACAGCAAACAAAAACCTTTTTTATAGCAAAGGAAACTGTCAACAAAATGAAAAGGCAATCTAGGAAATGAGAGAAAATATTTGCAAATCACATATCCAATAAGGGGTTAATATCTAAAATATACAAGGAACTCATACAACTCAACAGCAAAAAATAACCTAATTAAAAACTTGGCAAAGGACCTGAATAGACATTTTTCCAAAGAAGGCATACTAATGGCCAAGAGGTGTATGCAAAGATGCTAAACATCACTAATCCTCAGGGAAATGCAAATCAAAACCACAATGAGACACCACCTCACTCCTGTCAGAACGGCCATCAACAAAAAGACAAGAGATAACAAGTGTTGGTGAGGATCTGGAGGAAAGGGAGCCCTCGTTCACTGTTGATGGGAGTGTAAATTGGTGCAGCCACTATGGAAAACTCTATGGAGGGTCCTCAAGAAATTAAGAATGGAACTACTGTGTGATCCAGCAATCCTACTTCTAGGTATATATCCAAAGGAAATGAACCCACTATCTCAAAGAGGTATTTGTATGTTCACAGCAGTATTCTTCACAATTGCCAAGGCACAGACACAATCTAAGTGTCCCTCAAAAGACGAATAAAGAAAGAAAATGTGACATTGTATATTTACACACACACACACAAACACACACTGGAATATTATTCAGCCTTAAAAAGTAAAGAAATTCTACCACTTGCAACAATCGGTGAACTTGAAGAGCATTCTGATGAGTGAAATAAGACAGAGAAAGACAAACACTGTATGAACTGACTTATATGTGGAATCTGGAAGGGACGGAGGGAGGGAAAGAAGGAAGGGAGGGAGGAAGGGAGGGAGGGATGGAGGGAGGGGAGGGAGGGAGGGAAAGAAGGAAGGGAGGGAGGAAGGGAGGGAGGGAGGGAGGGGGAGGGAGGGAGGGAAGGGAAGGAGGGGAGGGAAGGAGGGGAGGGAAGGAGGGGAGGGAAGGGGGGAAGGAGGCAAGGGAGGGAGGGAGGGAGGGAAGGAGGGGAAGGGAGGGAGGAAGGGAAGGGAGGGAGGGAGGGAGGGAGGGAAAGAAGGAAGGGAGGGAGGAAGGGAGGGAGGGATGGAGGGAGGGGAGGGAGGGAGGGAAAGAAGGAAGGGAGGGAGGAAGGGAGGGAGGGAGGGAGGGAAGGGAAGGAGGGGAGGGAAGGGGGGAAGGAAGGGAGGGAGGGAAAGAAGGAAGGGAGGGAGGAAGGGAGGGAGGGACGGAGGGAGGGGAGGGAGGGAGGGAAAGAAGGAAGGGAGGGAGGAAGGGAGGGAGGGAGGGAGGGAGGGAAGGGAAGGAGGGGAGGGAAGGGGGGAAGGAAGGGAGGGAGGGAGGGAGAGGGGAGGGAGGGAGGGAAGGGAAGGAGGGGAGGGAAGGAGGGGAGGGAAGGAGGGGAGGGAAGGAGGGGAGGGAAGGGGGGAAGGAGGGGAAGGGAGGGAGGAAGGGAAGGGAGGGAGGGAGGGATGGAGGGAGGGAGGGGAGGGAAGGAGAGGAGGAAAGGGGGGAAGGGAGGGAGGGGAGGGAAGGAGGGGAAGGGGGAGGGAGGGAGGGAGGGAAGAGGGAGGGAGGGAGGGAGGGAAGGGAGGGAGGGAAGGAAGGGTGGAAGGGAGAGAGGGAAGGATGGGAGGGAGGGAGGGGGCGGAAATCATAGAAACAAGAGGGTAGAAAAGTTGTTGCCGGGGGCTGAGGGTAGGGCAATAGGGAGAGGTTGGTAAAAGGGTACAAACTTTCAGTTATCAAATGAATAAGGTCGGAGGAGCTAAAGTATAGCAGTGATTATAGTTGAGAGCGCTGTACTGTATAATTGAAATTTGCTAACAGAGTAGAACATAAATGTCCTCACCAAAAAAAAAAAAAAAAGTAAACATGTGAGGTGATGGATGCATTAATTAAATCCATGGAGGGAATCCTCTCACAATGTATAAATATATCAAATCATCACGCTGTACACTTTAAACATATTATAATTTTATTTTGTCAATTATACCTCAGTAAAGCTGGAAAAAACGTGGGCAAAGGAATAAACCTTTCTCTAAAGAAGACATACAATGGCCAACAAGCACATGAAAAGATGCTCAACATCACTGACCTTTAGGGAAATGCAATCAAAACCACAATGAGGGCTTCCCTGGTGGCGCAGTGGTTGAGAGTCCGCCTGACGATGCAGGGGACGCGGGTTCGTGTCCCGGTCCGGGAGGATCCCACACGTCGCAGAGTGGCTGGGCCCGTGAGCCATGGCCCCTGAGCCTGCGCGTCCGGAGCCTGTGCTCCGCAACGGGAGAGGCCACAACAGTGAGAGGCCCGCGTATCGCAAAAAAAAAAAAAAAACAACCACAATGAGATACCACTTCACACCCATTACAATGGCTACCATCCAAAAAACAGCAGAAAATAACAAGCGTTAATGAGGATGTGGAGAAATTGGAACCCTTGTGCTCTGTTGGTGGGAGTGTAAAATGGAGCAGTAACTGTGGAAAACAGTATGGCAAGCCCTCAAAAAAATTAAAAATAAAATCACCACACGATCCAGCCATTCTACTTCTGGTTCTATATCCAAAAGAACTGAAAGCAGGGACTTGAAGAGATATTTATACATTCATGTTAGTAGCATCATTATTCCACAAAGGTGATGGCAACCCAAGTGTCCACTGATGGACGAAGGGATAAACAAAGTGTGGTCCATCCATAGAATGGAATATTATCCATCCTTAAAAAGGAAGGAAGTTCTGATACATGCTACAACACGAATGAACCTCGAGGACAGTACACTGAGTGAAACAGGCCAGACGCAACAGGACAAATCCGACAGGATTCCACTCACAGGAGGTTCGTAGAGACAGAAAGTAGGATGGCGGGGGCCAGGGGCTGGGGGAGGGGGAGGGGAGTATTTAATGGGGACAGAGTGTCAGTTGGGGAAGAAGAAGTTCTGAAGATGGATGGTGGTGACGGTTGGACGACAATGTGAACATGCTTGATGCCACTGAGCTGTACGCTTAAGAACGGTTAAGATGGTCAATTTTACCTTACATGTGTTGTACCATTATCATTGTAAATTATATAAATTGCCACTAATTTACCAAAATTAAAAAGTTTACAAAAAGGAGTGTTTATAGTACACTTTCCTTCATGTAAAAAAGGAAAGTGAAAAAAGAAAACAAAAAAAAGAAAAGGAAAGTGATACAAGAAAATACACATGTAATTGCAAGAGAACCCACAAGAAGGATGAACCAGGGACTGAAGAGATGGATTATCTACAGGGGTGGGTGGGAAAGGAGAGACAGGAGGGGGAGGGGAGCTGGCCTGCAGGGGTGCTACGGGGCAGCTGCGCTCCTCTGAGGACACTGCGTCCTACTGCTCTGACGCCTCCAAGCCACCGCAGTGTTTCACATCCCCTCCCCGTGTCCCCCAAATACACAGGCAGTAAAACTGATCGGGATGTGGGGGGACTCAGAATGGAATGTCACCCTAATAAATGAATTTCACTGTAGTACGTGGACAACAGGACCACGTGGCCAGGGAAGAAAGGAAGTGTCCTGAGTAACCGTGGGCTACAGCAACGGGACAGAATCCCGTGCATCAAAGACAAGAAAACACTGCGCACATGCTGTGCTCCACGGGCGAGTCTATTTCTCCCGGGCGTGTGTTGCCAAGTCTCCATCGGTACACACGGTATGTACGTGCGGCCACTCCACGTACACACTAGGGCCGAACAGACAAGCAAACAGCGAGGGCAGGCTGTCCACCGTCAAGAAAGACATTGCAATAAAGACGGTGAGAGGCTAGACGGGGCCCCGTGGGGCTGCACCAGAACCGGAGACATCAGGGTGAACCCGTATTTGTATTAAAGTCCATACACACAGGTAGCCAGGTAGAGAAATGACGATGGATGCGTGTGTCCGTACGGGCTGGTGCTCACACACGTGTTCCCTCCATCCGGCAGCTGAGGTGCCCACACGGCTGGCAGGAGAACAGCCAGCACCGAGGGTTTGGTTTCTAAATACCATTTGCCAACAAAAGGACCCAGGGCGTGCTGGGGGAAGAGACTGATTTCAGAGCCGGGGAACGAAAATGCAAGCCAAGTCTGGAGCATCTTGGGAAGCCGGGAAGGGATGCAGTGCTCGAAGGAAGTGGAGGAAGGCTGGAAGGGCACAGACGCTGACCTGAATGACCCCCGAGACCAAAGTCAGGACACCTGGAGCCATAAAATCAATAATGAAAGGACTGGGTCACAACCCATAAATAAAAATCAATGTCCACAGGACCACACTGATGTAAATACATCATTGAATAGATCAACGGAGGAAAAGGGACAGCTCCTCCTAAGGAAATTCCAGCTAATAAATGGAGACAGAATGCAGGAAGAGAAAATCCCCACCTAACAACCACCACCAATGGACGCTAAAGCCATTAGGCAACATTTAGGAGGAAAAGGTATGTGCACTGTGTCAAAGTATCTCCCTCGAGACACTTATTAATGACAAAGGGGGAAACGGTTCACTTGCAGCAGAGAACCCCTGAAAGACATGCCTCCTCTGCCCAAGGGATGAAGGTCAAAATCACCAGAAATAAGACGCCCTTCACCCTGATAGGAGGCACTTCCCAGGACCCAGCATGGTTCCCGGGTATTCTTGCCAAAAAGGCATAATCTTGATCTAATCATGAGACAGAGCAGGAGAACCCAAATCAAGGGGCATTCCACACCACAGCTGACCAGCACTCGTCCTAAAGGCCCAGGTCGTGAAAGTCAGGGAGACGTCGAGGGGCTGCCAGGGCAGGAGGAGACAAAGGGGACAAGTGGATGCAGGATGGGGGTCCCGGGACAGAGGAAGGACATAGGTGGCAAAACCAGTGGGATTCAAATAAGGTGTGTGGTTTAGGGGGTAAAAACGCACCGACGTCAACCTCCTGGTTTTGATAAATGCATCTGGCTATAAAGATGTTACTGTGAAGGGGAAGCTGGGTGAGAGGTCCAGAGCTTTCTGTACTGTTTTGGGACTTCAATTTCAAAAAAAAAAAAAAAGTACATAAATTAAGAGAGGACAGATCTCATCGCCCCTCCCTCAAGCCCCCATCACTCTCAGAGGTCCACCCTTGTGACCGGGCCACCTTCCGCCCTCATCCTCACCCCCCATCAGCCCCATGCTCTACTCCACCCGCCCATCACCCTCACACGGGCCAAGCACATCCCTACCACAGGGTCTCTGCACGTGCCACGTGCTCCGGCCAGATGCTCTTCGTGCGTGAGTGGGCACAGCCCACATCCTTCACATTTCTGCTCAAACACCACCACCCCCACTACAGGGCACCCCATCACTGTCTCTGCCCCCTTCCCTGTTTCATGCCTTTCTGGCTCTCACCGCCATCTGACACCCTAGAGGTTTGTTCACTCTCAAATGTAGTCTCCTAGAGGACAGAGCTCCCATCCCTTTAAGTTATGGTCTCCCAGGAACCCAGAAGACAACCTCCCGCACCCCAGGTGTACAGCGGGCAGCTGAGCGAGCGTATGGCTGAAATACAAAGAGGCCGACGAACATGAAAGCATCCCCCTCACTACAAACGAGATGCTATTTTTGCCTCATCAAAATGGCAAAGTGTTTTTATGATTATACCCAGCTTTGGAGAGGGTGTAACATAACAAGTCATGTTCAGCATTTCAGTGGGAGGTTAAATGAGGAAAACCTTCCTGGAAGGCAGTCTGGCTGAAGGTGTCAGAGACATAATAATGTGGGAGCCCTCTGATCCTATCGGTCTCCTCCCGCAAATGGTGACCCAAGGAAATAATCTGGGATCTGGGAAAAAATGAATGTACAAGGATTTGCATCACAACATTATTTATAAATAAGAAGAAAATAGGAAATGAGGCAGATGTCAGCAGCAGAGAGACAGTTAAACGCATGGTGTTCAGTAACGCAGTGGAAACACCAGGCTGACGCGACAGATCCTGGTGTGGGAGAAGAACGAACACGCGTCGCACGTCAAATGAGAAAAAGGTACGAATTAATGCTTTAGCATCATCTCAATTTTGCCTAATATTAACACGAACATACACTTGCAAACACACACGGAGTAGTGGGTACTCCCACCGAGTTGCGCTGACTGAGGTGTGCTCTACCGGGCTCGCTCAATCCTCCAAAGCCATGCAAGGCAGGGACTCTGGTCATCCGCGCTTCTCAGGTGAAGAAACTGAGGTACAAATAGGTGACGCTCACAGCCGCAGTGCCCACGGGCTGCCGCCTAGCCGTGCGCCCAGGGCGCACCACAGAGTGTGTTCACACACACACACACACACACACACACCCCCCTGACAAAAGGCTGGAAAGGAAGCAGCAGTGGCACGTCTGGGTGGTGGTGCAACGAGTAACTTTAACTTTCTTCTTTAAAACTTTCCAAATGGTCTGCGCTCCACATCTCGGAGTTTTATAATGAGAAAAACTAATCTTGTGAAAACACGTTCTGATGTTTGGCGAGGAGATAAGCAGAAGCCATTCCAGCCGCGCGTGAAACGATCACGTGCTCCTGATTAGAACCCGTGATGCAATACCGACTATCGGTACATTTCAGAAGAGCCAGCCGCGCACTTGCGCGGTCGGGACAGAAACCCAGAGTGGCTGTGGTCATTGTGGGGTACATTCTTCTTTATCTTCTTTCATCTCAAACTCAGGAACCGTTGCAAGAGTAGCACAAGGTCCTCCCGAGCACCCTCGGTTCCGAGTCCCCAGCCAGTCAGTCGGCCGCTTCCTGTGTTGCTGTCCTTATTCCCCGGCCGTCTCCCCTGCTCCCTAGGGTTTCCTGGGCCATCTGAGAGTAGGCTGGAGACATCGTGCCTGTTTTCCACTAAATACTTCCGTGTGTATTTCTCGGGAGCGAGGACTTTCTCTTCCATAACCACAGCACGGTTGTCAAACCCGGGAAGCGTGACACCGTCACCTAATCCGGGGCTGTCCCCACCCCCACTTGCCCACCCTGTCCCCGCAGGATCCCCTCCTGAATCACAGATGCTAATGAGAGACCATATTTCTCTGTGCTCCTTTCGTCAGAACAGTTCTTTAGTCTTTCTTTGCATTTTTTTAACCTTGACATTTTTGAAGAGTACGGGCCAACTGCTTTGGAGCGTGTCCTTCAACTTGGGTTTATCTGGTGTTCCTTCACGATTAGATTCAGGTTGTGTCTTTGGCGAGGATACAGCTAACGGAGGACATCCGTTCTGGGCGTCTCGTGTGGGTCTCTCCCCTTCCTGGGGATGTTAGCTTTGCCCACTGGGGAAGATGGGGACCATAGGCTCTGTCCCTGGGAAGTTACATCTTCCCCAGTAACGAATCAGCACCACAGAGGGTGCTGAGAGATGCTGTCACTCGCCTGCACCTGCGGTGACCACGCCTCACGCCACTCTCCCACCTGCCTGGTCAGCGTCCACCCTCGGGACACCTTCCCGTCCCTGCCTTATTTACTCACATCCACACACAGGTGGGTCAGAATGGATGCTCTTGCTTCACGAGTCAGATCCATTTTCCCCATTTTGTACGTGTGGTCATTTTTCTAACGCGCTCTTGGCTTTAGCTCGATGTTGCGCTGTTTCTGGCTTCCTACCGCCACTGGTGCACAGGGCTGGCTCGCACTTTCACGACGGCACTACGCTTACAGGCGGAAGCGGGCAGCTGCCCCATCGAGCAGCTCACGAGGGTGGGCGCTCTCTGCGGCCACGCACAAGCTCCCTCTACGGACCCGTGGGGGTGGGGGCCATCTGGCCGGAGGCCCTCCAGGAGGAAACTCATCAATCACTTTTCAAAAAGCATTTTCTCTCTCATTATTCCTGATCCCACATCTGGAGAACTTCAAACATACAGAATGAAAACACTGTGCAGCGAACACCCCCCGAGGCAGCACCTAGACACGCCGGCGTCCTGATCGCACACTTTCCCTCCATTCACCTCAACCTTCTGATGCGTTCAGAGCGAGTGGCACCCGCTTCCATGAATTTTCAAACTTACCCCGTACTTACTGAGATGTTCTACTTCTCACTAGCACAACTTTAACATCTTTTCCCAAACAGGCAACCATATCACAAAGTTTTTCAAATTTGTTAGAATTTTACAAGTCACTGTCAAATTTAAAACGTTTTCTAAATAGGTTACCAAAGAGCCTTCTCGTGTCTCACTTAAAATTATATACTTGCTGTTCTTCCTTGACTGGAATTATGAAAGGTGTGCCAGTTTTTATTCTTCAAGAACCAAGAATCAGTTCCTGGATAGGACTGTCAATCCAATTTTTTTGCTTCTTAATATGTTGTTTTCTTTTCTTATCTCTTATTTCCTCATTTCTTCTTTTCTTATTGGGAACGTCTTAACTTATATGCTTAGTTTACTTATTTATTCTTTTTCTAGAATGAAAGTACCTGTAGCTATGAATTTACCTCACAGTACAGACATGTACACATTGCTTTAATTTTAATATCTCAGGTAGTGATAGTGTTGCTGTTTTCATTTCTAAGGAGATTTTTTTAAAACCTGTTATTAATTAAACTTGTAGTTAGCCTTAAATTTATGTTGAAATCAAGGGAATCCAGTATAGTTTGTTGATTTTAGATTGTACCGAGACTTTTGCAGTCTAGCGTAAAATCACCTGTTGTGACTGTTCAGGAATATTGTAAAAGAGGTATCTTTCGCTTAGAGGGTGCAAAGTTTGGTGTATCTATCAATTTAACTGTATTAATAATTCAAATGATTTTTCATTTGACAGACTGGATGATTTTCTCCAGTCTGTCAAAGACTGGATGAACTGACTCAAGTTTCTGGTTATTTCTCTTTGCATCGTAAACAGCTTTTATTTTATTGCCCTTCATGAACGTTACTGATTCAGCGCTGACTGTATCTTTAGCAATTTAAAATTACCCTCTTTGGGGAATTCCCTGGCAGTCCAGTGGTTAGGACTCCACGCTTTCACTGCTGAGGGCGCGGGTTTAGTCCCTGATCGGGGAACTAAGATTCCAAAAGCGGTGTGGTGCAGCCAAAACATAAAACAAATTAAATTAGAAAAATAAAATTACCCTCTCTGCCCTAATTCTTTACCTGAGATTAAGGATGCAACCTCTGCTCTCTCTAGGTGTGCGTGCTGGAAAATTTTCAGCCATTCTTTTATTTTGATGGTGCTATATCTGACTTTGTGATGTTTATAGGCAACATATGTTTGAGTCTGTTTGCTTGTTAATCAGTTCTAAGGCAGGGGCTCTTAGTAAGGGGTTCTCACCACTGTTTCCATGCATGGAAAAGTCTGGCCTTCCGGGATGGGAGGGAGAAGCCAGCCTAAGGTAGGGTGGGGTACAGGATTGAGGGGTGGACTGGTTTCAGGTTTGTTGACTGGAAGGCAATGGGAAGCATGTGCGATGATGCTGAGAAGGAGCTGACAGAAAGCAGGGGCTGAGCCAGGAAGGAGCCCCAAGGAGCACCCAGCCCTGCTGGGCGGAGAGGGTAGGAAGGATGCAGCACTGTGGGTGAGGGATTTCTGAAGTTTGGTGGCAAGAAAGAGAAGGGACATGGAAGGCAGGGCAATCGCAGTGAGAGGGAGAGGCCAGCAGGCTGGGGCTCAGCAGCAGGATGGCTGCTGCCCCATCTCAATGTGGGTCCCACCCCTTTCCCAGGCTCTTGGGGAGGAGGGGGAGGGGGAGGGGAGGAGGGAAATGGGAAGGAGGAAGGAGGGAGGGGAGGCAGAGAGGGAGGGGAAGAGGAGCAGGGGGAAGAGGAGGGAAGGGGAGGGGAGGGGGAGGAGAGAGAGGGAGGGGGAGAGGAGGGAAGGGGGAGAGGAGGGAAGGGGGAGGGGAGGGGCGGGGAGAGAGGGATGGGGAGAGGAGGGAAGGGAAGGGGAGGGGGAGGGGAGAGAGGAGGGGGAGAGGAGGGAAGGGGGAGGGGAGGGGGAGGGGAGAGAGGGGGGGAGAGGAGGAAAGGGGGAGGGGAGATGGAGGAGGGCCTCCCACCATCCTTCAGGAGAACAGCTCCTCCCCAGGGTCCAGCTCCGGAGCACATCCTGTCCCTGATACTGCCCTGGGGGCTCGCATCAGTGTGGCTCTTTCTCATCACAGGTAGAAACTGGGGGCTGAGACTCCACTGCCATTTCAAACAGGGGCACAGGAGCAGGGTTTCACCTGACAGAAGCGGGGAGCACTCCAGGTGGAGGGAGGAACTTGGCCCCAGGAGGGCCTGGGCACCCAGTGTGATGGGGTTGAAATGGCTGAGGAGCGGGGAACAGAAGGGACTTCATCCAGGACCAGAGTGTGGAGGGTCAGGGGGACAGGCAGGATGGAGAGCTGGCGAGGCCAGAAACCACGATCCGCTGCGGACGGCCCCCAGGTGAAAGCAGTGTTCCGAGGCCCCCACCAGGGCACTGCTGCAGGCAAGGGGCCCGCGGGCAGCGCCAATCAGTGGTCACATGACCCGGCCATCCCACTCCTGGGTGTAGACTCCAAAGAATCAAAAGCAGGTGTTCAAACAAACACTTGTACGCACACATTCATTGCAGCACTAGTCACGATAGCCCAAAGGTGGAAACAACACAAGTACCCACTGAAGGATGAACGGATAAACAAACTGTGGCCCATCCACACAATGCAGCATTATTCAGCTTAAAAGCAATGACGTTCTGTCCTACAGAGTGAAGTAAGTCAGAAAGAGAAAAACGAACATTGTACACTAAGGCATGTATGTGGAATCTAGAAAAATGGTACGGAGGAACCTATCTGCAGGGCAGGAATAGAGACACAGACGTAGGAAACAGACGTGTGGATGCAGTGGGGGAAGGGGAATGGGATGAACTGGGAGATTGGGATTGACATATATACACTGCCGTGTATAAAGTAGATAGCTAGTGGGAACCTGCGATACAGCACAGGGAGCTCAGCTGTGTGCTCTGTGATGACCTAGATGGGCGGGATGGGGGGTGTGGTGGGAGGGAGGCCCAAGAGGGAGGGGATATATGTATACATATAGATGATTCACTTTGTTGTACAGCAGAAGCTAACACAACATTGTAGAGCAATTATACCCCAATAAAAAAAAAAAGAAAAAAGCAATGACCTTCTAACACAGGCCACAACATGGAGGAAGCCTGAAACATTACAGTAAAAGTCGGCCATTAAGGGCCACACATTATAGGATTCCATTTATATCAAACACCCAGAGCAGGCAAATCCACAGAGACAGAGGGCGGAGCGTTGACTGCCCGAGGCTGGGCGGCCCTGGCCGTGGGTAAGGGGTTTCCTATCCGGATGATAATAGCATTCAGGAATCAGGAAGAGGCAATGGTTGTACAACACTGTGAATGTACCAAATACCAGAGAACTGGTACCCTTCGAAATGGTTAAAATGATAAATTTTAGTTATGCGCATTTCACCTCAAAACAAAGTGCATATTTAGATGCGCGCACACACACACAGAGGGCTCCCTGAAGTCGAGCCCCTGGGTTCCATCTGGCTCTGCCGCACACCTGCGGGGAATCCCATGCCTCAGTTTCCCCGTCTGTAAACAAGGCGAATGCCGGGCTGTGGAGAGGTTCCAACAGGAGAGGCCACATCAAGTGTCCAGATGCGCGGCCGGCACATGTCCGGGGCCCACCCCCTGTAAGGCTGACCACCGCCATCTTGCCCTAGAACAATCCATCCCAGCCCCGAACGCCCCCCACCTCGCACTTAACCCGAACCCCACGCGCTGCACGAGGCGCCCGCGAAGGCCCAAAAAGCAGCAGGCGTGGCCCGCACTGAGTCTCTCTGTCCCGGGAGCTCTAGCTCACGTGGAATGTTCTGACACCGGGCCTTTGGTCAGGGCGGCCAAAGGGCCACAGCTGACGCGCAGAATCAACGTTTCCGACTGCAGGACGGCTGCCCGCCCCTCCCTGCAGGCACAACACACACGACCACTGGGCGGACAGGGGGCCTCAGGAGGCCCTGAGCACCTGCTGGCCGCTTTCTGTCCCCTGCCCGCTGGAGCCCAGCTCGCCCAGTGTAGAGTAGGGGGCTTCCTCTGCCCCCCTCCCCGCTCAGGGAGGCAGCGCCAGGCTCTGGACCATGGTGGGGAAAAGCCCTCGGCCAGCACAGCAACACCAGGTCACTCACACATGCTCATTCTGACCACAAGTCACCACTGACCGTCCGTCCCACCCCACGCACTGTGCCACGGCTGGGGACACAATGACAGACCCGGACAGACGCCGGCCCCGCCCTCCCGGCACAGACCCCTTCCCCGACCCGGGTCCCCAGGAAAGGGCCTGCACCCTCTCACCCCCGACCCGGCATCTCCAAGACCAGCTTTCCCAGCCGGGCAGGAACCACAGCACACGCCACCTGTCACCCCGGCCCCGGCTACTGCAGCCCCAGAGTGGGAACCCTCTCTGAGTCCCTGATGCCCGCCCCGGGCTCCCAAGCCAGCCAAAGCCCCCGGCCACTCTTATCCTCCAAGTCTGGGGGTTTACTGTTGGACAGATACGGGAGCAGCAAACAAAGGGCATAAAGGATAACAGATCCTGGCCAGGCCCCAGCACGTCCCCTGCTCTCCCGCCCTAGGCCAGCCACTCCTCAGCCGCCAGCAGAACCTTCTGTGGAGGTCTGATCTCACAGTGAGTCAATCCTGTGGCTAGGAGCCTCCTGGGGGGCAAAGTGGGAGGCGGGGGCCTGGGGTGGGAGGGACCCTGTGCCCCACTCTGCCTGGAAGGTGCTCCCCAGCCAGGGGCCAAGGCTGGAGGGGGGCACAGCACGCCCCTCCCCCAAATGACACGGATGCCTTCGGTGTCAGCCCCTCCGCAGCCCACCCCTCACCGAGAGCCCCTCTCTTCATACCCATCCGGGACCCGTGGTATAAGGGGCCCTGAGGTCCAGTCTTGGGCCAGAGCTGTGAGCCCCCCGACCACCACCAGGAAAGCCAGGGTGCCCTCCCAACGCCCCTGCGGACGGCACGGAACCCAGCCACGCTCACAGTGCTACCGCGTCCACTCCTCAAACTAGGGGGCAGGAAGGGGGCAAGTTCGCCTGGCAGGCAGGAGCCCGAGTCGGCAACCAGTGCCCCTCACGCTGGTCCCACCCCCCGCCCTCATGCTCGCGTCGCGGGGGCCCCAGAAGCTCTCAGCTCGACTCCCTCCCCCAGCTGCTCTACCCCAGGCCCCAGGCCCTAGCCCTCACCTTCCCTCTGTGTGCAGGCCCCTCACCCCGAGATGCACAGGCTGGCCTCAGGGGTGCTCCCGTCTCTTCCCGCTCTCCCATGCCAGCAAAGGACGCACCGCCCCTGCCTACGCTCCCACACTGGACGCACGCCCACACACGCACACACGTGTCTACATACCCACGCACGCACACACACACCCACGCACGTGCCCACACACACACGAGGCTGAGATGCGCTGCCCTGCTCAGAACCCGGATCCGGGACCATCAGGGCCACCGGGCCCTCCAAGTCCCAGAACTCACGGGTGTGGAGTGAGATGGAGGTTGCGGTACCTGCCTTTGGGCCCTGGCAGGTGGACAGGTGCAAGCCAAGGTTCCTGAATATTAGAGTCTCCGGCGTCAGGGACCAGTGCCGAGGACGCCCGGGGGTGAGCATGGCGGGGAGCAGAGGGAGGGCCCTTCATACGGCGCCCGGACGGCTGGAAGCCCACGTGCAGGAGGAAGTCTCCATCACAGCTGAGGCCTGACGCAGAAATGAACTCAAAACGGACGCAGGCCTAAACGTAAAACCGACAACTACACAACTTCTAGAAGAAAACACAGAAGATCTTTGGGCCTCGGGTTAGGCAGAGATTTCTTAGACAAAGCACCAAAACAGTCCATAGAAGGACAAACAGGTGTATCATATACTTCACCGTAATTAAAAGCTTTTCCTCTCTGAAAGACACCACAAGCCAGGGAGAATCTTTGCAGAGCATGTAGGTGATGAAGGACTTGTGTCCAGAATATCACAAAGAACTCCCGAAATTCACCAGTCAGAAAACAGACAACCCAACCTTTCGCATCTTTCAAAAAGCAGCTTCTGAAGACGCAATGCAGCCAAAAATAAATTAAAAATAAACAAGTAAAAAGAAAAGTATGGGGGTGGGGAGTGGTAAAGAGTGAATCACGTAAGAGCTTGAAAGTAGGAGAATATTTATAATTATACAGTGGAGAAACTGACCAGTAGAAAAAGGGGCCACAGAGAGTTTCAAAGTAAAAGGTAAATAAATAAGAAAAAAAAAAAAAAAAAAAGCAGCTTCATTTGTAACAGCCCAAATCTGGAAACAACCCAAATGCCCACCACCAGGCAGGTGGGTGAACAAACGGGCCCGGCCGTCGGGTGGGATGCTCCCCCGCCGTTAAGGGGCGAGACGCTGACACGCGGCAGTCGGGATGAGCTTAGAGGATGCTGAGTGACGCAGCCGGGCGGAGCGCTGGCTGCTGGACCCCACTCTCAGCAAATCCCACCAACCGCAAACCGACCTGCCGAGACGGGAGGCAGATCAGTGGTGGCCTGGTGGCGGGGGGGGGGGCAGGAAGGAGGGCTCACGAAGGGACACGAGGACATTCTGGGCGGTGATGGATGTGCCCACACTGCTGACAGCGGTTTCACGGGCACCTGCACGTGTCGAGGTTGCTCCAGCTGTGCACTTCAGAGCAGCTGATCGGATGTCAATTATATCTCAATAAAGCTGTTCCGGAAGAAGCGGCTCTGAGAAGGGGCCCGTGGCACGCAACCCGGTACGAGGCCGGCAGAAGCGGGCCTGTCTCGGGCTCTGAGGCCGGCCTCCTCACCCCCCGCTGCACCCTGATGTCATCTCAACGGCCTCTGCGAGGGCCACTTCCTGATGCGGTGTCTGCCCTCCTCCGGGGCTCCTTGGCTGACCCCATGGCCACACCACATCCCCTGCGGGAGCCGGGCCAGGCCAGGGGACTGTGTCCCGCCCGCACCCATCCAGGAACGAGGGGACGGGGCAGACGCAGTCAGCACCCGCCTCCCACCAGACCCGAGGGCGTCCACGGCTCAGCCTCACCCCAGGAGCCGCGGCGGGGGGGGCAAACTCACTGCCCACGACCCCGGGCCAGCCGAGCAGCCCTGCCCAGCTCTCCGGCCACAGCTCGGACCCTCTCGCCTCCTGCCGCCTCTGAGAGCCCCTCCCTCAGGCTCCAGCCCCACCCGGCCCCCTGCAGTGTGCACAGGGTCCCGCGGCCGGGAAGACCCCTGGCTACACCGGGCCCTGCTCAGTATCGGCCCTGGGAGGGTGTGGGGTGGGCCCTCGGGGTGCACGAGCAGTGCAGGGACTGGGTGGGGGCAGCAGAGGCCTGGCACTATCACCCCGACCTGCCCAGAGCGACCAGCAGGGACCCTCAGCCCCTCTGGGAGCCTGGGAGGCGGGCTGCAAAGAGCACAGGTGGGCCACGGAGTCTGGGCTGGTCAAGGGCAAAGGGTACGGCCGGGGCAGGAGGGACAGGGTGGCAGGGTGGGTCCACCGGGCCTCACTTGCCCACTGGGCACTCCCGGGGCACAGGCCAGTCCCCCAGGGGAGCGGCTGTGGGGCGAGGCCTCAGCTGAGTTGGGACCCAAATCACCTAGCACTGCAGACCCAGAACACCAAAGAGGGAGGGGGCTGGGGGCTGCAGGGAGGCCCGGGCTCAGGCCCAGTCCCAAGGCACACGCGGGGCACCTAGAGGGCGGGCAGGGGCTGAAGACCGAGTCCTTTCCAGGGCTGGGGCGGCTCGTGGGCCTCAGCGTGGATGCCGACCCCACCCCAACCGGCCGAGGACCGTAGTGTCATCTCAGGATGTCCCGGGGTCTGGCTTGGATGTATGTCCCTAAATCCCGAGCGGGACACCACGCTGAGAGCGCACAGCCCGTGGCCAGCTGTCCCCATGGGGCTGAGAGCCCCGGGGCAGCCCCGTCCCCTCCCAGTTCTGCTCTTCATTAGCACCGAGGGCCTCTCCCGGGTCTGCTCCCCGCACCAGAAGGCAAGGACCCCGTGGGACCAGGGGAACGGGCCCGCTGGCTCAGCTGACTGTGGACTGGGCCCACCCTTCAAGCAGACCACCACCCTCCCGCCACAACAGCACTGTGCACGCGGCAGGGCTGCACGCGGCGTCCACCTGCCCGGTGATCTCCAGGCCTGCCGTGCACTGACCTTTCCGATCCTCCCGACACTTTCTCTGCAACCAGGGGTTCTGAACCCGGCACTCTGCCCCCGCAGGGACACGGGGCAATGTTTGGAGATGCTTTAATTGTCACAGCTCAGGGACAGACGCTACTGGCATCCAGTGGGTGCCGAGGTCAGGGGTGCTGCTGACCCCCTGCAGAGCACAGGCTGCCCCTCCCACCAGGGAATGATCCAGATTAAAATGTCAGGAGTGCTGGCGGTGGGGGGGGTGCAGAGGAACCTGCTCTATAAACCGAAAGCTATCACAATTGCAGATCCAGATAAGACAGCTGAGGCCTTGCGAGATTAAGCCGTCAGCACGCCAAACCCAGGCTGGGGCACAGAGCGCACCCCTCCCGCCGGCTGCCCTAGAGGCAGGAACGCTTCCCCCCCACCCCCCCCACCCCCGCCCCGCCCTCCCCCTCCAGGCAGCACCCTCCCTCGACATTCCTGTAGCCCGGCCACAGGCAGGGCCTGCCAGCAGTGAGCTCCCAAAGGGCTTTCCAGCCTCCGGGTCTGGGTCGTGTTCCCTGGGGCGAGGCTGACACCAGAGACCAAGCCCCGAGGCCAGGCAGACATCCACAGTGCCACCCTGACCAACACTCCAGAACAAGCCCAGGGGACGGCAACACTGCCAGCCCCTCAGCCCTCTGAGGACAGAGGCCCCAGGACCGGAGAGGAGCCTGGTGCCCCCTTTCCTCCAGGACTCGCGCGCTGCAAGCCCCCACTGAGCTCCTGCAAAGTGGAAGGCGTGCCAGGGACAGCACAGACAGAGGGGACAGGCCTGGGAGGGGGCCTCCTCACCGACACGCGGCCGTCCAGGCCGGAGCTCGGCCAAGGCGTCCCCTGGCCTTCGGAGGCCCCTTCTCCCACCGGGGCCTGGTGCCCCCCCAGGGCCACAGTGTGTCTGCACCTCCTCCACAAGGAAGGTCACTGTCCGGCCTCACTGGCAACACGTACTGAGCAGAGGCCTCACCAACTAGTTCCTGAGTCCCCTGGGGCAACCCGCAGTCTCACCCTCAGCCCAGGACTGGAGGGAGCGGTGCCCACACGTCCAGTCCCCACCCCGGGGAGTCAACGCTGCTGCGGTCACCCAGCTCCCTAGGAAGGACGGGTCGTGTTACCAGCCAGGCAGGTGCTGCCAGGAGCCACCCAAATCCAGAACCAGCCGGCAAGGCTCAGCTCCCGCCAAGGCCCGTCAAGCCGAGGACGACCTTCCTGCTCCGGAAGCGCTGCTGGTGGGCAGACGGGCCGGCCCGTCCCGCGGGGGCTGCCCAGGCTCGGGGCCCGACGGCACACGCCCTGTCCCACAAAGCAAGCGTCGGGCTGCAGGGCCACCGGAAGCCACCCCTTCAAACCCCCCACTCCAGAAGCTCCTGGCCGGGAGCTCCCCAGGAGCAGCGCGATGTGGGATGCAGAGCACCAAGGCCAGCCGGCCCCGTCAGGCTGGGCCACACTGCGCACAGCGCCAGGCCCAGACACCTTGGGGACATCCAGGAAGGAGGACGCCTGCTCCGGCCACCAGCAGGCAAAGCGGCCCTGAGCAGCCACGCCGACACCCAGCAGGCCCCCCTCCCCTCAGGGCAGGATCCCTGGGGTGGGCAGGACCAGGGTGAGCGGCCAGCACAGGTTGGGGGGTGCACAGAGCAACTCAGGAAGCAAGGGACAGTCCTGGGAAGGGGTCCGACACCAGCCCTGCCCCCCAACAATGATGTGACCCTGTGTCTGTCCCCTTGGGGCCTCCACCCACTTTGACAAGCTGCGGGGCCATCAGCTGCCCCCCCCATGGTGGGTGTGATTCCCTCCAGCTCAGACCCCACGACTAGCCTGGCCATGGCGGAACCAGCGGTCTCAGGCCACGTGGCTGGGCAGAGGGCAGCCGGCCGCCGTCACAGGGAACCGCCCCAAGGGCTGCGCCTGCAGCGAGGGCCTTGGGCCTCCCTCCTGGATGGGCAACCAGGCTCCCGGGCTGGGCACGTGGGTCAGGGCCACAGCGGCGCTGTGAGCCTGCTGTCCAGGTCCCAGGGATGCCCTTCCTTCCCCAGGCCCGAGACCTCTGAAGGGACTTCCGCCCCGACAGCTGGCTCCTTTTGTCTCTGAACAGGACCCCCCCGAGGTCTGCCCGCCAGGTCACCCCAGACCTGGGCCGAGTGGGACCCCGACATGGGCCGTGCAATCATGATCCCGTGAGAGAAGCTGGGGTCCCCTACACGGCAGCCCTGCCCACCCTGGCAACTCCCACCCCGCTGTCTCCCCAAGGGCAGGACCTGGGAGCCAGGCCTGTCCCGGCCCGATGTGGAGGCAGTGCCAGACCCCGCCGGGCACGCGCCCCCGTGACTCCCCCCTGGCGCCACACCGTGCTCAACCCACTGAGGATTCTCAGCCGCAAGAAGGACCAGGGGCCCCGGGACCCTCCTGGGGCGTGCTTGCTGCTTATCTTAATAAAAACGACGCTTTATTATTTTCTTAAACGACCAGTATTTTCAAAGTAGAAAATTCAGGGAAGCAAAAGTTTAAAATTTGCAACCCAGAACCCACACCCGGCGCTGACCACCAGGAACCCCTCAGCGTCCACTTTCGGACCATCCCCCACCTGCACGGCCTTGCGTTTGGGCCCCAGTGAGCGCGCGGCCTGCCGCCTGCTGCCAGGGGGCACTGCCTTCCTGTCACACCCCGTCCAGGCTGTACTTGTCCCAAAGTGTCCCCCAGCGTCCTGACCCCGTTCTGCCTCGTGCCGTCCTTTCAACAGCGCTGCCTGCTGGAAAGACAGGGCCCTTTGTCCTGGGCCCCCTTTTGTTAAACCAAACCCCATGCCCAACGGGCAGCCCCCAGGGGGCTGGCTCCCACCTTCCCCATGGTGAGTTAGCCGAGCAATTCCTGGGGAGGTGGTCCCGTGGGGATGGACCCCGGAACGACTGGGCGCAGCCAGGGGCCCGGCCAGCTGCCGCGGGGCTGACGCCCTCCCGGGCAACCTCCTGGGGTCTCGGGAAGTGGGAGGCTGCTGCTCGGAGCCTCGAGTCTTCCAAACCTGGCTCAGACCTCAGCCCCACGGTCTCCACCGTCCCTGAGCAAGCACCGAGTCACCCCATCACAGGGCACGGAGGGCCCGCCCCAGAGGACCGCCTGCCCGAAGAGGCTGGAAAGGCCCACGGACACCCCGGGGTGGCGTGACTCGGAGGTGGCGGGCCGTCCGCCAGAGACCTTGATAAGAGCACGGAGGTGGGGCCTGTCCTGGGGATGAGGCCAGCCAGGCCCGCAGAGCCCCCAGCCTCGCCCCTCCCCCTCGTGCCAAGGGCAGCCAGAACATTCCAGCGCTGCCCGGGAGGTGCCCACACCCCCACTAAGCTGCACGCGGGACCTTGGGCCCTGATCCAGGGGGCCAGATGGGGGAGGACAGAAAGCGGCCTCCACCTCTGGGGGCTTCTCGCCTGCCCCATCTCCTGTTTTATCCTCAGCCCGGTGGGGTAGGGATGGGCCTCTCCAGGGACACAGGGGGTCACACGGTCACCCCAGGGCACACGGCAGGTCAGGGACACGCCAGGAGTACAGCCATGTGTCGGGATTCCCCACTCTGATCACACGCAAACTGGGGCCTCCGGAATCTGCCCTGATCCCCTCCCTCCCCACCCTCCCCCTCCCCCCTCCCCCCTCCCCCTCCCCCTCCCCCCTCCCCCCTCCCCCTCCCCCTCCCCTCCCCCTCCCCTCCCCCTCCCCCTCTCCCCTCCCCCCCACTCAGCAGCTCGAGGGTCTCAAACCAGGCTGGGACCCTTGCCCCTAGGACCCCACACGGCTGCTGGCCGCGCTCGGCAGAAACCAGGACTCCCGGCCTCCTGCCCGCCCCACCAGGTCCCTCACCACCGTCCGGCCTCCCCGAGCTGTCTGATTCTCATTGGGGTCACCCTTACCCCTGGGGCACATGGGAGGCGAGCAGGAAGCACCCACAGGACGGCCATGTGCGGTGACGGCGGGGTCTCCAGGGGATGTGGTGGGGCGGGCCATGAGGGCTGCCACCCCAACCGGAGCCGACACTGCACACGGCTCCGTGTGCACAGCCTAGAAACTGAGGCCCTCACTGGGAGCCCACAGGGCCGGCGCAAGGTCCACGACGAGACTAGACAGAGGGAGGAGGGGAACTGAGACTCAGCCCCAGAGAGTGCAGCCCGGGCACTGGCCCCGCCGGCCAGCCATGCTCACGTCCACTTCACACACGGCAGCCGGGCAGCCCTAGGGACAGCATGGCGACCCACCCACACCCCCATTTACCCAGAATCCAGGCCACAGATGGCTCCCATGGCTTCCCAAAACAATGCCCACAGAGACGGCCTTTGGGTCTGGGAACCCCGGAAAGACGGCAGGGCCAGGTCTCCCTGCCGAGGACACTCTGCCACTTTCTAGGTCTTGGGCTTTGGCTAGGTTGGCCCGACAGCCGGTCCACCCAACCACACTGGGGACAAGTGTGGCCAAAGCCACACTGCCTACAGACCATGTCCAGAACGCCCCTCTCAGGACAGCAGATGGCTGACCGGTATACCTGGTGGGTGCTGGGACCAGCGTGGAGCCATCCAGCCACCTGTCCACCCATCCACCCACACAGCCATCCATCCATCATTCCACCTGTCCATACACCATCCATCTCTACATCTGTCTGTCCATCCACCCACCCACCCACCCCTCGGGGGCACCTACTCCACACGGTGCCCTGCGCTGGCCCAGGGGTCCCAGACCCTCCCCTTATTCCACAGCAACCACAGGCCTCAAATTCCTGAGACTTGGGAAGCTTGGAGTCAGGGGCTGGGAAGCAGCATGGAGGAACGGGGCCTCCCTCCGGCAGCAGGGCTCCCGTCCACAGGAAGGGGCTCAGGGCCTCAGCCCAGCCAGTGGACAGGATGCCAAGGACCCCAAACAAGAAACCAGAACGCCCCATGCCTGGGAGCAACCGCTCCCCCGAGAGAGATGGCCCTCCCCCCAACTGCAGAGGCAGGACCTCCTATCTCCTCCATCCCCCATCTTATGGCCGACGGGCCTCGGGGAGTCAGGGAGCTGGGTCTAACCAGGCTGCTCCACGGCCCCTGGGACCCCTGAAGTCCCTGTCCCTGCCTGGAAAGGGAAGGAACCACTCAGACCCTGTGGATGAAACATCAGGACGGCACAGCCACAGGCCAGCGACACTCGTGGCAAAAAGGCACGTGTCCCTGAACTAGGTGACTGGAAACAAGGTTTTTTCAATGTGTTTAATCATGACCTAAGGTCATGTCACAACCGATCCCTAAATGCTTCTTATGGACTCTTTCAATCTATACGTTCCCACACGCTCTTTTTTTTTTTTTATTTCTTGCTCATTTATTCATTGAAGAAATCAGGCCTCTTGTCCTGTAGGTCAGCGGTCCCCAAACTTTTTGCCACCAGGGACCGGTTTCGTGGAAGACAATTTGTCCACAGACCTGGGGGTGGCAGGGTGGAGGTGTTTTCGGGATGACTCAAGCACATTACATTTATCGTGCACTTTATTTCTATTATTATTACATTGTAATATATAATGAAACCACTATACAACTCACCATCACGCAGGATCAGTGGGAGCCCTTTCACTAGCACTCACTGATAGGGTTTTGATATGAGTCTGCAAGTAACTGATTTATTACGGTCTCTGTGCAAAAAATTCCAGAGGCGCAGGGTGTCTGCTTTGGAGACCTCAGCAGCCGTGAGACTCAAAGCCGAACCCACGACCCCAGCAGGAGGCCACGGCGACGCTTCAGCCCCAGAGTGGCCTGGTCAGGCATCAGCCGGGATCCCAGAGAGGCAGGACCTCACCGGCTGCGTGATTTCCCTGAGGTGAAGCTGGGGAAGCAGGACCCGGGCTGTGTCTTTTCCCTTTACTTGCTGGGGTTCAAAATAACCAGCGGCCTCCCTACTATCCCCCAAAGGCGGCCGCTGGCTTGGCCCACAAATGGATGCAGGGTGCAGCCTGGGATTTAAGCTCCTCGTGAGGCCATCAATCCACTGAGGAGGGCCTTACTCTCGACTTATCGTGATGCAGCCAGTGGGCACATCCTTCAGCTGACTCCAAGTCCTTGAGACGTGGCCCCAGGGGCCTTGACGTCGCTCCTGTTTTCCCAGGCGGCGCGATGGTCCAGGCTCAGCTTGTATGCTTCCTGCCCCAGACCTGGATGCAGACGTTTCTCCGGGACCCCTGGTTTCCCTCCGGGGAAAGGGCACCTGGGGGCCACAACCTGGGGGCCAGGGATGCTCACAGCAACGAGCCAGCCCTTCTTTCTAGCCCTTTCATGTAAACAGAGAAGCGGTTTTTAAACAAAATCATCGTGAACACATGCTGATCCTTGCTCACCAAATGCAGGCTGGAGGGTTTTGCTTAGCATCGCCTAAGTTTCATCGGCTCCGTCTGTGCTCAACATCCCAGCTCTCGGCGACACCAACAGAATTCCTCAGTAGCCTCACCCCATGATTCCCATGCAAGGGCCTTAGAATAATAAAACAAACACCATCACAACCGTGACACCATGACTGAAAACAGCGCACACGCACACACCCAGCTCTGCTCGTTCTGAACCCACCCGCAACAGGTCCCCCGAGATAAGATCTTTCTGGGGATTATTCCACCCCAGTGCAAACTTAGGGTCATCTGTTTCATTTCGGTTTTGAAGGACTTTTTCTCGTTAAGATTTATTTAGGGATTTATGAGATCAGGAGTTGCTTTTATATTTAAAGTTATGGGAAGTATTTACAAGGTTCCAAAGTCAAATCTATAAAACTGTCTAATCATTCTCAGAGACATTTGGGTTCTGTCATGTCCCCCTACCCAGAGGTAGCTTTTTATAAGTTTCGGTTTATCCTTCTACTGCTTTCGTTTCTTAATATAAAGTAGGTATATCTATATTAGTGTACCCTTTCATTAAAGGAGCAGCAGCTCGTCATACTTTTATCCACTGTGTGTGTGTGGTGGGGTTTTTTCCACGTAAAAATATGTCCTGGTAATCACTCCACAAAAGCACGTGAAGACTGCACCGTCCCTTTTCCACACCGGCACAATTTCCTGTGCGCAGCCGATCCAACCTGCTTCCTACGGGCTGGCATCTGAGCTCTCCATCTTGCGCTTTTACAAAGAACGCTTTAGCAATCAGCCTTGCACAGGTGTACTCCCCTTTTTTTTTTTTTTTTTTTTTGCCGATCTCTTCAAGATAGGTCCCTGGACGTGGGATTGCTGGGCCCGAGGGTACAGGCATGCATAACTGTGCCAGACGTTGCCACATCCTCCTCCCCACGGATTCTACCATTTTGCAGACCCTCCAGCAACATGACCGCTGCTTCCCCAGAGCCTCGGCGGCCGCCAGCCACATGTGTCTATAAAGGCTTCTGGATTTCTGCCAGCCTGGTGGGACCTCAGCGGAGCCCGTGTCTGCGCGTCTCTGATAGCGAGTGGGTCGGCATCTTCTCACACGTTTAAGGGCTACCTCACCAGCCACTTTTCCTGTGAACTCTCTGCTCACATCTCTTGCTTGTCTTCTGTGGGGTCACTGGGTTTTTTCTTCTCTATTTTCAGAAACGCTTCCTATCTTAGAGCTGTTAACCCGGCGCATGTGCCACAGTCTCTCCCGGGATTTCCACCGGTCTCTTTACTGCTCACCAGGTGGTGGCATCACGCAAAAACCACTTCTTTCTCATACAGCCTCTTCCTAAACACACTGGCTTTTGAGTCACAGAGAAGCCTCCCCACCCTCTCGCCCTCGCACTGCAGAGGGTCCCCCGAGCCTCCCTGCGGTGCTTGAGTGGTTTTCCGACCGCTTGGGGTCCATCCATCCCAGCGTGCAGTGCGAGGAGCGGGTCCAGCCTCACCTGCTCTTCCTGAAGCATCACCTGTTAGAAACCCCCCAACTTCTCCCCATTGGTTGAAGAGGCTGCCTATATGTTTGGCTAAACATTCATTCACAATTGCGTCTGTACGTGGATCTTTTATTCTGTCCTATTGCTTGTCCACATGTCAGTGCCACGATGCTTTTAGTAGCCAACATGCTGAGCCGTCCCAGCCAAGAACGCGGATGTGACTTTTGCGAGACACCAACTGTGGATGTCTTGGAACAGAAACCCAAACCACGTGACCCACCAAGCTGACACGTTCCGAGCACATGGTTCCGGGGCTGCGCAGGCACCACCTGAAGCTCTTCTGGGTGCCCTGGGGACCCCCAGCTGCTCCCTCTGCCTGGTGGGGCTCTCTGGGAGGCAGGGACCTGTCCCTCTGGGTCAGGGCTCCTTCTGTGGGCCCCTCCCAGATGGAAGGGTTACGATCGGCCTGGCAGTGAAGGAGGCTGCCCCTGGCCCAGACCGGTGTTGGGTGAAGTGGGGGTCCCAGCGTGGCCGGGCATCTATCTCCACACGGAGAAGCATTCCAGGGCTGAACGGACTCGGGGGCAGGGTGGGGACTCTCAGCTTTTTCTGACTTTCTCTAGATCTCTGCCTGGCACTCCGCAGCAAATTCGGCAGGACAATGTGGAGGAACCGCCCGGGGGCATGGTTTTCAGAGGAAGCAGAGAAGGGAGCCCACCCTTGAGAGACACAGGGGGACGCCCACAGCCCCTGCTCCCCAGTGAACTGGCACCCGGTGGGCGGGGGCAGCCGGGAGGGTGCCCGAGGTGAGAGGCAGGCATGAGGCCAGCGTTTCGGGAAGTCTGAAGGGGGTGGCCGTCGGGCGCCTCATGGATGCGGCGGAGGGAGCCTCTGCAGAGGGGGAGTAAGGGCCAGCGGGCACACACCAGGCACGACGCCGGGAACATCAGCGTCGCGAGACATCCAGGCAGAAGCGGAACAGCTTTCCGGGGGTGGCACGAGCCCAGTGGCTGGGCCTGCTTCCCCACCCACAAGTCACTGAGCAGAGAAGGGGAGCGGGGAGCAGGCGCAGAGCCCGAGAGTGGGCGGGGCGGGCCCTGGCGTCCACTGCCCCAGCCCCTGCAAGGCAGAACGGCACCTGCAGATGGGGGGGTGTTCGGAGAGTCCTGGTCTGACGGGGGGAGCCAACACCCCCCGTGGAGCGCCTGGGACCACGGCTCGGTCCGCCTGTGCTGAGCCTGCCACGGGCAACGGCAGTGCCGCCTCCTTGGGCCACGCGTCCATCCTTCAGTGGGGACCGCGCTCTGCACGGAGGTTCAGGCACCTCCTCAGGACACACTCCCTTTGCAGGTTCTTCACCCGGGCAGTGAGGATCTGCACCCCCACCCCGGCCAGGGCTACTGTGAAGATGGAGAAGTTCTGGGGGAAAGGGCTCCGAAAAGCCCCCGCCCTCAAACACACAGGAGCCTACAGCACTCTCCCGTCGCCATGGGAGGGTCCCAGCGGCCTCTGCCCACCTCTTTCTGAGCTCACCCGCCGCCCAAGCTCAGGAATGTCACTGGATAAAAATACCCACAGACGATGTCATCAGGCCCAGCCTGCCTGTGGGGCTCGGAGCTGCCCGGCAGCAGGCTGACCGCCACGGCCCAGGCTCAGGGCGGGGGGTTGGGGGGGGCCCTGGGCTACCAAGGCCAGACACCAGGTGACCCTGTCCCGAGCGCCTATCCCTGCTAGGTACAGGCTGGCCCTGCCCACCCACTCGGACTCTCTAACGCCCAAGAGCACTGAGACCAGCACACACCAATACCCCACACAGCACCAGAGTGACTGAGCCACCATGGGGGCTCCGAGCACGAGGTCAAGGGGATGGCAAAGAAAGAAGGCATGGTTCTGCCTGGGGCAACATGGGAAGGCTTCCTGGAGGAGGAGGTCTCCGAGCTGAGCCTCAGCCTGTGGTTCTGGCAGCAGGGCTTTAGGGAAGAGGCCTAAAGCAGCCAGATCAAAGGCCTCCAAAGGCTAGTCACTCACCCACAGGGTAGCAGCCCCAGGAGTGGAGAGCCAGTGCCCCAGCCATGCTGGCACGTCCAGGGACGCCCTCTCTGGGCTCACGTTCTGCCCTCCGGAGGCAGCTTCCTCCTCCCTTCCCCTCCCCCGACAAATGGTGGCATCCACTCCTCACGTGGCCAAGCCACCCCAGGGTCAGCATTACAACCCCTACCCAGGGTGGGAGGGAGTCACGTGAACAAGGCGCCATCAGGCCTACCCGGATTCTGGCCCCACCATCGGAAGGAGCGACGGGCTTCAGAGGCGGGCAGCCTGGAGCATGCCCAGCTCTGTGGCCATGGGCACGTCACCTCCCCTCTCTGGGCCTAGGATTTGCACACAGCACCGGCCCATCCCTCTCCGTCTTCCACCAGGGCCTGGGGGAGAGCCAGGCTGTCCCTCTGCCCCAGTACCCTCACCCCAGCTAGTGCCCACGTGGGCTCAGAGAAGGGACCTGGGTTCACCTGGCCAGGAAGCAGAAGACAAACCATCGCGAGGCCAAGTCCCATCACACTGTCAGAAGCCATGTGTAAAAATGGCACATGGCGTCACAGGTGGTCACCCTGCCCAACAGCAGAGCTGGGGCCCCACCCCTTGCCAACCATCACCCCGCCTTCCGTGAGATGTGGGGCTGTCCCGGCACTCGGGGAACCTCTGGAGGGAAAGTTAGGGCCCTCTCTGCCCTCCAGGAGGGAGTGCAGACAGTCACCCAACCTGCCCCGGGGACCCCGGGCCGCCTCCAAGCTCTGCCCCTTGCTCCAAGGTGCCTCCCCAGGGAGAGTGAAGCCGGCCCGCTGGACCCTCCATCCAGGCCTGGATCCACAGAGTCCGAGGTGAAGGGTCCAGGTGACAAAGGTCCTCTTCATTCTTCCCCCCGCAGCAGAGCCCAGGCACCAAGCAGCACCCGCGAGCGTCCGTGGTGTTTCCCAGCAGCAAGTGAACCCCTCGTCTGGCCTCAGGTTCGCGGCCCCCGTTCCTCCAGGCCCAGCACCTTCTCCCTGCACACTGGCGTCCTCGGACACCGTCTCCACTTCATAGGAGCCACACGTGACTCCGTCCCAGCCCGTCCATCTCACCCGTGGGCAGGGCCTTGAGCCATGAGAAATGCCACACGAACTGAAAGCTGGTTTAGAACATCGGTCTGAGAAGGGCCTCAGTTTACCTGGGTCCATGGCCCAGACCAGGAGGCAGGGAGGGCTCAGCCCAGGGCCCCCCTCAGGAGCACCACCTCATTCCGCGCACAGCACCAGGCGCTGGTGAGAAACCAGGACCCGGGCTCCTAACCCGCCGGACACACCTGCCTTTCAGCAGCATCCCCAGGACACACTGGCCTGCAAAGCCCCGTTCACACCAGAAGAGTCAACCTGGGAACCGGCTTTTGCAGGAGGAGGATGAGCCCGAGCCCCTGACACCTTCAGAAGCCGGGGCATCGGAATCGGACACCCCGGGCGGAGCTGGGACCCCCCGGTGGGCGCGGTGCTCCAGGCCAGCCTCAGCTGCTCCCGTGTCTGCCTCCCCGGGACAAAGCCCCCGCCCCAGGCCCACGAGACCCTGCTGCGGGAAGGTCCCAGGGTGTGGGGGCTGTGAGTGCAAATGGGCCCCTCCCACCCCTGCAGCCCTCGGTACCCCCACGGGTGCAAGCGGAGGCCACGGGCACCGAGCCCAAGGGGAGACGACGATTCAGAACCAGGCACGGGTGAGCATCACCTCCCACCTGAGCAAGCCTGCTGGCAGGTGCCACACCCACCAAGCCTGCCACAGAGGAGGGGATGCGGGCTCAGGGAGGCGGCCCGGCCACGGGGCGACGCTGAGGCACGAAGCCTGGACGCTGCCCAGGGCCGAGCTCCCACACAGCCTGGCTCACTCCGCATCCCGCGCCAGGCAGCCTCCAGGCCCCAGACCTCGGCGCTCGCTGGCCCCGCCCACCCAGCCACTCACTGGCCCCCGCTCCCAGCCCCTGGACCATCCCTCCCCTCCCACCACCTCCCTTGGAGCCTCAAGGTCTCCCGGGCCCCCCCCCTCCCCAGCTGGTGGCCCCGGCATAAGGGACACCTGTGGTCCCCCAACTAGTGCCAGACCACGATGAGGCGCTCAACACACAGCGGGCTGGGTCTGGGGCGGTAGTGAGGGGTCTCTAGACAGCCGGGGGAGACCAGAGGACCAGGCCCTGGAGAAGGTGACACAGGGAGAAGGTCCAGAAGGAATTCCCCCAGCTCTACTGGGAACTGGGGGCGTCTCAAAGGGGACGGTGGGGAGACCAGAGCCTGGCCCCCTCCGCCCTCCCTGACCAGCTCCCCTTCTGGGCGGGTCTGCCTGGGGTGGGACGGGCACCAGGGGCCAGGGTGGGGGGATGCGACCAGGGAACTGGCCTCCACTTTCAGAAAGGCGGGCGGGCTCGGCCCAGCAAACCGCCAGGGAACACTGCCAGCGCCATCAATTATTAACACCCGCTTGAAGGTGCCGCCAAAGCCACCGGAAGGTTCTCGGGAGCCTGGGAAAGGCGGGGTGGCGGGAGGGCAGGGACAGGACGCACTCCGGGGCCCTCCCCCAAACCTCCCCACAGCCCCCCACAATCTCCAAGCCTCTCCCAACCAGCGGGGATGCTGACGGAGGGGGTGAGGGGCACCTGTCCCCGCATGAGGAAACTGAGGCACGGGGGCTTCTGCCAGGCTGCGTGGGTGGGAGCAGCTGGAAGAAGACAGGAGTCTGCATGTGTCACCCTGCAGCTCCCGAGAGGTCGGGGGGAAGAGGGAGAGAGAAGAGAGAGGGACAAGGAGGGAGGAGGGGGTTCCTCCGGGCTCCTGTGACTGGAAGCCCCCCACCTGGCAGGAGGGACGCGGAAGCCGGGGGCAGCCTCCATCCTGGCCTCTACAGACGGAGGCTGTGGAGGCCCAGCCCAGTGGCCAGGGCGGGCTGCTACGGGGCCCCCGGGCCCCTCTCCAGTCCAGGCATCTCCCCAACCAGACAACCCCGGCCAAGGCCCATCAGCATGGAGGCCAGGCCTCCCTCGCCCTCAGCCAGAGTGGGGGCCGCCGCACGGTGGGGATGTGAAGAGTCTCAGCTGAGGGCTGGGGGCCAGGGGCAGTGCCGGGCGGGGGGGGGGCAGCCTCCCGCCCCCTGACCCCGGCAGACGGGGCAGGCGGCCGCGCACAGGAAGGGCCGCTCTCCTCTTGGCCAGAGCAGGGGTTCCCCGACCAGGAGGGGGACAGGATATCCTGGCCTGCTTCCCCAGCTGCGCCTGGGACAGTGTGCCCAGCCCTGCAGGGCCCGCAGGACAGTGGCTCCCACACCCACCCAGGCCCCAGCCCTTCAAGGCCGGGCTCATCCTTCCCAGGCCGGAAACCGAGCTCAGCCTGGGTCGTAACAATCAACCCGCACGTTTCACCATCTGCCTCACCAAGGACAGAGCTCTCTCTCTGCTACCATCTTGGACGCTTCTCAGAACGACACCGGGGCCAGGGTGGGCACTGTCCACCCCTTTTCTCAGCGCTGCGGCCGGGCTCTGGTCACTCAGTCCCAGGTTGCCCCTGCAATCCCAGCTTGAGCCCAGGTCCCCTGGAGACACTGGCCAATTCAGAGAGCGTCTGGGGCCCTGCCAACCTCCTGGAGGTGAGGGGGCACCTTCCCGGGCCCCAGGGAAGCCACGTCCCCTGCCTAGCCAGGGTCCACCTGCAGACCCACCCTGCACAGAGGACTGTGGCACACCTCTTACAGACGGGGATGAGAGCGGGAAAAGACTGACCCAAGGTCACCAAGCCACCCTTGGAGGGCCCCCATTCCCAGCTCCTGCCCCCGAGGGGAAGCCACTCAGCTACTGTCCCCAGAAGCCACCCGTGCCCTACAGCTCCTGGGGAGGCTGGGCAAGGCAGACTCTGCTGAGCAACTTCCGAGAGCTAAACAATCAGAATCAGGAAGAAAACACAAGGGTAAGCAGAGACTTCCTCCGGGGAGCAGCAAGCCTCTTCCTCCACCAGGCACGGCAGCACCCGGGGGCCCGGGCAACGCGCGCACCCACCACCCCGGGACGCGAACCAGTGGGGTGTCTGCAGGCCTCTCGCCTCGGCAGCCCTAGGGGTGCGGAGGCACTGCTGCACTGCCTGGCGATCCTCTGCCCAGAGCTTGGCACATAGGGTTCCAGGACAGAGAGGCGGCTGGGCAGGGTCTGCTCCAGGACCGGCTGTGGGGTCCGTCCCGCCCCTGGCCACCTCCGGGAGCTTGGGGTCCAGCAGGTGAGGGCTGGGGGGCAGGCAGCCCACGTGCACAGCAGCACCCACGAGCCAGCTGTTGGCCGGGCGCTCGAACAGCCGGAGTCAGACCAGGTCAGGATCCCTCAGGGTCAGTGCACACAAACATTCCCCCAAACCGCAAGACAAGCCGCAGGCAAGGCCGCCTTCTCCCGCAGACCAGCCATGGCCACAGCTAAGCTCCCTCTGACACCTCGGCAGGCGGGGACTGGGTGGGGGTGGGGGGAAGAGGCTTGAGGACACTGTCCCCACCACTTGCCCTCCTGCTCTGGAAGGACTGCCCCTCCGCAGGGAGGGCAGCAACCCTAGTACCACCTGTGCTCAGAGGAGCAAAGGTGAGGAACTGAGGTCATGCCGCCCCACCTCACCGCACCTGCTGAGACCGTGCTCCAAGCCAGCCCCTCTGCTCCCTGGGCTCCGGTGGTGGCTACCGGAGTGGGACAAAAGAGGGCCCTGGACACCCCCAGCCAGGTCTCTCCCAGCCCCAGGCCCGCCAAGGGGGCAGGGACGAGCACCTGCCCCTACCAACGGGAAGCCAGAGGGAGGTCACCCGCGCAGCCCCCAGAGCAGCCTCCGAGGTCAGCCCGGGGATGGCCAAGCCGAGGCTCACAGGCCAGAGGCCGGCCCCACACCAAGAGCCCACTGGCCAGGCAGCAGGGAAGCAGGGCCGCGAGCGGTGGGGGAGGGCTCCACGTGGCCCCGTCCCAGCGCGCCCTGCCCTGCCCCACACAGGCACGCACAGCGGCGGCTGGCATCAGAACCACCTGGGAAGCAGCGGGGCAGGTGCTGCCTATAGGGCGCTGCTTTCCGCCTGGCGCACAGCTTCCTCTGATCGACCAATGGAATCAGAGGCCCGACCTCTCTCCTCCCCACCACCCTGTGTGTCCCCTCCAGGCTCCTCTGCTTCAACGCAGGGTTTCCAGAGCCTGGTTGGGTTCTTGCGGCGCCGTGGGCACTCCCCGTGGCCATGCTGACACCTCAGGCTACACCACAAGGCCTGCCACCCTGTGGGGCAACCCTGCTCCGCTTGCCCTGGAGACGCCCCACAGGGCCCGCCTGGACCGGGGAGGGTCTGAGATGTTGCTGCACCAGCGGGGGCACCGGGCCCTGCCCTCTTTTGCCTCCCGGGCCCCTCCCGGGGAACTCTCTCCCCTGCCCCCGTTCTCCCGCGGAAGAATTAACACCTGGACCGTCCCTCCAGGGAGGAGCGGGCCTGCTTGGGCAGAGCACTCCTCCCAGCTGGCTCCCCCCACTCATGCCTGGGCAGCGCCGGCGGGGAGCTTCCCACCCCCACGGGGTCAGACCCACACGTCCCTGAACTTCAACAGACAAGCTCCCCGCTGCTTCTGTTCTTCCCATTAACCCCTTCCTTACCTCCCGGCTGATCTGAGTCGCAGCTCCGACCAGGTTCGGGCGGCAGCAGGTGGCACAGGGACAGCGCTCCCCCCACGCCCTCCCCGGCCCCGCGCAAAGCTCCCAGTCCCGCCGGCGGCGATACTCACACGGCAAAGTGGTAGACGAAGCACTTCCAGCCGGTGGGGCGCTCCAGGAAGTTGTAGACGCGGCCCTGGATGTGAGTGCGCGCGAGCAGCGGGCGGCGCGCGCTGTAGATGGAGACGCGCGGGTCGAGGCTCACCGGCGGCCGCGGGCCAAGGTCGGCGGTGGCGGGAGGCGCGGCGGGCGCGGCGGGGGACGCGGGCCCCGGGGCGCCTGGCGGAGCGATGGGCGCGTAGAGCGCGCCGCCCGCCGGGCCGCCCTCAGCCAGCTCCAGCGAGAAGGGGCACTTCTTGGCCAGGCCCGCGCTGCCCCGCCGGGCGCCCGGCAGGCGGCCCCCGCCCCAGCGCTTTCTCTCGGCCCTGGGAGGGGAGGTGGCCGCGGCCATGGCCAGGCAGGGCCCGCGGGGGCCGGCCGGGCAGCGGCACGAAGAGCTGCGGCGAAGTCGGCCGCCGGGGCGCAGTGCGGGCGGCCGCTGCTGCCAGCCGGGCCGCGGGTCCGCTGCCCGCCCCGCCAGGGCGTGGGGGGCGGGGCCGGGAGGGGGCGGTGGCCGCGGGCGGGTCCCGGGGGTTGGCGAGCCCCGCCCCGAGCCGGACGCCCCGCCCCCAACCAACGTCGGCGCACGGAGCGCGGTACGCTGAGCCCTGACTGCGCTCACCTGCTTGGTCGGTCCTCCCCCGTCGGCGCCCACCTGTTGGGTCCGCCCCTTTAGCCTTCACCTTCTTGGCCCCGCCCGCCCCATCTGCTCGGTCCGCCCCATTCTGCGCTCCTCGCTCCGCCCCGCCTACGCCCACGTGCTCGCCCTCCCCAAGCCCACCTGCTAGGCCTGCAAGAAGCCCCCAGCCAAGTCAGGAAGGAAGGCGCGGGGTCAGCAGGTGCAGGGACCACGAACTGCCCGGGCAGGAGGACGGGGTGGGGCGCAGACAGCCGCTTCACCCCCTCTGAGTTACTCAGAAGAGGGTGGGAGTGAAGGGGGAAGGCGGGGCACGTTAGGAGGATGGCGGTTAGCCCCGCGAACAATCCGAGCGCCCCCTGGGTGCCCGAGCGCCCGAGCGAGCGCGCGTGCCGCGGGCAGAGAGTGTGGTCGGGTTGGTACCCATAGGGCCGTCGGACTCTGGAGGCCAGACAGGGCCATCGGGGCCATCGTCGGTCAGGGCTGGCCCAATGGGGAGCCGTGTGCGTGGGGAGGATGAGGGGGTTCCTGGAGGCGATGCCTCCCTCGGGGGTCTGGAGAGGGGCGCGGCAGGAGGGGCTGCCTGGGCAGGTCAGGGGAGAGGCTTTGTCCTCCTTACCCTCTGGACAGGGCTGATGCTGTGTCCCGTAGGTTTCCCTGGGTGGGGGTGATGTAGAGGTGGGTGACAGGGTCAGAAGGACTGCACGGGTCCCCTACCCTGCACTGGCATTTGGGTCCCTGCACAACGACCTGACATCAGGGTGGAGAAAGGGTGTCGAGCAGAAGAAAACTGTCCTCTCTCAGGACATTGCCCTGGGCAGGGGGATAACTGCCTGCCACCTCAGGGACCCATAACCTAGGAGACACGTCCCAGGTCTTGACTGAGCACCCTGGGCTGATCTATTTCACGTACTCCCTTATCAGAAAGTCAGCTCTTGTTGTTGGACCGAGTGCAGCGCGGCCCTTCAGCCCTGGCTCCCCACACCTCGGATGGTGCCTGTACAGAGCCGGCACAGTTGGTATGTGCGGAAAGAATGAATGAAGTGGGTCCCAACCTGTACCAGGCACTGTGGAGACTCGGCGGCTGAGGCAATGGAACCTTGCTGGGAAGCGCATCACTTAGGATACAAATGGGCAGAAAGCCAGAAGGAGGTGGGGAGTCCGCCTCCGCAGGGCCTGGGGGACAGCCAGGGCACCTGCAGGCATTCAGTCGATACTTTCTGAACGAAGGCACGCGTGAATGAAGTGTCGGCACATCCACACCCCAGTCAGCAGGAGGAAGAAGAACTTTTAGTAGGCAGTGCCGACACACAACTGGAGCGTCAAAGAGAAAGAAGGAAAGCGTTGATCCATCTTGCACACAACACACAAGAGTAAATTTCGAGTGGATCAGAGGCTTCAGTGTAAACGCTGAAATGAAGCCACATAGGTTCTACAAGAAAGTATGGGTGAGTTTCTCAACAAACTCTAGGTAGGGAGAACGTCTCCAGCTGTGGCTGAAATCCAGAGACAATAGCTGAAATCAACAAAACAGACAAGTGACAAACTGGAACAAGAATTTGCAGGGGCAAAGGATTAATAGCACTGGTACATAAAGAACATCTAAAACTGAGAAGAAAATGATAGACGACCCTGCGGACAAGCGGGCGAAAGGCATGAACAGCTCACGGGTCAAGGGATTCATGATCTTTACACTTAGGAAAAAATGCTCAACAAGAAAAATGCAAATTTGAAAGTACACTGAGAGACCATTGCTCACCTATCTGATTGGCGAAAATCCAGACGTTGGACCGCAGTTTCCATGGGCAGGGCCGAGGGAAAGCAGGTGTTCTTGGCACATCGTCAGTGGGGAGGGGGTCCTGGTGGCATTAGGAAAAGCACTCGTAGCATTTAGCCTGGCTTGTTAGTTCCACTTCCAGGAAGTGGCCCAAAGATATGTGGGGAATATAGAAGATAAGATACACATAAGACTACTTGTTACGACATTATTTGTATTAGCAAAAGGCTAGAAACAGCCGGGACGTCCCTCAGTTAGCTGAACCGTGCTTTGGTACAGCTCACAATGTTATCAATATTATCACTAACACTCAGAGGACAAAACGAACCCAAAGAGTCATATCATTAGGATTGATATCGGTATTGTTGCCTTGAAATGATACATACATGTAATATGTGTCACGTATATATACATATCATGTTAAATTCCTTAGGAACCTGGATTTTCAGGACAAGAGAAAAGAGATACAAATATAAAATCAAAGGGCAAATCAATCCTTAAATTTGAATTGGGAATATTAGCATAAACTCCTCCGCTGTTTTCTTAAAACAAGAATACTTTCTAGCTCTGTCCGCTGAAAAGTTCTTGCATCCAAAAAGAAGTGTGGATTAGAACGTACCAAATATCTTTATCCGTTCATTCAAAATGATACTGAAAAGTCTTCACTGGCCCATTGTCGGAGGCTAGGGCTCATTATTCTGAAAAGGAGTAAAATAAATTGAAAAAGGACAGAGTCAAGCATTTGTCCTGCCTTCTCTGTACGCACTGAACTGCAGGGTAACAAGAGGCCGCACGTGCCGTAGGTATGTACTGAAGTGTTTCCGGATGGATGGTGCGACTGTGGGGAATTGCTTGGAAAGAATCAGCAGGGAGGGGCAGTGGCTGGGGTGGAGATTAAGCCGACCTGCTCCGAATTGGTCATTGTTGAGCCAGCTGGCGGGTACAGTCTTGACACCATGTGCTTTACTTTTGTGGAAGTCTCTGTATTTTAAAAATGATGATAAGTAGCCGCCCAAGCACCTGGGGGTTCAGGGGCTGAGCCGTGCAGGAGCCAGCTCTGGGGGTCCTGGCCCTGGCACAGGGACGCTGCAATGAATGGGAGGCCAGACAACAAGGGGTCGCTGCAAGTTCCCTGAAAGCTCAAAGGAGCTGGTGGGGGGGCCTGGGGGAGGATGGGAGAGCTGGGTTGGGGGAGTGAAGCCAGGTGCAGCGAAGTGGGGCTGGGGCTCCAGTGAGGAAGGGCCCAGGATGAGGGCAGAGGGCTGGCGGGGGGTCGGGGGGGCAGGGCCAACACACAGGAGTAGGAAGCACAAGCCGAAGGGCCTCCAGGGCCTCTGCTCAAAGGTGGGAAGTGGGCCTGACCCAGTCACTGGCTCCCCGGCTGCCCTCCAGGCCCCCGCCCCCAGAAAGCCCCCTCCGTCCCCAGGACCTGCCCCTCGGTCACTCGGGATGCTCCTGTCACACCCTGGGGTCCTGGACGCACAGGCAGATGGATCTACCTGGACGTGCGTGGACCGGGGGGCCGCCTTCCTGCTTTTCAGGCCCATGGGCTGTCTCCGGGCCTCAGGATATTCTGGAAGCACCACACTCACCTTCCTTCAGCAGCACTCTGCCAAGACCCCTCGGCACCCCAGACCCATGCCAGGCCAGCCGTGGGAGGAGCCCGGAGGTCGTCACGAACACAGGGGGAAACTGAGGCCGGGGAGGGAGGGCTGTGCGGCCCCCAAGAGGTCAGGGTCCAGGCTGGGGCTGCGCCTCCAGAGGTTTCCTGGCTGGCGGCCACCTCCAGCCCCACGGCTGAGTTGCCCACTCACCCATTCACTCCCCACGTCCCCCTGAGCACCCGCCGTGCGCCGGGCACTGCTCCGCCCCGGCCGTAGAGCCATGTGCGCGAGGCCGGCCTTCTTGGGGCCCAGGGTCAGCAGGGGGATGAGTGAGATGAAGAAAGCTAGGGGACGAGGGCAGGGCAGGTGGCAGGGGGTGATCTGTTCTGCGGCAAGGCCCACCCTCCCAGGACTCTGCGTTTTAGCCAACTCCTCTCCCTCCCTCGGGGGCAGGGGGCACTGAGGACCCCAAGCTTGGGCACCGCTCCAGGACAGAGGCCGAGGGGCATCCTCCGGCTCTGACTTGACTCCATCTCTGCCGCCGTGGGCTGTCGGATGGTCGCTCCAGTTAGCCGGCACGGGGGACAAGTCGCAGCCAGTCTCATGGGGCAGGACAGACTGAGCTGATCCTGCCTCAGTGGGGGCTCCAGCGCCACAGGATGTCCCAGGGCTGTCAGCGCCCGCCCTCCTCCGCCAGGTGCCGCGCTGGGGGCAGGCCAGGAAGGCTGAGGGCTGGCCGTGCACGGGGCACAGCCCTGGGTGCATGTGTGCGCGGTATGGTGTGTGGGCAGGTTGTGGAGGATACGGTGCACACATGTATTGCGTATGTGTGTATGGCGGTACATGGTCCGTGTGTGTGTGCACACAAGTCTTGTTGTGACCACACAGGGAAAGGGGACACTCCGTCCCCGCTCCTAAGGGCAGCCCTAGAGCAATGGGACCTGGGGGCTGGCAGCAGCTCTCTCAGAAGGGAGACCAGCTGGGGGCAGAATCGGGGGCAGGCAGCCATCCCCCGGGGGCCATGCCTCCGCCCCAGCTGGCTGGCTCTGCGGGTCACTCGGTGGCTGGGCCCTGCCCGCAGAGCCTCGTCCCCTCACTCACCCCTCCCAGCCCAGGATCCAGGTCCGGCCAGCCCGGTCAGAGAGCGGGGCACTGCCCGCGTGTTTCCTTTGATCTGAGGTTAGGTCACCTGACAGCACGCAACCTGGTCTCATGCACCCTGTTCTCACAAGTTCCCAGACAGCCGCCAGGAAGACCTTCTGGGTGCTCTCCACGGCTCAATGCCTGTCCTCCACATTAAGCAAAAGAGGAAAGTTTGGGGCCGGCACTTGCTGTGTGCTGGGGCGGTGGGGTGGAGGTGCTCGGCTTCAGTGAAGGGCATCGTGGCCAGAGCTGCAAGCACCCCGAGGTCCCCTCCCACCGTCCCCTGAGCCTCCCCCTCCCCTTCCAAGGGGACGTCTTAGGGACCAGCCCGAGAATCCAAAGCCCAGTGACCAGGCCCCAGGGCAGCTGGCACGTGGTAGGGTCACCTTCACAGGAGCCCTGAGTAGCCGTAACGCTGGGCAGAAAAATCAGGTTTGGGGTTTCGGGTCAACTTCCAGCCGGCAGGGCCACCTTGTAGTATCTTTGCTGGGAATTTGCATCAGGGCTTGTGAAATTGACCTGAGTTTATTTCAGCCTGCCAGTCCAACTGTTGCAGGGATGCACCGTCGCCATCTGGGGCCCTCTTTGGTGAAATCACCCCGAAAATGTGCACCCTTAGACACTCACACTGATCCTTCAGTTTCCTGTGTGACCTGATGGGGTGAAGTCAGGGACCTCCGAGCCTTGTGGGACCCTTGGGGACACGTGCCTGGCCCACGTAGCCTGGGGAGTGAGGACCGGGGTCCGACATGCCCCAATTCTGATCACCGGGACTTGAGACCTCCCCACCGTCCCAGGGCACCTGCCCACCGCCCACTGCCCGCAGCTGACCCTTTGGGGGCAGCAGGCCACCGTGCACTCCAGGAGCCCAGGCGGTGTCTGTGCTGGGTCATCTGATAAGCCAGTAAGCTTTTCCTTACTAGAGAGTTGCCGGGTGTCCCCGGCCGCTGGGAGAAGGGAGGTGGGAGACCTGGGCTTGATCCTGTGAGGCCGCGGTAGCCGTTTCCCAGCCAGGGCCCTTGTCCACCTTGCTGGTGCTGCCGACCTGGCTCTTCGGCCGATGGGGCTGGCCCTCTGGAGCTACGCTGTCCACCCCGCAGAACCAGAGCCCATGCAGGGCCTAAGCCAAGAGTGGGCTTGGAGGGCAGGTGAGCCGGTTGGGCCGGGGAGGGAGGGAGGCAGGGAGGCCGGGTGAAGGGCCAACAGCAAAACAGGGGTGCACGGAGGAGGAAGAGGCAGGAAGGATTCAGCCGACCTGCCGGTGTTTATGGGGTGCCTACTGAGTTCCCAGCCTTGCTTAGGGGAGGCCAGAGGAGCAGAAGGCCAGGCCCTGCCTGCAGGGGATGGTGAGCTTTTCTGTGAGACACACAGACCCGGGAGAAGCCGCACGAGGACCTCATGTGCCATGTGGTGGTGTGCTTCACCCAGCCACCACCTCCTCCCCCAATAGCTGCCAGAGCCCGGGGTGGGGGGTGAGAGCTGCCCTCCCTGTCGCGTGTGGGCCCCTGAGGGCTGAGGCTGACTCACTCACCTCTGAGTCCAGGCGCCCAGGAGAAGTTAACAAAGGGTGAGTGGGTGACTGGAGAGAGGCGTGGATGCATGGAGGGATGGATGGATGTGTGGGTGGATGGAGGGATGGATGGATGGATGGATGGGTGGGTGGGTGGATGGATGGATGGATGGATGGGTGGATGGGTAGATGGAGGATGGATGGGTGGATGGATGGATGGATGGATTTGTGGGTGGATGGAGGGATGGATGGATGGGTGGAGGGATTTGTGGGTGGATGGAGGGATGGACGGATGTGTGGGTGGATGGAGGGATGGATGGATGGATGGATGGAGGGATGGATGGACGATGGATGGATGGATGGATGGATGGATGGATGTGTTGGTGGATGGATGGATGGGTGGATGGATGGATGGATGGATTTGTGGGTGGATGGAGGGATGGATGGATGGGTGGATGGATGGATTTGTGGGTGGATGGAGGGATGGATGGATGGGTGGATGGAGGGATTTGTGGGTGGATGGAGGGATGGACGGATGTGTGGGTGGATGGAGGGATGGATGGATGGATGGATGGAGGGATGGATGGACGATGGATGGATGGATGGATGGATGGATGGATGTGTTGGTGGATGGATGGATGGGTGGATGGATGGATGGATGGATTTGTGGGTGGATGGAGGGATGGATGGATGTGTGGGTGGATGGAGGGATGGATGGATGGATGGGTGGGTGGGTGGGTGGATGGATGGATGGATGGATGGGTGGCTGGGTAGATGGAGGATGGATGGGTGGGTGGATGGATGGATGGGTGGATGGATGGATGGATGGATTTGTGGGTGGATGGAGGGATGGATGGATGGGTGGATGGATGGATTTGTGGGTGGATGGAGGGATGGACGGATGTGTAGGTGGATGGAGGGATGGATGGATGGATGGATGGATGTGTTGGTGGATGGATGGATGGGTGGATGGATGGATGGATGGATTTGTGGGTGGATGGAGGGATGGATGGATGGGTGGATGGATGGATTTGTGGGTGGATGGAGGGATGGATGGATGGGTGGATGGATGGATTTGTGGGTGGATGGAGGGATGGACGGATGTGTGGGTGGATGGAGGGATGGATGGAGGGATGGATGGAGGGATGGATGGACGATGGATGGATGGATGGATGGATGGGTGGGTGGGTGGATGGATGGATGGATGGATGGGTGGATGGGTAGATGGAGGATGGATGGGTGGATGAATGGATGGGTGGGTGGATGGATGGATGGGTGGGTGGATGGATGGATGGATGGATGGATTGGATGGATGGATGGATGGATGGGTGGATGGATGGCTGGATGGATGGGTGGATGGATGGCTGGATGGATGGATGGATGGGTGGATGGATGGATGGATGGGTGGATGCAGGGATGGATGGGTGGATGCAGGGATGGACAGACAGGTGAATGGATGGGTGGATGGATGGGTGGGTGGATGGATGGATGGATGGGTGGATGGATGGGTGGATGGATGGATGGATGGATGGATGGATTTGTGGGTGGATGGAGGGATGGATGGATGGGTGGATGGATGGATTTGTGGGTGGATGGAGGGATGGAGGGATGGAGGGATGGATGGATGATGGATGGATGGATGGATGGATGGATGTGTGGGTGGATGGAGGGATGGATGGATGGATGGATGGGTGGGTGGGTGGATGGATGGATGGATGTGTGGATGGATGGATGGATGTGTGGGTGGATGGAGGGATGGATGGATGGATGGATGGGTGGATGAATGGATGGGTGGGTGGATGGATGGATGGGTGGGTGGATGGATGGATGGATGGGTGGATGGATGGATGGGTGGGTGGATGGATGGATGGGTGGATGGATGGATGGATGGATTGGATGGATGGATGGATGGATGGGTGGATGGATGGGTGGATGGATGGGTGGGTGGATGGAGGGATGGACGGACGGGTGGACGGACAGGTGGACGGACGGGTGGATGGATGGGGGTGGGTAAGTGAATGGTGATGGGCAGATGAACTGCCTTTCCTTCAATTATTTGCACAAATGTCACCTTCCCAATGAGGTATCCCTTGACCATTTAAAAATAAAGTCCCCCAACCATCCATCCATCCTCCATCCAGGTTCTTGCCTGCTTTATGTTTCTCTACAACCATTTTAGTCATTTCTTTTCTAAAATTTGCTTCTTACTTGCTTCTTTGTTTATTGTCTGCATGTCACCTGACCCCCAGCACAGTCCTGGCGCCTACATGTTGCTCAGCAAATCTGTGTTGAATGACTGGAGGAGCTGGCAGGTGACATGACGGTCGAGGGCAAGGCAGGTGGATGGTGCGCTTGGGAGAATGGGGTGGGGGTCCACAGAGGCCTGTGGTTTGAGCCTTAACTGACCCCCAGGGAGGGAGAACCAGTCTCTCGGGCTCCTCGGGGGCCAAGAAGAAGGGGACAGAGGGGCAGCTGAGGCCTGGTGGAGCTGTGGTCCCCCTGGCCCGATGCCCACGTGCTCCAGCTGCACCTGCAGGGCAAGAGCCTGTGCGTCCACAGACATGCACACACACACACACACACGCGGGGTATCCTCATACTTACACACGCTGTGTACAGGCACACGCACACACTGCTCCTTGCATGGGACTCTTGCCGGGAGCTCTAAGGCCGGCTCTGTTCCAAGTGCTCTCCCTCCCACACAGGCCCTGCAAGGCGGTGGGATCACCGTCCCCACTTCACATCAGGACCTGGACCCACAGCTGTCCAGGGACTCAGCGGGGGCCGCCCCTCACGCAGGCCGGCCAGCAGCCTGCCCAGCGCTCCACGGTGGCACCTGCTCTCGGGGCTGAAGTGGACGGTTGCTCCTCGGTAACGGGTGGGACAGGAGACACTCCTGTATTTGTAGGTCTGCGTTTACCACCAGGCGCCGAGGGGAAGAGGGGAGTGGGCTGGGGGTGTCTCCTTCCTGGACTCCAAAAAACTCCGGGACAGGATGGTGGGAGGGAGAGGACGTGAGCCTGGGCCCATGACCATGCCCGAGTCTCGGCTCAGCCCCAGCTGGGCCTCTCCGGCCTCTCTCCCTGCATCTGTGACGGCAGCAGGGGGAGGATAATGGCTACGGCTGGGGTGGGGGGGGGGCAGGTGAGGGCCCATGAGGCGCAGCTTCAGAGCTGTGGGAGTCCCCGTGGGAAGGAGGGCCTGCAGGTCCCCCGAGTCCCGTGAGGGGGGTGCTACAGAAACCTGGGCGTGTGTGTGGTCAGCAAGGTCGGGGGCAAGTCTGGGCTACTCGGCGTGGACGACCCTTAGACGGGGTGAAGCACCAGGCTCTCAGCCTTCACCACGGATACTCGGGGCAGCCCAGAGGCGGCGGACGGTGGCCTGTCCCGCGGAGCTCGCCCTGCGCTCTCCCACCAGGAGTGGCCAGAGGTGGCGTTCCCTGCCCCCAAGCACCAGGGCAGGGCGCTTCCTGTCCGAGGGCCTGAGTCTCGACCTCACGCAGACCCGAGGGAGGCACCCCGTCGGAGGAGGCCCCCAGGCCAGCAGGGAGACCCAGGGCCAGCCAGGCCCCTCTCTGAGTCGTGGCTCCTGTCCTGGGAGACAAAGACCAGAGGTGGCTCAGGAGGCTGAGTCTTCCTGCAAATTAAGCCCCACGAGGCACCCAGCCTGCACGGGGAGGGGCGGGGGGGCTGGGCCTCTGTTGGGGGCGGGGCGTATGCATATGTCCCTCTCTTCCAGGCCTCAGCTGGGGACAGAAGACGGTGGGCCCAGGGACAGAGGCCTGGGGGCTGGCATGCGCTCTGCCAGGCGTGGCCTCTCCCCCAAAGCAAGCGTCGTCATGTGAACTCAGTCCTGTCCCGAGTGGCTCCGGCCCTGGACCCAGTTGTAGGACAGGGGGTGGAGGCGGCTGGAAACAGAGCAGAAGGCAGAACTTGGGACGTCCCCCCAACAACGGCAGTGGGTGCGGCGGGGCCCCGGGCACCTCCTCCCTTCAGTGGCGCCCCGCCCGAACACAGCCCACGCTGGCCGCAGCCCCTCAGTCACAAGGCTTCCCCGCATAGACGCACGTCCACACCCCGCATCCACTTGCTCACTGTGTGTCCTCCCAGCAGCTCCTGTTCTGGGCCCGGGAGGCTCAGTGGCCGGGAACCCCAGGCAGGAAGCAGACAGACAGCACGCCAGTGAATGAAAGGTCCCTTCAGAGGGTCAGGCTCCCTGGGAAGTGATGCCGGGTAATGTGGAGAGAGAGACCCAGGGAGGCCTGTGAGCTGATGTGGCGGGGGCGGGGGGACGAGGGGGACGGGGGTGGGCAGAAGGGGAGGCTCTGAGGCTGGACGAGAGGGCAAGGGGGAGGCCAGACGGCTGGAGAGGTGGGCAATGGGCGGGGCAGGGCTGCGGGCTCGTGGTGGGGTGTTATTGTGGAGTAATAGGGAGCCACGGAGGGTTGTAGGCAGGGAAGGAGCACAGCCTGGTACTGGGCTGGGGGTGGCCGGAGAGGAGCGTCCAGGAGGCCGGGGGTAGACGGCAGGCCTGGAACAGAGGATGGGAGGCAGCCAAGGACCGTGTGCCTCCCGCCCCCAGGCTCGGAGGCTCTGGGGAGATCCCCTCACTCTGCATATACCCCTGACGCTGGCAGGACCCACGGTGGGGCCGGGCCCCAGGCCAGCAGGGGGTGTGGACCCAGGCTGATCTTTCAGTTGGGCTGGGGCTGGCCCTCGCCCGGGAATCCCAAGATTTACATCTCCCCCTCAGAATCTCGTCCACAGGGTCTCAGGCCCCGAGGGTTTGTGGGGTCCCTGCCCTGGAGCCCCACTTATCTGGAATCCAGTCTTTCCTGAGGGATCGTCAGGCGGCCCCTCTCCTCCCTGGGTGGGCTCCAGGCCCATCGATGGGACGTGCCCAGCCCAGGACGGAGCCCTCGTGTCCAGGGCAAAGCGGCCTCCACTGGCAGGGCCACCTCCACCAGCCTGCGGTCCTGGGGCGCCCCCTGGTGGCCAACGGGCCAGACCTAAGAGGCCACGTGGGGCCCCAGAGCACAGGGCCTGGACAGGGTCTCCCCCCCATTCCAGACCTCAGGGGATGAGGGGTCCCCGGGAGGGGGTCCTGGGGTCTCTGGGGAAGGGGCACACAGAAGTGTCGTCTGTTCTCATGTGTTACCCGCAAGCTCCCTGAAGCCGGGCTACTCAGATCCCCATTTTCTCAGAGAAACTGAGGCCCAGAGTTAAGGAGCCCGAAGGATTGGCAGGGTGTGAGCCAGGACTGTGGGGCTCCAGGGCCACCCCCGTGCTGCCCTGTCCTGCCCTTGCTCGAAGGGACAGTGTCTGTGCGGAGCCTGCCGTGCTGACCACCTGACATCTGGCCCAGCTGTGCCACCCTCTGGTACAGCGCACACGGGGCACCCGTGCCTCTCGGCTTTGTGGGCCCAGTCTCTGCCCACGCGTCCTCCACAGGACGGCTGGCCACACCCCCTGGAGGTGGCCATTCCCACCTGCTGCAGAGATAAACTGGGGGCCTTTGGGAGGCGGAGACACGGGTGTGGCACAGCCGTCCCCTCCCCTCCCCAGGCCGCGGAGGGAGGGAGGGGCAGCAGCCAGCCCCACACGGGGCCACCTCTTGGCACCGGGAGACTGGTCACGCCCAAGGGGGTCACGGGACCCGTCAGGCCCGGGGAAGGCTGGCCCTCGCGCCCGGTGGCTTTGGCCGCAGCAGGCCTGTGGGCCGGGTGGGGTGGAGATCGGGGGCGCCCGGCGCCGGTCACGGCATTGGCTGCCCAGGTGCCGGGCGTGGTGGCAGTGGGGAGAAAGGGCGGGCGCCAGGCTGTGGACACCTCCACCCGCTCCTTGACCAGCAGCCGTGTGTCCGGGCCCGGGGAGAAAGCAAGCAGGTAGGTGCCCTGGCCGCCAGCCCCCAGCAGGGAGCAGGAGTGGGGGCACCCTCCTCCCTGGCCACAGGCTGCCTCTCGTCTCCATCTCCTTCTCTGGAGCCTGGGGAGAGCCCGGCCTTCCTGACGGTCCCTCTGCAGGCGAGGGGGGCTCAGGGTGGGTCTGGGCAGGGGGGTGGCCCCGCGGCCCTGGGGGCCAGACTCAGGGAGCCAGGGCTCAGAGCCGGTGCCTGTCCCGCTGGGGGGCTCACAAGCGCGTGGGCAGCTGTGCCCCCTCTCTGCCCCCTCCCCGAGCCGTGACCTCCGCTCCTGGCCCGGGAGACTCGTGTCCTCACTGGGGGCCGGGGGCTGCCGTGCTGACCGCCGCCCTGCTGAGTGTGGGACCCCTGTGTGCCCTCTCCTCCCATCTCAGGGAGGAGCAGAGGGGCCGAGCAGGTGAGGGGCTTGCCCAGTGACACAGCCGGGAAGGGCCGGGTGGACTGGTACCCCCGGGGCCTGGCCACCCGGCTCTGCCTGCGCTGGGGCCGTTTCCCTGGTGGCCTCTGACCAGGGGCGGCCGTCTGCCCCCCCGAGCGAGAGCCCCCAGTGCCCTTGCTGCTGGGGCTGAATATCCTGCCTCTGTTCTCCCTGTCGGCCGTGGGGGGGGGGGGCGGGATTCCAGCGGGGGGTGACGCAGGCCCCCCAGCTGCCCAGACCCACACTCCCCCCCGCCCCTTCTGGGAACAGGGCCGTCAAAGACCAGGACGGCTGTTCATACAAATGCGCCCTTTGCATGTCCTTCCCGCTTGGTGGCCCCATTTGCCTGGCGTCTGGCCCAGTGTCCCCCCCAGCTCTCAGCACAGGACCCCAATGCCCCCTTGGCCCCCCGTGGCTGGGAAGCCAGGGGTTGGGCCCAGGCCTTCAGGGTCTGGGGTGAGGGATGCAGGTCGTGGCCCCGGGGACGGTGAAGACCCCTGCCTTGTCAGTGAGGAAAGGGCGACATGGGCTAGGGGTCGGGGAGCCCCACAGCACCCTCCCCCCCGCCGCCCCCTCCAGGTCCCCCTCCCTGGTGGAGCAAACCCGAGGCTCTCGGCCTATGAGCACAGCAGTGCTGCCCAGTCCCCGCACACAGCCCGGGCCGGGGGTGCGTCCAGCGGCGGGAGGGGTGCCAGGCCCCGGGCCCCTGCTCAGCGCCCCCCTCCCCGCATGATGCGAACACATCCCATGTCGCTGCCCATGCTTTGGGGTTGAAGAGTGTCCCCCCAAATTCATATCCACCCAGAAACTCAGAACGTGACCTTATTTGGAAAGAGGGTCTTTGCCAAAGCAGTTAGTTACGATGAGGTCATAGCGGAGTAGGGAGGCTCTCATGCAATGGCCGGTGTCTTTATAAGGAGAGGGAGGCTTGGACAGGGACTTGGAGATGGAGGCAGAGGCTGGAGGGCTGCGGCCACAAGCCCAGGGACACCTGGAGCCCCCAGAGCTGCCAGAGGCAGGAAGGACCCTCCCCTCGAGCCTCCGGAGGGAGCTCGGCCCTGCGACACCTTGTTTTGGGATTTCTGGCCTCCAGAACCACGAGAGAATCAACGCCCGTTGTTTTAAGATGCCCGGTTGGTGGTCGCTCGTTACAGCCGCCCTGGGACACCCCTGTGGTTATAGCCCAGAGGGCGGCAGTGCCGACGGGGTGAGCGTTGGCCGGTGCCCAAGCCCAGGCCAGGTCTAGCCTCCCCCCGGCTGTGTGGTCGCGTGCAGGTCTCCCCGCTCCCCTCCGTGTCTTGGCAGGGCCGGGCCTCAGAGGCTCTTCGTACCAACAGCAACAGGCCCAGCCCTGGGGGGCGGGGCGGATGCAAACCCTCCTGCTTCCCACCCCAGAGCAGGGAGTGCAGAGGGGTGGGATTTGAATATGGCCTTTCCAAGCTGGTGATTATGGGTTTTTAATACTGGAGGCTAGTGTCTGGGGACAGGGCCTGGGTGTGGGCACAGGGGAAGGGACAAGATACAGGCTGTATGAGCGGCCTGGGCAGCTGTAACAAAGTCCCACAGATGGGTGGCCGAGAGCAACGGGAACTGATTCGCTGCTCTGGAGGCCAGAATCCCAAATCAAGGTGCTGCACCACCGAGCCCCCTCCAGCGGCTCCAGCGGAGGGTCCTGCCCGCCTCTTCCAACTTCTGGGTGTCCAGGCGTCCCTGGGCTGTGGCCGCATCCCCCCACTCTCTGCCTCCATCTTCACTGGGCTTCTTCCCTCTTCTTGTAAGGACACTCAGGCCACTGGATGAGGGCCCATCCTAACGACCTCCTCTTAAACTGATCACATCCGCAAAGAGCTCACTTCTACAAAAGGCGCATTCACAGGCACCAGGAACTAGGGCTTGGACACATGATTTTGGGGGACACAGTGGGAGGACTATGTCATGCCTGCAGGTGCCCCTCCACTGGCCCCTCCTGTGTACCCAGGTGGCCCCTCTCCAAGAAACAAAGGGCTGGCCCGGCCTTGAGAACCGGAGCCGCTGTAGGATAGCATTTTACCGAGAGATTCATTCTCCTCTCCCAAAGGGCCCCCTCTGTCCGGGGGGTGGGGCTGACCCTGTAGAAGCTGGGAAAATACCCCAGCCGAACGGGGCGCGGCCGACACCCGTAATGGATGGGGCGACCAAGGAGACGGAGCTTCACAGGGTGGGCCTCTCAGGTCTCCTGGGACCTGGGGTCCCACCGGCTCTGAGAAGACCTTTGCCCCGCCTGTGCTCTGGTCCCAGTCTCTGGAAGGGCGGGGCAGGGCGGGCGTGCTCTCCCTGCTGAGCCCGCAGAGGAGCCACTGGAGACAGGCAGTGGGGGCCATGCGGAGCCGTGGGCAGGTGGTGGGGGGCCGGGCTGGGCCCTGGCTGGCAGCCGTCGGCAGTGGGTCCAGGAGGCGCTGGGGGTGCTTGCTGTCAGGCAGGTTGATGGGACCCAGGTCCTTGTCACTCGGGCCTCTCCTGGGACCCTGGCGTGGCTCCCGAGTTTCTGCTAATGTGCCAACCCCGCCAGGCACGTGGGCAGCGCTGGGCCAGGGGTGAGGGCTTGGTGGGAAGGTCCCTGGGTGGTGGGAGGGGCGGGGGACGGCTACAGCCTTCCCTCCCTGAGCCTCCTGGGCCCACCTGGCTCCCGCCCAGACCCCCAGGTCCCCCTGCACCTGAGCTGTGTACACAGGCCTCACCTGCTTGCCTTCCACCTGCTTTCTGCCTAGGCACCAGGCAAACCCAGAGTCCCATCCATGTCCCGGGCTGACAGAGGTGTGGGGCGGGTGGGCTGCGAGACTTCCACTGAGCCTTTTGGGGTTTCCAGGTACCCCCCTGCCAAAGCCTCTGCAGAAGTGGCGAGGGGCGTGGCCGGCCGGCTACTCCCAGGGAGGGGCAAGTGGGAGCATACTGGGGGGTAGGCGTTGGGCCAGGAGGCGGGGCTGGGGAAGGGGGAGATGGAGCCCACATGGTGGGGCTTCAGGAGGGCCGGCCGGTGGGAAGGGCACCAGGGCAGACACCCTCTTGGTGGCCCCCCATTTCCGCCAGAGCAGCGTCTGGGGAGAGGGGCTCCCCTGGCGAAGGCGGCCCCGGCCTCTGGCAGGAAGCGGGGAGCACTTGCCTCTCACGACCTCAGGAGTGGGCTCTGTCCCTGCAGACAGGGCCCATGCAGGGTGCCGGGGGCTCCCATCCTGGCAGCCACGGGGGTGCTGGCGAGCAACAGGGGCCGGGCCTGTGCCAGGGTGAGATCGAATTCGGAGGGTCTGGGAAGAAGCAAGGCCAGGTGAGAGGCTGCCCGCACCCCACGTCCTCCCCGCAACACTGAGCCCCGGTGCCCGCTCTCCCACAGTGGGGGTGGCGGGTGCCCGGGGGCTGTTCAGAGCCCCAGGCGGAGACAGCTGTGGAGCTGGCAGCGCCCTCCGGCTCCTGCCTCCTATCCCCAGGCACAGCATGTCCAGAACCCTCCTATCTCCGGCCTCAGCCTCTCCCGAGGGGATGGGGACGCCCAGGTCACACAGCAGGTCAAGACGGGGCCTGCGGGAGCCCCCTGGCCTCTGGCTGCGACCCTGCCCCCCCCAACCCGTGGAGCCCAGCCCTCCCCTGTGCCCAGGGCCCCCTTACCCAGCAGCCCCATACTCAGCACCTCCATACTCAGTACCCCCGTGCCCAGCACCCCCATACTCAGTACCCCCATGGCCAACACACTCATGTCGCTGGTGGGCGAGGAGCGGCCCTTTGCCCTGAAGCCGTGGCTGAGGGACGTCCTGCGAAAGGGGCTGGTGAAGGCGGCTCAGAGCACACGTGAGGTCCCGGGCCAGGGCCTTGGCCCTGCAGCCCGCTAACCCCACGGTCACCCTTCCCCGACAGTGCCACGGTGGCAGTGGGAGCAGCCCCGGGGACGCAGCAGAGGAGCCTCTTCCCCAGGAGGGTCCGGCCACCCTGTGGGGCCCACAGGCCTCAGCGAGACGACCGGAGGCAGCGCCAGCTTCCACAGCCCGCTGCCCGTGGGCGGGCCCCCTTCGCCCCCTCTGCTTCCCTCGGGGGAGGAATCTGGCCAGTCGCTGGGGTCAGAATCAAACTTCTGGGCTTTATTTTCAGGCCGGCTGGGCCTTCAGAAAACCCAGTCAAGGATGTGGTGTCTCTGGTCTCCTTCACCCCAGAAATGATTGATTGTAGAAAAGACAAAAAGCCCGGTCTGTGCACCCACTGGGCTGAGGGCTTTGTAATCTGGAAAGACCTTCCTGGGTTCTGGCCCAGCACAGGCCACGGGACAGAGTCGTGGCCTGTTCTGTCCAAATGGCGTCTGGGGGGGCCAGCTCCCAGCAGATGCCCCAAAGGCAGGAGGGGGCCCTGGGGCCACTGGGCACAGTGACTCCCGGGTCTGCAGGTGCCTGGATCCTGACCAGTGCACTCCGTGTGGGCCTTGTCCGGTACGTCGGACAGGCTGTGTGTGACCACTCACTGGCCAGCACGTCCACCAGGGCCCACGTGGTGGCCATCGGCATTGCCTCACTGGGCCGCGTGCTGCACTGTCACTTCTGGACGACGCCTAGGTGAGTGTTGGGCTCGGGGCACTGTGGCCTTGGTACATGGTGGGCCTGGGAGGCCCCCGAATATCGGCCACCCCCCAGGGCAGGAGGGCATGCCTTATGGAGACCACCAAGGCAGCCTTGCAGCTGACCACAGCCCTCCACCTGTGACTGAGTCTCTCCACAGTGGACAGGCCAGCAGTGGACAGACCAGCCCCTGACCTCGGGGGCTCACGGGCCTGGGCGTGGTGGGGGGAGCGAGGCTGCTCTGAACGACTGAGGCAGTGAAATGACTCAGAGCCAGGGGAGGGGAGGGCAGAAGGGGGGAAGGCAGGAAGCGGGAGGGGGATGAAGGGGAGGGGCCAGAGGGGGAGCTGGGAGCCGCGTGCCCAGCATGTGGCCAGCAGGTGGCAGCATCGCCCAGGGAACGGCATGGGGAGGGGCTGGCATGGGGACCTGGGCTCCAAGGATCCCACCCAAATCGGTGCCCAAATGCCTGGCTTGGCCACCGCCCCGCAAGTTTGGGTGACACTGGGCAAGTGGCCTCTGCTCCCACCCTGGGGGAGGGGTCTGAGGCAGGTCCAAAGGAGGCCCAGGGAGCCCTGTGAGAGAAACTCCCCCCAGCACTGGGCTCTGTCTAGAGGGTCCCCTCCCTGTGCCCGCTTCTGGGCCCCCCGAAACAGCAGCCAGCCCTCCCTCCATCTGGAGGGCGGGGGCCCTGGACAGAAGCCTTGCCCAGGCCTCATTGATGTGCATGGGGGACCCAGGAGGACAGCCCTGTCCACTACCCCATGGACGATGGTGGCAACCAGGGCCCCCTCTGCCCCTGGAAAACAACCACTCCCACTTCATCCTGGTGGACCCGGGCACCCCTGGGAAGGTCAGTGAGCCCACAGAGCTGCAGCTGAGGCTGGAGAAGCACATCTCGGAGCAAAGGACCGGCTACGGGGATGAGGCCTGCCTGGGTGCCCAGGGAGGCTGCCAGGGAACACGGGATGGGGGTGGTCACAGCGTGTGGACGGGGCTGGAAGGACCACCAGGACGGGCAGGGAAGGGCATTCCCGGCTGAAGGCACAAAGCACACCAGAGTGGTGAGACTCAGGCCGCAGGGAAGACCTGGGAGGGGGGGCTGCCAGCCACGGCGGCAGGGGACACAGCTGTGGGGAGTGGCTGTAGGTCGATTTCCAGTGGGGGTCCCCTGGCTAGAGGCTCTGGTTGTGGGTGGGCTCCGAGCTTTGGAAAGAAAAAGAGATTTCCAAGTTTCAAGAAGCCTATTTCCCTCCACTGGCCCGACGTAAGGTGCCACCAGGGGGCAGTGTTGTCCGAGGCCTGGGCACCGCTGCGGCCAGTGGCGGGTTCGAAAGCTGGATTTGCTAACGCTAGTGCACGACTAATATTTATAAACAAGATACGTATAATTGCCTACAATATGTATAAGCAACGTGAAGCGTCTGTCAGCTGAGCACCCTTTAATGAAAACACAACTGAAGCTGTGTTTAAACCATCACCATGTGGGTGCAGCGCTGAGCTCTGTGCTCCTGACGCCTGGCAGCCCACGCAACCCAAGCATCCCCCACATTCATTCAGGAGGCGCCTTAGGAGTTAGAGGGGCCCCTGCTGGGGGTGTGGGGGGGGACGATCCCGCCTGCCTGGAGTCCTCCCAGCAGTTTGCCGGGCTCCTCCCACCCAGCCTACCCAGCAGGTCCAGGCTTCTCTGAGGTTTCAGCTTCAGAAGTCTCATTTCTGGTTTGTTTGGGGAAAAATCTGACCAGCGCCCCTCCTTCACCTCTTCGACGTGCTCCGTGGGCCTCGGCTGACCTGGTGGTCGATAGAGCTTTCTGCCCTGATGCAGGGAGATGCCAGGCCCTCGGAATGTGGCTGGTGCAGCCAGGGACTGAATATTCAACTTGAGGTTTAAATAGCCACGAAGCCGCCACATCGCATAGTGAGGTGCGGAGCTGGCATCCTTTCCCCGGGTGACAGGGCAGCCTGGAGCCCGCACTTCTCTAGAAAAAGCCTCTTGGCTGGAGTTTGCCCAGAAAATGTGGCAAGTTGATGGTCTGAGGCCGTGGTGGTCACCCCATGGGGAGGGTCCCAGGCCCTCTGCTCGCCCGGGCACCTGGGTGGCCCCCGTGCTGCGCCTGCTCCAGCAGCATCGAGATCCCCGTCCTCTGTCTGCTGGTCAACGGTCACCCCAGCACCCTGGAGGTAGGCAGGGGCGGCAGGTGGGGGCCAGGGCCCCCCGCCAGGGCAGGGATGGACCTGGAGTTGACTCAGCCTGCTGGCCCTCCCTGCCCACCTCACAGAATTTCCAGGGCCGTGGAGCACGCTGGCCCGTGGCTGATCCTGGCGGGCTCGGGGGGCATCGCCGACATGCTTGCTGCCCTGATGAACCAGCCCCACCTCCTGGTGCCCCAGGTGGCCGAGAAGCAGTTTAGAGAGAAGTTTCCCAGTGAGAACTTCTCCTGGGAGGACATCGTGCACTGGACAGAACTGGTATGCACCGGCCAAGACCGCAGTCAGGAGGGCCAAGCGCTGGTCCCTACCCCAGACCCCACCCCCTGCAGTGTCCATGCCCGGCCCCTCTGGCTGCAAAGCTACCCCACCTTCCCGTGCTCACCCCTGCTTCAGGCCCTCACGCCTGGGGGCGGAGCCTCAGTCTGTGGGTGGGGCTGCCCTGGGCCCAGCGGGCAGAGGGCTGGCATTCTCACGGGGGGATGTGGGGTCGTATACCACGTGCCCGGCCCGAGGCGCCAACTCGGGGCCTTTGTCCATCTTCAAGGCGCTGGTGAAAGGTGAGGCCTGGCCGCGCCCGCTGGGAGGCCTGCGGAGTGCACCGGGCAGAGGCAGATGGCTGACCAGCCTGGTAAGGGGCGGCTCCCGGCCCTGCCCCGTCCTGGGTCTCGGCCTCCAGGGGCAAGGCCGCCGCCTGGGGGCTGTCAGTGGCCGGGAGGGACCCCTGGCACGGCTGCACTCTGCTGTGTATGTGGGCGTGTGGGCGTGTGAGCGAGCGTGCTACTGTGTGGGCGTGTGTACCGGTCACTGCTCGCTTCGGCGGGGGCAGCACGTGTAACAAAACTGGAGGAATACAGAGCCTACCAAGGCCTCCGTGCAAGGCCGACGTGCAAATCCGTAGAAAGTCCTGCCTTTGGCAAGTTTTATGTTACTATATTTTATCACAATTTAAAAAACTAAAGTGTTCAATTAATTCAGGGAGCCGTAGCATTTTCATAAGGTTGTGCACCGTTACTACTGATTCCAGAACGTTTCCACCACCCAGAAGAGCCCTGCTAGTCACCCCGATTTCCCCCAGCCCCCCGCAACCCCGAATCTGCCATGTCTAAGGATTTGCCTACTTGTGGCATTTCCATGGGATCACACGCTGTGTGGCCACTGGCGTCTTTCCTTCGCTGAGCACGACGTTTTGGGGGTTGTCCACGTTGTAGCCTGTGTCGGGCTTCACTCCTTTTTCGGGTGGAGTAATATTCCACATTTTGTTTCTCTGTTCCTCTGTTGATGGACACTCGGGTTGTCTCCACTTTCTGGCTGTCACCTGATGTGCTTCTCCTTGGACATAAACACCTGTGGAGGGGCTGACCGCTGGTGGGGGACACAGGCCCAGGCAGGGAGGGGCTGTGCGGGTCAGGGGGCCGGGACACCCTCGAGGGAGGGGAGTCTCCTCCAGACAGGCCGCCGGCTCCCTGCTCTTCCGTTCACCCCTGGGGTCCCCTTGGGGTCCTGGCGCTCCCAGCATTGGCTCCTGGGGGTCTTGGGATGTCTTGTGAATCTAGAGGGTGTGGAGCGAACCAGAGCACCATTCCCGTGGCTGTGCATCTAGGAGAGTCACCTTGAGGGACCCTGTGCCCAGCGGCTCTGCCGGCGCCTAGGTTCACCCTCCCCCCCTCCCCTCCCCCGCCTGCAGCCCACAAGAGCCGCAGCCAGGAGGCGCAGGACTACCCGGATGAGCTGAAGCTGCCCGTGGCCTGGGACCGCGTGGACATCGCCAGGAGCGAGATCTTCAACAGGGACGTGCAGTGGAAGGTGCCGCCCGACTGTGGCCAGATCCGGGCGGGGACGCGTGGAGGGCTGGGGCAGGTGGTGTCCGGGTCCATCCTGGCCCAGCTGTGGCTGCGTGGGCCGGGGGCGACCGGGGCACCTCCCACTGCTGCCTCACTCGTCTGCCGCCCAAGGCAGGATGGGCTGAACTGCGGCGGGTGTGGGCCACCCGGCGCAGTGGGACAGGCGGGGGCCTTGCTGAGGGTCCCCACGCCCGCCCCACCGGCTCCCTCTCACTCTCTGCCCAGTCCCACGACCTGGAGGAGGCGATGACGGTCGCGCTGGTGAGCAGCAAGCCTGAGTTCGTGCGCCTCTTCGTGGACAGTGGCGCCGACGTGGCGGACTTCTGACGTACGGGCGGCTGCAGCAGCTCTACCGCTCGGTGCCCCCCAAGAGCCTGCTCTTCCTCCTGCTGCAGCGCAAGCATGAGGAAGGCCGGCTGACGTGGGCCGGGCTGGGCGCCCAGCAGGCCCGGGAGCCGCCCGCCTTCTCCCTGCACGAGGTGTCGCGGGTGTTCAGGGACTTCCTGCACGACGCCTGCCGTGGGTTCTACCAGGCGGTGAGCTGTGAGCGGGCGGCAGGAGGGGGGCGCCAGCGGGGCCGCGGCTGCGGGCTGACACCCCCATCCTCCAGGAGCAGGGCCCGGTCCGGCAGCCCACGGGCCAGAAGGGGCTGCTGGACCTGAACCAGAGGAGCGAGAACCCCTGGAGGGACCTGTTCCTGTGGGCAGCGCTGCAGAACCGCCACGAGATGGCTACCTACTTCTGGGCCACGGTGAGGACTCCGGGGAGGGGCCGGGTCCCTGGGGAGGGGCGGGGAGGCAGCCGCATCCTCCAACCTGGCCTCCCAGGAGGGCGTGGCAGTCGCTCTGGCCGCCTGCAAGATCCTCAAAGAGATGTCCCACCTGGAGACGGGGGCCGAGGTGGGCCGCACCCTGCGTGAGGCCAAGTACGAGCAGCTGGCCCTGGGTGAGCAGCCGAGGCAGTGGGGCTGCAGTGACCCCGTGCTCCTCGGGGCCACTGGGCTCCCCCTAAAATCCTAATGGGGGCAGACGGGTACACGGCTGACGAGGACGCAGCTCCAAGGCTCGGGCCAGCTGGGCCTTGCAGCCAGGCAGGCAGAGACACTCGGGGAGAGGGAGCCCCCCACGATCCCGACAGGCAGGCCGGGCCAGGATGGGCAGCCTCCGCGTGGCAGGCCTCTCCTGGGCTTCACCAGCCCCCTGGGAGGCAGGCACAGGGCAGAGGGCCGGCCGAAGGGGGAGGGCAGGCGGGCCGAGCCTGGGCATCGTGGCAGCGGCCGCGCCCTTGGGCAGACCTCTTCTCCGAGTGCTACCGTAACAGCTGGTGCACCGGAGCCGCTCATGCAGCAGGGCCATGTGTCTGCACCTGTGGCCACCGAGGCCGACACCGAGGCCTTCTCTGCCCACGACGGGGTGCAGGTGAGCCCCGGGGAGGGCTGTGGGGCGAGGGGCTGGGCAGACAGGAGGTGCCCCAGCCGACCCCCCTCACATGCCTCCCCCAGCCTGTGTCCTGGCCATGGGGGTGGGGGGCTCCCTCAGCTGGCCACTCCCCCCACGTCCAGCCCTTTCTCCACCTCCGGTCTCGGAAGAACCCCGCTTCCTCAGCTCAGCCCTCCTGGACCCCCGAGCCGGGCCTCCCCCATCGGAGGGTCTTCCTTCCCCAGCAGGATGGAGGCTCCAGGGAACTCTAGGAGCCAGGGCTGGGAGGGGTGATGCTCCCGCTGAACCTGGAAGGGCAGGCCTGCTGCGGGCACAGCAGGGCAGAGGTGTGGAGGCGGGGGCGGGCGGTGGGGGGGGGGCAACCGTGCCTTTATTTCAGGCCTTCCTGACCGAGATCTGGTGGGGGGACATGGCCTCGGGCACGCCCATCCTGCGGCTGCTGGGTGCCTTCCTCTGCCCGGCCCTCGTGTACACCAACCTCATCACCTTCAGGTCTGTCAGGACAGAGCGGCTGGGGGGCCTTGGGCTTCACTGGGGCTGGTGGCGGCATGTCCCCGGCGCCAGCCCCCGCTGCATCCAGCATCCGTGTGGGCCCCCATATGCACGCCCCCTACCCATGTCCCTTCGCAGTGTGTCCAGCACTTCCTCTGCTGGCTGGGTGCCTGAGACCAAGTGGAGGGCCTCTGGGTGCCCTTCCCACGTCCCTGAGGGCCCCCAGTGCTCCCAGTGAGGAGGGCCCTCTAAGGACGGGCCCAGAGGACCTGCAGGGGCTGGACAGTCTGGACACGGAGAAGAGGCTGCTCTGTGGCCCGGGCAGTCAGTGAGGGCCCTGCGGAGGCTGGGCCCCGGTGGGCAGCGGCAAGCTCGGGGCTCTGGCCACCCATCTCACCACTGGCTGTGGTCTCCTTCGTGGTGCCGGGCGGAGCAGCTGGCCAAGGTGCCAAGAACTCAGAGCGGCCGAGGCCCACGAGCCGCCTCCTTGTTCACGCGCTGGCGGAAGTTCTGGGGGGCGCCCGTGACCGTGGTCCTGGGGAACGTGGTAACGTACTTTGCATTCCTCTTCCTGTTCACCCACGTCCTGCTGGTGGACTCCAGGTCCCCTCCCCAGGGGCTGTCGGGGGCTGAGGTCACCCTCTACTTCTGGGTCTTCACACTGGTGCTGGAGGAGATCTGGCAGGTCAGTGGTGGGCCCAGACCACCGAGCCCCGTCCCAGCTCCAGATGGAGCCCCGATCCCTGACGGTCACAGCCTGGCCATGGCGGGGCTGTCCCCAGCTAGGTGGGGGCCCAGGTAGCCGTCACTGGGCCGTCTGCCCCCTGCCAGGGCTTCTTCACAGATGAGGACACGCACCTGGGGAAGAAGTGCACTCTCTACGTGGAGAACCACTGGAACAAGTGTGGCATGGTGGCCATCTTCCCGTTCGTCGTCGGTGTCACCTGCAGGTCTGTGGGTCCCAGAGGCCTGGCAGGGGCAGCCCTAGTGGGCTGGTGGGCCGGGCTGCTTCAGGATGGGTCTGCTCAGGCTCCGGAAACCCTGTGTTTGTATGTCCCGTGCTGTGTGTCCTGGGGGAAGCCCCTGCCCTCTATGGGCACCAGCAGCCGTCCAGCCTGCCTTCCCCCCGCCCTGCCAGGATGCTGCCCTCAGTGTTTGAGGCCGGCCGCACGATCCTTGCCATCGACTTCACGGTGTTCACGCTGCGGCTCCTCCACGTCTTTGCCCTCCACAAGCAGCTGGGCCCCAAGATCATCATCGTGGAGCGGATGGTGAGCCCCCGCCCCTGGGAGGGCGCATGCTTCTCTCCCCACTCGCCTACCCGCCGTGGAGATGAAGGGCGTCTTCTTCCTCCTCTTCCTCCTGAGCATGTGGCTTGTGGCCTACGGCGTGACCAGCCAGGCGCTGCTGCACCCCCATGACGGGCGCCTGGAGTGGACCTTCCGCCGTGTGCTCTACCGGCCATACCCACAGATCTTCGGGCAGATCCCACTGGACGAGATCGACGGTCAGCACGCAGCCTGGGGGTGGGCGTGGGGGGTCCTCTGTGCCCACTCTACGTGGGACCCCCACCCCAAGGTGCAGCTGAACCAAGTCCGGTTATGAACGTTCCTTTTGTAAGACCCTGGACACGTGGCCCTTGAGAGGGGTGTTTGAGGGTCACAGGAGACCCCGGCCTGGAGTGGCTGAGAGCGGGGGGTCCCCGAGGCTGGCCCCCCCAGGCCCTGCCCACCCACACAGGGCCATGTCTGGCAGGGGACAGCTCCGGGCTGATGTGTGTCAGCTGCGGAGGCCCCAAACTCGGGCCTCGGGCTGGAGATGGAGACAGGGCTGCAGGGAGAGACAGCAGGCTGGGTGGGGTGGTGGGAGGCTTGCCGGGAGGGGGCATGGGTAGGCACTACAGGTCACCTGGGGTCTGGGCCCTCCAGCTGCCCCGCACCCCCGGCATGTCCCCAGTGGGCATCAGGTCTCCTGTCAGCCCCCATCCACCCGGCCCTGCACCCAGCCCCGGGCCCACCTGCTGGAAAGGCCCTTAGCTAGGAAGCCGCTCCTGATGGCATCTGTGCTTCTGGGGACCCACCCAGCGTGTGTGCCTGATCTCCGGCCGGGTATGTGTGGCCTGTCTGAGGGGTGTCTCCAGGGCGGCCCCTGTACGGGGGGGTTGGGGGCGCTGGGGCTGGTGGAGGCTCTGAGAACTTCCCACAAGTCAGCACAGCGCGGGGGGCAGAGTGGCTCAGCCATGGGGGCTCAGGGAGACCTGGGCTGGCGGCGGGGATGCCTGTGCAGGCTCTGGGATGGCTGGGACTCAGTGAGGGGGAGGGGGGGGACCAGCCCCTCAAGCAAGGTGGGCCAGCAGCCAGGGCCCAGTGTGAGGGCCCAGGGCACCCGCCCTGCCGGGCGCTCCTGGCGCGAGGAGGGGGGCGGAGGGATCATTCGCTCAGGCTGGTGTCAGACTGAGGCCACCTGGGGCCCACTGGGCGATCACGGGCACATTGTCCCTGAGGCCTGACCGCGGCCACTGCAGCTAATGACGCAAAGTCAGCGCTCCACGACCTGGTAAATATTTGTCAATGGGATGAGGACGTGACCGAAGCAAACAGGCCTCCAGGATGGGGCGGCGGTGGGGCTGGGCCGTCATGGGAGTTGCCTCCTAATTAGGGTGTTCTGCAGGCTCATTTCCTCGGCTGTTTTCTTAGTCCCCCAGCCCCCGGCACTGGGTCCGGTGTTTGCTCATCCGTGGGCACCAGTTTCCAGGCCATTAGTTTAACGAGGCCCCGCCCGCCCTCCAGCCCTCCCCGCCCGCACCGCCCGCACCATACGGCCCTGCTGGCGGGTGCTACCATGACCCCCAGCACTGCCCCAGTCCCACGGGGCCCCTCGGAAGGAGGGGAGTGAGGTGGGCGCCCCCAGGGCCAGGCAGGGGTGGGGGGGGTCACTCCTGCCCCCACGGCCACACACTGGTTCAAGGGAGCTCTGTCATGGTTCAGGGTCCCCAGGAGCCTGGGGCCACCTGGGCAGGACGGAGGGAGTGTAGACTCCCGGGGGTCCAGCCTGAAGTGCCGCTGTGGCTGCCAGGCCGAGTTCCACAGTGGAAAGTCTGTGACCAGGGCCGGGCCTGGGCCGGCACGGAGGGTCCCGCAGGTCGCTGTCTCCCTCCCTGTCTCTCTTCACCCGCTCCCCCCCACCCCCGGCCCCTCCCTGTGAGCCCACGGTGGTGCAGCCAAGAGTAATTCCCTCACTTACGGCCGAGAGAGAAGGCAGCCCGCGGGGCTCCCCGGTGGCCGCCCTGCCCTCCCTGCCCCACATGCGCCCGCGGGAGCTGGGGGCTGAGCATCCAGGGCAGAGCTCCGTCTCTGGGCTGTAGGAGGTCAGAGACAAGGACAACTCATTTCCCAGCCTAGCCTGGTGGCGCCTTTGAGAGTTATGGGGGAGACGCAGGGGTCTCGTGACCACGGAGCCGCTTCCATCAGACAGGTTTACAGCTTCACAGACAGGCTTTCTAGGCCTGGCCCTGGCCCATCTCTCGGGGTGCCGGAGGGAGGGAGGGAGGAGGGTCACCCATTAGCGCCGGGCAGATCTGCGGGCAGGGAGGGAACTCACGTGGGGACGCACCAACCCCCATCACAGTAACTCACTCAGGAGGGACTCGCCCCCGTGAGGGAGACACGCGGACACGGAAACAGGCCCTGCCAGCCTGACACGCAAGCAGGGAGGCGGGGACACAGGCACACACAGAGCCAGAGGCCCCCAGTGCCCCCCGGACTCAGTCACAGCATGAAGACTGGGAGGTGCAGTCACAGAAACACAGGCCTACGTGCAGGCGTGTGTCCGCGTCCACGCACACGCACGCATGCACACGCACGCACGCGCACAGCCTGTGGAGGTCACCACCTGGAGCCACAAGCCCTCTTGATGGGCAGGCGCACTCCCCCCCCCTTCCTCCGCACCTTCCTCCCATCTCCTGGGATGGGGTGGGGGTCCAGGCTGGCCCTGCAGGGGTAGAGGCAGGCAGGGGAGGGGCTGCCCCACCCAGAAGGCACTTTTCAGGCTGGCTTGTCTCCATGCCCACAGTGATCCGTGTCAAGGGTGTTCTGCCTCCATAGGCTTTGGAAATGGTGCAGACCTGCCCTCCAGCTCAGAGTCCTGTGATAGGCAGTAGAGCCATAAAGGCCCTGAGAAGTCCTGCAGGAAAGACTCCACCTCCCCTTGCCGAGGCCAGCTTTCCCCACACTGGCTCTGAGCAGAGCCTTTGGCGGTGGTGGTGGTGCTTGGGGGTGACCCATGAAGCAACCAGCAGAAACCGGGGTCCTCCACACGGCCTCGGCGCTGCCTCCAAAGCCTGCGGTCTGGCTGTGAGCTCGGTCCAGCAGCAGTGGGGAAGTGGGGCTAGCACCGCTAGGCCAGCCACCCAGGACTGGAGTGTCCCACGACAGGAACTCAGCGCCGAAGCCCAGGTGATCCCCAGGAAACCACAAGAGTTGGCCACCTAACCAGGGCCCTCTGTCCCAGGGTGGCCTCGACTGCAGGACAGAGCTCTCGATACCCAAGGGCATTTGCAGCTCAGCCCCGCACCGGCTGCACTGAGCCCACTCCCCTTTCAGAAGCCTGCGTGAACTGCTCCGTGCACCCCCCGCTGCTGGAGGACTCGCCCTCCTGCCCCAACCTCGACGCCAGCTGGCTGGTCACCTTCCTGCTGGTCACCAACGTGCTGCTAATGAACTCGCTCATCGCCATGCTCAGGTGCCTGCCCTGCCTCCTTGCTCCGTCCACGTCGAGGGGCCCTTAGTTCCAGCATCTCTGGCCCAGACCTGCCTGGCCCTCCTTACCTCAAGCTGCATTCACCTCTCTGCCCCCAAGAGGGGCCTGTAAATGGGGTGTCACCCAAAACTGTGGCTCCCCTTCGGGTTGGGCTTGGAGGTCAGGGCACCTAGGAGGTGGTGCAGGGCAGGGCAGGTGCGTGCGTGTGGGTGGAGTGGCGATGCTTTCCCAGGCCGCCGCCCCCCAGGGAGTAGGGCCCGGGTCTGCGAAGGCTGCAGCAGACGGGGCAGTGGAAGACCCCAGAGGAGTGGAGAGAAGTCACAGGAGGAGGGGACGGCGAGGCGGGGGGAGCCCTTGGGACTCCGGGAACAGCGCAGGGAGCCGGGCCATGTGCCCACCGCCGCCCACACGCGTCCGCAGCTACACGTTCCAGGTGGTGCAGGGCAACGCAGACACTTTCTGGAAGTTCCAGCGCTACCACCTCATCCTGGAGTACCACGAGCGCCCCGCCCTGGACCCGCCCTTCATCCTCCTCAGCCACCTGAACCTGGTGCTCAAGAGGTTCTTCCGGAAGGAGGCCCAGCAGAACGGGGCGCGCCTGGGTGAGGCTTGGGCTGGACTCAGCTGCCCGGACCGAGAGGGGGGCGGGGGGGGGCCCTGGGCCTGGGGAGGGGCAGCGCGCCCTGGCCCCATCTGCAGTGACCCTGCAGGCTGGCGCACCACAGGGAGGGCTCCTCCTGCCTGGCTCTGCCCCTGAGGCTGCCTGGCCTTCCCAGAGAGGGACCTGCCGGAGCCCCTGGACCAGAAGATGGTCACCTGAGAGGCGGTGCAGAAGAAGAACTTCCTGAGCGAGCTGGAGAGGCGGAGGAAGGACAGCGGGGAGGAGCTGCCGCGGAAGACGGCCCACAGGTGCGGGACCCGGGCCCCGGCCCCCCCCACCCACCTGGGTGGGCGTGGCAGGCGGCCTGGGGTGCTGAGCCCACGGGGCGGCTTACAGGGGCAAGGGCCCAGCCTGGAGCGCTGGCCGCCTCCCCTGCAGGGTGCTGGTAAGTAGAGGCGCCGGCGGAGCTGGCGAGGGGCTGGATCTCACGCCACGGGACTGGGGGCTGTGAGGTCTTTACCAGGATCACTGCTGGGCGTCAGGCTGCCTTACAGCTGGCGTGGGCTCTCACGTCACAGGGTCTGAGCTGGGGAAACGGGCTGAGAGGGGCAGGGATGTGGCCCGGTCCAGCACACGGCCTCCCTCCCGACCCTGGACAGAGCTCTGCTGGTGCCTTGCCTGCCCTGCATTTGGGGGATGGGGCCAATACTGAGGGTCCCCAGCCCTCCCTCAGACCCACGTGCCTGGTCCTGCCTGCGGGTGAGGGGTGGGGACAGCCCCGCCCACCACTGCTGGACAGAACCCCGCCCCCGCCCCGTGCCTGCAGGGAGGGTGCAGCAGAGGTCTGCACCCAGGCCCGAAGGGCCAGAGCACCCTGAACTCAGGCGCCCACAGAGGCTCAGTGACCCCCAAACCCACCCAAAGGGCCTGGGCCACAGGATGGGGGAGGACAGGAAGGTTTCCCAATCTGGGAGCCCTCCCCGCCCCGCCCCACCCCGCGCTCAGCGGCCTGCTGCCTGCCTGCTCCTATCCCAGGGTGGACTTCGTAGCCAAGTACTTCGGGGGCCTGAGAGAGCAGGAGAAGCGGGTCGAGCGTCTGGAGTCTCAGGTTAGGCAGGCACACCAGGGCGCCCTTCTCTCCCGGGGCAGGGGCCTGGCCGCAGGGCTCAGCAGTCAGGGCAGGGGCAGGGCAGGGAGGGCCTGGGGCTTCGTACTTGTACCCACCCTTCCCTGAGGGGGAGACCCTGCAACTCTCCCCAGGGGGGTCCTGCATTTAAGACCCCTCACCGTCTACTCCCCACATCACGGTGCCGGAGGGCCTGCTCCCCCACCCCCCGCCTCCTCCGAGAGGCAGCCACCAGAGGAGGGTCACAGAGCAGTGCGGGCGCCGGTGGGCAGGGGAGGCGGGCACGGCGTGGCCCGGGAGCTCCCAGCACACCTCCCTTCTGCAGGTCGACTACTGCACGGCGCTCCTCTCCTCCGTGGCCGACATGCTGGCCCGCAGGAACAGCTACTGGAGTAGGTGTGGCTGTCCCCACACGTCCTGGGTGGGCTTGGGGCAGGGTGGGCGGGAGCAACCCACCGCCAGCCCGCTGACCTGGGCCTCCGCTTCCCACCTGTCCTGGGAGGGGCCCGGCCTACGTCTCTGATGGCCTTTGGCTGACCACAGTCTTCAGGGTGGGTAGGGGCCCTCTGATGAAGCCCACCGACCCAGCCAGGGTGTGAGGGCGTGGCCACCCAGACTCCCGAGCCTCTGCCTGGCCCCATTGGGCTGCTGCCCACACCCCCCGCCGGCCAGGGCCACCTCTCCCTTCCCCGGCTGCCCCACTGGGCGCCCAGCAGCTGAGGAGGGGCCTCCCTTCCCCCACCAGACTCCCGAACTTCAGTGGTGGGAACCCACAGGCCTCTGCTGACCACGGAGGGGGCCTGGGCAGCAGGGAACACCCAGAGGCCGGCCGGCTGCCCTCGAACATCTGAGCCACTTGGACCATCTGCACGCAGGGCCCGCCTCTCCCAGAGCCCCAGGCCCCATGGGCGCGCCGGCCTGCCCCCACCTCCAGTGGAGCCCGCCAGCAGGATGTGGCTCGGGGCTTTGCCAAAAGGAACGACTCGCTGCCCTGGCCGGCACCTTCCCTGGATGTCCTGGGCCTGGGGTGCAGCGGTGTGTCGTGGGCCCCCCCTGACAGGCAGAGCCCTCAGGACCCCGACCAGAACCAACCAGCCAGGCCCAGGAGAGCAGACACTTGTTGAGCGCCCTGTGCGGGGCACCTCCCGTTAGGTGGGCAGCTAGCTGCCTTGGAGTCCATGCCCAACCTGTGTCACCCACCAAGAGACTGGTCTTTTTCTGAAACGCTTGCACTTGGAATTTCTGTCCTTTAAGACCCAAGACTGTGTCTGTTGGCTGCCACCGCACGTCCCCGACAGCTCGCACAGTGAGTGCCGGGCTGTCGAGCCTGGGCAGCGGCTGCGGGTCACCTCCCCAAGAGGACCCGCCCCCAAAGCTGCTTTATCTTAAATGGAGCCTGGAAAGTACACCCACACCTTGGGCTGCAGCCCCACATGAGAGTGGACCTGGGGGGCGTCTGGGAGGTGTCAGGCGGTCAGTAAAGCACTGCGCGGGGAGAGGGACTTCCTGCCCTGCAGGGGTGGGGTCTGGGCCCCTGAGCTTGCCCCAGCTGCGTGGCCAGCCAGGCCAGTCTCTCCTTCCCTTAGGGACCTGGAGCCCTGGGGTAGGGGCAGCAGGGGCAGGGCCAGGCCCGGGGCTCAGCAGCACGATGGGCTGGCCAACCCCAAGTGCGGTCACAGGAAAGCCACGCCCACTCCCGGCTACTTCCCCAGCACCCTCTGGGGACCCTCCTCATCGCCCTGCACAGCAGCTCAGCAGTCCTGGAGACACTGTCCCAGGACACCGGTCGTCGTCACACAGCCTGAGTAGGACAGAGTCAAGGGTGAGCTTGGCCAGGGCTGGAGACGGCGCCCGCTCAGCTGGCCGCTTCCTGGGGTCTACAGGCATATGCTGGAGGCAGGGGCTGCACACCAACGGCTGTGAGCCCGCCTCCGGACGGGTCTGGGGTCTCCACCTCTTGCTCTGGACTGAGGAGGGGGTCACCTCAGCTAGGCTGGGAAGACGTGCCACTGAGGAACACAGGCTTGATTTAGAAACCTTCAGAGCCCCCTGACGCTAAGCTGGGAGGCTCCAATGTGGGAACAGGGTGATGGGGTGTCTGGAGAGAAGAGAGGGCCCTGGCCACAGTCCCGGGCGGAGGGGGGCTGACAAAGAGACACGGAGACTGAGGAACACCCAGAGCCTTTACTGTCCCCCTGGGCACGGGGTGAGTCAGGGTTTCCGCCAACCCCTGGCCCACACCCTCAGCAAGGTCTCTGCCCTGGCCGCTGGTGCCACCGACAGGCAGCCCGCTGGCTCCCTTCCCTGGGGGTTGGGCCCCGGGCCTGCTCTGCCCCTGAAGCCACCCCGGGGGGACAGTGGTGGCCGTCCCTCCAGCTCAGCCAGGGCAGGCAGGCGGCCAGGCGGTCTCCCCGCTCAGACCTCCGCGCCTGGGGCCTCGGGGCTGCTGCCCTTGCTCCGGAAGTGGTCCCTGCTCCGCTTCCTGCTGCTGTGGAAGCCCACCGCCTCCCCTGGCAGGGCGCTGGCCCCAGACCCCGCGAGGGCCTCCCCCTCGGGTGCACCCACCTCCTGCAGGTGCCCCCGGGGTCTGCTCCACTCCTCGGCCTCCGGGCTCCCGGGCCTGGCCAGGTGGGCCAGCTCCACGGGGCCCTCACCCCCCGCCGCCCCCGGGATCCCGCGGGAGCTCCCACCCGGCTCCCCTGCCTTCCTCGGGACCCTCCTCTTCTCAAGCCGGGCCTCGCCGGTTCGGACCGGTTTGGAGAAGATGAGCCGGCCCTCCCCACAGCTAGAGGGGTCCTGGTTGAAGGAGGGCACGTAGCCGCTGGGGGTGGCCAGGCTCTGGGGGCCCAGGAAGGCCAGGGCGGCGGCCCGGTTGCTCTGTTTGCTGGCCTCAGCCACACCCTCCAGGCTGTACTTGGTCCAGCGCTCGGGGTGGGCCACGTAGTCAGGAACGGGGGGCACCCTCAGGGGAGCGGGATTCTGAGTGGCCCTGCTTGGGCCCCCGGCTGGAGGCCGGCTGGAGAGTGTCAGCGGCTGCCGGAAGCCCCCACTGTCGCCAGGGCCGGCTGGGGCCGCAGAGGGCGGAGCCCGCCTGGCTGCCCGCTCCAGGCCGCCGAAGATGTCGTGGCTGCGCTGGGAGAAGGTGGGGCTCGTGCCTCTCAGGTGGAAGGGCTGCACCGCCGCTGTGGCGAAGCTCCTGGGGGGCGAGGGGGGCTCATCGGGGCCCGAATCCCCTGGGGCCTCCCCGGGCAGCCCCCCTGGAGACAGAGCTTCCACTTCAGCATCATCGAGCAGGCTGAGGTTGGAGTCCGAGTCGCTGAGGCAGACGGGGTCGGGAGACAGAGCGGCACCCCCGGAGCCAACGGAGTGCTGGCCGTCCCCTGCCTCAGCCATGCGTCCCCCAGCCACGCCACACCTGCACCAAAGCAGCCCAGGGAGTCGGTCACTGGAGACAACACAAGCTCAGAACAAGTCCCTCCTGCGGACCCACCACCCCGGGGAAGGGTCAGCAGCAAGAGCTGTGTCCAAGGAGGAACGGCCAGGTCCCCCGCCCCGAAAGCCCTCCTCTTACCTCCCTGGCTGCTGGGCGCCTGTGCTGGACGGCTGGTGGGCCGAGCGCTGGAGAAGATTCTTGGTCGCAACGGCCCCCGCCAGGCACGGCTCTGCTCAGTGGCTCAGTGGCTGGCTGAGGGCAGGGAGGGAGAGGCAGCCCTCAGACCAGACAGCAGACATGCTGGAGTGGAGCCACCACCCCGGGAGTGGGCCTGGGTTTACAGAGCCCCTGACACAGCCAAGCCCAGGAGCTGGTCCTTCTGACGTGTCACCTCATTCAATCCTTTCCAGCCAGTCTGACTAAAGCCACTAGGAGGCCTGCTGCAGGGGGGGGCGGGGGCGGGGGTTCTGGTAGTAAGCAGCCAGCCAGGGCTTGAACCCAGGGCCGAGAGCGACCTCTGCTCTGCACTCCCTCTCTCAGCCAAGCACGCTGCGTGGTAGGCAGTGGGTACTCCACAAAGGCCGGGAGGCCTGCCTCCTCCGTGGGGAGGAGGTGTGCGAGGTGTGCTCCTGACCGCTGTGAGATGCCCTGGAGCTCCAGAGGAGTCTGCAGACACATCCTTGGCATCTGCGGGTCAAGCGCTCAGGAAGCCGGAGCGGCCTTGCTCCACAGAGGCCAGCCCCACAGCTCCTGGGGCATTTGTCCTATGCTCCTCCGCACACCCCTCACTTTCCCAGCTGAGCAGAGAAGTGCTGCTAACACCTGGTTAGTGTTCCACTGTCACCAGGCACCCTGAAGCTTGTTTCCAGGCTCAGAGGACAGCCCAGTCTCACCCTCCGCACAGCCATCCGTCCACCAACTCCCTCTTCCCACCAAGCCTCCCTGGCCCAGGGTGACCCCTTGCTCGTGCACCCACCGAGGACCAGGCCAGGCAGACCAGGAGTGTCTCTGAGTGCCCGGCAGCAGGTCAGACACAGGCAAGATCTCCATTCCTCTGGGCCTCGCGTGACTCCCAAAATGAAGGCACAACTCCAGGAAAGGGGACACGAAGTAAACGCCAATGGTGTCTGTTTTAGAGCTGGCAGGACCGGAGCGGGGAAGGATTTGCCCGTCATACAGTACGTTGCAGGCAAAGCTGGAGTTCAAACCGGACTCCGGCTTCCTACATTTGCAACCCCGTCCCCTGGAATCGCGGGAACGCCCGTGGTGAGTGGGACACGCCGTGGGGAGACGGGGATCGCGCCCCAAGACAGGGAATGCGGGGTCTGCATCTCTGAGTTCTCCGAGAACTTCCCGAGCTCAGCGCAGGGCAGAAATGAATACAGGCTGAGGGCCTGGGGGGCTCGGAAGCGGGGTTTTCTCAGGGCCGGAATCCGGGCAGGCCAGGTCCCAGAGAACACTGGCTTCTTTGCTGGTTGTCTCGCTCCCCTGGGAGGCGGACCCTTGACTTTCTCCACTCCACGCGCCCAGGGCCTCGGCCCGTGCCCAACAGGTTCTCCGTGTCGGGAGCTTAAGTTCTGGGGCCAACTCGGGTGGATGGGCCAAGGGTCCGGGCCTCACGAGGGCCTCCCTGCTCGGCGCAGCAGACTGCGGACAGCAGCCTCCCGAAGCCCGACCGCCCAGCAGCGCCGTCTTCCCCACCACAAACCTACCGGCTCACCGCGGCCTGGCTGCCTCCATCTTGCGCCGCGCTCGGCCCTCTGGGAAACTGAGTCCTCTGCCGGCTGAGGGCCGCGGCTTCCGCGCCTGAAGAACTACATTTCCCACAAGTCACTGGGCCGCTACTCCCGAGGCCTGTCGGGAGTGTGGTCTCTGCGCATTCGCTGTCTTCCCTCCCGGAAACGGCGCTCTCTCGCGAAGAGGCCGGAATTGACTAAGGCCAGGAGGGAGGCTGGGGGGGCCGAACTACGACTCCCAGAATGCTCGAGGGCTAACGGCCAGCGCCGCGTTCCCGGGGCCGCAGCGCCGCTTGCCGGAAGCCGCGAGGACCGGAAGTGCATCGACGCGTGCGGCGCTGTTCCCGGGCACTTCCGGTCCTGGCCTAGAGCGGCCGGCCACGCCCTCGTGGGTCCCGGGAGCTGGGCAGCGGGGCGTGCCTCAGGTTGCGCGCTCGTGCCAACCTCCCGACTGCCCGGGCCCGCCGTGCGGCAGCTCTCCTGGGAGAGGCGCCCCTACCTATTCCTGCCGATGGTCGATGGCCTGCCTGGTTATTTCTGCCCGGAAGCTCAGGGCAGATCCCAGTCTCCCCTGGACGGGCCGCACGTACCTCGGCCCGGGGCCCAGGCGGCCGGCGCCCTTTCCCTGCTGACGCCTCGCCTGCTGGACGGCCAGAGCGCGCTCCCTCGCCCCGGGTTGCAGCCCTGGAATCCAGGGTTCAGGCCATGCTGCGGCCTAGCCCAGGGACCCAGAGAGGAAACAGGGCCCGTTCTGATCATCCCTAAGGCCACCCCCATGCAGGGCCTCACCGGGAACGCGGAGTCCAGGCCACCGCAGGCAGCTAGTTCACACCGCAGCTAGCAGGGGTGACACCCAGGCCTCGGCCAGGATGTTCCCAGGGCTTCGCAGCACAGGGAGAAGTAAAAAGGAGCTGGTTCCTTGGGCCATCCAGTTTTCCCAACCCACCAGCACCCCCTTGGACTGTGGAAGGGCAGGCCCGCTGAGGCCCTGTGACCCCCAATGCAGGGCTGGGGTTAGTTTCCAAAATCAGCCCCCCAAGGAGGCCCCAGGGAGCCCTTGACGTATGAATCCCAGCCAGGGACTTGTCTCAAGAGGTCAAGTTAATGTACGTGCAGGGGGGTACCTGCATGCAGCTAATGGTGACATCACCCAGCATTCCCGCTGGGGGCAGCAGCCTACCCAAGAGGTGACTGGGCCTCAGTCCACGGTGGTGGGCCAGGTAGGCTCCCCCAGGTAGTGGCTGAGGCCTTGCCCTCCAGCCTCTGCAAGATATGGGCACCCAGCCCCATGACGGGACGTCTGCAAGCAACTAGAAGGTCAGAGAAGAGCCCCTCAGACCCTTGGGAGGGAGCAGTGTGTCCATCCTCCTGAGCTGGACCTCAGGAGGGCGGGGAGTCTTGCAGGGGCCCCACATCCGGTACCACATTCTTGGGCCGCCTGCCTGCCCCGCACAGACCCTGCTGGGCAGTGGTGCACAAGGAATGGGGGTGGAGGCTGCTCCAAAGGCCCAACAAAGGGGCACTCCCTCCGCGGAGTCCTTCTGGGCGCCCCACAGACACCCACCAACAGGGTCGGCAGCACAGCCTGGGCCCAGCGAGGTCCAAAGAGCTGAGCACCGCCTGCGCCAGGCTCCTCGGGCTGCCCCTGGGTCTCAGACACCATGGGCACAGGAAGGGGCCGGACATCGTGGTAGCATGCCTGATTTTTCCTTCTTTATTGAATGACTTTCAAGATGTAATTACAATCGAAGGTGACGCGTTAGAAAGGAGAGGTGCGTTGAAGGCATAAGGCTGCTCGTGGACCCGGCTCTAGAGACAGGTGGCCGGAAAGGAACAAGGATTAAAAAAGGCTGAGCGTGTGCCACCCGTGGGGACGGGTGGGTAGGAGGGTGCAGCTTGGCCGGACGGCCCTTCGTGGCCCCGAGGAGAGGCCCGGCTGAGCAAGCAGAACCCCCGAGCAGCCCCAAAAGCAGAGGGGGCCCCTGCCCTGCAGTCCCCAAGGCCACTCACATGCCACCTACAGGTGACATCACCCCCGAAAGCAACAGGGAACTTCAGGACAAGAACAGAACCTCAAAAGTAAAAAGGCTGATAAGTGTAGCAGTGATACCAGGAGGTTATATACACAGGTGGTGACGGCCCCTTCTCAGAAGTGTCCGGGTCGCTCTGGGGGCCCTGCAGGGGTCCCAGCGGCCCTCCCTGCGGCCTCGGCCTCAGTACACCGAGCTGCTCCGGATGCCACAGCAAAGCACCATGCTCAGGATCATCTCGAAGATCTGCGGAGAAGGGGGTGGGGGCGGGCAGGTGGGTCAGTGCCCGGAGACCCGCGGGGGGACCCTGAGCAGATGCCAGGCCCGCCCCACTCACCATGATCACAGCCACCACGATGGCGGCGATGCCGATGAGGTACAGCTTCCCCGAGAAGAGCTCGTCGATCTTCCCGTGGCAGTCCTCCTGCGGGGGCGGCCAGACAGCGTTCAGAGGTGCCCGTCCTCAGCCCCCGGCGAGGCCGTGGCCCAGGGTCATTGCAGAAGGAGCACAGAGGGGCACAGCCCTGCCCTCCAGGACCCCTCAGCAGAGGCGTGAACAGGGCCTAGTCTCTGCCAGGTTTTACCTCACATCCGTTTTAAACAAACACGGAAATGGCGAGTGTGCCGTGTGCGCCCTCTCGCACTCAAGAGATTGGGAAGCACCGCCGCGACAGGGCTGACCCGGGAGGTCAGGGCACCTCCATGCCAGGTTCAGAGGGCTCCCCCATCGGGAACCTGGGCCAGAGACTCGCCTCCCCATGGGCCGGCCGGCAGCAAAAATTTGGCCTCGGCCCCCAGGCAGAGCAGCCCCAACTCCAGCCACAGCACTGCCCAGTATGGCCGTGTCCTTGCCCTTGCCAGCGGGAGCCCCGAGAGGGCCAGCCACCGCCCAGGACCCACCAGGGGTGGCAGCCAAATGGGGGAGCGGGCAGGCCCCGCCCCACCCTGGGAGGCCCCACCCATCACCACACACCTTTAGCAAGTTACTGATGACGTTGCTGCTTGAGGGACACAGGCTGTTCTTGAACACAGAGGTGGTCACTGTGGTCAGCGCGTTGGAGCCACAGCAGTTAAGCTGCAGAGATGGAGGGCGCCCGCCGTCAGCCCTGGACACGTGGCCCGCAGGCTACAGAGGCCCCAGGAGCTGCGTCGGCCAGGCGTGGGGGCGGGGAGCTGGGCGGGTTCCCTCCAGGGGGAGAACGGAGCCCAGGGGGCCCACTCTGCCCCTCCTCCCACTTAGCTATACTGCGCAGAGACCCCTGCACCCCATCTTCCTTGGCTCATCTAGTTCCCACCGGGGACCCCCAGGTCCCTCAGAATCTCCCCAGGTTCCAATGCCCCTCCCGCTCCTGGCTGAGGTCTCACTGAGAGGACAAAACCCCAGGCCCCTGGACGCCCTCCCCGGCCCCCGCCTCTCTCCTGGTCCGCCGGCCCCTCTGGACACCCTCCGCGGCCCCCGCCTCTCCCCCGGTCCCCCGGCTCCCCTGTACCGTCTCGTGGAAGGTCTTCACCACAGCCTTGGCATTGTTAGCGTCGTCGTCCATTATGGCCTGCTGCAAGGCCTGGTCGTAGAACTGCTTCACATCCTTGGCGATCTGGGGAGGGAGGCGGTCACAGCACAGCAGGACTGCCGCCCCCCCCACCCCGAGACGTGCCCTCACCTGGCTCTCCCGGAAGGTATCACTCCCAGGACAGACCTGCCCGCCACTGAGCCCTAGAGAAGGTGACCCTGCCTTCCGCTCGGTCGCCATGCTGCCTCTTCCAGAAAGCCCTCTGTGGGCTTCCTACCGGGAAGAGCCCTCCCAAAGCACCCTGCAGTCTGACCCCTCCCCCGCAGCCCGAGCCCCTTCCCCCTCCCCACCAGCAGCCCTCCTGCCCCTCCCCACAGACACTGCCTCACCTGGTCCTTGTTGACAAAACCCCAGATGCCGGCAGCCACTTCACAGGCGAAGAGGATCACCAGGCAGGTGAAGAACTGAAAAGGGGAGGGCACGGCGGAGAGGGCAGGTCAGAGCTGGCCAGAGAGGGCCCGGGCCTTCCTGAGGCCCCAGTGACCGGCCAGCATGCGCGGGGTGGCCGGTGGTATCCACCCACCCAGGACCCGACCGGATGAGAGGCCTGGGGCCGAGAAGCAGAGTCTAGGACTCGGCCCGGCAGCGAGATGCCAATGTTCTCATCGCCCCCGAGGGACCAGGCTCCACAGGATGGGGTGGGTGTGGGAGGGGAGGCCATGGTTGGTTCTGGGTGGGTCGGAAAGGGCAGGGAGGCAAAGCCCACGGGAAGGGTGTCGCCGTGGTGTGCCTGGGCTCGCCCACCGGAGACACAGGCACAGCCTCCTGCAGCCCACGTCTCCCAGACGCCAGGCCCTGGGCAGCACAGCCAGGCCTCCGCTTCCCTTCGGTGGGTGACATGCCTAGGGGCACCTGAGGCTGGCTCTGGGACTGGGACTCACTCACTATTATAGCTGGCTTTTTTTAAGGAAGAAAAAGAAAAAGCAACTTTGGAACTCAGTAGAAACTAGACAAAGAACTAGACGTAACGGCAGTCCACCTCGGAGGGATTTGAGACCCGATTGGGGAAACCGGAGAGCTGGCATTCTGGGGGAGGTCCGCAGGGTTAGACTGGCCAGGGGGGCACCAGGCTCCACGTCGGGGACTGAAGGCGTTCTGTCTCCACCGGAGTTCCCGGTTCTGCCCCCGGTTCTGCCCCCGGCCAGCCCCGCAGCCCTCACCCTCAGCCTGGCCCCGGCCCGGGGCCTTACCGTCCCCAGCAAGCACTGGGACTCCTGGATGGCTCCGTAGCAGCCCAGGAACCCAACAAACATCATCACAGCACCCACGGCAATGAGGATGTAGATGCCTGCAGGGGAGAGACGGCTGCCCTCAGTGCCCTGACACCCCAAAGAGGCAGGACAGATGCCCCCGGAAGCCCTCCTCCCCGGCTGCGTACACACACCCCACTGCCCAGGCCTCTGGAGGGGCCACGAGGCGCCGACGCCCACCCTGCTGGGAAGACAGCAGATGCCTGGAGGCTTGGAGAGGAGCTGCAAGGGCTTGGCAGCCCGGCGGGGCCGTGTGGGCCCCTCTCCAGGCCTCAGTTTCCTCCTCTGTGACGTGGGTGGAGACCGGCGTTGCCGAGGCCAGGACCGAACGGCCCATGGTTAGTGTTCAGAGAACTCAGTGCGATGCCACAACCCAGACCCTCTCTGGTTCCCGCAGTCTCCGGGATTTGGGGGCACCGTGGAGGACCACCCCCATCTTGGCGCAGAGGACCCAGCTACTGGCCCGTGGGGTGGGGTGGAGGTGAGCCCAGGGGTCTGGCGAGTCCACTTCACTTGTGCCCTCTCAGACGGGGGCTCGAGTCCGGCTGCTCTGCTCAGAGGAGGGGGCTTTACCCGGCTTCTGAGGCCCTGACCCCGGGGGCTGGAGCCTGCTGGACGCAGAGGCCTGGCGGCTGGGATAGCTCAAGGATGGCACACGGGGTCAGTCTGCCCCCCTGGCCTGCCCAGCACCCACTGCTGGTCATGCGGCCCTTCTCTGCATCCACAGTTCACCCAGGCGGGGCCCGTGCCCCTTGAAACGCGGACCACGTCTCTCCAAGGACCTCCCACAACCCTAGTCCTACCAGCAGACCTGGGCCCACCCCCCAGTCGCCATGGTTACACGGCGGGCAGGCAGCCCAAGCCCCCTCCACAGTGCTAGGACAATGGGTCCCAGGGCTCCGGTGCCAAGGGCCTGTCGCCCCTGCCTGGCCAGGCTTTGGAGAAGGAGCCTGGGGGCCAGGACCCACTGCTGGGCTCAGAAAACGCCCGGGGCCTCCCCTCTGGACAGACGGAGCCTCCCGCCAGGCCTGCCCTCGGGGGCTCCTCCCTCGGGCACAGCACCCTTGAGCCAGGTGCTCTCTGCTCAGGTCCTGAGACCCCCATCCCCACATCACTGCCTGAGGTTCAGCGAGATGGCACAGGGCGCCAGGGAGGGGCACCTTGGCGTTCCGGGCTCTGGAGGGCCCTGCGAGAGGCTGGGAGACCCAGAGGCGGTACCTGACCCACCCACCACCCCCAGGCCCAGCCCCAAGCCCCCCCACGGTGCCGGGTTTCCACCTAGAGCCCTCCGCCTGGTTCTGGCCAGTGAGGTCCGGGACCCCCCTGGGCCCTGCAGCATTGCCTGGGGTGCTAAGCCAGCCCAGCTCACCCTCCCCCGCTGCCTGGCACTGGACAGACAGCTCTTGTCAGGGCCCACGTCTGCTCCCCCAGCTCCCTGGCAGGCCCAGTCTGCATCAGAGCCAGCAAGAGGCTCCGAAAGGCCGGCCCTGGGTGGGCAGGAACTCTGTGGCCAGAGGGGCTCTGAGAGGCCCCCGCCCATGGGGACACAGCAGAAGGTCCAGGGGCTGGCACCCAGCCTGCCGGGTGGTCCCGCAGCTAACACTGCTTCCCCAGCAGCCGGCACTGCTTCCCCAAGGGCAGGATTCTCCAGAGCCAGGAGGAGCCAGGGTCAGGCCCCAGGTGACGTGCGGCCCCCAGTGAGTGGACCGGGGGGACACCTGCTCCAACGCCAGCCTTGCCCTCGACGAGCCTCTCCCGTGGGACCCCTTCCCCGCCAGAGCCTGAGCACAGCCCCGCCGCCTCCATTCTCCCGCCAAGGTCCCCCCAGACGTCTGCGCACCGGCGGCCTGGACTGTGTCCCTAACCCAAGCCTGCAGCCCGTCGCCGCTCTTGCCCCATCCTGGCCTGAAGCAGGGGAGCTTTCAGCTCCTCTCCTGCCTCCTGGGCCAGACGCTGGGCTGACAGCAGGAGCTGCCCCAGCCACGAGGCTGGCGGCCCCGGACCCAGCAATTTGGGAGGGACCCCTTCCCAGACTGCTCGCCCTGGGGCCGGTTCAACTCTGCCGCCAGCAGAGCCCACGCCCACTGCACCCAAGGTCCCAGAGAGGGGGACGGAGAGATGGCAGCCGCCCTTCCCACATTGGGACAAAAGGCCCGGCCACAGGTTGGCTCAGACCCCTGCGGGGGCTCTGAGAGGGAAAGGAGAGGCCTGGGAGGAGCACCGCAGGAGAGAAACACCCCTCGAGGGCCCAGAGGACACTCCCGCGTCCTCAGACGTGTGGGCCCCGCTGACTGCCTTGCTTCTGAGGGGGCCTGGTGCGTGTGCGGGGGCCCCGGGTCACGGACCCCTTGTGCCCTCTCGGGAGGCAGACTCACCCTCTGCTCCTGAGACTCGAACCTGTGAGGGGCCCCACAGCATGGGGGGAGCCCAGGAACCTGCGGAAGAGGGCTCGGGACCCTCCCCGGGACGGCTGACCCCGGGAGCCCTGCCGCCAGAACCCCAGGCTCTGGTCTCCGCCCCCCATCCATGACCCCCGGAACCCAGCCCTCCCAGCTATGGCCCAGGGGGCCACGGGCAGGGAGGGGGCAGGCACCCCTCACGGCCCCGGGGCGGGAGGTGAGTGTGAGGGCCACTCCCACCGAGGGTCAAGCATGTGACCCGGGGTGGCTGCTGGCCCCTCAGGGCGCCGTGAGCCCTGAAGGTTCCCTGCCCTGCTGCTCGCCTGTGGGAGCGAGAGGGGCCAGCCCAGGAGCCAGTCCTTTAAAGGACAGAAGCATCTCAACAAACACTCCCACAGCTCCACAAGGGCCAGACCCCACCTTCCCTGCTGGGGGGAGGGGGCCCAGCAGGAGGCGGGGGGCACCCCTTCTCCCCTCCCACCCCTCCGTCACTCCTCCGGCACTCCCATCCCCACCCCGGGGGCCGCTGGCCCAAGCCCCCCCCCCCACAGCCTGATGGATGCCCCGAAGGGGCCACCACGGGCGCCCAGGAGGCAGACTCGCAGCCTAACACAGCGGCTATAGGTGTGGCTGCAGGGCAGAGTCATGCAGGCCCTGAGTCTCCAACCTGGGGGCTCTGGGCTCCAGCCCCACCCTCCCAGGAAGCCTCCCCTGAAACACCCACCATATGACACAGGGGAGCGCAGGGGAAGGGGGCAGGCGCGGCCCAGTCTGAGCGCCACGCCACTCGCCAGGCCACTCCTGGCCCCCCACTGGAAGGGACCTCTGTGCTGCCCAGCAGCGCCCCTGTGCCAGGCCTCCCGAACACCCCTCTGCCCCCGCCCTACCCAGCTGCCGCTCTCCTGCTCCGTCGCCCCCCCTAAGGTGGTCGGGTGGGGTCCCAAAAAGCCACACACACACACCCCGCCCCCAGTTCCAGCTCTCCCTGGGAGCACCCCCCGCCCAGGCAGGCACTGCACCAACTCCAGAGGGGACCCTCAAGGCCCCCAGGCTGACATAACCCCACCTGCTCTCTGGCTCCGTCTCACCCTCTGGCCAGAAGAGCCCTTCCTGGCTGGCCTCCTCCCTGCCCCAGCAAGAAGCCAGCCCCGCTGAGCTGGCTCAGCCCCTGCTTCCTCCTGGAAGCCCTCCTTGGAAGCCCTCCGTGACAGCCTGCCTGAGGCCTTACTGAGCTTATGATCACACACCCCAGTGGCCCGTTCCTGCCGGCCCCCAGCCCAGAGCTAGCCGGGGTCCTCAGCCCGTCCTCTGCCACTTACCTACGTAGAAGGTGTTGGGTGCAGGCCTGTCTCCGAGCTCCAGGTAGAGGAGGTTGGTGGTCTGAGGGTCATGGCGAAGCCACAGGGCCACGCCTAGGATCACACCTCCAGCCAGCTGCAGAAAGAGCAGGGCATGGTGTCACTCGTGGCCCGGAGCCCAGCAGTGGTGAGCGTGAATCCACCACACTGCACACACGCACAGAGGAGGGTGCCGAACCCTCCTGTCCGCTGGGTCTGCGTGAAGGGCTTCCCTCCAGGCAGGACGCACTAGCCCCTGGGGTCTGGGCTGCTGCTGGCTCCAAATGTCTGATTTGCTGCCTTGGTTGTCATGATGCCCCGGGGGACCTGGGCATGGGGGACCATGTGGCTGGTCCCCAACCCTCCCGCCAGCACCACTGGAGTGAGACTCCCAGACAGGTTACCAGATAAGATGCAGGACACCTGGTTAATATGCATTCAGACAGACAACAAGTACTTCTTTGAGGAGGGGGTGGGCACTCGATGCCACGGGGGCCCTGGTGTGGATGGCAGAGGCTGCTGGGGCCGGTGGCAGCCGGGAAGCCACAGGGCCGGGGCTTTGTGGGGTAACTCCCTGCCATCACGGAGACGGCAAACCGCCGGGAGAGCAAGGGAGCTCGCGGTGCTCGCCAGAGAGACCGCAAGGCGGAGGCTGCGCTGAGTGGCGGGCAGGAGAGGGGGCTCTGCTCAGAGCCTGGCACGGGGGGCGCGGGCTTCCGGCTGACTCATGCCCCTGCGAGCACGGTGGCTCAGGGCTAGGTGGGGTCTGTCCTTGAGGGTGAGCCCAGACCGGGCCCAGCAGGCCCACGCCTGAGCATCTGACCCACCCAGGCAAGCTGGCCCCCGCACCCCAGCCTCCTCCCTGGGCTGCTCCCCGAGGCAGTAACTGTCCCCGGAGCTACAAGCACCAGCTCCTACACAGACCGTCAGCTACGTGTCCAATGAGGAAGAGAAACCGAAAAGCGGACCCCAAGAAGACCACCTGGCTGGCCCAGTGCCTGTCCCCAAGGCCCTGGCCAGGGAGCGCGGCCCTGAGACAGGCTCAGTAGAGCGTGTGAGACTCGAAGCCCCAGCACCAGGGGCTGCCCCACAGAAAGCCCCAAGCATCTCCAGGGATCTCCAGGGATCTCCAGGCAGGTGACGCTAGGGCGCTGATGGGGGATGGGGAGGCCAGGAGCCCCGCGGCCCCAGCCCAGGCCCTCCTACGCTGGGCTCCGTGGACGGTGAGGCTGGTGGGGACCACTGGGGACCGCTGGCGCCCGGCAGCAGCCGGGCTGACCCCGAAGGTGGTGCTGTCGACACCGCCCCCCCGAGGGCGGGACGGCACCCTCTCTGACCCCCTCTTCCAAACGTTCAACTAGGGACTCCACTCCCCACACCCAGGGCAACACACTTGCTCTCCCCCTTCCCAGAGCACATGCAGTGGGACCGACAGGGTCCCTCCGGGGCCCCCCTGCACACCACTGGAAGGGCAGTGCCGAACTCCCCGCGTCCCGTGGCTGCTCCTGGTGTCTGTCACACCCATAAGCGGGTGGGAGGGCCTGGGGACGGGGCAGGGGGAGGGGGAGGGTGGGGATGGGGGGGAGGGCGGGGACGGGGCAGGGGGAGGGGGAGGGCGGGGACGGGGCAGGTAGGCTCCGGAGGGAGTCCTGCTCCTCTGGGCAGGCGGGCAGCGGTGGTGAGGCTGAGGGTTGCCGTGGTAACTCTGGCTAGAAACCGCCACTTATTCTGTTTTGAAACTGTGGTCCAGAGACTGCTTTGTGAGACGTTCCAGGACAGAGGGGGTGGGGCAGGGGGAGCCCTGTCCTGGGCCTCCTTTGCAGTCACAGAGGCCTGGCCCCAAGCCCTGACTCAGCCTCAGTATCGCCGTCGGTAAGGAGAGCTGAGCGTGGAGTGGCACCTCCCGCCCCCCTGGCTGGGCTGGGACCACTCCCATCTTCCCCATGCAGCCCCTCACCCCAGAAGCCAAGGGGACAAGCCCATCTAGGGCACTTGGTCCTAACAAATGCTGTGAGGGTAATGCTTATCCCAGCACCCAGATGCTAACCGTGGGGTGGCAGGCAAAGTCCCCATCTCTCCTGTCTCGGGAAGGGCTTTCCACTGCAGACCCCAGGATGTGCGGGGGGGCAGGGGCAGAGGGGGGACAGCAGCCTCCAGACTCCCCTGTGGCTCCAGCCCACCTCCTGAAGGGTGAACAGGGAAGGCAGTCCCGCCTCCAAGCAGGGGAGAGCCTGGCGCTTAAGTGTACCCTCCTCAGCTGGTCCTCAGTCATTCCAGGCCCCGCACAGACCCACTGGGGTGGGCCTGGATGAAGGCAATGGTGGCAGTGGCCACCCCCAGTTTCGGGGGCTGGGATGGGCATTCACCTAAGGTCACCTACAGAGGAAGGGGAAAGGCAGCACTGCGAATCCCCCCCCGAATCCCCCCACCCAGGCCATGAGAAAAGGCAGAGGGTGGGGTGGACCCGTGCCTCTGCAGGGAGGGGTTGCCCAGGGCAGGGCAGGGGTCCCAGAAGCGGCAGAGGTCTGAAAGAAGCCTGCTCTTCAAAAGATAACCCACGGACTGGGGCTTGCAAATGGCTAACAAAGGACCCATATCCAAAATTTATAAAGGACTTGCAATACTCTAATGACAAGAAAACAAACAACCGATTTTTAAAAAACGGGCAAAAGAAAAAAAAATTGGACACTTCGCCAAAGAAGAAATGTGCACAGCAAATAAACGCATGGAAAGACGCACAGAGTCATTGGTCGCAGGGAGATGCAAATTAAACCACAGTGAGACACCCCCAAGTACCTATGGGATGGGCTGAAGTGAGAAGACCCCCAGGCGAGGGTGGGGAGCAGCGGGGACACAGGAGACAGAGCTTGGGCCCTCGGCACAAGGACCCCACCTCCCCTCCACCCGCCACGTGCCCAGCCTCTGCACCCCCAGTACTGCCCCAGGGGGTGGAAGCTCATGCCCACACAAACGTGCTAGCAGCTTTCCTGGTAACATCCCCAAACCGGGGACAACCCGGTGCCCTTCAAGCAGTGAGTGGGTGGATGCCCACCAGCAGGGGAAGGGAAGAAACTCCTGGAACTCCTGACACAACCACCAGAGTGAATCTCCAGATACCCCCGCCGATCTAGACCAAGAGGAAAAACCACCACCTTCCGATTCCGTTCACATAAAAAGTACAGGAAATGCCGATCACGGGCACAGATGACAGGCCGGCGGGTGGCCTGGGATGGGGAGGAGGGATCCCAAGGCCCCGGGGACACCTCTGCGGGTGATGGATACATTCACTCTCCTGGTGGACCACCCTACCAAGTTGTACATTTTAAACGTGCAGTTGACGCTATGTCAAAGAAAGCTGTTTAAAAAACCCCACACACCCAAATCCCCGTCCACTGAACTTCTAAGCAGCAAAGCCTTTAGGGGTAAATGTTTCTTCTGGTCCCAAAGGATCCAGCCTGCTGTCTTCATGCCAACCGTCCGCCAAGGTGAGGACACCCAGGCTTCTAGCAGCCAACAGCAAGCACCTGGAAACGCTGAAGTCTTGTCCACAAGACTGAGGTTTTAGGGTCAAAAAAGGGACCGGATAAACGAAGGAACACTTATGCCTGCTATAAAACAGAGTCCAGACTTAATGGAAAGCACTTAGTCCTCGCATTGGGTGGGAATCAGAATGTGGCAGCCAAGGGCCCCCAGAGCCTCTGGCTACTGGGTCATCTCAGGACCATCTCGGCACCTTTGTGCCTCCAATATCCTTGTGTGTATGATGAGGAACTAAAAGTACACAAGCTGAAAAGATGTGACACATATATACAATGGAATATTACTCAGCCATAAAAAGGAACGAAATTGGGTCATTTGCAGAGACGTGGATGGATCTAGAGACTGTCATACAGAGTGAAGTAAGTCGGAAAGAAAAAACAAATATCGTATAATAACACATATATGTGGAACCTAGAAAAATGGTACAGATGAAAGGGTTTGCAAGGCAGAAATAGAAACACAGACGTAGAGAACAAACGTATGGACACCAAGGGGGGAAAGCGGCAGGGGGTGGGGGATGGTGGGATGAATTTGGAGATTGGGATTGACATGTATACACTGATGTGTCTCAAACAGATAACTAATAAGAACCTGCTGTATAAAAAATAAAATTCAAAAAATAAAAGTACACAAGCTGACGGACGCAGGGCACTCAGGTGATGCCACCGTCCACGGCGTTCGACAGCGCGGGCGGTTACTGTGACCACCCTCGGCAGTTTTCAGGCAGGCTGCTCAGTGGCAGAGTCTGACACATCTCCACTCACCCCCTCCCCCTCTCCTGCTAGCTGGCCTGGCGGAAGTGCCGCTGCCACCTGCTCCTGCGTCCTGAGATGCTCCTGCGTCCTGAGATGCTCCTGCTTGGGTGGGGCTGGCGAGCGGCTCAGGAAGGAGCCCCTAACCTGTTGGGATTACTGAAGGGTTCCACACCAGGGGACGGCACGGACTGTCTGTAATCCTATGAAAGATGCAGTTTCTGTTTCTTTCTTCCTCCTTTCTGAGAATAATAAATAATAGCGTCAACTAAAAGGGGGGGGACGGGGGCTGCCAAGTACACTGGGTTCCTGCCCGGCCTGTCTGCATTTCCAAGAAGCAGCTGAAAGGGCGTAGGAGTGGGTGCTACCCGGGCAGGCCTGGGGCAACCTTCCCCCCGCCCCCCCCACCCCGGCTCCTGCCAGGCCCTGGGTGGGAGCTGAGCTGGGATCTGTCTTCCATCCCTCCCCACCCACACGTGCTGGCCCAGTGGTCACCCCAAGTCCTGCCCACGTATTCCAGGAGTGACAGGGACACCCACGCATCAACGTGCTCCCTTACTTAGCAGCTCTGACGCTCTCAGAGACAGACGATAGAAGGGGCAGCTCCCTCGTGACCCAGGAAGGGCCTTGGCTCTGAGCCGCTCTGCTCCCTAACCCGCCACCGCAAGGGGTGCACACTCTTGCTGGGAAGATGTGCCATGAAGTGCCCATGCAGCTCGGCAACCAGGAGGTCCTGGGGGCCTGGAGACCCTCCCCAGGAGGGCAGTGAAGGCCACAGGCAGGAAACGCCCTTGCAGACACCGGGATAAGTCAGAGGAAAGAGGTGCAGCAAAGACCCTTGGAGGATGGGATGTGGAGGGTCAGTGGGGGCAGAGGGCACCACCCTTGGGCTGGGCGGGGACCTGGGTCCCTGGAGGCTGACCCTCCATCTCCACCCACCATGAGAACAGGGTGACGCGGGGCCCGACTCAGCCTTCCCGGGGGGTGGGCAGCGACCCTACGGCCCTGTTGTGCCCTCCGGGAACACAGCCACCCAGCTCAAGGCAGGAAGGAAGTACAGAGAGAGAAGCAGGGACCCTCGCCTCAGCCAGGAAGCGGAAACTACCCTCCAGGCCCCTCGACGTCAGGAAGCCGCCTGGACTGGCCTCTAAGAATAGCCACGGGGGTGGAAGAGGACACTGGCCCTCCTGGGCCCCGCCAGCTGCGGGATGCAGGAGCCCCTTGTTGCCAGGAGGGGAGTGCAGGCCCCCGAGGACACCCTGCCACCTCTCTGGGCACAGCGGAGTGCGCCTGGGGAACCCGCAGGGCCCGCCTGCTTCCTGGGCCCGTCCCCTAGATTACCTACCACCCACTGCAGGCGGGGAGGCCGGGAAGCGGCCTGCTCCCCGGCCCTACACTCACCCCACTGGCTGAAAGGGCCCCTCCTGTGGGATGTCCCTGTGTCCCCTCAGCCCCTGCAGCGAGGGGCGTGTGGACACAGACGTCCCAGCCACCTGCCGGCAAAGGGTGCTGCAGCGGGGCTGCAGCGGGGCGCACACATCAGACAAGGAGGATCTGGGTAGGCTGGGGAAACACTGGGCGGAAGACAGGAGGTGGGTGGGCCCAGGCAGGGGCCAGAGGTGAGTGGAGGGGCCCCGGGGCAGGCTGGGTTCTCTGGCTGCCACGTGCTCCCCGCACAACCCCAGGCACAGCCCCCCACCCTTAGGGATGCCCTGTCCCCTGCCTGGAGCCGTGCAGGCCGCAAACCACAGTGGTTGAAGGACCAGCCCTGGTTTCCAGTCTGCCTCCACCACTTCCTCGTGTGGGCACTCGGGACCTCGGTCTCCTTATCGCTCCAGTGGGCCAGCTGGAGGCAAAGGGCATGGCTCCAGCCCAGTGCCCGCCTGGCACAGGGGAGCGGGACTTCGTGTGCGTCCGAGCCGTTATCTCGGGGACAGAGGGGAAGGCTGTCCGTCCAGCAGGCGGGTGGCCGAGCCCCTGGGATGGGGAGCAGAGAGGGCCTGGTCCGTGTGAGAGGGAGACTCCCCGTGAGCTCCGGGGGCGAGCAGGACTCCACAGGGTGCTTCCCAAACTCGCCGAGCACCCCCGAGACCAATGCCATCAAGCTCTGGGGCTCAGGCCTCCCAGCACCTGGGACTGGAGACCAGGAAGGCGGGCGGCCCGAGGCCCTCCCTTCTGTTCCCCTGCAGCCCCGGGGTCACAGCCTGACCTCCACATCCCCGCCAGGAGCTGGCTGCTGGCTACCAAACTCAACGCCCAGCTGCAGGTGACGTGACAGGTAAGGCGGGTTACAGGGCGCCATTAGACATTCCCCGAGGGAGAGTTATGACCCAGGCCGGCCTGCGCGTGGGAGTTGATACAGAAGGCTCCCGTGTGACCGCTCGGGATGCCAGGGGGCCGCCCACCCCCCCACTCCACATGGTCCCAGCTTCCCGTCCTTCACCTTCTCCACAATCATCCTGTTACCCCAGTAACTGGGGGCAGGGGGAGCACTAACCTTCCAAAGTTAGAAGGGGCATGGCTTCAAAGAAGGGGGCAAGGGGGCTGCCCGCTCCCCAGGCCTCTGTGGCGTTCGGACCCCCATGACCGGGCTCTCGGCCACCCTGCCCTCAGCACCCTCCCCCACCACGCACCGAGCCCCAGCACTAAGGTGCCTCCCTGCCCGCTGAGCCCCGCAGCCCTCGAGCCCAGGGAGGGCGGCTACGCACCAACAGGCACCCCTGCGACCATGCGCTGCTGGCCGGCCAGCAAAGGGAGACCTACTGCCAGCTGATCGGCCACCCCTGGGGCCAGGACCCCTGCCGCCTGTGGGGATTCCCCCAGCACCTGGGGGCCCACCTAGAGCCCCAGGTGGCTTACGTGAAGCAGCACTTAGGCTGGTACAAAGTGTGGGGGCAGGGGAGGGGCACCGAAGTCCAGACGCGGGTCACACCACACCTGCCGGACACCTGGAAAGGGCCGATTCGAAGTGAGCTTGGTGCTCCACGCAGCGTGAGGAGTCCCGGCACAGGGCCATGCTGCCTCCAAGGCGAAACCCCCAGCCCTGGCTGCGGGCCCGGCCTGCGTCTCGGGGGGCGGGCAGAGCCAGGGTCCCTGCATTTCTCCCCCACCCCTAACTGGGGCCCTCTCCAAAACGCTGCACAAGTGCAAAGGTGACGTCTGCCCCTCCCACGGGTGTCCGGACTCTACACCTTATTGATTTTCATGGCTCTTCCCTGTCATGGGATTTCAGGTGCTGAAATGAAGGCGGGGGGTGGGGGGGTAGATTATATGCAAGGGGGGGTGCTTTGGGGGGCCCATCTCCGTGTCTGGACTTGGAAGCAGTATGAGTTAGGGATTGGGGGTGAACTCAATTTCTGGAGGCACACTGAGCTGGGGGTGGGGGTGGGGGAGGGAACCCCACAGGGTGGGCACCGCATGGGCACTGGAGCAGAGCCGGCCAGGGTCCCAGGCTCCCCGCCTCTGGCTCCAGCTCTGCACCCCGTAATGCTCAGACACTCTCCCTGGGGCCAGCCCATCCTGGGCACAGACCACAGATTTCCTCTTCTCAGCAGGCCCTGGCCCAACGGCCGTTTCCCCAGAGCGTGGCAGCCAGATGCCCGGGGGCATCAGGGGAGCTCACCTGCCCTCCCACTGAAACCAGGAACAGGAAATCCCTGCCCCCAGCCAGAGCCCGCCTGGGTCACATCCCCTCTCCAAGAAGGAAGGCGACAGAACCCCTAAGTGGTAGGCAGCCATGTGCTGTCCGGAAGCAAGAATTTAAAGCCAGTTAGCAGGGCTTCCCATCAGCCCCACTCCCAGCCAGGTCTGGCCGAACGGCCCCTGCTACCTCTGGAAGGAAGCCTTGACTGCATCCGGCTGGAGGAGCCGCCAGTCCCGGGGGGGCCACTGCTGCTGCCCCTGCAGAGGAGAGGCTGTGATCACACCCATTTCACAGATGAGGCGAGCAGGGCTCACACGGGGCGTGCGCCCGCCCCAGGTCGCCCCAGGTCGCCCACTCGAGTAGGGTGAGCAGGGAAGCAGGGGCAGGCGCCTCTGCTCATCCTGAACTGCTCCAGCAGCAGGGCCGAGCCCCAGTCACCTCGCCAGGAAGCTCCCGGGCCCACCTCACCCGCGGGAATTCCATGCCCTTGGGGGAGCATCTGCACAGTCTCCCCAGCTCGGGCCGGGCCGCTGCTCTTCCTGCCATGTCCCCACCTCACACCTCCGGGCCCGCCTGGCCAGGGGCCCCCAAAGCAGGCTGGGGTCAGGCGTGCTGAGTGCACATAGCCTGGGCCCCGGGGTCTGGCGCCGAGAGGTGGGACAGCAAGTGTGTGTGCTGGTGTGTGTGGGCGTGCATGGTGACCGGCTCCTTCTCAGACAGCATGCCAGCCTGCCTCTGACGCTGCCGCCCACGGGGGAAGGCTTTACTCTCTGAAATGAAACTTTAAAAAGTGCCCAGATGCAGGGATTGGCTCCTGCCCAGATCCTGGTGGCGCAGTGGTTGAGAATCCGCCCGCCAATGCAGGGGACACGGGTTCGAGCCCTGGTCCGGGAAGATCCCACGTGCTACGGAGCAACTAAGCCCGTGCGCCACAACTACTGAGCCTGCGCTCTAGAGCCCGTGAGCCACAACTACTGAGCCCGCGAGCCACAACGACTGAAGCCCGCAAGCCTAGAGCCCGTGCTCCACGACAAGAGAAGCCACTGCAATGAGAAGCCCGCGCACCGCAACCAGAGAAAGCCCGCGCACGGCAATGAAGACCCAACACAGCCAAAAAAAAAAAAAAAGCCCAGATCCAAATCCAGACCCCCGTCCTCAACCTCCTGACCCAGCTCCCACCCCCAGCGCCCCCTTACTGCACTGTGGCCAGGTGCACGGTGAGTGGGTGGGGCTGGGCACCAGGAGCCCTCCCTCACCCACTGGACCCTGCGGGGGCCTCCCAGGCATTACTGACTACACTAGCCAAGGAATGCGGTCTTCCCTACCAGCCACCATGCCCAACACCCATTTCCTGAACTAATCTGACAACAACCCCAGGGGAAGGACCCCCCGCTTCAGCAGGGAGGAAGCCCAGGACCAGAGCAGCAGGGTGGAGACTCCACCGAGGTCCAAACCCCTGGCACCATGCTCTTGGCCAAGCGATGCTGGGGGAGGGGATGCACAGAGAGGCCCCCCCCGCCCCCCCCACCCCCCGCCTGGCTCAGCATGGCATCCCACCACAGGGGGCAGCCCAGCGTGGGTGGGTGGGGCCTTGCTGCCACTGGAAGCAAATGCTCCTCTGGCCTGCTGGGCATGCCCAGGGAGGGAGGGAAGGGGAGAGGCCTCAAAAACAATTCCTTAAGCCCAAACACGAAGTGGCCCAGGGTGGGGGTGGGGATGTGTCAGGCCTCCACCCTTGCTGCCTGGGAAATTACCAGAGGTACCCAGGTTGAGCTGGGGGTGGGGTGGGGGAGCCTGCCCTGGAGACCTCTCATGCTGTGCAGGTGGGAGGGACTCACCTCGCACCTACACTCAGTCCAAAGGCAAGAATCCACTCCTGCTAAGTCCCCTTCCTCCGCCCCCCTCCCCCTCCCACCAGGGCTCTCCCAGGCTCTGCGGGTACAGACAGGCTCAGGGGCTGGCAGCGGGGTGTCCCGGTGACACCCCTCCAAGACCACCCCTTCAGCAAAGGCTGCCCGGCCCACCCTGGCCCATCCTGACGGCCTAGCCACTCCCACCCCCAGGGCAGAGGCTGCTGGCTACAGGACCCCCACCCGCGCCCCTGCAGGGAGGATGTGACACCTCCACTCCGTGTCCAGTCCCTGCACTCCCCACCCCAAATACCTCAGTGCCCCGAGGTCCACCCTGGGACCCTTGGCCGTCCAGATGGCAAACAGATGTCCCCAGGCCCACACACTTTTCCAGGAGCCATTTTAAAAGTTCACCCTCCCAGTGTCAACTTAAGAAAGCACCCATCCGACGTTGTCCTGGTCCTCCGTGACAAGGGGTGAGCAGCCCGGGGTGGCGGAGAAGCAAGAAGGGGCCAGGAGGGGGCCCGAGTCACTCTGCCCAGGGGACTGCAGGGGACGCAGGACACAGCTGTGAGAGGGGCTCCCGACAACCATTCCTGGTCCCTCTGGGCCAGAAGGAGATCTCCACCCCCTAATTCCAACACTGACAGGAAATGGAAACAAAAGCCACAGCTTCATCAGTCACAGGCCAGCAGTGGAGGCTGACGAGGAAACACAACTCAGGCCAGCAGCCCGCAGACCCCAGGAGACCCTCCCGCACCCTGAGACGTCCAACCCGCGGGCTCCTCTTTCCAAAGCGGCCTCACAAGCCCAGACCTGGACATCCACCCAGCCCCGGCCCCCCTGGGGCTCGGAAACCCCAGGTCTCCAGGCTCCCTGCCTGTGCCAACTCAGAACACCCACCCAGCCCCTTGCCCCTCACAGCCTCCACGGCGCCCCAGGGGGAGGACGGGCTGGAAGGTCAGGCTGGGTGAGGAGGGGAGGAAGATGGGGCTCCACAAGCTGGGGGCACCAGAGGGGAGGCACCTCAGCACACGGGCCACCCGGGGCCCAGGGCGCTTCCTCTCTGCGCTTCGCCCCGGCCCGGACCCCCATACGACCCTCAGGGTGGCGACAGCAGGCAGGAGGGTGAACTGGACTGGGCCCGGGATGGGGTGGACGGTCCCCAAGACTCTGGCAGAGTGTGCGCACCCCGCCCCCCCGCCCCCGCCACCGCACTGGGCCGCCCATCTAGGGGCGGTGGCCCCGATGAGCTCATGGGGGCGGGGCGTCTGGAGCCCCGCCCTCGAGCCCCTCAGTCTCCGCGAAGCAGGGTGGTCCCAGAAACAGCGGCCAGGAGGGCTGAAGCAGTGGCCGGATACTGGGTTCGGAGCGCGCACCCACCGCACCACCACCATCACCAACGGGGAACAGACCCCAGGTCACCAAACGGCCCGGCCCGGCCGCGGGGCTCTGGGGTCCCGACGCGCAGAGGCCCGAAACCCGTCTTGGAGCCCCCCGCCCCACCCTCGAGGTGCACGGCGGCCCCAGACGAGCCCCACCGCTGCGACCCACCGGCCTAGGACCCCCCACCACGCGCTCTGCGCACACAGGTGGCCCTGCAACTTGGCGGCCCGGTTGCGCCCCCTTGGCAGGGCCTAGCGGGGCGCGGCCTGCCAGGCTCGGGGAGCGCCCTCCCACCCGCGGCTCCGGGCTCACCCAGAAGACGAAATTGAAGACGAAGAGCAGGTACTTGATGCACTTGGTGCAGCCCTCCACCCCCATGGCGGCGCGGGCGGCGGGCGGCCTGCGGGGCGCGGGCCGGTCCTGGGCGGCGGGCGCGGGGCCTGGGCGCCTGATCGGCAGCCGGTGGCCTGGCGGGCGGCTGGGACGCGCGGACGGGGGGCAAGAAGGGCGCTGGAGGCCGGGCCGAGAAGCGCGCCTGTGTCTTTGCCACCGTTGCGCGCTCGCTTTCTGGCCGGGCGCGCGCCCCGCTCCGTCACTTATAGGGCGCAGAGGCCACGCCCCCGAGGCCCCGCCCCCGACCCTGCCGCCCGAGCGCGGAGAGGCAGCAGCCGCAGCCCCCAGCCCAGCCCCCGGGGGGCGGGACGCACGTCCCTTCCCCCCTCGCTCACACACATCGGGGTGTCAGACCTGGTGCAGTCAGGACCCCGGGGCCTGGGCACAGAGTGCCAGGCGCGGCACGCGTCTCTGGGCTGCAGGCGCGCTCGGATTCCCCTAAGGGGCCGCGCCGGAGGACAGGCCTGCAGGCGGAGAAAACTGCTTCCCCTCCTCCCTCAGGCGCCTGGGACTATGGTAGCAGGCCCCGCGGAGGAGGTGATGCACGGGCGCCAACTCTGCCGAGATAGCAGCGCGCTTGGTTCACAGCGCTCCCGGGATAGGAACCCGGGTGGCGGTTGATGCGGCCCTGGCCTGATGGTCCCGGAAGGCGAGCCTAGGCCGCCAAGCCTTTGTCCCATGGAAGGGGGAGTCCCTGAGGGCTGTTGGAAGAGTCTGTGCTGGAAAGGTCACAGACAGGGTGTCCCCCAGGCCAGTGTTGTGTCCAAGAGGCCCAAGCCGCTTATGGAACCTCCAGGTGTTGTGTATTTCATGCACAGCCTGGTGGCGCCAGTACCGCAGGGGGCCGGCCCCACACTCCTGCTAAGGAGGCAGAGGGCTAAGGAGGCAGAGAGGCGAGTCATCAAGCTTTCTCCCCAGGTGACAGCAAGGTGACGTGCAGCTGGAGAGATGAGAGCTCTGTGTCTGCAGTAACCCTGGCACGAGTGACTACTGACCACTTGCAAGGTGGCCAGTGCCCCCGCTGGGGACTGAAGTTTTCATTTTATGCAGCTGGAGAGATGAGAGCTCTGCGTCTGCAGTAACCCTGGCACGAGTGACTACTGACCACTTGCAAGGTGGCCAGTGCCACCGCTGGGGACTGAAGTTTTCATTTTGTTCACTGTACAGTGGTTTGAATTTCAATAGCAGTGGGCGGCCAGAGCAGTGCGGTCATACTCATCGGGACTCTGGTAGTTTTGTAGTTCCCTTCGTGGCTTATTGTAAAGTTTGTTTTGGCTTCACGCTTGTGTAAGAGCCACAGGCACAAGTGTGGGGTTTGTGGGTGTCGAAGGGACGTTACAACAGAGGTAACAACTTTGGGGGTCTGCCCAGATTCTTTCTGTTGAAGCGGAGGTAGAACAGGTCTTCAGTGTGAAGAATCGCTTGTCTAGGTGCCCTGGGCACCCTGCCCTCCCATCAGCTCCCTGCTACCCACAGTGATAGGGACATTTCCTGCCAAAGATGTGAGCTGTCCCTTCCCTGGGCCCTCTGGGGAAGGGCGTGGGGGGCAGAGAGCCCCCCCCCTCAGGGAGCGGCAAAACCACGCACCTGCGTCCTTGGCCCACCATCCCCCAAAGTGGGTCGCGCCTGGCCAGCTTGTTCTGTTCTCTCTGCTTCAGTCCTGCATTTAGTGGGTGCCAGCCGTGTGCCAGGCCTATTCCAGGCACTCGCTGTGAGGAGCTGGACAGCCAGGACCCCTTCACTTGAGGACCTTCGGCCCTGGTGAGGGTGACAGATGTCACCCCACGATGATCATGTCAGTGCTGCAAAGGGAGGGGAGTTCTGAGGATGTGTGACAGGTGGGGGGTGGCACTCCTCCCCGTGGGTCCTGGAAGGAATCAGCCATGGCGCCAACCCTGAGGGGTGCTGGGGGGAGCTTTCCAGGCAGAGGGGTAGCTTGGAGGAGTGGAAAGGAAGCTGGTGGGGTGGGCGCAGAGGATGTGGGAAGGGCTGGACTTGAGGTCTGAGGTTGGGGCCAGCGGTGAGGTCAGGGGCCAGGTGGGCTGGCTCTTGGGCCTGAAGGTCAGAGTGGAGCTGCACTGGATTCTGGCCCCAGTGGGAGTGACTGGGGGTATTCCACAGGGGAGCCTCAGGCCTTGCCCCTGTGAGGTAGCTCGCGTGGTTATGGGGGCTGGGAATGACCTGCCGTCTGCACACTGGCGGCCCAGGAAGGCCAGTTTGGTGATGTCGTCCAGTCTGAGTCTGGAGGCCTGAGAGCCAGGGGAGCGGATGGTGTAAACCCCAGTCTAAGGGCAGGAGGAGGTGACAGGAGCTGTCCCAGCTCAAGGGGTGGGGCCAGAAAAGGGCACGTTCTCCCTCCCCTGCCTTGTTTTCTGTTCAGACCTTGGGGACCAGATGGTGCCCTCCCACCTGCTCTCCTGCGTCCGCGATTCAATGCTGATCTCACCTGGAAACACCCGCCCCCAGACTCCCCCAGAAGTAATGTCCCGCCTGGGCGCCTGGGGCCGGTCATGTTGACACAACAGTGCATATCACAGGGAGCGGTGACATGATGTGTGTGCCAGTGTGATCGGGGGCAGGGGGCGCCCAGCGGGGATGTCCTGGGGAAGGCTCCCGTTGTTGGCCGGACTGCAGCGCTTTCCATCCCAGCTCCAGGATGCATGGACAAGCTCCCAGAGGGGCTGCGTTAGAGAATGAGGGAGACGAGGCAGAGCTTGCTATGCCTGGGATAGGACACCCCCTCCCTGTGCTTCCCTTGCCCTGCAGCCCTGACTGCCCTAGGAAGGGGAGCTGATGGGGATACAGCTGGCAGCTCGGCAGGACCAGCAGGCTTTGCTGCCCAGCTGGGTTTGGCCGGAGTCTTCCCCTCTCAGTGACTTCGGGCTGGTTCCACCGTGTCCCTGTCTGCAATGGAACATGACCACAGGCCCAGGCACGTGAGCAAGGCCTGGCCCATGGGAGGCAGGAGGCCAGGGCCTCCTTTCAGCTTGTCTGATGGAGAGGCTTCTCTGCCCATAGCTGGTGACTCACTGCTCTCCTGGGGCACATGGTCTGTTGGGGGGGAAGTCGGTGAATCACTGAACCCCGCCTCTTTGCCTTCATTTCCTGTGGAAATAAACAAAGACCACCTAAATGAGACAAACCGGCTGTATCTGCAGAGCCTGCTACATACAAGGGAATCAGCCACCCTCGCTGCATTTGGCAGGGACTCGAAGGCCACCCCCAAGGGAGACAGGTTTATGTTGAAAAAAACAAAAAAAAAAAGGAGGAGTTTAACATCTGAAAAATGTACTACACCATATCAATAGAATAAAGGACAGAAATTATGTGATCATCTCAATGGATGTAGGAAGAGCATCTAACAAAACCCAATATTCGGGCTTCCCTGGTGGCGCAGTGGTTGAGCGTCCTCCTGCCAATGCAGGGGACACGGGTTCGTGCCCCGATCCGGGAAGATCCCACATTCTGCAGAGCGGCTGGGCCCGTGAGCCATGGCCGCTGAGCCTGCGCGTCCGGAGCCTGTGCTCCGCAACGGGAGAGGCACAACAGTGAGAGGCCTGCGTACCGCAAAAACAAACAAACAAATGAAAACAAACCCAATATTCTTTCATGGTGAAAACACTCAGCACACTCAAAATAGAAGGGAATGTCCTCCATCCAATAAGGGGCGTCTACAAATACCCACAGCTGACCTCACACCTAGTGATAAAAGTCTGAGAGCGTCCCACCTAAGGTCAGGAACGAGACAAGGACCCCACATCCTGCCACTATCTTTGTGTTGATTTCTGCTGTACAGCAAAGTGACTCAGTTATACATACATATTCTTTTTCATACTCTTTCCCATTATGGCTCATCACAGGGTATTGAATAGAGTTCCCTGTGCTGTACAGTAGGACCTTGTTGTTTGTCCATTCTATATATAATAGTTTGCATCTGCTAATCCCAAACTCCCAACTTCCCTGGTGGTCCAGTGGGTAAGACTGCATGCTCCCAATGCAGGGGGCCCAGGTTCGATTCCTGGTGGGGGTAACTAGATCCCGCATGCATGCCGCAACTAAGAAGTCTGCATGCTGCAACTGAAGATCCCACATGCCACAACTAAGACCTGGCGCAGCCAAAATAAATAAATAAATAAATAAATAAATAAAATCCCAAACTCCCAATCCATCCCTCCTCCACGCTACCGCCCCCTTGGCAACCATAAGTCTATTCTGTTCTCTGTGTCCTTGAGTCTGTTTCTGTTTCATAGATAAGTTCGTTTGTGTCATATTTTAGATTCCACATATAAGTGCTATCACATGGTATTTGTCTTTCTCTTTCTGACTCACTTCACTCAGTATGATCATCTCTCGGTCCATCCATGTTGCTGCATACTCCTGCCACTTCTATTCAACATTGTCCAGGAGGTTCTGGCCAGAGCATTGAGGCAAGAAGAAGGAGTAAAAAGGCACCCATATTAGAAAGGAAGGCTTGAACTACCTCTATTTGCCGATGACATGATGTTGTGTATGGAAGATCCTAAGAGATCCACACACACAAAATGAAAACTAATAAGTGTGTTCAACAATTGGCAGAATACAAGATCAATATACAAAAATCAATTTTATTTCTATACCTAGCAATGAGCAATCCAAACGTGGAATTATGATGACAATCCCACGTGTAACAGCAGCAAACGAACAAAATACCTAGGAATAAATGGAGCGAAAGACTTGTACACTGAAACCTACAAAACGTTGTCAGAAGGAATTAAAGAACATCTAACTAAGTGAAAAGATAACCGGTGTTCATGGATCGAAGACTTAATATGTTGATGGTGCCAATACTCCCCCAAACTGATCTAAAGCTTCGACGAAATCCCTATCAAAATCCAAGCTGGCTTTTTACAATCTGATCCTAAAATTCATATGGGAATGCAAGGGCCCCAGAATAGCCAAAAGAAACTTGAAAAATAAGAAGAAAGTTGTTGGATTCACACTTCCCCATTCAAACTTACTGCAAAACTACAGAGATCAAGGCAGTGTGGCACTGGCGTTAAGGACAGACGAACAGATCAGTGGAATAGAATTGAGAGTCCAGAAATAAACCCTCACATTCATGGTGGGTTGCCACAAGGACACCGAGACAATTCGATGAGGAAAAGAACAGTCTTTTCAACAACTGGTGCGGGGACAGCTGGATATCCACAGGCGAAAGAATGAAGTTGGGGCCCTACCTCACGCTGTACACAAACGTTAACTCAAAATGGATCATGGACCTCAATGTAAGAGCTGAAACTATAAAACTCTTAGAGAAAGACATAAACCTTCGTGACCTTGTGTTAGACAATGGTTTCTTATATACAACTCCCAGAGCACAAGCGAAATAAGAAAAAAATAAGTAGGGAAATCCCTGGTGGTCCAGTGGTTAGGACTCGGTGCTTTCACTGCAGTGGCCCAAATTCAATCCCTGGTCAGGGAACTAAGATCCCACAAGCCACACAGCTCGGCCAAAAAGAAAAAAAAAAAAAGAAAGAAAGAAAGAAAAAGGAAAAAATAGGTAAATTGGACTTGGTCAAATTTTAAACTTTCGTGTGTCAAAGGATATTGTGTATTGATTGATATGGTTTCAAATCCACTTGAGGATTTAAGTGAAGTCGTTTTAATCCACTTGATTATGGCAAAGACAGAAAAAAGAAGTTGTTTTTAGAAGTAAAGTTGTTTTGGGGAGGAGGGATAAATTAGGAGGTTGGGATGAACATATACACACTACTATATATAAGATAGATAATCAACAAGGATCTACTGTAAAGCACAGGGAACTCTGCTCAATACGCTGTAATAACGTATATGGGAAAAGAATCTGAAAAAGAATAGATATACGTGTACGTATAATCGAATCACTTTGCTGTACGCCTGAAACTAACACAACACTGTGAATGAACTATACTCCAGTATAAAATTAAAATTAAAGACAAAACAAACAAAATAGAAGTAAAGTTGTTTTGATATAAGAATGAACCGTGTCAGGATGTTATGTTATTATCAGAGCTCAGCAGCTCAGGGCTCCCTGGGGGCTTATCAGTAAGAACCGTGTGAAAAAGCAGCTCTGGTGCCGGGCATTAGGGCTGTAAATACCAAGAGTCTGTGAGGACCAGGCGAGACTGCTAATCTAGCTCTCCGAAGCCCTTGGGGCATTAGCTCCCGCCCTGGTAAAGGTGATTCGTTTATGGGCAGTGGTGACAAACGGTGCAGCCTTCTCTCCAAGGAGATCAGCCAGCCGGCTAACACCAGCACCGTGGTTCCCTAGCAACGCGCTCTAGCAACGAGGGACTTTTATTTTTGCGCGGGCAGCGGGACATCCGCTCCCCCGAGAAACCAAAACTTTGTACAAAAGGTACATCTCAACTGAATGTGGACTTTCTTCCTTATACTTCCCCTTGGCTGGAACAAAGGGGTAATTAATCTATCATTTGTTTGGAGTATGTTATTTCTGTATTAGCTTATTAAGAGACATTATCCTGTATGCTTGTGATGTTATTATAACTCCCGCCGTGAACCTGTGTTAAATGAAGTATTGGCAAAGACAGTCTCAGTCTCTGAGCATGATCTGCCGCCCCCTTAAACAAAACAGATATCATCAAGAAAGTGGAGAGACAGCCCATGAAATGGGAGACAATATTTACAAATCAGATATATGATAAGAGACTGGTATCCAGAGCACGTAAAGAGCTCTTCACAGCAACAAAAAGGCGAACAACCCAACTTAAAAATGGACACGGGCTCTGAATCAACATTTTCTTCTTTTTTTTTTTCGGCCGGTGGCTTGCAGGATCTTAGTTCCGCGACCAGGGATCGAACCCACGCGCTCGGCAGTGAAAGCGCAGAGCCCTAACCATTGGACTGCCAGGGAAGTCCCCGAATAAACAGTTTCCAAAGAAGATAGATGTTAGCCAATAAGCACATGGAAAGATCTCAACATCACTAATCGTCAGGGGAAAATGCAATCAAAACCACCGTCAGTAATCACTTGACACACACTAGGATGGCTATCACAAAAAAGACAGAAGATAACAAGTGTTTAGAAGGATGTGGAGAGGCTGGAGCCCTCAAACATTGCTGGTGGGAATGTAAAGTGATGCAATCATTTTGGAGGACAGTCTGGCAGTTCCTCAAAATGCTAAATGGAGTTATCACATCACCCGGCAATGCCTCTTAGGTACATTCCCAAGAGAAACGAAACCGTACGTCCTCTCAAAAATGTGTCCAGCGCTGTTCACCACAGCTAACGGGTGGAAACAACGCGCATGCCCACTGACGGCTGAATAGATACACAAAATATAGAGTAGCCGTACCGTGAAGTACCATTCAACCGTGAAGAGGAAGGAAGCACTGACACAGGCTACAATGTGGGTGACCCTGAAACCATGAGGCTGAGTGAAAGAAACCAGTCACAGAAGGCCACGTGTTATATTTCTGTTTATGGGAAATGTCCGTTTTGGGGAAATGTCCAGAACGGGCCAATGCACAGATAGAAAGCAGATTAGCGGTTGCCTGGGGCTGCGCGGGGTGGGGGTGGGGGGCGGAGGGAGGGAGTACTAACATGTACCTGCGGGGTCTCTTCTTGGGGTGTTGAAATGTGAAATTAGGTGGTGCTGATGGGGGCACAGCTCTGCGAGCATATAAAAACCCCTGAACTGTACATTTTAAAGGAGGGAATTTGATGGTATGTGAATTACATCTCAGTAAAGCTGAAAGAGAAAGGAAGCTTCACTGTGTTCTGATCAGGGGCTGTCAGCCCTGGGGGAGACAGAGGTAGCTAACCAGCCAGGCGGCCCGTGGGAGTGGCTTGGGGGCTATTTGGCTTTCTCTGGGCGGTCCTGGGTTGGGAGCAAAAATAGGGAAGCCGGTGGTCCTGGCCACCGCCTGACCCTCTGGGCCGATTTCTGCAGAGGTTGCGGTTGGTCTTCCTGGACTTCTCATGTGGGTCAGACCTTGCTGTCATGTGTGGTCTGTCCTTGTCCTTTGCGTAGTCAGCCTCTTGCTCCGTGAGTCTAAAATAGGGATAAAGAATGTGCTACATCGGGTGTGAGAGGCATGGTGGGGTAGGGTTATCTCCACTGACCTTCTCGGCCCAGCTCTCAACCGGGGGGCCCTGTCCTCCTGGAGCTCCCACTTCATAAACTAGAGAATTGAGAGCAGTGACAGGAGCTCAGGAGCGGCCGAGGTGATGGGACAGGACAAGCCCTCTGGGGGCCTCTTGGCCCGGGGAAGAGCAGAGACCCCAGGCCGTAGAGTGCCACAGGGGAATGAGCTGGGAGAGGGGAGGGCTGGGGGACTAGGGTTCTTCCGAGCGCGGTGGCAGGCCAGGGGACCCTGGGGGCTGGCAGGTGTGTTTTGGAAAGTGGGGCGGCCAAGGGCTCAGTAACTGCAGGAGCCCGGGCCAGCGCTAACTGTGCAGGATGAGGGGCAGAGATGGACAAGGGGTCTCAGGCCAGGAGGGCCTCCCTGTGTCTTGGGGGTCGAGAGAGGGAGGACAGGTCAGCCACCAGAGGGTGAGGGATAGTTTAGGGTTCGTGCAGGGAGGGATCGGGGCGTAATTAAGGGTGCAGTGAGATGTCTCTTAGGAGACCCCCAAGGTGTGGAATCTGTCCCTCTGGGGCAGTTTGCGGTGATGGTGTGGGGCCTGGTCAGGCGTTTCGGGGGGTCCCCTGGCCTCCCCTTCAGTCTTGCTCTGGGTACGAGGAGGGGTGAGGGCCCTGGGCCCAGACAGGAAAAGAGACCTGCAGGCTCTGACCCTGGCTGCACTGAGACTGGTGGGGCTCCAAGGCCCAGGATGGACATCAGAGTTCCCGCCCCCCGACCCCCCACCGGCCATGGGACCCCCAGAGCCGCACGGCCACGTGCGCTCACTATTCACAGGGATGCTCCTCCTGGCCACCGTCTGAGGCCTGAGGGCGGCCTGGCGTCTGGTAACCGCTTAGCCTCCGGACCACTGGAAATCTTAGCCGAGGGCAGCTGGAGGAGGCCCCGCCCCAGGGAGAAGGACAGAGACGGTCCCCGTCCTGCTTGCGGGGTGGGGGAGCCTCAGGCTGAGGGAGTCACGGGGCCTCTTAACCTTGCCCCTGGGCGCCCAGGCCCCCAACAAGAGGCTCCCAGGGTCTTTCTCCCTCGAACAAGCTCTGATAGCATTGCCTTGTTTACGTCTACATGATTAGTACCACGGAGAGGAACTCTGCGTCCTGGCTGCCCTGGTGAGACCCGACGGCGAAATGGGCGGTGCCCAGAAAGGAAGGGATTCACGATCCGCTGTCCAGTACCGGCTCCCACGTGGGCGGGGAGGGGGCCCCACGTCATGACGGGCCCGGAGTGGGAGTCAGGTCGGGTCTACTGAGAATAGGGGGATGTTTCAACACTGGGACCGGGATCGCCCAGGCTCCAGGGATCCCATTTGGTGGACGCAGCAAAGAGTGGGGTCGGAGCCTTAAACCGTTGGTGCTTCCCGTTGAGGAGCTGGTGGGTCTCTCTGGAGGGAGGCCCAAGGCCCCTGAGCAGCCTGCTGTGGACAAGGCGGGGTCGTGCAGATGGAGACGTGGGCTGGGGAGCGGAGGCGGGGTCCTCGGTATCCAAACTGTGGTGGCGCGGGGCAATGGGGTTTCCGCTCTTACGATTAAGGAAAGCGAATAGCAATCAGCCCTGCCCACTGTCACTGCTTTGCCGAAGGACTCAGCTCTGGTTTCCAGATGAGACCAAATAATCAAATAACTGGGAGAGGACGTTTAAAACCGATACCAGCCAATGGAGGTGGGAGGGCGGCAGCGGACGAGAGGCGGGCAGAGGTCCTGGGGTCTCGAGGCCCCGCAAGGAGCTGATATCTGACCTCGGGCGGTGGGGCCCCAGGGAGGACTCAGAGGAGGGCGGGACGCTCTCCAGTGTTTGGATGCCTTTGGTGGCAACTCTGAGGATGGATTCAAAATGTGTGTGTGTGGAGGGTCCTCCAGGGGCCCAAGTGGGCGATGAGGAAGCCGGATGGAGTGACAGCATGGAGTCTGAGGAAGCCGGATGGAGTGACTACCGGGGGACAGGCCAAGGGACTTGCAGGAGGGGCCACTGAGGGATGTACCAGGCTTGGCTGCCTTGTGGGAGTGGAGAGGCTGTTTCCCGTGGGGGTACAGGTGCAGGGGAGGGTGGAGAGGGTCTGAGTCTGGGGGGGCCGGGGGGCCTCAGCAGGCAGGTGAGACGAGGCTCCCCCTCCCCTCTGTCCGTCCCTCTCCCCGGATTACACACCAGGGGCTCTCGGAAGGCGGGCGGGGGCAGGCAGGGGACTGGGGGCACTGGATGCCCAGCCTGAGGTGCTGTACCTGGGCTGATCCCAGCGTCTGGGTGCAGCTGGGGGACCTTTGACCTCAAACAACAGGCTCAGCTGGCCAGGCAGGTGGATGGGGGCAGTGAGTCCCGCAGCCCTTCTCCTTGGGGACTCCCTGGGGGCCGTTCCCCATTACCCACTTGGGCCAGGGGCTACTCTAAGTCCCCTTTAGAGCTGAGGTCCTGGCCAGAGTGCCTCCACTCCTGCTGGCCGTGGGGGTCTGGGCAGCGCGTGGGTCCAGTGGAGGCTGAGCCCTCGGCACCACCAGCCTCGCTGAAACTAGCCCTGGGCAGTGGGGCTCTGCTTCCCGGCTCTGTGCCCCGCGCACCCTCTGGGCCCCTCGCATCTCTTCCAGGCCCCCATTCTCTTGCTGCCCCTCCTCCCCTCCCCACCTCTGAACTCGCCCAGCCCCCCTCACACCACAAAGCCTGGTCACACCGATCCCAAGAACTCCTGAGTCTCGGGAACACTGGAATGGGGGCCCCACTCGGGCCAGCCTCCCGTGGGGACTTGGAGCCTTGGCCCCAGGTGGGCAGAGCAAGGACCCCAGCAGACCCAGTGCTCAGGTGGGGTGGGTGATGGGGAAGGGCTCTGAACCCCCGAGCTTGGGGCTGGGGAGAGCAGAGGCTGCACCCCTCCCCGCTGTGCCCAGAGCGGGAGCAGGGGCAGAGGGGAGTCCTGGGGAGCCCCCCACGCCTAGCCTCCCCAGAGGGTCAGCCTTGGGGCCAGCATCTGTGCCCGATCGGGGCCCTGCTGCATCCTGGGGGCCATAAATGGGGTTCTATAGGGGTTCAACCAACATATGTAAATGACTGAGCAAAGCCCACAGCCCCCCACCCTCCTGGCCTGGCTGGTGGGGCGGGAGGGCGTGACACTGGGTAACTGTCCACTCACAGTGCTTGGCTGGGTGGCCGGCTTCCCTCACACCCCGCCCCGGGCCACATACCCCTCCCTGCTCCCTCACCTCACAGAGCCCACGGGGTAGGAGAAGCTGGGGGAGCCATCTCCTGCCCCAGACGTGGCCCATCTCGGTGCTGAGGCCACCGGGTCACTGCCGGTCAGTCTCCCACGCTCCTGGGCCGCCAGCATGTAGCTCCATCCTGTTTCACCCCCGTCTCATTTTCCTTGAGCCCCTCTGTATAGGGCGCCAGGGTGGGGACGCAGCACCCTTTGGGCTGGGGGTCTGCTCTGTCTCCGTCTGTAACTCCAGACTCCATGTTCCCCCCCCCACCCCCATCCCCGAAGTGCATAGGGGTGTGTAAGGTGGAGAAGGTCCTGTGAGGCCAGAATGGAGCTGCAGACCTGCAGGTGTCTGCGGGCGTCGCCATCCGTCCAGTTCGGAGCCCCCTGCTGGCCCATCCATGAAGCCCCTCCTCACCCGGGCTCTGCCAGCCTCTCAAGAGTCCCCTCCCAGGGCAGGCGGGACGTCCTGCCTCCCTGCATGCCACGTCCAGGTCCGGGAGCACAGGCCTCGCCCCTGCTCCTGCCTCTGCCCTGTGCTGGCTCTGGGGCAACATGGAGCCGTCTGTGGAAGTTTTCATCCTCCCTGGGTGATGCCTTGCCTGCACCCCACCTCCAGGGTTCCCGAGTCCTCTCTGCCTGTTTATTTTATTATCTCCAAAATGTTTTCTACAAATCACCAGGAAACCTGATTTTGGTGGTGAGGGAGCTGGGAGGACGGCGTGGTTACAGGGACAGACCTCCGATCACGGGGTGCAGGGCAGGAGACAGACCCGAGAAGTCCAGGACAAGGTGACCCCCACTTCCTCCTGGGGGGTCATGACCCCTTGGCCACAGGAGCCCGTGCAGAGCTGGCGCCCATCTTGAAGTACCTCCAGTTCTTTTCTTCTAACTGTTGAGTTTTCCCCACACTCTCTGCTCAGATTCCAGAGACGGGCACCCAATGGCTCATCGGCTGTTATCGTTTTCACCCTTGGCCAGGTCAAAGGATGCTGGCCAGACCCTGATGCTCTGCAGGGGCCCCGGAGGTCCAAGGTCGTGAGGGACAGAACACGGACATCTACGCCTAAGGACAGACCTTGGTCCGACCCCTCCAGAGGCTGTGCACGGGCCCCTGGGCAGGGCCTGGGCTGGGAGGCCCAGGGCTGGATTCCTGATGGAGGACCTGTACTTCTTCATGCTGCTGACCCTCCCTGAGCCATCAGGTCAAGCCCTGGGGTGTCTGCCCCCATCCCCCTCCAGCCAGCCCACCCTGCATCACACCTGCTGGTCTGCTTCCTCTGTGGGAGGGGTGACGTTATGGGTCAAACTGTGTCCCCAAAAAATTCATATGTTGACGTCATAACCCCCAGTACCTCAGAATGTGACCGTATTTGGAAACAGGGCCTTTACAGAGGGAATTAAGTTTTCGATCTCAAGAGGCGATCACCCGCATTTAGAGTGGACCCTAAATCCAGGGACAATTGTTCTTATAAGAGAAAGTCACGGGGAGATTGGACACAGACACAGGGAAAAGGCCATGTGAAGAGGAAGCCGGAGGCCGGCGGGACGCTTCTTCAAGCCAAGGAGCCCCACCTGTCTGCAGCAAGCCACTAGGAGCTGGGAGAGGGGCCTGGACCAGATCCTCCATCACAGCCCTCAGAGGAACCCGCCAAGCCCTCACCTTGACCTTGGACTTCCCGCCTCCAGGCTGTGACAGGGTAAACCTCTGTTGTCCAGTTCGCCCAGGCTGTGGTATCCTGTTACACAGCCCCGGATGACGACGACACTTAGATTTGGTTCTCTTTTGTGCCCAGGCATCCAAGGGCCAATCTGGCGATGTTTTAGCGCTGTCTTCCAGGAGCGTTGCAGGGAGTTAAATCCCGTGTCACCGGGAGGGTTCGATATCCAGACACTTAACTCAGCTTGGTATCCCTTCCCCGTGGGGCGGCCCGCTCCGGACCCGGCCTCTCGCAGCCCCCAAAGAGGTCCTGCAGCTTCCTCTGCGTCTGGTCCTATCATGTCTGAACCAGCTCAGGGCTTGTGGCGGCCTTGGTCCCGAAGGGGGAGGTGGGGTGGAATTCTACACCATTACAAGGACAGAAGCCACGTGAGGGGGTTCATCGTGTGTGTCAACCTGACTGGGTCACGGGGGACCCAGGCTTTTGGCCAAACTTTATGCTGGGTGTGTCCCTGTTTCTGGAGGAGCTTAGCATTGGAATGTATAGACTGGATAAAGCAGGTGGCCCTTCCCAGCACGGTGGGCCTTGTCCAGTCAGATGAAGGCCCGAATAGAACAAAAGGCTGAGTGAGAGGGAGCTCCCCCAGCCTGATGGAGGAGCTGGGCCACAGCCTTTTCCCGCCTTCAGACTCAGACTGAAATGTGGGCCCTTCCCCGGTCCCGAGCCCACTGGCTTTTGGACTAGAACTGACACCAGCTGCCCTCCTGCTTCTCCCAGTCGCCAACTGCAGGTCCGGGGACTCCCCAGCCTCCCTGATGGCATGAGGCAATTCCTCGCAATCAGCCTCCTTCTATGCACACACAGTCTACTGGTTCTGTATCTCCTGAGAGCCCTGATGGATATGCTGTGTCTTTGGAACTGTTCCAAGAGTCTGAAGTCAGCATCCTAGGAGCCAGGTGCGCTGGATCTGGAGGGGACCAGCCCAGCCCTGTGTCCATCGCAGGTGGGACAACGCACTCAACGCCACTGACCTCGACTCCACCCGCGAGCCCACTGTCACCCCTTGGGTGTCATCAACCTCGGAACTGCCTCACCCGTGAGACTGGAGGTCCCAGGCGCCTCACTTCCATCCTTGCACTTGCCCTGTGTTTATCTCATACCTGCTTTGTCTTGAGCACCTACTTTCCTGCCGTTCCTGTCTTCACATCTTAGCCACCAGCCTACAACAGCCATCCTTCACACTAATCGTGCCCTTGCTCGTGTTGATGCCGAAAACCCGGCCTCTGTGCAGCGGTGCCTAATCGAATCTCGGAGACGGAGTTTTGGGTGAAGTAGAAGAGAATAGCTTTATTGCTTTGCCAGGCAAAGGGGGACACAGTGAGCTCCCCGCCGCCCTGAAAAACCGTGTGTCCCAACCCCGGGAGGGTTTGTTGAGGAGTTTTTAGCAGTGGCTCAAGGGCGGGGTTGCCGATAAGATCAGGGTGTGTGCAGGGCCTGCACTCCTTTAATCTGGCCTCGGGTGGTCTCTTGATGCGGTTCTCTGGAATGAAGAATGATAACATCTTCCGTTTGTTGGGGGTTTTAGTTCTGCAGAAGAGCTCAAAGATATTGTTCTGTGCATCCCTTGAGGTGGAACCAGGACCTGCTCCAAGGCTGCACTGTTGTTTCTTGACTGCTCCTCCCTTGTCTCTGCATCCCCTCCCTTCCCTGATTGGCAGCTGTTTGCGAGGCTTCCTGCCCAGGAGCCCCACAGGGTCCTCCGGGGTTTCAGTGTCTGCGACTCCTTTTAGTCGGAATGGACACCACACTCCCTGGGGGGCCTTCTTAGGACATGATTGCGTCAGCATTCCTGAGTCAGAAGTGCCAGGGTGGGCCTGAGGATCTGCATTTCTACCCCATTGAGGGGTTGCTACTGGTTCAGCCATCACACTCTGAAAGTAGGCTATGTTGCAGTAACAAATACACCCTGAACTCTCAGGGTTCTTCTTTCTGCCGCATTCAGTCTCGTGGGCTGAGCACGTCTGCCTCATCTTCTAACTGTTTTTGGAAACTGGCCTCCAAGGTCACCTTGAAAGGGGGGACCACGTGGGAATTAGCTTACTTCCCTTCCCCTAGAATCCCACTGGGTGGAATGCAGTCATGTGATGCTGAGTGACCGCACTGACCGTAGGGGAGGCTGGGAATTGCAGTCTGTTTGCCCAGCACCTAGTATCCCCTCTTCCACCAGGGCCCCTCTGCTCACCAGACAACTTCTTCTCACACACAGAACACATCCTCTTCCTCCCCAAAGCCCTCTGGCTATGGCATCTACCCCCCAGGTCCGAATCTCCAGGTGGTAACACATCAGGTGGGGGTGAGCCTCCTCCTGGTCCTGCAGCTTTTGACTTTAAAAGTTGACAGATTGTATCCGCGTCCTCAGGCCTCACCCTTACCTGTGCCCACGCTTTTGCTATGGGACTTTGGGGTGCCCTCCCACCGTGGTTCAGGAGCTTTGCCCCTTGGCGCTGGCCTTAGTCACGTGACTCGCTTTTGTTCTCATCAAGACAATACACCCAGGCCAGCCTTCTTGAGGACGAGACACATGGCGTGGAGCCAGCCAAGGTCTGGGCACAGCAGCCAATGTCCTGACATGGCAGGCGGAGCCCCACCTCATGTGCTGCAAAGTGTCACAGTGACGTGTGGATACTCGTTAATTTAGGTGTTTTGTTATGGCAGCACCCTACTTCAAAGAATCTTTTTCTCTGTTAGTCAGGATAGACCAGGTTATGCTGTGGTAACAAATAAGCCCTAGACTAAAATGATGTGGCACTGGCTTAGCAGACAGGCTGCTGGTGTTACAGAACCAAACTTGGGTCTGTGCACTCACGCAGTAAAACCAGTCTCCTGACCTCAGGTCATGGAAAAGGAAAGCACAGCATTTATTGCTGGTGCCAAGCAAGGAGTCCGGTGAGCTAGGGCTTAAAAGACCTGAACTCCCCAAAGGCTTTCAGGGAAGGATTTTTTTTTCTTTATTTTCTTGTGTGCGTTGGGTCTTAGTTGCAGCACGCAGGGTCTTCGTTGAGGCGTGAAGGCTTCTCTCTAGTTGTGGTGTGCGGGTTTTCTCTCTCTAGTTGTGGCACATGGACTCCAGGGCACCTGGGCTCTGTAGTTTTGCAGCACACGGGCTCTCTCATTCAGGCGCCCGAGCTCAGTACTTGTGTCGCACGGGCTTAGCTGCCCCGCAACATGTGGGATCTTTGTTCCCTGACCAGGGATCGAACCCAAGTCCCCTGCATTGGAAGGCGGATTCTTTACCACTGGACCCCCAGGGAAGTCCTCAGGGAAGGATTTTTAAAGACAGGGTGAGGGAGGGGAGGTTGTGGGGTGTGTGATCAGCTCGTGGACGCTCTTCTGATTGGTTGGTGGTGACGTAACAAGGAGTCAACATCACCAGCCTTCTGGTTCCGGCTGGTCTGGGGTGTACGCGCTCGTGGACATCGTAGAGTTAACTTCTCCCACCTGGTGGGGGTTTCAGTATCCGCAAAACAGCTCAAGGACGTGGCTCAGAACATGATCCACAGCCCTGGAGGAGGAGCTAAAGTCCTTGACTTTGTTCAGTGGCTAAAGTATTATTATTTTATCTTATCTGACTGTTTTCCTTTCTTACTGCATTTTCTCACTTCTCTGATTAAATTTATTCTTTGACTGAAGATTTTTACAGACAAAAGGCAGGCAGGGGACATGGAGGGGGATTCCTGCTCTGTTACACTGGCCATGGGAGCCGATAGCAGAGGCTGGAACAACGGTGGTGGGTGGTCCACGTGATGCTGAGGCTCTGCATTTGGTAAAAAACACCCGTGGTCACTTCGCAGGGGGACCGTGAAGGCGCTGAGCCAGTAGCCAAGGGCAGAAGTCGGAAAACAGAATGATGCATGTGTGCAAGTGTGCTGTGTGTGTGTAAGTGTGCTCTGTGTGTGTGCAGGGGTGCTGTGTGTGTGTTGGGTGCCATTGGCCTCACGTGTACAAGGAAGAGGTGAGGTCGAGAAGAAGGCCCACTCTGTGAGCAGAAATGAAAGTGAATACGGACACGGATCCAGGAATTCAGAAGTTGGCAAAGTTGGAAAGCCAGCTGCTTCCAGAGTTGGGATTTTAGAAGCTTGGTGACAGAGGCCCGGAACAACGTCTGAGTCGGAGCAAGCGAGGCAAAGGTCAGAGGGAGGGTCAGGCGCACATCAGTGCCCCAGAGCCCCGGCAGCGGCCGTCGGGTGCAGAGAGGAGCGAGCACACTGGTGCGTTCAGTGGGCACGTCTGGGGCCGGCAGCCGTCCCGTCGTCCCGTCGCCGCGCGCCACCCTGGACGTCCAGCTTTTGTTGCTCCTGACACAGAGCCCTCACCTCCAAGCAGCTGGACATTTGGTTTCCTCTGCTTGGAATTTCCCCCCCCACCCTGCCTGACACACACGTGCACGCGCACACACACCCACATGTACACAAGCACGCCCACACGCACACACATCCACGTATGTGCACACACAGGCACACACGTCTTCATCCCCCCGGCCTTTCGGGTCTCAGCTTGGAGCTTGCCCACCAGCTGGGCTGAGACCCTTGTGGCGCCCCCTGTGGCTCCCACCCCGCCCCATCTTCCTTCCTCCGTCTCGCTGGCCACCCCACGGGCTTGTGGCCCATTGGCGGGTCTTCCTCTGTCACCGCCGGCGTTGCCAGCTCCGAGCCGTGTCCCGGGGCCCGGTGCCCGGGGTGGGCTCAGCACGTTGTGGTCCGGTGGGCAGAGGAGGGCACAGCTGAGTGAACAGGGGAGGGGCTGACCGCGGCCTCTAGTGGTGGTGCTGCAGCTGGTGTGCAGGGTCAGGCCTGACCCGGGGGAGCCCTGGAACACGCCTCAATGGGAGGCTGTGAAGGGACGCCAAGGCTGGGCCGGGCTGCAGGCGGTGGACCTGAGAGTGAGCTCCGTGGCCCAGACAGAGGCTGCCGACACTTGGACACCGGGCAAACACAGGGGGCCCTGCGGGGCCCCAGCCCCGGCTTTACTGGAGCCTCCAGCTCTGGGGCTGAGGCTGGGACAGAGGCAGCAGCCGGCGAATCCCGGGTTCTGACCCTGAGCAGCCCAGTAGCTGTTCTTTTGTGCCACCCGATCCTCCCAGGCCCCCTCCAGCGTCTTTGAACCTGGGTCCTGGCAGCCTGGAAGGGACTCGGCCTTGGATGCAGGGGTGGGAACCCTGAAGCTGCCGGTGGGAGGCACGGGGTCCCTGCACAGCGGACTCCAGCTCCCGGGGGCTCTCCAGACCTTGCCCACCAAGGCCCTCGACCCCCTGGACGTGTGTCCTCACGGACACAGTGCCCGACAACCCGCACCTCGCCATCCGCAGAGCCGCCCGGAGGTGCCCGACAGCCAGTGGGGCAGTGTGAGCACTCTCCTTCCCCCGTGAGGTCTCCCGGCTCCTGGCGGGGAGGTGAGGCAGACGCCGCCGGCCATGCGGACGGATGGACACCCAGGGCCTGGCTGCGGGGACTGCTGCATGACCTCTGCCCCCAAGGCCTAGCAGGGCCTCCGACCCGGGACTGGGGCCTGGGGGGGGGGTTCTCCCTTGCTGCACTTGTCCCATGGATTGGGCACTTTCTGATCCCTCGGGCCAGAGGGACAGAAACCACCGGTGCCCACCCCTCACCCTCCCGAGTGGTGAGTTCTTGCAATCCCCTCTGGTCTGAGAGCTGGGATGTTTGTCCTCCCAGGTCACCCTGACCCATCTGGAGAGGTGCCCTGGACCCAGCGGGCTGCGTGCCAGCAGGAGGGAGGGCTGTCGGCCGCGGGCACGGTGGGGCCGGAGAACCCCCGGTGGGGGGTTGCCCCTTGCTGCCGCCGGCCAGGACCTCCAGCACTGCACCCTGACAGTGGATGTCAGCCTTTCCGCCCTCACTGCCCTTCCCCCCCGGAGCGAGTGTTGCAGATGGGGGGAGGGAGTTCTCCTACTGCTGGGCACCGAGTACATGTGATGAAGGACGGCCTGGGCCCTCCTGGGCCGGAACGAGTCAGTACCTGACAAGCGCCCAGACCAGCGCTGGGGGTGGAGGTTGCCGTGTGACTTCGGGGACCCCTACCATCCCTGGGGCACTGGGGCTGGCGGGGGCAGGGGGCACTGCTGGGCCTCTGCTGTCATGTTGTACATTTGTGAAACTGTGAAATGTTTTCACATATATGGAAGGGTGTGACAATGTGCAGGTGACAAGACAGACAGCAGTGCCCCAGCTAAGCAGTAGGCCGCTGCCAGCACATTGCATGTCATCAGCCAGGGAACCCCTGGGGGGTGAGTGTCCAGCGCTGAAAGCCTGAGCGACCGGCACACACCAGACGGGGAAGGAGGAGGCCTGGCTGCCCTGGGATGGAAGCCAAACAGAGCCTCTGAGCACCATCCTCCTGCAGCTCCTGGAGCGTCTGCAAGAACCCGTTCTGGGGGGGCAGGGGGAGCCACAAGGAAGGCCTGGGAGGCCTGTGACCGTTAGAAGGGCAGCAATGGGACCAGATAACGTGGCAGGACTGTGGCCAGCGGCACCAGAGCCTGTCTCAGAAGCCTGCTGTGGGGTGAGTGTCCCCGGCTGACCCTGGGTGGGGGGAAGGGGCGCTCATTGTCACATGGTCAGGACAGGCCAAGGACCAAGCCGAGCCGGGCCAGCCTCGCCAGGGCGCTCTGAGGACAGCGGACGCAGGGTGCCCGTGGAGCCCGTCCCTCCACTGTCAGCCACGAGACCGTCTCCACGAAGGCCAAGGACTCAGGAGGCCAGAAGCCAGGAACAAAATAGTTTAAAACATTTACCCCAAACAACGAAGGGCCAAAGGAGGAAACCGTTGTGGGAAGTTAACAATACCTTGGAAGAGCAGAAAATAATGAAATGGGGGCGGGGGTGGATACAGGAGAGAGGGTTGATAGCCAAAACCTTCCCTGAAAAGATGAACGAAATTAACAAAGTCTGGCGAATTGGATCACGAAAGGACACAGACAACGAAAAAATGTTAGGAAGGTAAAAAGGGACCTACCGACAGATTCAGCAGGAGGTTCAAATGACAGGGAGAGAGGATTTGATTACGTTGGCAGGTTTTTATTTGTTTATTTTTCAATAAAACTAAGCATGCAGCTACCACACAACCCAGCGATGACAGCCTTGGGCATTTCTCCAAAAGAAATGAAAATTTGCGTCCACTCAAAAAACTGTACACAGGTGTCCATAGCAGCTTTACTTATCATAGCCCCTTGGGGGTGTTTCCCAACACCCACATCCAGTTCTCTGAGTCTCTGGACACCAGTGAGGGATCCAAGCCTATTCTGACGCCGTCGGCCTGGAGTTAGTGTCAGACCCCCAGGTTAAGGGCTCAGCCCCACTAGATGGTCCCCACGCCAGCCGCAAGTCCAGGGCCACCCCTACTTCTGACCGACCAGCTGGGAGTCGGGGATTCTCACCACCCCCTCCTCAGGTTTGATAATTTCCTAGAATGGCTCCCAGAACTCAGGAAAGTGCTTTACTTACTATCACCCGTTTATTATAAAAGATGCAACTCAGGGACAGCCAGATGGAAGAGACTCATGGGACCAGGTGGGGGGCTGGGGGGGGCGAGGAGCTTCCATACCCCCCCAGGTGCACCACTTCTCCTGGCGCCTCCACTGTCCACCAACCAAACCCCGTCGGTTTGGGGCTTTTATGGAGGTTCCAGTCATAGGCATGGCTGGTTAAATCACCGCCACAGGGACTAACTCGGCCCCCAGCCCCTCTCCCCTCCCCAGAGGTCGGGGGGGGGCTGACCGTTGCAACCCTCTAATCACGCCTGGTCTTTTTGGAGACCAGGGCTCATCCTGAAGTGAGCTAGGGGCCCCCAGATACCCTTCATCTCAGCTCACAAAAGGACGCTCATTACTCCAGAGACGCCAAGGGTTTTATTTTATTTTTAAATTTCGTATTTATTTATTGTTTTAGGCTGCACCGTGCAGCATGAGGGATCTTAGTTCCCCGACCGGGGACTGAACCTGTGTCCCCTGCACTGGGAGTGCAGTCTCAAACACTGGACCGCCGGGGAAGTCCCAAGAAATGCCACGGGTTTTAGGACTGCGTGCCAGGAACCAGAACAAAGACCAGGTATTTATATTTTCTTATATCACAGGCCACCCTCTGGCCTCTGACTGCATCCCTTACAGTAAAGTGATCATAAAAGTCAAAAGATATTGGCATCTTGCCAGAGTCGGCCCGGTCCAGAGTCATATCAGGTGGGAATATCCCCCAGGGTGAGACCTCTCAGGACTGCAGGCCTCCATCCGAACTGGTCAGTTTCCAAGACAGGAGAGGCCCTGTCCCCACGGCCTCACCTTTCAGGCCTCTGGTGTCATTGAGCCTGAGCTAAGGACTGCCACCGTCTTCCTCCGGGCCTCTCTCAGGTGTCGGTGTAGTATGGGGTTTCCTTCCTGACATCACAGAACCCACTGATTCATCTCTTCACCCTCAGCTCCTGTTCCTCCTTCCTTCCCCTGGTGCCCAGACAAGCTGGTCTAGATTTCAGGCCAGGATGCGAGCCCCAAGAGTCCTCCCCCCAGTCCACTCCCGTCCACGCAGGTGCAGGGCTAGTGGGCTATCCGGCCCCCGGCCGCACGGCAGCATCCGCTGTCAGCCCCCGGTTTGCCAGATGGGGCGACGTCGCCACTGGCCTCTACAGGAATTCTGACATCAGGTTTAAAAACATAGTTACAATTTCTTTTTTTCTTTTTTAAATTTACCATCTTAACTAGTTTTTAAAATTAATTAACTCATTAATCTGGCTGTGTCAAGTCTTAGTTGCAGCACGCAGGCTCTTCATTTTGGCGTGCGGGCTTCTCTCCAGTTGTGGTGCACGGGCTCCAGAGCACACGGGCTCAGTAACTGCAGGGCGCGGGCTTAGCCGCCCCGTGGCACGTGGGATCTTAGTTCCCCAACCAGGGATCGAACCCGCGTCCCCTGGATCAGAAGGCGGATTCTTAACCACTGGACCACCAGGGAAATCCCCCCCTTGCAGTCTCTCGAATAGGAACCACCCCTGCTTCTGGCACTTGTGGTTGCAGATTTGGCGCTGTGACCACTGCAACAATTAGGGGAGGTGACGTGGGGAAGAAAGAAAAGAGTGCACCCCCCACTGGCCCTGCAGGAATTGCACAGTCATACCAGTACCCTCCTCCAACCCCGCTGCCCCAGCTCCACCAGAAAAAACAGGAGCATCCATCCAGTGGGATCACCCCACCAGCCCACCCACGCGGAGCGCGCGCCCTCATGCTTTCATCTCCCTGTGCTTCAACGCCCGGCTGGTCCCTCCGCCCGCCAGCCTGTGCTCTGAGGAGGGCAGCTCTGCCCGTGCTGGACATCCTGGGCCCTAGAGTGAGTTCCTCATTCTGATGAAATGGCAGTTGGCTGCCCAGATTGGTGCAACATTTCTGTTCCAGTTTCTTATGGCTCTGAGCGTCTACACCTCAGATCAGATGGAGTCAGCCAGGCCCCATCCCGAGGGAGCGTCTGTTCCTGTCGGGACCCCTTTGCAGACCCTGGGAGCCCAGCCTCAGTCTCACCTCCCAGCTGTGATCAGGGCCTTGCCCCCGGGAACGGCCACATGGTCATTGGCCGCCTCGGTCTCTTGTTGGTGGCAGAGCAGCTCTCCTTGGCACGTTGTGCCTCTGAGGGTGTGCCTACCTGAACGCACCCCCCAGATTCCCATGGAGATTTCCATGGGACCACGTCCCGCGTGGGCATCCCTGTGATAGGCCAGTTTTCCACGGCCCTCCTGCCTGACCATATGGCCGGGTCGCTGGCTGCTGCCCATGTTGTCAGTAAAAACCCGAACGTCGGGACTTTTCCCACCATTCGGTCCTTCCCCCGCTGCTAGGACAGCACACGCAAGCCTGCACGACGCCGGGCTGAGCTGTTTGCGCCCTCCTCGGCCAGGTTGGAGGCTCCAAAGAGGATGCTGCCGCCGTCCGCACACCGAGCAGCTCTCAGTCGGTCAGTTGAGAGCTGATGTAGGGCACTGTCCAAGTGACAGCAGAATCTAGCAGCTCTTCACTCGGTCCGTCCTAGGGGAGCCAGTCCTGGGCCAGAAGAGGGTCCCCGCCCGGGAGGGTCTCACCTCACGTTTCCCAGGCTGCAGGACCCGGTGTAAAGTGTGTCCATGTCATCATAGAGCTCTTCTGGGCAGCACCGCCCCCGTGAGAGCATTTCCCCCACAACACCCTGGACTTTATGGGTATTTCAGGATTCATGATCATTTTACGTCCTGTGACTACTGGGGTAGCTCCAGTGGGTGTCTGATACCAAGGTAATAAGTCCACCCAAACGGAAGTTCTCTCGCCCGAAGTGCCTGCAGGCATTACTGGGAGGTGCCCGCAGGCTTCTGCCCTGAGCCCCCATCTCGGCCTCACGCAGGACCATCGCACAAGGACCCGCCTGCCTAGCGCCCCAGCTTCTACTCCCCACTGCGTGGCTCAGGTCGTCTTACTGGTTCCCATTTAGCATGTCTGGTGAACACAGCTTGAAGGGTGGAGTCACATGCCTGTTTTACTAGTTCAGGCAGGAGAAACGCCCCCCAGTCGGGCACCATGTCCATCCCCCCAGTGCAATCAGGTGGAAGAGGTGCCGTCGCATCACAGAAAGCCTGTTCAAACATCCCAATGCTCCTCCAAATTTTGACCTTGCTTCCATCGACCCTGACATTCTTCGTGGTGGCCTGCACTGGGATTTCATCTATAGGATTTGGTTTCACAATACTAGGTAGGGGACGCGTCTGCCACTATGACATAATACTCATGTCATAAAACGTTGGGTAAGGGAGGCACAACTTCTTTACCAAAAGCCTGTTCAAACATCCCAGCTGCCATCTCTGGCGCCCCTGTGCTCTCCCCATCCCATCGTTCCGATTGTTGGCTGCACCAGCTGGTTTTGGTACCACCACACGTGGGGCTCCGGCATCAAGGGGTCCTGGACCATGTCTCTCCACCCCTGACCCTGGGGCCCACTCTGTGCACCAGGCTCTGGGTCCCCGGCCGGGGGTTGAGCCAAGGGACCCTTTTGTCGACTTTTATCTTTTTTTTTTAATTGGAGTACAGCTGATTTACAATGTTGTGTTAGTTTCTGCTGTACGGTAAAGGGAATCAGTTATACATATACACATATCCACTCTTTTAGATTCTTTTCCCGTATAGAGCATTACAGAGTATTGAGAAGAGTTCCCTGTGCTATGCAGTGGGTCCTTGTTAGTTATCTATTTTATATATAGTAGTGTGTATGTGTCAATCCCAGTCTCCCAGTTCATCCCTCCCTGCCTTTCCTCCCTGGTAACTATAAGTTTGTTTTCTACATCTGTGACTCTATTTCTGTTTTGTAAATAAGTTCATTTTTTTTAAGATTCCACATATAAGTGATATCATATGGTATTTGTCTTTCTCTTTCTTTCTTTTTTCTTTTTTTTTTGCGGTATGCGGGCCTCTCACTGCTGTGGCCTCTCCCGTTGCGGAGCACAGGCTCCGGACGCGCAGGCTCAGCGGCCACGGCTCACGGGCCCAGCCGCTCCGCGGCGTGTGGGATGTTCCCGGACTGGGGCACGAACCCGCGTCCCCTGCATCGGCAGGCGGACTCTCAACCACTGCGCCACCAAGGGAAGCCCTGACTTACTTCACTTCGTATGATAATCCCATCCATGTTGCTGCAAATGGCATCATTTCATTCTTTTTTTATAGCTGAGTAATATTCCAGCGTGTGTGTGTGTGTGTGTGTGTCTGTGTGTCTGTGTGTGTGTGTGTGTGTGTGTGTACCACATCTTCTTTAGCCATTCCTCTGTTGATGGACTTTTAGGTTGCTTCCGTATCCTGGCTATTGTAAATTGTCAACTTCTATCTTGATTAAGCTGCCCTATCACTGTCCCCGGGAGGTTCCAGGTCTGCTTTCTCATCGTCACCTCTGCCTTCCCGCTTCTTGCACTCCTCCAAACTGGGGGAAACAGACCAGACTTATTGGGAGCCCTTTAATGTTAGGGGTTCAGTAGGGGGTCCCTTTGTCCCACCCACCCTGCAGAGGGCTGTATTAAGACCTCTGTTTTGCCCCATCAATGTCCCTTTTATTAATCCATCTTTTAATAACAACCTAAAGATTTCCACCCTGCTAGGAGGACTTCCTTGACTCTGCATGGCCCTTTCCTCATTCTTTTGTTAGTTACTTATGTTTTGAGAAGTGTCTGTAAGACCCATTCAGGAAAGATGAGACAGCAGATTCTCCCATCAGGCTTCCTGGAGGAGGGGTGAAGGGTGCATGGGAGCTCCCTGCACACTTCTTTGCAACTTCCTGTAAACGTATAATTATTCCAAAATAGAGTGTCACAAAAAAAGTTGTGCCGTGAAATATGAAAACTTCAATGAAACAAAAACATTAGAAAATTATGAACGGGCCAAGTTGACTCAAGAAGAAATAAAAGTAAGAATCTCCCAAGTTCTCAAGTAAGTCTCAGTTGATGAAGGAATGCGTGTCTTTCCAAAGAAGAGCCCTCCAAGGGACACAGAAGGAATGGCAAAATCAGCACATTGGCTATCTATGGCTGAGGAGCCGGTTAGCCCCAAATGTAGTAGTTTAAAATAATAAACACTGGGCTTCCCTGGTGGCGCAGTGGTTGAGAGTCCGCCTGCCGATGCAGAGGACGCGGGTTCGTGCCCCGGTCCGGGAAGATCCCACGTGCCGCGGAGCGGCTGGGCCCGTGGGCCATGGCCGCTGAGCCTGCGCGTCCGGAGCCTGTGCTCCGCGACGGGAGAGGCCACAACAGTGAGAGGCCCGCGTACCGCAAAAAAAAAAAAAAATAATAATAATAATAATAAACACTTACGGGAATTCCGTGGCGGTCCAGTGGTTACGACTCCACGCTTTCACTGCTGAGGGCCCAGGTTCAATCCTTGGTTCGGGAAATAAGATCCCGTGAGCCATGTGACATGGCCAAAATAATAATAATAAAATAAAATAACAAACACTTATTATCTCAGTTTCTGTGGGTGCTGAGTCTTGTGGCCCAGGGTCTCTCACAGGATAAGCCCCAGGATGCACTGCATGGTGCCTCACGAGGTGGCCCTCAGTGGCTGGGCTACAGCCTCATCGGAAGGCACGACTGGGCAGTGTCCCTGTCCAAACTCACTTACTGGGCGTGGGCAGGATTCATCCTTGCTGGCTGTTGGCTGGACTCTGCCCTCCTTTACAGGGCAGTCCTCAATACAGCTGCTGCTCCCCGTAGAGCGAGCAAGAGAGGGTAAGAGGACAGAGGCTGGTGTGGTCTCTGGAGACACCCCATCATTTTTACCTCATTCAGGTGTTGGAAGCAAGTCACTCACTAGATCAGCCCACACTCTAGACAAGGGGGTTGCACAGGGGGGCATGACTATAGCAGGAGGAAGGGCTCTCCGGGGCTAATGTGTGTGTGTGTGTGTGTGTGTGTGTGTGTGTGTGTGTTAAAAAATTAAACTTTAATAAATGTTCATTAAGTCAAATGCAAGCTCTTATTTAATAGGAGAGAATGAATTTATCTTAAGCTCTAACTATTGAATTTTACTGGTCAGTCGTAAGTAATGAAGTTTTACACTAAAACATTATACTCTGGGGCTTCCCTGGTGGCGCAGTGGTTGAGAGTCCACCTGCCGATGCAGGGGACACGGGTTCGTGCCCTGGTCCGGGAAGGTCCCACATGCCGTGGAGTGGCTGGGCCCATGAGCCACGGCCGCTGAGCCTGCATGTCCAGAGCCTGTGCTCCACAATGGGAGAGGCCACAGCAGTGAGAGGCCCGTGTACCGCAAAAACAAAACAACAACAAAAAAAATCCATTATACTCTGACATTTGTATCTTATTTGAAAACAGTGCTGTAAGCCAGTGGTCAGCAAACTAGGACCCGCAAGTCAAATATAAATAAAGCTTTACTGAAATACACCCACAGCTACTCCTCTGTGTTATGATAGATGGCTCCTTTTGCAAACAGTCGCAGATTTGAGTGGTTAGACAGATACCGCAGAGTCTCGGGCTAATTTCAATGCCGACTCCCACAATCAGGAACTTGCCACCTTGCCGCACCTGGTGAAATAACCGGTTCAGACAAGGACGATCCACAGATGCTACAACCAGGAGGAGGATGCTTGCTGGGGACCTGGTTATCACCAGGGCGTCCAGAGCTACAACTTTACAGTGGAAATATCTGGTGTCCCCAGTGATCAAACTTAGCCTCACTAACATGGGACAAGCAGGCACCATGCTCCCCGGGCATGGGCAGCAAGGAGCACCACGCCTCACCTGTGCAGGGATCCTGCCAAAGTGGTCCAGCTGCCATACAACCGAGCCTTTAGCGCTGACCTCCAGTTGCGGGAAAAACAGGGTAGGGAGGGACACGTAAAATGGCACCGTGAGGATGGCACCTCCAGAACCTGGGACCTTCGGGCACCTGAGCTGGGCTCCTGAAATGAGTTAGCGGCGTGGGGGAAAATACTGCGCGTGGGAGGAAACTGCTGTAAATTAGAAAAGACTGGAGACATACCCAAAGCAGGGGGTTTGATGGAATCTTGGAGTAAACAAACCAGCAATAAAAGCTAATGGGGGACATGGTGGACATGGAATATGAATTCGGTTTTTCAATGCTATTACGGAATTATTGTTAGCTTAGCTCCATGATAATGGGATTGCGGGTCTGCTGGGGATGTCTTCCATTTTTGGAGATGAATGCTGAACTGCTTATCTATTTTATTTCTGGTTGAAGTGTCATAATGTATGGAATTGACTTTTAGAAACTTACATATATCAATACATACATCTTAAAGTAAATATATGTGTGTGTATACGTATGCATGTCTATATATAAAGAGAGAGACAGAGAGAGACAGACAGACAGAGGGAAAGAGAGAGAAAATGAGATATTTATTCTAAGGAATTGGTCCATGCAGTTGGGAGAGGGGCACATCTGAACTCCCTGGGCAGGTGGGCAGGCAGGAACCCAGGCGGGCTCTGTATGTTGCCGTCTTGAGGCTGAAATCCTTCTTTTCTGGGAAACCTCAGTCTTTGCTCTTAAGGCCTTTGACGGATTGGGCGAGGCCCATCCACTCGATGGCAGGTGACCTGTTTTACTCCAAGTCTTCTGATTTAAATGTTAATTTCATCTAAAAATACCTTTAGGACAACAGCCAGCTGTTGGTTGGACCAAACAGCTGGACACCGAGGCCCTGCTGAGTTGACACATAAAATGAGCTGTCCCAGTGGATATATGTGTGTTCACTGCATTACTCTTTCTACTTCTTTTCTGTGCTAAAGCTTTCATTAAAAGGTAAAAAACAAAGAGCATTTGTTCACAGAAGTCACTATAAAGAAAGCGAAAGTCAAGCCACAAATATTTACAATACATACAAATAACACAGGATTTCTACCCAGTGATACGTAAAAACTTCCCCATGCGTCGGAAGAGACGTAGGATCCAATTAAGAAAATGGGCAGAAGACATGAACAGGCATTTGGCAGAACACGAAACAGAAATGGCCAATGATCACGAAAACAGGAAACAGGAATAGGAGATTAGAGCCATAATGTGACACCACTTAACACCTGCTAGAAGGACAGAAGTTTAAAGTCTGTGGGCAAGAACACGTGTGCGCTTCTGCGAGCACTGAAATCGGAGCGAGCAGTCAGAGGACCGCTGGGCGATGTTCCTGAGGGTGGGCCCGCGCACGCACAGTGATTCGGCGCCCCTGCCTCTGGACGGAACCCTGGATCAAGTCTTCTGATTGTGAGCTGTGCCCCATTGGGGCGGGGGCGGGGGTGGGTGGGGATCTTGAAATCAGGTGGTGACATAAGCGCAGCCGTAGCTTCAGGTGTTCTTAATCAGTGCAAATCGATGTAAGGGGCCGCCCCCCGGCGTGTGGCTGCTCGGCCAGTGAATCCCTGGTTTTGTTTTTGCATTTTTAGGTTTGTCCAGAGATGTAGAAAACCAGAGGCCGTTTGCTTTCACCTGGAAGGGCAGGACTGCGGTCTTGCCTCGGGACCACACGGACACTCGGGGTCTCAGCCACAGCTGAATCCACAGGGACCTTGACCATGTGTCCCCCCCCACCCCCGAGATCCTGTGCTGATGAGATCTGGAGAAATGTCTGGTCACTTCGGTGAAAACTGCACCTGGCAGACTGAGAGTAAACCCTGGGAAAACACAAGTCCTCGCTGGGTCCAGTGGACACAAGCGTGTCCCCTCGGCAGCCTTGGTCACCTGTGCACAGGTGGAGGAAGCCACGTTTGGGCATCGGCTTTGCTTTCACCGGCACCCAGGAGGCATGTTGGGCTGCTGGCTTTGAGCGAGGTGCAGAGCAGCGGAGGTGCCCTGGTGGCCACACAGCTTGGTCCTTGTGACCCGGGGACCCCATGGCCCCAGCGGCTGCTGTGGAAGCTGAGACGGGGAATCTCAGCGCCATTCCCACACGGACACGCAGCCACACTCTTTGCAAGGACCTCGCCTCCCTCTGCGACTCAGCATTTGGCTTTCCTCTGGGCCAGGGGAGAAGCTGACCCCTGTCCGTGGGACAGCAGGGTGACCCGAACCGCGCATCCTGAAGTGGGTGTCATCTGTCCACTGGGTCACGTAGCTGAGCAGGCCCAGCAGCTCCGCATCGCCCAGTGAGGTTGGGTGTCTGGACTGTTGTAAGGTTCTTGGAGCCCCGTGGAGGGCATGCAGCCTCTTCCCCAGCCACCCCCATGCTGCCTGGTGGCCTCGTGAAAAGCAGACAGAGGGTAGGAGGGGGAGCCACCCGTGGTCCAGCTGCCGAGCCTCACCTGGACACCCCTACAGCCGGATGCTCCGTTTGTTACAGCAGTGTCCAACTCTGCACTGCAATGCAGTATCTTCACGGGAGACCAGCCTGCCACCTGTAGCAGGTTCAATGACTTTGGACCCTGTACTGGTCAGGATGCTCCAGAGAAACTGCACGAGTGGGATATCTGTCTCTACATCCATCCATCCATCATCCACCCATCCATCCATCCATCCACCCACCCACCCACCCACCCATCCATCCACCCACCCACCCATCCATCCATCCATCCTCCATCCACCCATCCATCCATCCATCCACCCACCCATCCATCCACCCATCCACCTATCATCCATCTATTTACCTACCTACCTCTCTATAAAAAGATATGATTATTTGGAATTGGCTCCCGTGGTCATGGGGTCTGGGAATGACCTGCCGTCTGCACACTGGCGGCCCAGGAAGGCCAGTTTGGTGATGTCGTCCGGTCTGAGTCTGGAGGCCTGAAAGCCAGGGGAGCGGATGGTGTAAACCCCAGTCTAAGGGCAGGAGGAGGTGACAGGAGCTGTCCCAGCTCAAGGGGTGGGGCCAGAAAAGGGCACGTTCTCCCTCCCCTGCCTTGTTTTCTGTTCAGGCCTTGGGGACCAGATGGTGCCCTCCCACCTGCTCTCCTGCGTCCGCGATCCAATGCTGATCTCACCTGGAAACAGCACCCCCCCAGGCTCCCCCAGAAGTAATGTCCCACCCGGGCGCCCGGGGCCGGTCACGTTGACACAACCGTAGACATCATGGGCCCCTGCCTTGTGGGGGAGGGTAGCGACTGTTCCCACTGGACTTGGGCCTCGTTCTGGATTTGGCTTTTCTCCCCTGCATGTACCGGCACCTTCCTTATTTACTTACTTAAAGCCTTATTTGCTGTCCCGGTTCCTCACGTGTCATTGTTTCTGACCAAGGACCTGACTTTACAGTCAAAGAAACAAGGTAATGGGAGGTGCCCATGGGCTTCCCGAGGGCCACCACGTACCCTGCTCCTCAAAGGAGGTGACCCTGAGGGATGGTGGCCTAGTCTTGGGCATCATTTAGGACCACGGCCAGGGGACAGTGCGGGGACACTGACGCTGTGTCCTGCAGGACATGCTAGTCAGCAGCGCCTTTCCCCCTGAGTCAGGATGCACGGTGTGGGGGAGGTAGGGGTGGGGGGCGGCACCCTTCCTGTGATTAGAACGACTGAGCCACTCACAAACGTTTGCCTCTCGGCCCTGTTGGTCCCTGCATTCCTGGTTTGGCCATTTTAGTAACCAGCAAAGGAATGCTTTGAACAAAACAATAGTGTCCTTGAGTTGGAAGCTGGGTGGGGGGTTCCACCTGGCCCACTTGGGGCTCCTCTGTCACTGGGTTAAGAGGCCATGAAGGGGCCACAGGGATGGCTGGGTGACGAGAGACGGTGGCAGAGGTGACCACAGGACGGAGACCTTCCTTCCCAGCTCCGTCCCTGATGAAGAGCGGGCTCACCCAGCAGGAGAAGCGCTCGGACCCGTGAGAGGACGTGGACAGGGTGGTGGAGCAGGGAAGCCCGAAGGTCGGTCACAGCCTCGTGGCCACTGCAGAAAGGAGCACCGTCTACAGCTTCTAGCAAAGCCCTTTCTCCTGCGGTGTCATGTACGTTTCTACAGAACTTAACTACATCCCCTTTTCTTTCCACCACTGCTGTACACAGGAATTCAGCTGGTGCTTCTTTAAAGTTTATTTTGCCTGATGAGAAGAATGGGACCAGGAGAGGTGCGCACATCCCCGGATGCCCTGGACGGTTATCAAATGCAGAACCGTTGGACTTCCGGCACATTCCTTGGGGGCAAGGCCTGTGTGCCTTCAGTTGTAGGAGAGCTATTTGCTTTATCCTGGCTGAGCACCATCTTGTTTTTGGAGGCGTAAGTGTGGGAAGAGAGAGAGAGAGAGAGAGTGTGTGTGTGTGTGTGTGTGTGATTGGAAACACAAGGGTTGGACTGCAGCAGGCGTTGGTCACTTTGTCCCTTTCTGGTTGCCCATCACAGAGGGCTGCTTCTTACTGGGGAGGCACCCGACTTTGTTGGTTTTGGGGGGCGGGCAGGGCTGAGCTCCCTCTATGGAAGTTAAAAGGGCCGCACAGTCCCTTCTCTCTTATCAGTTACGCTGGGGCCTCGGCCTAGGCTGGGTCAGTCTGGCGTCCCACCCAGGACTTTGGTTTCGAGCCACGGATGCAAATCGTCAGGGACAGTTCGTTAGCGAGAACTCACCAGCCGGGTAGTTGGATGGCCAAGGGGAGAGGCCGTGGCAGGCGGGATATCTCAAATGCATTCCCCAGAACCCGTGAACACAGTATCACCACAAATGTGATTTCTCTGTACGGCAGGAAATTTACCCGGGTGGCCCTCATCTACACACGTGAGCCTTTGAAAGCGGACTGTCCTCCAGCCTTGGGGAGAGTCAGAGGAATTCCCAGCAGGAGCAGGAACCCACCTGCCATGGTGACTTGAGGATGGAGGGGAAGGGGTCTCGGGGAGCACAGCGGCCCCGCAGACAGCAGGCAAGGAAGGGACGTCAGTCCCACAGCCGCACAGAACCGAAATCTGGCAACAGCCTGACCCAGCCTGGAGTGGGTCCTCCCCAGAGCCTGCGGGGGCAGCCCATCCCAGCCCATCCCTGGGTTTGACCCTGTGGGACTCAAAGCAGAGCCCAGCCAAGCTGCCCCCTGCCCTCACTCACCTCCCAGCCTGTTCCCAGAGTCTGCAAATGGCGCCCGGTCCCCCGTCTGCTTACATGGAGGCTGCTTGTCTGGCGGGGTCCCCTCCCTCCCCATCCCACCACCATGTGGAGGAAAACAGCTCATCCCCTCCTGGGAAGGATGGCGTGCGGGCCAAGGCCGGAGCGTCTCTGTTGCTCCTGTGTGTAGGCGGGTGGGTGTCCTGGGGCAGCGGAGGGTCACCCGAGCGACTGCTTGGACCCCGACGGCCCCTGCTTCAGACAGGTGAGGAGGGGCGGGCCCCTCCCGGCAGCGTCTGTAGAAGTGGGGCTCCTGGGGCTGGCAGCCACGGGCCCTGAGGGGCAGAGGGATCGTGAGGCCGTTGGAGGATGCAGAGGGGCCGGGCGGGATGCCTGGGCAGGGAGGGCACCCAGGTGGCCAGGGCAGAGTGGCTGAGTCAGGGAGTGAAGGAGGTGGCAGGCGGGGACTCTATGAGCGCTGAGGGGTGGTGGGGCGCTGCTCGGCTGCTGGGACCGGGTCCTCCCTGCTCCCTGTTCATGGGAGGTCCTGGCCGGGGGCCCCAGAAGCACCGTCTCCCGATGTCGGTGGAGTTGGCAGCTGTGAGGCCAGGTCTCGGCCAGGATGGGGGCTGCAGGGTGGAGTGCGTGCTGCCCCTCCCTCAGTGGGCCCAGCCTCCCCCAAAGCACCTCCTCTGGAGAATTGGCCTGGCCCGTGGTCCAGGGGTCCCACTCGCTGGGCAGAGGCAGAGACCTTGGGAGTGGGGTGGGGGGGCATGCTCTCTGCCTGCCCGCCTCCAGCTGCAGGGCTGTAGGACCCCTTTGGGGAGGTGGGGAGGGGCGGGCGGGCCTACCGTGGGCTCAGGGTGTATTTGCCCGAGCGGATGGCAAACCAGAGGAAGGCACTGAGCGGCATCACGTACACCTGGGGGAGGTGGAGGCCCCTGCACCAGCAGCTCCAGGGGAGGGGGCTCATCACCCCCCGAGGAGGTCACTGGGCTGTACAGGGCTCCCAGCCGTCTAGGGAAGGGAATCAGGGAGGCCCTGTCACCCCTCAGGCCTGCTCCTCCCGGCTCCCTGCTCAGGGCAAGCCTTGCTGGTCCCCAAGACCCGCGATCTGACCTGCGGCTGCCCAGCCCTGCCCTTCCGTCTGAGGTGGGAGAGCACAGGCAGGTGGGGAAGGGGCGGGGGTGGGGGTGAGAGGGTACCATGGAGGCGAGGCCGAGGCTGATAAGGGTGGAGGCGATGTTCCTGTGCATCCTCAGGACGTTCCTGATCCCCTGCAGGCAGTCCTGCGCAGAGGGCAGCACGCGTGGGCCCCTTGACCGCCCCTCCCAGCCCAGGGCAAGGTGCCTCCACCAAGGCATGGAGCTGCAGCGCCCACCTAGGACAAATGCTAGGGAGATGGAAAGCCGGGGTGCGGCACATCCCAGGGAAAACCACCCCGAGCTCTGGGGACTGGCATTGAAAACAGGCAAAAACAAGCAGGGTGGAGCCCACCTCTGCGGGGACTGTGGGGGCCCCAGGGGTCCAGTGGGTGCCATCCTCTGGGCGTCCCCTGAGCTGCCTGTGTTGGGACCCCCCAAACCCCATCCAGGGTGGGACAGAGAGCCTGGGTGAGGAGAGGACACAGGCTAACAGGTTGGGGCATGGGTGTCCCCAGGCTGTCCTGGCTCCATCCTGAACTTCCACGGCCTTTCCAGGACGTGGCATCCGCAGAGGCTCTCTGTCTCCAAGGAAACGGGAGGTGACGGTCTCAACTCTGAACCACTGATGATGGCATTTGGTTTTGGGGAAGGACTTGGCATTTGGGGGCACGCTGGGGAAGGATGTGCTGTGGGACATGCAGGGTTCGATTGTCAAGGCTGGGATGCCGGGGGAAAGGAGGCCGGCTTGGTGTCTGACTGTCCGTCCATCTGTCCATGAATTCCCTTGATCGGGTCTGGTCCCCCAGCGTGGTCCCACTTCCTCTTGGAAGGCAGCCCCGGGGTCAGACCACCATCTAGGACAACGTCCCTGCCCTCCCACCCCCTCCCCCAGGTGTCCCCACCCACAAGGCCTTTACAGTCTCCCCGTGGCCCCCACCACCCCAGAAGGTACAAGAAACCAGACTTTGCTCCCACTTTGCAGACGGGGACCTGAGGCCTCTCCCTGGGTGGCGTGAACAGGCCTCCCGAACCCCCTTCCCTGCATGCAGGGCCCTCCTCTGCCCTCGCCCCTCCCAGCGCGAGAGCCCAGGGCGCTGTGCTGGCTCCGTCCCTGGCTGGGCCTCCAGCCATTTGCATCCTCCTGTCCGTTTCTTGGAGGGTGGCCAGGAGCCTCTTGCCAGAGATAGGGGTGTTTGCTTCCCGGACAGCGGGGGAGGGGAGCTGAGGAGGTGGGGTGGGGGGAGGGGGGCCGCCGTCATCCTGAAGAATAATGTCCCTGCCTCTGTCTCTCGTCACTGAAGCCCTCGTGGCCACATTCTGGCCTAGGCTGATCCTCTGGCAAACGCCCTTCTGGCCTTCAGGGGCCCTCGAACACCTGCCCCCCGCCCTCCTAGAGGCTTCCGATGGGGGGCGGTCTCAGTGCCTGACACTGTGCCTGGCCGTGGGGAGCCCCCAAGCTGGGAACTGTGTGAAGGGGTGAGGAAGTGATTGGGGCCTGGAGAGGACCCGGGCCCGCGTCCGTCAAGTCCCCCCAGCCCAGGGTAGCCCCCAGGGTCAAGGCGTGGGAGTGGCCCTGCTCTGGGGCTGAGCCCCCCGGGGTCTCTGCAGGCCCTTCCCCCTCACCTGTCTGGCGGCCTCCTGCCCCCGACACAGGTCAGCCTGCGAGCCCTCCGGGAGGCCGAGTGGGGGGCTCTTACCACAGCACTGAAACTGCAGGGACAGAAGAGGGAGGCGGTTCGCTCTGAGAACCCCAGGATCCCTGTCAGACATATGGGGAAACTGAGGCACGAAGGGCACCTCCCCCCTCCCCCCCAGAGGCCAGGACCGGGGCTTAGGGCGAGGCTGCTGACTCTGCAGGGGGTGCCGGGTTCCGGGCAGCCTGGCCAGCAGTCACTGGGGCCCCACCGAATGCTGTGCCGTCACCATCCTGAAATTCTTCATCACCTTTGGACAAGGGGTCTTGCACTCTGCTCTGGGCCCCGCACATTCTGGAAGCAGCTGCCCTTCCAGGGCAGACGGAGGACAGGACCTCTCTGTCCCCTCCCCCTCCCCCCAAGGGGCACTGATAACTTGTGTCCTGGGACCTTCTGCTCAGCACCTGGCCCCCCGCCGGCTGGCTCTGGGGGCCTACCTCTGCCCATTTTCTAGATCACAGCCCACCTGGGGAGGCTGACCAGTCCAGGGCTGCCCAGGGAGGGGGCCTCCCCCACCACACTCACCATGTCCTGGATGGCCACCAGCTCCTGCCGCCAGATTCCTGACGAGCTCTTCACCGCCTGCTCGTACACCTGATCGTAGGCGTCCAACACGGCGTCCTCCACCTGTCCCGAGAGCATCACGGGAAGGCCCCTGTGCCGGTGAAGCCCCTCCCCCGATGGAGCCCCCCGAAGGCGGGGCCTGGCCCTCGGGTGCTGAGTGATGTCCAGCTGGCCCCCTCCTTCTCCTTCCACGGGGCAGAGCTCCCTGGAAGCGGAGACTGGGTCCCCTGGGTGGCTGGTCACAGGGGTCCCCATACTTCAGTTGTGGGGACCTCCCCCCAAGAATGGCCGTTAATGCCACTCTTGCCCCTGGGGGGTCCTGCAGGATAAACCAGAGGCCCGAGCTTGGCCACCCACCCCCCAGCTCTTGTCTTACAGCGGGAGGAGGCCCTGGCCGAAGTGTCCACCTGCTTCTGTTGATCTGGAAACAGGCAGTGGGGAGGGAAAGCCACCGGTGGGCCCTGGGGGGAGACGGCCAGGAGTGGCCTCGTGCCAGGAGCTCAGCTCCCCAGGGATGCTCCAGGTCTTTGCCCAGAACCATCGGTAGGTTCTGAAAAGCCCAGGCAGCTACCCAGAGCTGGCCAAGGGCACCCGGGGCAGACGAGGCCCCTTGGGGGCAGACGAAGGAGAAGCAGGGTAGCAACAGGGGCCCGGCCGGCTCTGCCTTCACACCTCACCCAGACCTCATTGCCTCTGCCCCCTTCTGTGCCTTTGCTCGTGCTGCCCCCAGACCGAAATGCCCTCCCCTTGCCAAGTGATTTCATCAGAGACTAACTGGAATCTTGCCTCCTCCAGGAAGGCTTCTGTGACTGCACTGGGTTCGCTGGCCTCTGGCATGGGCAAGGCCTCTGAGCTCCCTTGCCCTCTGATGCCTCTTTTCCCACCTCAGAGACGCTGCGCCCTGCCTCCCTTCCCTTCCCATCCCCATGCTGTGCTGACAGCGGGGACAGGCTGGCAGGCGCTCAGGGGTGCCCTGCTCTGGCCACTCACCCCCACCCTCCAGAAAGGAAGGGCGGCTTCCCCACTCCCAGCCTGGAGGACTTGGGAGCAGGTGGGCAGGGGGGCGCTCTCGCCCAGGGCTGTCCAGTAGGAACCAGACCGATTTCCACACTGAACATCGCTCCCAGGGCTCATTAACCATCCCGGCTGAGACCTTGCCCACAGAGTCAGCCAGCTGCTTTGTTCCCCACCCAGTGGGAGGTGGGCAGTGTCCTGGGCTGGGGGCCAGGCGCCAGACCAGCCACCACTGCGGGAGACCTGGCTGGGGGCCCTCTCTTGGCCTTCGTTTCCTCGAGTGACATGGGGGTGGAGATCTGCCAGGCTGTACTACGTCCTCGTGGGAGGGGGTCCTGGTGAGGACTGAGGGGCTAGCAGAGCTGGCTCCGGGTCGGTGGTGCAGGAGGCCGGGGCAGGGAGGCCAGCTCAGCCCACCCTCAGGGTTTCAGCCCCACCCCCAAGGCCCACTAGGGCCCAGGGAGACCCTGGCCCCTCTGGAGGTGTTGTTACTGAAACATGAACGGGAGGAACAAACCCGCTGGTGGTTGAGCTGCGCATCTCTCCCCAGGACCCCAGAAGTGGGGCGCGAGTTTCTCCTTCCCATGCAGAAGCAGATCTGGCAAAGCCACGCCCCTGCCCAAGACCCCTGGGCCTGGCATCAGGGGGCCAGGCTGACCCTCCCGAGGCCTGGGGGCCTGGGTGGTGCTCTACCGTCTGCTCCTCCATCACCAGGTTCAGGGGCTGTGTTTCTCCATGAGAAAACTGGGGGTGGGCTGGGAGGTCTCGGAGGCCCTTGGGCCCTGATACCTGGGTGCTCCCTGCCAGGGTGCCCCGATCTTTAAGCCCCATCTTCCAGGGCTCCAGGGGGCAACCCTCAGGACGGGAGTGCCTGGAGCGCTGAATACAAACCAGGTGCCTGGGGCGTCCCTGCCAGCCTGGCTCCCCACCCTGCCATTGACCTCTGCCTCCCCATTGTCTGCTAAACCTGCGGGGGTGGGGGGGAGGCGGGGGAGAATAGCTGCAGAGGGGGTGGCCCGTGGGAGCTGCAGGTGGTCTGCAGACCAGGGCCTTGTGCCCCAGGTCTGGTCCTGGTGGCCGCTGGACTATGGGGGAGGGGCCCAGACCTGGGAGCTAGAGGACAGACAGCCTTTCTCTGGGGCTCCCGGCAGTGCTGTACTTAATCCGTGCATGAATTATTAAGTGGAGCCAGGCAATTCATTGCCCCGCAGCCCGTCTGGGGACAGGGCGCTGTGGCAGAGTGGCTCTCAGGCTCCCGCAGGAATATAATTAATAGCCCTCGTGCTCTGTATTCATAGCACGGCCACCCAGTCCCTGCATTGCCGGCCCTCCCAGCTTCAGGGCGCCTACCAGGGCCCCGAGGGAGTGAGCGCCCCAGGGTGCGGGGGAGTGAGTGGCGGGGGAAGCAGGGAGGTGCCCCCGCTCCAGGGTCTGCGGCCTGGCTTCTGGGCCACCAGGAGTCATGGCCAGCCCCTGTCCTCTCCTTGTCCCCAGGTTTCCCATCTTGACCCCGTGTTTCAGGATTTCTTAGGGGGTCACTCAGGGGAGGTGCAGCGGGAGAAATGGGGGTGAACAGATCCCCTGGAGCAAACAGCTTGGCCCTTTGTGCTTCTCTGCTCCCTGGGCCTCCAGGAGGATCTCATGGAAGGAAGGAGCAGGGCTGGGATCTGTCTGGCCCAGGTTGGCCCTGATGCCAAGGCACCTGCCCAGGTTCCCGGGGTTGGGGGGCACAGGATGGGTGGCTTGTCCTGCCCCTGCTGCTCGGGGCCCGTGCCCTGGCCAGTGCCCAGCTCTGCACTGGCCTCAGTGATGGAGGACAGACCTGGGCTCAGGGGGTGCAGGTGGGTCCCACTGGTTCATTCCCACCACTCAGCAGCCCCCTCATCGGGGTTCTCTTGCTCCTTTTACAGATGAGGAAACCGAGGCCCAGGAAGGCTAGCTGATCCCAAGGGCACCGGGTGAGAGGCTGACCCCAGACTTTGAAGCCAGAGCTGCCCCACCCCGGCCTCCTGTGGGCCCGGACACGGAGGAAGCCCCAGCTCCGACTGGGGTCAGGCAGGACCCCGAGAGCTGGACCCTGAAGGCCAGCTGGAGCGCGGACCAGACAGGAAGATTTCTGTCGGGGATGGCGGCAGGGGCTGGGATATGGAAAAGGCCAGCTGGGAGACATCCGCTTTTGCCCCCTCCCCTTCCCGGAGCGGGGACCCCAGGCAGACTATGACCTGTGGCCCCTGCAAGGCCCCTCCCCTGCAGAAGTGCAAATCCTGGGCTCAGAGCTGTAAACAGTGTCAGGGCAGAAAGGATGGGCTGCAGCCGCTCCCCAGGAGAGCTGCAGCGGGGGCCCAGGGCACCCTGGCAGCTGTCTTGGCCGGGACCACCCACACGGTGACCCAGACCTCGCCCAGGCTTCTCGGTGGATGGGAAATGTGAGGCCAAAACACCAGCCGGGCCCAGCACTCCCTGGTCACCGAGAGCTGAGGCTGCCTTGCCAGGCTCCGACCCCTCCAGAGCCAGAGGAAATGCCCTTTCTCCATCTGGTATTCCATCTGGGTGACCCCAGATGATGCCCAGGTGGTGGTGAACAGTTTGGGGTGACCCTTGGGCAGGGAAGGGTAAAAAGGCATTGAGTCAGGGCGAAGAGCCCTGGATGGTGGACCCCTCCTGCCCGGCCTCTGCCAGGGCGATCTTGCCCTCCCCCTCACCCCCGTGGGCCTGAGTCCCTCCATCTGCTGACCAAGGGGATGGCCCCCACCCTGGAAGGTCTGGTGACGGCCTCATCAACTCCAAGGAGCACTGGGGCAGGCAGAGGGCAGCGGGGAGAAACTAGGCCCATTACTGCAGGTAAGACCAGAGTGGGTAATCACACACCTAAAAGCACACAGCACGAGCTCGGCCTCCTACCTGGCTGCTCTCTGCATCTTGCGTGAACATCTGGGGGGGCCTGGGCAACAAGGGGGTTGGGGCCGCTGGGACTCCTGATACACAGGCAAAAAATCATTGCTGGTCACCTGCTGGAACAGGGTTTTGCCCAGAAAGCGGGTATACTCCAGCTAGACTGGCTTTGGTTTCCCTGGTCCTTACAGAGTACATGGGGAAACTGAGTCCCAGTGAGAGGAGAAAGGATTGATCAGGGTCTCAGAGAGTCCAGCCGATGGGGCCCGTGGGGCTGGACTCTCCCGTCCCTCTCTGTGGCCCTACCCTCTGGCCCCGCAGCTCCTTCGGGGGCTGCCTCGGGGTCTTGCCTGGGGCTGGGCTCTCACAGGTGAAGGCTGGGGCGAGTTCTGCTGCCTGGGCTGTGTGCATTGCTGCGGACGGGGGGCGCTGCTCTCCGGCACCTCTCAGCCGGGGGGGAGCAGGGGCCTGAGGCCCGGGACAGACGCTGAGAAGCAGACGGGGCGTGGGGGTGGGGAGAGGGCCCTTTGGGAAGGGCGCCCGGGGGCTGCCCTGCAGGCTCGCAGCTCAGCTGGGGAGAGAAGTCTGATCCTGTCGGGGGGCCGTGGGCACAGGGTGCTGGAGGGCAGTGGCGTTGGCCGGCCTCGCTCTGTGCCCTGGCCTGGTACTGGCCAACTGGAGCCACCGGTGTCCCCTCCTCAGCCAACTGTGGACCCTCCTGGCCCCCACTAGTCCCCGGGCCCTACATGTGAGCCGGTCTGGGGTCGCTGCCCCTCTCCCTGAGCCTCTTGGGCACCCACATCCTCTGCCCGGCCAGAGGGGGTCTGGCCTTGACCCCCAGCCCTGGTCTGGGAGGGGTCAGCTCTGCTCATGAACTTGGCCAGCCCCATTTCCCAAGCAGGCTCTCAGCTCCGTCTCAGGACCCAGAGTTCAGACAGAATTTCTGCAGGGCCAGGCTGCCCCAGCCCCCTGTGTCCCTTGGGAGCAGTCCCTCCCAAGCTGTGGTCCTGCCCTGCTCCCCGGGGTCAGCGCCCACCCTAGACCCGTGGCCTGCAGTCTTCGAGCCCTGCTCTCTGGGGGCCGGGGCCCTGAGTGACCGTGTTACCCCAGAGCTGGGGCATCCCTGCCTCCCAGCCCTGAGCCGCCCTGGAGCCCCGCTGAACCAGCGGCACCCAGAGGACAGAGGGACGGATGAACGGATGAAGGAAGGAAGAAACAAAGGAGCCCCCTGCTATGGGGACCCACACCCACCATTACCACGGTCACCACCGACATGCACGTCCCTGGGAAAAGCCCACAGTGAAAATGGAAGGAGTAGGGTCACGTGAACGGTCCCACCTCCAGGCAGCTCGAGTCCTGGACTGCAGGGCCGCTGTCGTCCTGTGGAGGAGGCCTGGCCGTCCCCTCCACTGTCCTGTAGCGCCCACGCCCGGACAAGGCCTCCCCCTGCCTGGCCCGATCCCCGTCAGGAGAGCAGCCCCCAGTGCATTTTCTGGAACCGACCCCCACTAATCAATCCCTTAGGCCAGCTGGGGGGCCTCCCTCCAACCCCCCAGGTCCCATCTTCTGGGCCCAGGGGGGCCTTAGTGAGAAAGGGGTGTCCGAGGCCTGTACCTGCTTCCCCTCCTTCTCTGGGGATCCGCTGTCCCCAGCGCAGGAGAGGACCGGCCCTCTGGTCTCTGCGTCCCCACCTCACCCCCAGGCAGAGAATGTCCCCACAGTGGTGACTGGCAGGTGAGAGGGAGCACGGAACCGACTTTCTCATCCCTGAGGGACCCTCGCCGGTGGGATGGGGGCGGGCCGGGGCGCTCACCTGCGTGGGGTTGTGGCATCTCCAGAAGGCCACCTGCACCAGGACGCAGAACGCCAGGGCGAAGCACAGGAAGGCCTGGGGAGGAGGAGGGGCCGTGAGTCCGGGCGCCGTGGTGGCGGCCTGGCGGCTCCCCACTGCCCAAGCGGGAGGCCTTGGGCGGTGGGCACACTGGTCTCCATCCCTTCTTTTGGCCCTTCTCGGGAGACCCCCTATTGCTGGTTTTAGCTCCCGTGAGGGACCTTGATGGCAGTGCCACAGCCCCTGCCCCAGGGACGCAGGCAGGCAGTACCTGGGATGAGGGAGACCCCTGCCCTCTGCGGCTGCTGCCGGGAAGGGCACTGACCCCGGAAGGGCCAGGCAGGGCCTTCCCGAGCCTGAGATTCGGATCCCGGAGAAGAAACGAACCCCTTTTAAGCCTGGGCAGGAGGGGTGGCTCAGGGGCTGCCGGCCCCCCTGAACAGGGAGGGCCTTTGGAGGAGGGGCCGCTGCTTTGCTTTTGTTCTCTGAAACATGCCTCCCGGGGGCGTTCGGCGAGAGCGTGGCCAGGAGGACACCCTGAGACGAGGTGACTCCCGAGGAGAAGCCCCACCCCCTTCTTCCCACCCTGCTCTGTCCCCGTGGCCCAGCCGCCCCCGTCCCCACCTCCTGCAAACCCCTGGGCCCCAGGGCTTTGGTGGCACGTCTCTCAGGGGGGTTCTGAAGCTGATGAACTTTACGGCCCCTCCCCGCAAAATGCACATATGCCCCCAAAGCTCTTTTGTGGGTCGTTTCAGAGGGTCATCCCAGACTAGGAACCCTGGCCCACGTGCTGCCTCGGGGACATCCCCCCACCCATAGTCTGCCTTGTCACTTTGTGCTGGTGACCCTGTGATTCGGGTCTCGGGCTGAGGCTCCTTCTGGAGCCTTGGACAGTCAATTTGCCTGCTGACCACACGGCCCGGGGGTCCGGAGGCCTGGTGTCACTGCCCCACCTCAGTCACCCCGGGCTGTCCGTGGCCGGGGGCATGCTGCGGCCAGGCTCTCCCAACCTAGGGGCCGCACTCAGGGTGGCACCTGGAATGGAATGGAGGGACACCCCAGATGCAGATGGACACATACGCTGCCCGGGCTGGACGGGGTTGAAGAAACAGTCCACACAGGGGTGGGGGTGGGGGTGGGGGCCCACCAGGCTCCATTTAAGAGAGGGCCACCCCGCCAGCGCCCAGACTCAGTGCACAGGGACCTCCGGCTCTTCTCAGGGGCGGGCGGTCCACCGGCCTTCACCCCATGTTCCCTCCTGCCTGCCCAGGGGTCTGCAAGGCCTCAGTCTCAGGACAGCCCGGAGATGCTGCCTCCTCCCCCCTCTCCATCCTCCCCGCCCCCCCCCCCCCCCGGGCTGGCCGAGGGCCGCCTTTCCCATCTGGAAGCCATTGCTCAGCACTGCCTAGCAGGCTGGAGGCCCAGAGCCAGCTCAGGGGACCAGCATTTTCCAGGAACCGGCTCATTCCTCAGGAAAGCGAGCATCACTCCCTTCCCTCCCGCCGCCAGTCCGCCTGCATGGAGGGTCCTGGGCGGCGATGGGCCCGCCGGGCCCCCCAGGCCCTCTGCGGGGCTGAGGCGCTGGTGCGGCCGGGCCCAATCCCCACCGGTTCCTTTCTCCCTATTCTAAACAAAACCACATACATAGATCAAAATGGCTGCCTCGGCGCTGCTGCCAGCCCTGCTCCGAGCCTGCGAGCCTCTCATTTCCTGTGTGTGACGCTGGTGCGGGAGGGGGCTGGGGGGGGCAGGAAGCGGCGGGGGAGCGGCGGGTGGGAAAGATCTCCGCCCCCTGGCCCTCCACGCGGGCTCACGCACGCCAGACGCGCCAGACACTGAGATGCACACGCACGGCCGTGGCTCAGCCGGGCAGTAGGGGAGTGAGGCCTCCCAGACCCCGCGGGGCCGTGCTGGGCTTGCCATCCAGGCTGGGGGCCCAGGGCGGGAGGTTGGGGTGCAGCAGGCGGGCGGCCGTGGGGCCCGACCCAAGTAACGGGAAGGGACGCGGAACAGAGACCCTGGTGCTCCCTGGCCCCTGTCCCCAGATCAGGGTGCGGAGCTGGGGCGGTCGGGAGCTGGGGAAGGCCCTGGTGACCGGCTGGGCCGAGAGCCCTTGAGCCAGGAACCTTGGGAACAGGAGCCTTCGGCATCTTCCCGCCTCGGCTCTGAGCCCAGCACCATGGCGCCCCCTGGTGGCCGACGCTGCAGACTCGGCGCTGGCCTCTCCGGGCCGCCCTCGCCAGGACCCCTGGGTCTGGCCCCGCCAGCAGCCTTGACCTCCAGCCCTGAGGCCCTCTGGCAAGCCCCACGCCTCAGGGCTCCCCTTTGGGAGGACAGTGCACCTGCCTGGTCAGCTGCCACTGGGGCCTCCTTCCCTCCCCCCATACCCCAGCCAGACTGCACAGGCCCGGGTCTTAGTGCGCCCGCGCAGCACTGCCCTGCCCACGCTCCTGCGGGGTCCTGGTTAGGGCTCGAGCTGCCGGATGCCCCTCTGCTCCCCAAGCACACCCAGGGCCGGGGCCCGGCTCCAGGAGGTGACTCTGTCCCTGCCCTTGGAGATGTTTACAACCCAGGAGTCATTCAACCAACATTTGCTGACACAGGCTGGGCCGAGAGCCCCGCCAGCCCTGGGGACCCAGAGGGCTGCCCTCAGGGAGCCCAGGGTTGCCGGCCTCAGAGGCCACCCTGGGAAACATAGCCCCGGCCTGAGCTCGCAGCGGTTGTCAGCCCCACAAACCACTCCCAGGGGAGGGGTGGGTTTGCCGGAGCAGAGGGCCGGGGGCAGGAAAGCGGGAGGCCTTAGGGACCCGTGGAGGCACAGGGAGGCTGGACTTGGTCTCACGCGCCTCGGGGAGCCCGAGAAGACTCTGGGGGGTGGTGTGCATCAGGTGACAGCACAGGGCACCAGCCAGGAGCTGAGGCCCCAGTTCAGGTGAGAGGAGGGGCTTGAGCCCAGAGCGGGCAGGCCCGTGGTCCCTGGGGAGACGGGGCTGGCAGGTGGAGCAACAGGACAGGCCGGTGGGGACCAAGATAGGGCCACGTGGAGGAACAGGTATGGGGGCAACACAGGGCCACTGCTGTGGGGCGAGGTCAGAGGCTTGTGGGACCTCGAGGGGTGGGGAGACCCCACCGCTGGTGGCTGCAGGGGAGGGTGTGCCGCTCAGGAGGAGCCCGACTGCAGGCCGCCTCGGGGCCACTGCCCAGTCCCGGCCTACAGGTGATCGACTGGGCCTGGCCTCCTGGTAAGGGGATGGAATTCACCCAAACCACATATGCAGCGACTCCAGTGTCACAGAACCAGGCCCTCCCTGGGCCTTTGAAACAGTGCCCAGGCCTGGGAGGGTCAGCTCTGCCTTTCAAGGCCCCCATGGATGATGGGTGTGAGATAGGCACCTGGTGGAGGGGGTTCTGGCTGTCCCGGGTGGAGGGGCCCTGGCTGTCCCGGGTGGAGGGGCCCTGACTGTCCCGGGTGGAGGGGCCCTGGCTGTCCCGGGTGGAGGGGCCCTGGTGGTCCCGGGTGGAGGGGGCTTGGCGGTCCCGGGTGGAGGGGTCCTGGCTGGCCCACATCCCTGGAGCCTCAGTTTCTGTCGGGACACAGGGGAGAGGCAGGCTCCGTGGGCTCACAGCCCTGCCAGATCCCGTCTTGGGGAGCTGGGGACACAGAGAACTCACCCCAGCCATGAGGCCCCCGGCCTCTCTCACAGTGGCTGCAGCACTCAGCACAGCCCCCAGGGTCAGGAGCGCGGCCAGGGTGATTCCTGTGGAGAAGGCTGAGAGTGGAGAGATGTCAGTGTGCCCAGGGCAGGGGTCCCATGTGCACAGAGCCAAGGTCTGAAATCCAACCTGAGAGTCAACTTGGGGTGCTGAACTTTGGGGAGCTCTGAATGGGCCTTGTCTCGTCAGGCAGGGGTGTACCTCCCACCACCCATCCGCCTCCATGCCGGCCCCGCCCTCCCTCCTAGCTTCCTGTCCCCCCTGTCCCCCCATTCCCGGGGCTATCTTAGAGCCCACATCCCTGCCCCCAGGCCCTACTGACAGGTGGCTGTAATCTTATCAGTCCAGGCCCGGCCCCAGGCTTCCTGCTCTAGGGAGTCTGGGGTTCAGGGCTCAGGGTAAAAACATGAGGCCTGCGGCCACCAGGAGACCTGGGGTGGGGACCACCAGCCCCAACCCCCTGAGCCTCGGCTTCCCCCACAGCCGCCCTCCTTGGCCTCCAGTGTGCTCTCTCCGGAGGCCAAGCCCCCCGGGGGCAGGGTAGGGGGGACAGGATGCCATCTCTGATGCTCAAGGCCTCATCACGGGTGAGCACCCCTTCCTGGACACAGAGGACAGGGTCCAGATACCACCCGACACGCCCACGCTGTCCCTGGGGTCCCGAGCGGGAGACCTGCGCAGACCCCAGGCTCTGCCCAATGGAGCTGGGACTTCCAGGTGGCCCTTTCTTCCTCTGACCCCACTGCCTGCCCCAGCCCGGCTTCACTCGGGAGAACTCACGCCAGCCTGGGGCTCCTCCCCAGCCACCTTTGCTCCTGAAGCCCCCTCCCCAATAGTGGCTGCCCTGCCCAGAGCCTCACTTACCCCAGAGGTGCAAAGCTTCATAGCGGGTCCTCTGTGAGGATGCGTGGCCGATGACAGCAAAGTGAGGCCCGAAGTAGGTGAGCACTGCCGCGGTGGCCACAGCGAGGCCCAGTAGCTGGGGGTGGGGTAGACCCAGTGTGTGGGGCAGGGCTGGGCACTGACCCGTCCCCCTGCCAGCCTCCCTCCAGCTTCCGGGTCTCACAGGAGACAGGATCGGCTGCGGGGCCTCTGGGTGTTTCTGGGGGTGGTCTCAGGGAGACCTTTGCCCCAGACACCCCCCAACACAGACACGCCCCCGCACACACAGACACACTCACACAAGACACCCCAGCACACACACTCACACATCCCCCCTCCCCTGCAACACGCACACCCGCTGTCCATCTTCTCCAAGGGCCTGGAACCTTGCATCATTCCATTTGTGGAGCAGGGAACGGACCCACCCAGCCCTTCTCAGCCCGCCTCTCTCCCCCCGCCACGAGAGCACCTTCCAGAGCGGGAGGCCAGCCCCCGCCCCGCTCCCCCAGAGAAAGCCCCTCCGAGCCCGTTTCACCAGCCCACCAAGGCCCTCAGGCCTTCTCTAGGGCCCATGCCGCCCGGCAGTAGGACAGGCACTGCTCACGGGGCATCCTTCTGCTGCCAGGAGTCCGCCACCAGAGCCCCAGGTGCATGTCCACCGGGGCGGCAGGGCTGGTGTGGTCGGGGCGGGGACCGCAGTTCCAGAGGTCTGGGAACACGGCTCAGCACCCCCCCCCCCGCCCCCCCGTCGCCTCCTGCCCCTGCCCAGCCTGCCTGTTACCAAGACAAAGAGGCTGGTGACAAGCATCTGGCATTTGGCCACCCTGACTCGACTCCAAGGCCCCATGGAGGTCTCCTCTGCTCTCCCCTCCTCTCCTCTGCTCTCCCCTTCCCTTCTCTTCCTTCCCCTCCCCTCCCACTGTGGTTTCCAACTGGGCGGGGGCCTCAGACCACAGCTGCCCGCCCAGGAGCTGGGTTACGTTGGTCGCCTGTCTGTCTGTTTGCCAGCACACCAGGAACTGAGCCTCCGGGGACCCCAGAAGAAGGGCAGGCAGGAAGGCGAGGGGTGGCGAGGCCAGCTTCTGCCCCCCTGCTGCCCCCGCCCCTGGCCCAAGACCCCAGGATGCTTGCAGATAAACGAGACCTCTCCCAAAGGTGCTCCTGGCGTGGCTGCAGAGGACCCTGGGTGGAGGTGGGCAAGTGGGAGAGGGCACATGCGTGGGGGTGACAGAGCTTCCTGTCTCTGGAGTGTGCGAGCAGAGGCTGGACCTCCCGTTAAGTCCTGCCTGGGGCCATCGTCCTTGGAGGACTTGGGGAGAGAAGGTCTGATCCGGACGTCCTTATTGAAGCATTGTCTTACGAAACATCTTTTGAAATGTTCTGTGACATCAAAAGTTTTGAAAAAGCAACTTGATTTTTGATGCCTCAGCGGCACAAATGAGTAATTTAGGGCCGAGCCATCTGGAGGGCGAGGGGGGTTGGGGGGTGCTGGGCCCTCACCGGTACCCACACTGAGGCTTTGTCAAAACCCGAATCTGTAATCAAACTAAACCACGTGAACCCGGGGATGGGGCACGGCTGCAAACCCAAATGAACGTGGGGCTGTGCTAACTGGGCTACTGGGCCCAGTGTGGGCCCGGAGGGGACACGTGGTGAAGGCGCTCGCTGGGTCCCGCCTGGGCCAGCTGGAACCACTAGGGCCCCTGCTGTGGTCCTCCAGGGCTGGCCACCTGTGCACGGCTCACCTCTCATGCTGGAGTGGCCCCCATTCAGTGTCTCGTAATGTGGGTCCTCTGGACCCTGGGGGACCTCAGCTGGGGAGGATGAGTGCCCCAGATAGCCGTGGGTGTGGTGATGGTTGGCCTTCTAGAAACCAGCAGAATGGGGCTCTGGGCTGGCTGTCAGCTCCGCCACCTCCTTGCCCAGAGCAGGGGCCAGCCAGGACCCCTTATCTATCCCAGTGCCCCCCGTGTGCCCCCCTGGCCCCCAGGAATCCCTGCCCTGGGTCTGCAGGGACAGGAGGGGTCCCCGATGTCACCACATGTGGGTCGCTCCGGTGGAGCCCAGGTGTGGCCTAAGGGGGCGCAGCGAGAGTGAAAGTCTGGGATCCGGGGCAGCAGGGCCGTGGGCTGGGGAGCTGGCCACCTGGACCCTCCCTCCAGCAGAGATGAGCCACAGGTCACCGTGCCTGCCTCACTTCTGGCATTATCTTTCTCTGACTTTGGGGCAAATCTTTTGGAGCAGGGCCGGGCCTGGCTTCTTGACCTAGCCCTGTGGAGCACGTACCCTGCGCCAGGCAGCTGGCACAGATGACCTCACTGTGTTTTCCCAAAGCGGCACCAGACCCCTCTGTGGGCAGGAAATGAGGCTTCCTTGATGACTGGCCTGGTGGGGACTGAACCCGGGTCAGACCCCCTAAAGACCAGGCTTCTGACCACGGCCCCCGACCGTGGCCCCCTTGCCCCATGCCCACTGGCTTGGCAGGGAGCCTGGCCTATGTCGGGCACCATCCACACTTGCCCCAGGGAACCCCTTTCCGTGGCTGAACCTCACCTTCCCACTTCGACAGCCTGTCTGCGAGAGGAAGTGGCCTCTGGAGGGGAAGCCGCTGGCCCTGCCCGGCTGCCTGACCCTCAGCCACTCGCCCATCCCCTCTGGCACCTGGGGTGGCCACCCCCTCGTGAGGGCAGAGCTCTCCAAAGGGGGCCTGGAGCAGCAGCTTCCGTCCGGAGGAGCTGGGCCAGGGGACAGACCCCCACCCCGCACGGACCCTGTGCTGAGGGCCAGGCCCCGCTGTGAGCTGCCTAGGCTGCCTCCTTTCTCTGTGTCCACGGAAGACGTGTGTGCACGTGTGTGCCTGTGCATTTGTGTGCACCCACGTGTGTTTGTGTCGTGTTCGTTGCTGGCCAGTGACCTCCTTTTTCTCCCTCTTCTCCGCCCTCATTTAATAATTACTTGGTCAATAGAAAACTGTTTTGTCAGGGAAACCAACTGACAGAGCTCCCAGTGGCCAAAGCTGGGATGGTTTGAGCAACAGAATAAATAACGTATTGGATGACAACCCACGATATTAAGCAAACATCCATGAATCCATGCTGGTCCAAATAAAAGATTGAATAAACCACTGGGGCAGAAGAGAAATCGTCCGTGCAGAAGAATTCCAAATAATGTGTGTGGATCCTCCGCCACCAGGGATGGGATCCCCACTCCTAGCCGTCAGGTGTGGCTGCACGTAGCAGCCTCCTCCTGGTCCCCCTTCCGGTTCTGACAAGCACACCTCAGCCAGGTGAGCGCAGACAGCATCGCAGAGGTAAGCCGTGTTGAGGGCATGTGCCCTGATGGGATGGGACGAGTGGGCCCTTCACCCCTGTGGTCTTGCTGCCCAAACCCACAGCCCTAGTCCAATCATGACACGAACACCAGACAAACCCCAACAGAGGGCCGTCCTGCTACACACCCAGGAGTCCTCCTTCCCACTGTCAAGGTCATCAAAACTGCCACAGCCCAGAGGAGCCGAAGGAGATGTGATGGCCAGATGTGTGTGTGATCCTGGATGGGCTCCCAGAAGAGAAAAAGTGAAGCAGGTACAGACTAAAGAAACCTGAATAAAGTATGAGCTTCAGTCAATAATAATGGATCCATATGAATTGAATCATTGTGACAAATGTCCCACACTCATGTCAGACGTTGGTATTAGGGGACGCTGCGGGTGGGGTAGTATAGGCGAACTCGCTGTACTATCTTTGCAGCTCTCTTCTGTAAATCCCAAACTGTTCTCAGATGAGTTTTATTTAAAAACATGGCTTTGGCTGCCACCCCAGTGTCACGGCACAGAGGGGCGCAGGCAGTATGGTGTCGCCTCTGCCCGTCCACTCACTGGGTCGTCAACTCTTGGCCCCATGCTGGCCCGAGCTCCACTCCATTAACTGCTTGTCTCCAAGATGTTCACTTACTCAGTGATGTCACCTGGCCCCCTGCCCACCTGCCCACCTACCACCTGCTCACCTACCCACACGTCCCCCTGCTCACTTGCCCCCCTGCCGACCTACCACCTGCCCACTTGTCCCCCTGCTCACCTGCCCACCTACCCACCTGCCCCCTGCTCTCCTGCCCACCTGTCCCCCTGCTCACCTGCCCACCTGCCCCCTGATGTCCTGCCCACCTGCTCCTTCCCCCATCCACCCTTCATTCACTCTTCACTTGCTCCCTTGCTCCAGCCTGCTCTCTGCCGGCCACCTCAGTTTACCTGGGCAGTGACCTCTGGGGATCCGGGAGGGGGTGTTGGCGCTGAGGCGGGTCCCTCCTACAGCGAGGCTACTTCCCCTGGGCTAGGAGGTGGCAGCCTCCACCCTGCTTCCTAACAGTCTCCCAGAGGGAGGCCAGGGACAGGTCCCCCCTTCTCTTCCATCAGAGGAGACCCTGCAGGCCTCACGGGGGCGGTGACACGGCCCCGCCCAGCCAGGGAGGAGCGCCTGGGCCGCCAGTGAGCGCATCACCACACCGCAGCCCTTCGTGTGGGGCTCTGCCGGCTGGGTCACCCACCTAAGGTGGGGCTCAGGGCCGGGGGGAGACCCTGAATTCAGTCTCTGGCTTCCTCTCTGCCCTTCACCCTGATTCTGACATTGTCCCCGCCGCCCAGACGTGTCCGCCCTGGGCAGCGTCTCCTGAGCCCTGGGCGGGTGGGGAGGTTTCTCTTCCCAGTTGTCTTATGTCTGGTCAACCGTGTGAGCTCTGGTGTTCTCGACCAGCTTTCCCGTCCACAGGACATCATGCTGGTCCATTGCCTTGAGGACATCGTGCTGGTTGGGCCCGGTGAGCAGGAAGTGGCGATCATTCAGACACCGTGTCACCACAGGCCACGGCGGAGATGGGAAACCAATCCCACAGAACTGGGCGCCTGCTACCTTGGTGACACTCGACGGGTCCTGTGGTCTGGGGCGTGTCTGGGGCGTGTCGAGATCCACATCCGGCCCTTCCTACTGCTTAAGAGGACGCGTGATGCCCCGTGGGCCTCTTCGGGCTCTGGAGGCTGCGCAGACATGAGATCCGTTAATCGAATGACCCGGAAAGCTGTCTGTGTTGAGTGCGGCTCAGAGCGAGAGACGCCTCCGCAGCAGATCCAGGCTGCTGTACCGGCCGAGGTACCCCAAGGGCCTTATACGTATAACTGGCAGATCCAGGGAGCCTGAGGGGTCTGTGGCAGGTGAGGACGCTCTTTGGAGCCATCAGCAGCTCCTGTAGGTAGATGACAGCCCAGCGCCCTTAGGATTGGAGCAAAGCCCCAACATCCTCTGAGGATATAACTCTCCTTTGGAGAAACAGATCCTGGCTTTTGCTTCTGGGCCTCAGTGGAGACTGAACGTGTGACCACGGGCCACCAAGCTACCATGAGACCTGAACTGTCCATCAGGAATGGGTGTCATCTGACCCACCAAGGAGACCAGACCAGACCATGCAGCTGGGCTTACATGCTTTTATGCCATGAAGCTGGGCATGCACATTTGTATTCCACCATCAGAGAAGGGGTGCTTACAATAAGGGCTCAGAGCAGGTTCTGAGGGCACAAGTAGGTCACGTGAAGAAGTGGCTGGAAAGCCTGTTGTGACCACCCCCTCTTGTGTCGCCTCTGGCTTCATGGGATCTTCCCTATGACCTGGTGATCGAGGAAGGAAAAGCCTGGGCCTGGCTTTCCCGTGGTTCTGAGCCATGTAGGGGCATCACCCGAAGGTGGAAGGCCCGGAGCTCCAACCCTGCTGAGGACAGGGGTGAGGGGAAGTGCACCCGCTGGGCCAGGAATTCCAACAGCCCCTCTTTGTTTGATTTTGCCGGGAAGGATAGGTCGGAGTTACAGGTCTACACCGATCATAGCTGCTAACAGTTTGGCTAGATGGTCAGGGACTCGGAAGGGGCACGATTGGAAAACTGATGGCAGGAGGTGTGGGAAAGAGGGGTGTGGTTAGACTTCCCCACAGGGCACGGAGTGTGGAGGCGTTTGGGGCCTGTGTGAACGCTGAGCGGCCACCACGGCTGGGGAGACTCTCACTCACCAGGCAGACCGCCGGCCCTTCTGTGGACCTCAGCCAGCCTCCGCCCCCATCTCCATCACCGCCCAAAAGGCTCGCTGTGGCCACGGCAATGGAGGTGATGGGTGGGCTCAGCACACAGACTCCACTCCCCAGGGCCGTCCGTGAGCTGGGGATGAGAGACCGACACTGAGAGCCAAATATGGTCCAGGGGCCGCACCAGCATCCCGGGGGCGAGGGTGAGGCAGGCTGCTTCCACTTCGGGAGGGGCACCGCTTGGCTTCCCTAGAAGAGATGCTCTGAGTATAGGTCCTCTCTCCTGTCCACACGCGTCTGCTGATACCCGACCTGTGCCCAGTGGGAGGCCTGACCCACCATCATGGGTCTCACGGAATGTTTCTTCCAGCGAAGGAGCCCATTTCCCAGCCGGTGGGGGGCTGGGGGCAGTGGGCCCAGACTCACAGGCCTCACCGTGTGCCCTGTCACCCTGAAGCAGCTGGCCTGACGGGACAGTGCGATGGCCTTTTGAAGATGTGGCTATGGCGCCTGCTGGGTGACAACACCTTGTGGGGCTGGGACTCAAGGGAGAGACAGCAGTGACCTCTCTTACCCTGATGACACGCCCCCAGTGCAGGCTTTGCCCACAATTCCAGCTCTTCTTGGTCTAGACATTCGAGTTCCCGAGGGAGGAGGGTTCCCACCAGGGACACACGAGGAGTCCATTAACCCCGGCCACCTTGGGCTCCTCGTGCCAGAGGATCAACAGGCAAAGAGGGGTGACTGTACGGCTGGAGTGACCTGTCCCTTCAGGTGGGAACCGGTGGTTACTCCACGGCGGGGATGAGGCAGAACCCGTCTGGAAAGCCCACAGTCCCCTACAGCATGGGATTCTGGTCCCGTGATGGGAATCAATGGAGGGTTACAGCCATTGGCCCAGACCCCTCAGGAAAGAGGCCTGAACTGACCCACGAGGCAAGAAGCCACCGTCCAAGGTGCCTGTGGAAGCAAAGAGGATGGGGAGGGGGCCGTGGGGGAAGGTGGCTGTAGCGACCAGCTGCAGCCGCGTGACCAGCCACAGAGCTTGGGGGATGTGACCACGGTTTATGGCCCGTCACTCTGCCCCAGCAGGTGGATCCTGGGACGTCAGGGTGGGAATGTGACTTGGCTGGAAGAGGAGAGGACACCACCCCAGGGTGGATAAAGGGACCTCCTCTCCCTGGGGGGGAGGGGAGCATGCTTTTGGTTGTACACATATAGTCACACCTCGTTAGGTAGAAGCATGATTTTACTTTTTCTTTATTTGGAAGTTAAGAACAATCAAAAAAGGTGCATGGGGTTTTGTATGACTTCATTTGTATGAAAAATCCAGAAACAGAAAGTGGAGTCTTGGCTGCACGGGCTGGGAGTGGGTTGGGGAGTGACTGCTGGTAGGGACAGGGTTTCCTTTTGGGGGGGTGACAAAGTCCTAGCCGTATGTAGATGGTGCTGGTAGTTGCAGGACCCTGCGAAGACGCTGACAGCCATGGACTGGTAACTAAAAGAATGAATTTCATGGTGTGTGAGTTACATCTCAGTAACACTGAGTTCGTAAGAGAAGGGTTGCCTGGGGATGCCAAGGGGAGGGGCACCACGGTGGATTGGCAGGGTGTCACCTTAGCTGAACTGGAAGTGAATTTCCCAGAGCTACCCTCCCTGCTGGGTTCCAGGTTGGTCTGGGTCATGTGACCCGTGCAAGCTGTGGAAGGTGAAAGGGGACGTGTGACCATTTTCTCCGTATGCTCAGAGATTTGCTCAGGGAGCCACCGTGCCCTCTGGCCCGGTTGGTCCCCTCCCTCAGCTCCAGGCCAGGCTGCCCAGCCCCCCGACGGCAATCCCAGCTCGTGGCAGAGGCAAGGGCTGCTCGGGCTCTGATTAACCACACCACGGTCGTAGGGGGTCACACCCAGATTCCAGATCAGTCCCGGGGTCATGTTGATGCGAGGATGCAGTTGGGAGCCCGCCGTCGGGCTGCTGCCCGCCCCCCCCCCCGCCCAGTGACCTCTGAGCTCCCAAACCCAGAGACACGGTTCCGTCCTCCCTGGTGTCCTCTTAGGGCAGCCCAGCCCGTGGCGCTGCGGACCCTGGGGAGTCCTTGTCTCTTTCACTGAAGTCAGTGGCCCTTCTCAGTCTCCTGCTGACCCCTCCACTCTCCCACTGGTTGAAATCTTGGGGTTCCTTGGGTCTGCATCCCTTTCTCTTCTCCCTCTGGCTCCCTGGGTGGTATAAACAGCTCCTGGGGATTAGATGGCACTGAACGCAGGGGACCCTCCAGCCCTCCCCCCTTTGTGTCCCACGCTGACATTTCAGTGGCCCGCCTCCCGTTTCTGTGTGGATACTTCTCAGACATCCCAAACTCCATGTGTCCAAGAGGGAGCCCGCGCCTTCCCCTGAGTCCTCCCCCCACCTCTGTGGCCAGGCTTCTGCCCCACCCCAGGCAGAAACCCTGAATCAGCTGTGACTCCCCCTCCCCCCGTCCATGAGAGCCACGTGCCAGACCTTCTTCCTTTTTAAGATTGTGGTGCCACACACGCAACATAAAATTTACCATCATAACCCTAAGTGCACAGTTCAGCGTCATGAAGTGCACTCACATTGTCGGGCAACCATCACCACAATCCGCCTCCAGAACTTTCTCATCTTCCCAAACTGAAGCTCTGTCTGCATGAAACACTCACGCCCCTCGCCCTCCCCCAGCCCCGGGTCCCCACTGTCCCACCTTCCGTCTATGGGTGTGACTCCTCCAGGGACTTCCTGGGATTTGGTCCTCTCATGTGACATCCGACATATCTGATGAATCGTACAGGACGTGTCCTTTTGTGTCTGGCTTCTTCGCAGAGCGTCCAGAATATTTCACATGACTGTGCTTCTCTCCTTCATGGCCGTCATCCTACGACCTTGCTCATCTGACTGCAACATCCCTCAGCTGGACTCACTGGTCCTGCCCGCCCCATCCACTCTCCTTTCCAGAGAGAGGTGGAGTGACCATCGCAGCGTCAGAATTGGCCGCTAGATGGGGACACCCAGAATCAATCCCTAGGACCTGGAGGGAGGGACGGATCTGCCTGGAACACTAAAGGTCGTGGTGCTCCAGTGTGTGTGTGTGTGTGTGTGTGTGTGTGTGTGTGTGTGTGTGCGTGTGCGTGTGTGTCTGCGATGTGTCTCTCTCTGTCTCTCTCCTTCCCTCCCTCCACGGATCTGCCTGCAAATTCTACTTGCCTCAGCCTCCCTGAACTCTGATCTCCGCTCCCCCAAGTTCATGAGACCTTGGGCTCAGCTGGAGAGTCACGGGGTTCCCCTGGGTTGTTTCCCTTCTTTCACGGATGCTTCACTCCCTGTTGTCTGTGTTTGAACACCACTGTGCCACGTGTTGTGTCCTGTTCTCTGGGCGCTGACAGTAGGTCAATGTGGTCCTGGTTGCTCCATCGTGGCCAAGAGAGACCACCTGGAGATGTTAACTTTGAACACTTGCTTGACGTCGTAGCGGCAGCTTTGCAGTTACAGGGTAAAGTGAATATTTTGCCCTCTGTCATTTATATTTTGTGGGGAGGAACTTTGAAACTGTGTAAATATCCTGTTGCTCCTCAAACTTACTCACTGCTTCAGCATCATTTGGTGGTTTGCGCCTACATAAATCATTTACTATGATGCTGTGAAATGGAATATCAGGTGGAGGAATTCAGAACGGTTCAGGAAGAATAATGGGGTAGAAAACAGGAAGGGGACGCTGAGCGTGTAGGGAGAAAAGTGTACATACGTTGACTGGATGAGAGGAGTCACAGAGGGAAAGAGAAACAGGAGGAAATATTTGAAAAAGTAACCAAATTAAGTACCTCAGAAGGAAAGAAACATGAGAAAAAGTGCTCAGGGGCCAAACAGGACAGAAAAGGAAGAAACCGGACCCATCATCGTGCCACTTACAAAGACCACAGTTCTAGACTGTTCTAGAGTAACCCACAGACTGCCTGAAAGGATGAGAGTCACATCATTCTTCTCAAGGGCAGCACTGGATACAAGGAGAAAAAGTTACATTCGGAAAGCACAGAGGATGAATAACTTTGCACAGCGGACTTTCCAGGGTATCATTATTATTTAAATGTGAAGGCAGAATAAAAACACTTTCAGAGGCACTAAGCTTCAGAATATTTACAATATTTGCCACAGTAACATCCACTTTGCCAACAAAGTTTTCAAACAGTAGATAAATAAATCCTGGGAGATCTGTAAGAGATATGAAAGTGGGAGAGACCGAGTATCTTCTCTCCATCCCTGCAATCACCAACGAGAAAATACAACATACAAGACACCACCCATAACCGTAACAAAACTGAGAGCATCCAGGAGTTTGTGGAGCAGAAATATGCCAGGTCTCCCTGTGATACATTCTAGACTCAAATAAGGACCCTGGTAGAGGTCATTGGGAGTGCACAGACAGACTTTTCATGTAGGAATGCCTTAATATGACAAAGACGTCAAACCTCCCAAAATTAACCCAGATATCCAGTGCCACCCCAATTCACATCTCAGCTAGGGGTCTGAAATGCCCAAGTCACTTACCCTAATGCTGATATCGAAGCATACAAGTCCATGAATAGGCAGATCAGTTTTGAATAAAAAGGACAAGAAAGAAGGTCTTGCCCTGTCTGATATTAAGGCACCTGGCGGAGCCTAATACGAAACCCCAAACCGCATGGGATTGTCACCAGGACAAAGTTAGACTAAAGATAGGGAGTAGAGAGCTTGGAGACAGACTCTTGTATACATTGATTCCATGCTTAAAACTATTAATTTGTTTGTGAGAGCCCTTCTGGGATGTGAAAAGCCATTAAATGAAAAAATTTTTCGTTAATTTAATGGTAAAAATTATGATATGTTCCATCCTAACCTGATAACTTCCAAACGTTCACAGATAAAATAATATATCAATTGAGGCATGAAATAAATTTATATGAGTCATAAAGAACACCTGGATTTTAAAAGTCAGTTTGTCAATTTCTACAAAAAAGTCTTCTGGGATTTTGATTGAGATTGCGTTGAATCTTAGATCAGCTTTGGGAAAATTAGTATCTTACTATTGGGTCTTCCAATGCATGAACATAGCGTATCTCTCCATCTATTAGGTCTTTAGTTTCTCTCACCAACGTTCTGTAGTTTTCAGTGTACAGGTTTTGCACATCTTTTGCCATATTTATACCTAAGTATTTAATGTTTTGGGGGGTGGGTACACGGGCCTCTCACTGTTGTGGCCTCTCCCATTGCGGAGCACAGGCTCCGGACGCGCAGGCTCAGCGGCCATGGCTCACAGGCCCAGCCGCTTCGCAGCATGTGGTATCCTCCCGGACCGGGGCACGAACCCGTGTCCCCTGCATCGGTAGGTGGACTCTCAACCACTGCGCCACCAGGGAATCCCAGTATTTAATATTTTTGATGTTATTATAAAGGGCACTTTAAAGCTCTTTTTCCAGTTGTTTTTTGCTGGTGCATAGAAATACAACTGATTTTCTGTATTGGTCTTGTGTTTTGCAACCTCGCTAACTCACTTTAATTAGAGTAATGCTTTTGCAGATTTGGTCAGATTTCCTTCGTAGATGATCATGTTTTCTATGAATAAGAACATTTTGCTCTTATTTTCCAATCTGAGTGCCTTTGGTTTCTTTTTCTTGCCATATTGCACTGGCTAAAACTTCCAGAGCAATGTTAGCTAGACGTCTTGAAAAGAGACACCCTTGTCTTGTTCCTGATCTTACAGAGAAATCAGCCAGTTTTCCACCATTAAGTTTGAGGCCCTTTATTAGGCTGAGAAAGTCTCCTTTGATTCCTAGTTTGCTGGGATTTTTAAAATTATGAATGGCTATTGGATTTTGTCAAATGCTTTTTCTGCATCTATTGAAATAATGATATGGTTTTTATTTTAAAACTTAATATGGTCAATTAATTGAGTTGATTTTTAAAAATGTTGAACGAACTTGCATTTCTAGAATAAACCCCACTTGTATGGTTGGATTTGACTTGCTTAAGCTTTTCTTTAGAATTTTTGCCCGTATGTTCCTGAGGAATATCTGTAGTTTTCTTTCCTTGTGTTGTGTTTGTCTGGCTTTGGTATCAGTATAATGCTGATCTCATAGAATGAGTTGGGAAGTATTTCATCCTTTTTAATTATTCTTGATGAGTTTAGGTAGAATTGGTTTTATTTCTTCCTTAAATATTTGAAAAAATTCACCAGTTATTCTATCTAGGCCTGGAGGAAAAAAAAATAGGAAGTTTTTTTGATGTTTGCTTTTTACTACAAAGTTAATTTACTAAATAGATATGAGGCTATTTTGGTTATTTCTTCTTGAATGAGTTTTGGAAGTTTGTGTCTTTTAAGGAGTTTGTCTATTTCACCTACACTGATGAGTTTGTTAGCATAAAATTCATAACATTCTCTATTATTTTAAAAATACCTATAGAATCTGTATTGATGTCAGTTCACTCATTCCTGACATTGGTAGCTAGCGTCTTCTCTTTTTTTCGTGGTCATGTTGGCTTCTATTGATTTCAGTGAATTTTACAAAGAGCCAGCTTTTGATTTCACTGATTTCTCTATTGTTTTCTGTTTTCAGTTTCACTGATTCTGCTGTGATTCTTGTTTTTACATTTGTTTTACTTATGTTGTGCTAACTTTGCTCTTCTTTTTCTAATTACTTAAGGAAGCTGAAGTCGGGGATTTGAGGCCTTTATTCAGCTTTAATACATGTTGGCATTTAAAATTTTCCTCTAAGTACTGCATTCCACAAATTTTGAAGTATTATGTTTATACTTTTATTCAGTTCGAAGTACTGTCTAATTTCTCTTTTGATTTATTTTTGAATCATGGACTATTTAGATCTATTTTTTACTTCCAAGTGTTTGGAGATTTTCCAGATATAATAAGATATATTATTAGTCTAATTATTAGTGCAATGTAATTCTATTATGGCTAGCAAGTATCTTTGTATAACTTGAATCCTTTTACGTTTTTCGAGACTTGTTTTATGGCCCATAAGATAGCTTAATTTGGTAACTGTTTCATGTGCATTTTAATAGAACGTATATTTTTCTGTTATTGGGTGGAATTTTCTATCAATGTCAATTAGGTCAAGTTGGTTGATAGTGTTATTTACCTTTTCTATATTTTTTGGATTTTCTGTCTATATGTTCTACCAGGTACGAAGGGAGGAGTATTGAAGTCTCCAACTATAATAGCAGATTTATCTGTTTCCCCTGTGGATCAATCAGGTTTTCCTTAATGCATTAACATTTAGGATTCTTATCTTCTTAACTGACCCCTTAGTTATTGTGAAATGAACTTCTTTATTCCTGGTAATATTCTTTACTCTGAAATATACTTTTTCTGATATTAAAATAGCTACTCCAGCTTTCTTTCTTCTTTTATCCCCAGCTTCACTGAGATATAATTGACATATAACATTGGGTAAGTTTAGGTGCACATGGTGACTTGATATCCTTATATGCTGCAAAATAATTACCATGATCAGGTTAGTTAATTCATCCATCAACTCACATATTTACCATTTTTGTGGTGAGAACTTTTAAGACCTACTCTCTTAACAGCTTTCAAGTGTATAGTACAGTCTTGTTAAGTTCAGTCATCATGCTGTACATTAGCTCCCCAGAACTTATTCTGTTTCCTCTAACCAACATCTTTCCATTTTCCCCAACCCCCAGCCTCTGACAACAGCCATTCAACTCTGTTTTCATGAGTTTGGTTCCTTTAGATTCCTCTTATAAATAATATTATACAGTATTACTCTTTCTCTGCCTGACTTGTTTCACTTAATATAATGCCCTCAAGTTCCATCTACATTGCAAATGGCAGGATCTCCTTCTTTTTCACGGCTGAATAATATTCCATTAATTCTAGTAATATACCACATCTTCTTTATCCATTCATTCACTGATAGACACTTAGGCAGTTTCCACGTCTTGGTTATTGTAAATAATGCTGCGATGAACATGGGGGTACAGATATCTCTTCAAGAGAGTGATTTTATTTCCTTCAGATATATATACCCAGAAATGGGATTGCTGGATCATATAGTAAATCTATTTTTAATTTCTTGAGGAGCCTCCATACTGTTTTCCACAGTGGCTGTACCAATTTACAATCCCACCAACAATGAACAAGGGCTCCCTTTTTTCCACATATTCACCAGAATTCGCTATCTCTTGTCTTTTTGGTGATAGCCATTCTAACATGTGTGAGGTCGTATCTCATTATGGTTTTGATTTGCATTTCCCTGATGATTAGCGATGTTGAGCATCTTTTCAACATCTGCTGGCCATCTGTATGTCTTCCTTGGAAAGATGTCTATGCAGGCCCTTGGCCCATTTTTTAATTGGATTGTTTGGGGGTTTTCTGCTATTGAGTTTTATGAGTTCTTTATATCTTTTGTATGTTAACCCCTTACCAGATATATGGTTTGCAAATATTTTCTCCCATTCTGTAGGTTGTCTTTTCATTTTGTTGATTGTTTCTTTTGCTGTGCAGAAGCCATTTAGTTTGATGTGGTCTCACTTGTTTACTTTTCCTTTTGTTGCTTATGATTTTGGGGTAATTCCCAAAAAATCATTTTGAAGGCCAGTATTAAGGAGATAACCACCTTTGTCTTCTTCTAGGAGTTTTATGGTTTCAAATCTTACATATAAGTCTTTAATCCATTTTGAGTTAATTTTTGTGAATGATATTAAGTAGGGTTCCAGTTTCATTCTTTTGCATGTGGCTGTCCAGTTTTCTCAACCCCATTTATTGAAGAGATTATCTTTTCTCCACTGAGCATTCTTGGCTCCTTTGTTAAATATTACATATACACGTGAGTTTATTTGGGGCTCTTGATTCTGTTTCATTAGTCATTGTGCCCATTTTTATGCTAATACCATACTGTTTTAATTACTATAGCTTTGTAGTATAGTTTGAAACCAGGAAGTGTGATACCTCCATTCTCAAGATTGCTTTGGCTATTCAGGATCTTTTGTGGTTCCCTAAGAATTTTAGGATTTTTTTCTACTTCTGTTAAAATGTCATCAGAATTTTGATAGGGATTGCATAGAATCTATAGATGGCTTTGGGTAGTATAGACATTTTCACAATATTAATTTTTCCTATACATGAACATGGGATAGCTTTCCATTTATTTGTGTCTTATTCAATTTTTTTCATTAATGTCTTATAGTTTTCACTGTACAAGTCTTTGGCTAAACTTATTGCTAAGTATTTTCTTGTTTTTGATGCTATTGTAAATGGGATTGTTTGCTTCATTTCTTTTTCAGATAGTTTGTTATTTGTGTGTAGAAACATACTGATTTTTGTCTGTTGACTTTGTATCCTTCAATTTTACTGAATGTGTTGATTAGTAGTAATAGGTTTTTTTCTTTCTTTTTTTTGTGGAATCTTTAGGATTTTCTATATATAAGATCATGTCATCTTCAAAAAGAGACAGTTTTACTTCTTCCTTTCTGATTTGGATGTCCTTTATTTCTTTTTCTTGCCCGATTGCTCTGGCTAGGACTTTCAGTGCTTTGTTGAATAGGAGTGGCAACAGTGAACACACTTGTCTTTTTCCTGATCTTAGAGGAAAAGCTCTCAGCTTTTCACCATTGAATATGATGTTAGCCATGGGCTTGTCATATATGGTCTCTATTATTTTGAGGTTTGTTCCTTCTATACCTACTTAGTTAAGAGTTTTTATCATGGAAAGATTTTGCATTTTGTCAAGTGCTTTTTCTGCATCTATTGAGATGAGCATATGATTTTTATCTTTCATTCTATTAATATGGTGTATCACATTGATTGATTTGTGTATGTTGAGCCATCCTTGCATCCCAGGGATGAATCCCACTTGATCATAGCGTATAATCTTTTTAATGTGCTGTTGAATTTGGTTTGCTAGTATTTTGTTGAGAATTTTTGTCTGTATATTCATCAGGGATATTGGTCTGTAGTTTTCTTTTCTTGTAGTGTTCTTATCTGGCTTTGGTGACAGAGTAAGGTTGATCTTGTAAAATGAGTTTGGGAGTATTCTCTCCTCTTCAATTTTGGAAGAATTTGAGAAGTATTGGCATTAATTTTTCTTTAAAAGTTTAGTAGAATCCATCAGTGAAACCATCTGGTCCTCTGTTGAGAGGTTTTTGATTCAATCTCCTTACTCACTTGTCTGTTAAGATTTTCCATTTCTTCATGATTTAGTCTCAGTAGGTTGAATGTTTCTAGGAATTTATCCATTTATTCTAGGTTTTCCAATTTGTTGGTGAATAACTGTTCATAGTAGTCTCTTATGATCCTTTGTATTGCTGTGGTATTAGCTGTAGTGTCTCCTCTTTCGTTTATAATTTTATTTATTTGAATTCTTTCTCTTTTTTTCTTTGTTAATCTAGCTAAAGTTTTGTCAATTTCTTTATGTTTTCAAAGAACAAACGCTTAGTTTTGTTAATCTTTTCTACTGTTTTCCTATTCTCTATTTCATTTACTTCTGCTCTAATCTTTACTATTCCATTCCTTTTGCTAACTTTGGGCTTAGTTTTTCTTTTTCTAGTTCCTTGAGGTGTAATGTTAGAATTTTTTTTTGAGGTCTTTCTTTTTTCTTAACGTATGTGACTCTAGATTTCTTTTGATTAGTTTTGACACAGAATAGCTTTTGAAATCTGTACTAATTATTTATTGTTCCATAACAAATACCCCAAAAGTTAGTGGCTTAAAACAATAAAAAATATTTTATCTTACAGTTTTCTGTGGGCCAGAAAACTGGTGATTTAGCTGGGTGCCTCTGGGTCAAGGATTCCCACAGGGCTAATTTTTTCCTTTTGCCTCAGACCCCAGTAGGGCTTGGCATGGCATGGTACCATTATTAATCCTGTATTTAAAACTTATATTTTGGTTTTCATGGAATATTTTTACATAAATTTGTATTTAAAAAATACTGCATTAAGATATTATTTATCTTGATTGATGAGTTTATCGGAGAGGGTGCATTCTTAAATTTACTGACTGAGGCAAGTGCCTCACTCATCTCACCTTAGACTCAGTCTTGGATGTGACTACCAGGATGATCGGGGCTTCCTTAGCTACTGCCTGTCAGAGTATTGTCTTACTTTTAACATATTTGTGTCTTTATATTTGACGTGTGTTTCTAAAAGGCAGCATAGAGTTAGATCTTGCTATTTTGTCCAATATGACAGTATCTGCCTTTTACTTGGTGTATTTAGACCATTTACATTTAATGTGATTATTGATTTGGTTAGGTCTGTCATCTTACTCTTTGTTTCCTATTTACCCATCTTCTCTTTGCTCCTTTTTATTTTTTTTTCTGGATTTAAAAAGTTAATTGAGTATTGTAATTTTTAATGACCCCATTAGTTCCCTAATTGGCTTATTAACTATAGCCCTTAGTTTTCTTATTTTGGTAGTTGCTTTGGGGTTTGTAGTTCACATCTTAAATTTATAGTCTACCTTCAAGTGATATTACACAACTTCACACGTAGTATAAGAACTTTACAAAAGTTACTTTCATTCCTCCCTCCTGGTCTTTGTACTATTATTGTCATGCAATTTACTTCTACACATGCTCACAACCCCACACTAAGTTGTTATTATTTTTGTTTAAACAATGGCTTATCTTTTTAAAATATTTAAGCAACAACAACAATTTAAATATATTTACTCATACAGTTACCATTTCTCGTCCTCTTCATTCTTTTTTGTACATCTATAATTCCATCTCATATAATTTTCCTTCTTCCTGAAAGACCTTCTTTAATATTTTTGTAGTGCAGGTCTGCTGGTGATGAATTCTTTCAGATTCTGAATGCCTGAAAAAAAATCTTTATATCTCTTAGCTTTCTTTTTTTTTTTTTTTGCGGTACACGGGCCTCTCGCTGTTGTGGCCTCTCCCATTGCGGAGCACAGGCTCCGGATGCGTAGGCTCAGCAGCCATGGCTCACGGGCCCAGCCACTCTGCGGCATGTGGGATCTTCCCAGACCGGGGCACGAACCCGTGTCCCCTGCAGCGGCAGGCAGACTCTCAACCACTGCACCACCAGGGAAGCCCTATATCTCTTAGCTTTTGCAAGATACTTTCACTGGGTATAGAATCCTACGTTGACAGATTTTTTTCTCTCAGTACTTTAAAAGTTATGCTTCACTGTCTTTTCCTTGCATTGTTACTGATGAGAAATCTGTATTGTCCTTATTTTAATACATTTGTACATACCTTATTCCTCTGTACATATGTAATGTGTCTTTTTCCTCTGGCTGCTTAAAATTTATTTTTTCTTTACTATAATTTTGAACCATTGGTTAAGTTTTGTCTTAGTGTTGTTTTCTTTATGTTCCTTGTTTTTAGGGTTTGTTGGGCTTCTTGGATTTGTGGGTTTGTCATTTTCATGAAATTTGGAAAAGTTTTAGCCATCTTTCTGTCCCCTCCTTTACCTCCTTTTATTCAGGGACTTCAATTACTTGTGTATTAGACCACTTGGAGTTGTCCAATGCTCTCTGGTGCACTTTATAGTTGTAAACAAATCTCTTTTCTCTTTATGCTTAATTTTAGATATCATATATTTCTATGTCTTTTCTTGATGTTCCTGAGTTGAATGCTTTGTCCATTCTCACCCAATCTCTCTGGTTTTCTAGGAAATCCACCAAAAGCTATATGATTGTTCTGGGGATATTAGAAATTGTTCTCGTGACTATTTTCAAAAAACCTATGCTTGCTGGGATTTTTAAATATTTTATTATTTATTTGTTAATTTTGGCTGTGCTGGGTCTTAGTTGCAGCATGTAGGATCTTCGTTGCAGCATGCGGGATCTTTAGCTGTGGCGTGCAGACTTCTTGGTTGCGGCATGCAGACTCTTAGTTGCGGCATGCATGGGGGATCTAGTTCCCTGACCAGCGATCGAACCTGGGCCCACTGTATGGGGAGCTCGGAGTTTTACCCACTGGACCACCACGGAAATCCCTATGCTTTGCTGTTTTGATTTCTTCTTTATGCTGAGATTTATTTAGAGGCTTTTTCTCTTTTTGTTTTGCCCTGCTAGTGACTATACTTGGGATGTTTTCTTTCTAGCTTTACTGCACTGTGGTTAGAAAGTGTGGCCTGAGGGATTTGTCTTGTCATGACTGCATTGCACTTTCCTCTTGGTCTAATATCCACCTGGCTTTCTGTTCATGGAAGCACGAGGTGGACTTGGTGGAGGGGAGACCTCTCCCCTACCGGTGGGCTGGGTGGCTGCTTTCCAAGCGGGCTTGACCGGTCTTCAGGGTCACACCTATAGGAGCCCTCTCAGCTTCAGGGGGGTGGTGGGATGTTTAGGAGGCCAAATCAAAGGGACTCAGCAATGGGATGGCTGAGTCTCTTCTCCCACTGGCTGGTCTGCCTTTGGCAAGAGGCCTCAGTTTGCTTGTCTGTCATGTGAGGCAACGGGTGTTTTAAAATGTAGGTTTTGTTATTATTCAGGTACAGCAAGACCAACAGAGCAGAAGACGAATGCCATTGAAAAGACAGTTACAGTTTCCGAGAGGAGGGGGCAGGTGATGGGATGCACTGGGCTGGGTCAGGAGGCAGAAGGAGAATGGGGAAGGGGGGAAACGTGGGCAGGAACCTTTATCGTGGTTTCTGTGGGAAGGAAGAGGCAAGGCTGGGTGAACAAGCTTAGCATTGGCTGGTTTTAATCATTTCAAGGGGCTCTGGGGCACAGGGTCTGTCCCTGGCTTTCTGGCACCTGATCTGGGAGGACGAGGGCAGGGGATGGCAGTCCTGAGCGTGAGAGGCCAGTGGAGGAGGTGGTGGGGGTGATCTCTGCAGGGGGTGGTTTGCTTATGAAAGGAGCACTGCAGCCTGGCCTTTACCTCTAGGAATTGGCCAGTCCTGGAAAGGGCAGGCTCTTCAGGGTCCCCGCAGCCCCAGGATGTCAAGGCACCAAATACAGAGCAGAAAATGTAGTCTTACAATGAGGCATGATGATCCCTCTGTCCAGATCTGTGTGGCCCAACGTGGTAATCACGAGCCACACATGGCTTTTCAGCATTTGAAATGGCCAGTCCTAATTGAGATGTGCTGTGAGTATAAAAAAATACACATCTGATTTCAGAAACTTAGTATGAAAAGAAATTGTGAACTATCTATCTCCTTAATGATTTCTATATCAATTACATGTTGAAATGCTATTACTTTGGATATATCATGAAAATGCATTTCTTTTGTTCCTTTTTAGTTAGTTTTTTTTTTTTTTAACATGGCTATTAAATAATTCAGTTACATTTAAGGTTCACATTCTATTTCTCCTGGGAGGCCTGGGGCTCTTCCAACATGTGTTCCCATGGGGACTTCACAGCCCTGGAGGTGGGAAAGGCCTAGCAACACCCCTTCCACGTGGGGACCCCAGGCTCTTCTCTCCAGAGCAGGCTTTGAATCTGTTCTTTCAGCTGGGATAGTTAATTTTGAGCTGACGTGACTGACCACCAGGTGCCCAGGTTAAACACGATTCTGGGGTGTCTGGGAGGAGGTTTCCAGGTGAGATTAGCATTGAATCATGGATGCAGTAGAGCAGGTGGTCTCCCCGTGTGGATGGTGAATCCAGCGAGGCCCGATAGAACACACGGTGGAGGAAGGAGGAATTCTCTGCTTCCTGCCTGGTTGCTCGAGCTGGACATTGACCTTCTGTCCTTGGCGGTCCAAGGTCCCTGGACTTGGACTGAATTGCATCACCAGCTTTCCTGGGTGGCCCTCTTGCAGACGGCAGATGGTGGGACTTCTCAGCCCCCATAATTGCATGAGCCAAGTTACCAAGACAAATCTCTATCTCTTATTGGTTCTCTTTCTCCGGAGAACCCCAACTAACACAGATTTTGGCAGTGAGCATGGTTCCAGAGGGTAAAGAATGTTAAGAATGAATTTTCTGAGTTGGTTCCGGGTTCCTGGAATCAGCTTTCTAATTCGATGGGATTTAAAGAAGCCAATGACTCTATTTCCAGCCGGAGAGAAAGCACTGACAGTCCATGGCGGGATCTGGCAAGAGAGATGCCCACGGTATCTGCACCCTCCCCATAATGCACTTACGTGAAGCCAGGGGCTGCCTTACTCTGTATAGATACTTTTGAACATCTTTGGAAAACTGAAGAATATGACATTGGCTGGTGGCTCCTGGTTTTTGCTGGACAAAGTGGTTTAAGAAAAGGGTGAGTTCAGGGTTGTGAACTCCCAGCTCAAGTGCCCCATAAATAACCTAAAAGCACTTCTGTGTGTGGCCAAGGAAAGCCTTATCTCCTACCACGGCAAGGCTGAGATTACTGACAACCAAATGCAGAATCTCATCCTGACTCACAACGTAAAGTGAACTCCCAGTCTCGCAGGGTGTCTACGGTGAAAGCAGAAGGACTGGAAGACTGTGTGTTGGGGTGAGGATGTGTGGGAAGACCCTGAAGGAGCGGGGGATACTGAGCCCTTAAATTCTGATGAGTCCCCTTTGCCAGTGGAAGAGGTCTCCCCACTCCTAATGGGTAGGGAGCCTTCCCACCTCCATTTGGAGGGGTTAACTGTGCATTGCCTGGGGAGATGCTAACAGCCCCCCAGAGGCGGTTGCCATGGAAGACTCTGCTGCTTCTCCTCAGGACCCACCCTCACCACCCCTTTACTTCTAGACCCATAACTAGACTCAAGTCCCAGCAGGTCCTCAAAGGTGATGTACAAAGTGTGACTCATGACAAGGTGTGCTGCGTTCCAGAAGAGCGAGTTGAGTTTTCTAATTTATACAGACAAAAGCCAAGGGAATGTGTGAGATGGAAACTGAAGGTATGGGATACGGGAGGAAGGAAGATGAAGTTTGCCGGACCGAATTTATTGACATGAGCCCTCTGAGCACGGATTCTGGATCTCATGTTGCAGCTCTGCGGGTGAGGGAGGGCTCTTACAGTTGGTTTAGCGGCTTGGCTGAAACAGGGACCAAAAGATGGCCCATAACGGGTGAACTGGAGATGGCCTACCTCCCTTGGTCAAAGGCTCAGGGATATAGGATGTCAGAGTGGATTTGTTGTGTAAGATATGCCCGCCCTCCCGGGAGGGTCCGGAAGACCCTCTCACCACGACTGCGGGGAGTACGTCCATGGAGAGCCCCAGCACCCCCTCAGACCGCATCCTTAGAGGGCTCCGTTCTCTGCTGTCCAGACCTCACAGTGGGAGCTGCAGTCACCCAACTAGGAAACCTAAGCGAGTGGGGTCCCTGGATCCCAGGGTGCAGGGGCTAAGTGGGGGCACTCACTGCCAAAGGTGAGGTGGGCATGGTGACCGGCACGGACGGCAGAGCAGAGGCAGAGGTCAGAATAGTCAGACTCGTGCTGACCCGTGGCCTTGGCTGGTTGACCCTGGTTTTCCTAGATGTGAACTGAGCAGGAAGCCTGCTGGATTCTCACCGCATCTGGATAAGGGAGAAGTCCTAGGTCCAGTGAACAAATGTCTATCCCGAATTGTAAGATCAGAGGGTCGTGGTCACTCAGTCAATCCCCAGACGTGAGCCAGTTTTCAGCCCCAGAACGCTTGAAGGAAAGGGAGGCGGGGTCCCCTTGAGGAAGGACCCAGGACACCCTTGGAAATGGATGCTGTCAGTCTTTCTCCCAGCCTTGCCCAGAGGACCTGCAGACACTTACAGGGCGACTGTGCTCTGGGGAAGGGGAAATAATGAGGCTTTCCAGGGACTCCTGGACACTGGCTCTGAACTGACACCAATTCCAGGACACCCCAAAATTCCCCGTGGTCCCCCAGTCAGACAGGGGCCCCTGGAGGTCAGGGGGTCAGGGGGTCAGGGCAGCTCCAGCTCAGGTCCATCCACAGCGGTCCCACTAGAAGGCATAACTGGAATAGAAATCTTCAGCAGCTGGCAGAATCCACACATTGGTTCCCTGACCCACGGAGTGAGGGCTGTTAATGGTGGGAAAGGCCAAGTGGAAGCCACTAGAACTGCCTCTACCAAGGAAGATGGTGAAGCAACCAGCGTTTCTGATTGGATTGCAGAGATCAGTGCCTCCATCTAGGACTTGAAGGGTGAAGGGGCGGTGATCCCACCACAACCCCATTCTATTTGGCCTGTGCAGAAGACAGGTGGGTCTTGGAGAGTGACAGTGGATTCTCATAAGCTTAATGAAGTGGTGACTCCAACTGTAGCTGCTGTACCAGATGTGGTTTCATTGCTCGAGCAAATTCACACATCCCCTGGTACCCAGCATGCAACTTTTGATTTGACAGATGCCTTTTTCTCCATCCCTGTCCATGAAGTCCAGCAGAATGTTTCCTTTTACCTGGCAAGGCCAGCAGTACACTCCACTGTCCTACCCCAGGGGTAAGTCAGATCTCCAGCCCTGGGTCACAATTGAGTTCACAGCGATCTTGGTCACCTTTCCCTTCCACAAGACACCACACTGGTCCACTTCATTGATGACATTATACCGATTGGACCTATTGAGCAAGAAGCAGCTACTACTCCAGACTTATTGGTATGACATTTGCATGTCAGAGGGTAGGAAATAAATTCAACAAAAATTCAGGGGCCTGGGGGCTTCCGTGGTGGCGCAGTGGTTGAGAGTCCGCCTGCCGATGCAGGGGACGCGGGTTTGTGCCCCGGTCCGGGAAGATCCCACATGCCGCGGAGCGGCTGGGCCCGTGAGCCATGGCCGCTGAAACTGCGCATCTGGAGCCTGTGCTCCGCAACCGGAGAGGCCACAAGAGTGAGCGGCCGCGTACCACACACACACACACACACACACAAATTCAGGGGCCTTCTATCTCAGTGAAATTTCTAGGGGGTCCAGTAAAGCGGCAAGATATCCCTTCTAAGGTGAAGGATGGATTGTTGCATCTGGCCCCTCCTGCAACCAAAAAATGGGGCCAACACCAATGGGACTTTTTGGGTTCTGGAGACAGCCTAGTCCTCATTTGGGTGTGTTACTCCAGCCCCTTGACTGATTGACCTGGACAACTGCTCGTTTGGGGTGGGGCCCACGCAGGAGAAGGCTCTGCACTGGGTCCAGGCTGTGCTACCCTGGGGCCACATGATCCGGCAGATCCAGTGGCGCCTGAAGTGTCAGGGCAGAGAGGGATGCTCTTTGAGTCTTTGGCAGTCCCTAGAGGTGAATCATAGGGCAAGCCCTTAGGATTTTGGAGCAAGACCCTGCCATCCACCCAGATAACTACTCTGCTCTTGAGAAACAGCTCCAGGCCTGCCACTAGCCTTAGCAGAGACTGAACACTTAGCCGTGGGCCCCCGAGTTACCATATGACCTGCCCATCATGAACTGGGTGTTATCTTTACCTCACCCACTGAGCTACAAAGCTGGGCATGTAGAGAAAAAAACACTCCACCATCCAATGGAAGTGGCACAGAGGCGAGCCTGCCCGAGCAGGCCCTGAAGGCACAAGTAGGTTCCCTGAGGAAGTGGCCCAGATGCCCACAGCCCTCACCCCCGCTACACGGCCTTCTCTCTCCCAGCCTTAACTTACGCCCTCAGGGGTGTTTCCTAGGATCCACTGACAGAGGAAGAGGTGACTAGGTCTAGTTATAAGTGGTCCTGATTGATATGCAGGCTCCACCCACCAGTGGTGGGACATCCCTCAAGGACTCGGTGAAGGGCGATCCAGTGGGCAGAGCTTCAGGCAGTGCACCTGGTCCTGCACCTTGACTGGAAGGAGAAATGGCCTGAGTGATGATAACCAGACCCATGGGCTGTGGCCAGTGGTTTGGCTGGGTGGTCAGGGACTTAGAATTAACATGATTCGAAAATTGGTGACAAGGAGATTTGGCAAGAACCCTGAAAATATTCGTGTCCCATGTGAATGCTCGCCAAAGGGTGACCTCAGCAGAAGATTTTAATAATAGAGTGGACAGGAGAACTGTCCTGTGGATCCTGGTCAGCCTCCTTCCCAGCCACTCCGTCACTGCCCGGCAGGCTTATCAGCAAAGCGGCCCTGGTGGCAGGGACGGAGGCGGCACAAGGGCCCAGCAACACGGGCTCCACCCACCAAGGCTGAGTATCCAGCCTGTCAGCAGCAGAGATCAACACTGAACCCCCGATATGGGACCATCCCCCGGGGTGACCAGCCAGCTACCTGGTGGCTGGTTAATTACACCAGAGTGTAACCGAGCAGGACCTTATGGCGTCTTCCCAGAAGAGACCCACCCACCCCACCCGACACCGTGTCCTTCACCTGCCTCTTCTCTGTAGACAAACTTTAGCCTCCTAGACCTTCCCCTAGTTCCAAGGAGTAGATTTAATCAGAGAAGTGAGAAAATGCAGTAAGAAAGGAAAACAGTCAGATAAGAAAAAATAATAATAGTTTAGCCACTGAACAAAGTCAAGGACTTTAGCTCCTCCTCCAGGGCTGTGGATCATGTTCTGAGCCGTGTCCTTGAGCTGTTTTGCGGATACTGAAACCCCCACCAGGTGGAAGAAGTTAACTCTATGATGTCCACGAGCGCGTAGACCCCAGACCAGCTGGAACCAGAAGGCTGGTGATGTTGACTCCTTGTTACCTCACCACCAACCAATCAGAAGAGCGTCCACGAGCTGATTACACACCCCACAACCTCTCCTCCCTCACCCTGTCTTTAGAAACCTTTAAAAATCCTTCTCCTGAAAGTTTCTGGGGAGTTTGGGCCTTTTAAGCTCTAGCTACCTGGACTCCTTGCTTGGCTCCTGCAATAAAGGCTGCACTTCCCTTCACCACAGCCTGGTGTCAGCAGATTGGCTTTACTGTGGGCAGGCGAGGGGACCCAAGTTTGGTTCGGTGACAGGACAGGACTGCTTCCATCATGGAAGGGGCAGTGTTTTGTTCTTACTGGAAGAGTCACTTACTCTGGGTATGGATTTGCCTTCTTTGCATGCAATACTTGGGCCAAAACTACCATCCGTGGACTTACAGAATGCCTTATCCACCCTCCTGGTATTCCACACAGCACTGCTTCTGATCAGGGAACCCTCTTCGCAGCAAAGGGAGAGTGGCAGGGGCCCCTGCCTGTGGAATTCGCTGGTCTCACCATGTCCCCACCATCCTGAAGCAGCTGGCTTGAAAGAATGGTGGAACAGCCTTTTGAAGACTCAGTTACGGCACTAGCAAGGTGGCAATACCCTGCGGGGCTGGGGCAGGGTTCTCCAGGAGGTTGTATATGCTCTGAGCCCGTGTCCACTATATGGCACTGTTTCCCAGCCAAGACTCCTGGGTCCAGGAATCGATGGGTGGAAAAGGCAGTGGCAGCCCTGACTGTTACCCTAGTGACCCACCAGGAGAACTTTTACTTCCTGTTCCTGAGACTTTGTGCTCTTAGAGGTCTTAGTTCCAGAGGGAGGGATGCCTCCACCAGGAAATGCAGCAATGATTCCTCTGAACTGGAAGTTAAGACTCACTGGCCACTTTGGGCTCCTCATGTCTCATCAGGCAAAGAAGGGACTTACTGTGCTGGCCGGTGTGACTGAGCCTGACCACCTGGGGGAAACTGGGCTGATGCCCCCTCCACACCGGAGGTAAGAAAGGGCATGAAGGACGCAGGAGATCCCTTAGGGCGTCTCTTAGTGTTACCGTGCCCTGGGATTGAGGCCAAGGGAACATGACAACAACCCAATCCCAGCAGGACCACTGATGACCCAGACCCTTTAGGAACGAAGGTTTGGGTTGGCTACCAGGTACAGAACCACAACCAGCTGAGGTGCTTACTGAAGGGACAGGGATAGGCAGTGGGTGGTGGGAAAGGATAGTTATATACATGAGTTACAACCTCGAGACCAGTTACAGAAATGAGGACTGTAATTGTCGTACTTATTTCCTTCTTTTGCTATAAGTGTTACGGAACCAAACTTGGGTCTCCTCATCCATGTGCAGTAAAGCCAATCTATTGACACCGGGTCGTAGTGAAGGAAAGTGCAGCCTTTATTGCAGGTGCCAAGCAAGGGGTCCAGGCAGCCAGTGCTTCCAAGGCCCGAACTCCCCAAAGGCTTTCATGGAAAGGATTCTAAAGACAGGGTGAGGGAGGCGGGTTGTGGGGTGTGTGATCAGCTGGTGGACATTCTTCTGATTGGTTGGTGGTGAGGTAATCAGGAGTCAACGTCATCAACCTTCTGGTTCCCACCAGTCTGGGGTCTACGTGCCGGTGGTCAGCATGGAGTTAACTTCTTCCACCTGGTGGGGGTTTCAGTAACTGCAAAACAGCTCAAGGATGTGGCTCTGAACACGATCTGTAGCCCTGAAGGAGGAACTAAACGTCCTTGACTTTGTTTAATGGCTAAACTATTATTAGTTTGTCTTGCTGGACTGTTTTCTTTCTGCATTTTCTCATTTCTCTGATTAAAATTATTGACTAAAGTTTTTCTACAGACAAAAGGCAAGCAGAGGACATGGAGGGGGGTCTGTTCTGGGAAGCCCCCCTAGGGTCCTGCTCGGTTACATGTGTGTGTGTGCGTGATCTTTGTTTCTTTCCTCTCTTCTCCCTTTGCCATGTCACGTAAGATGTACTGACTTTGCATCACAGCATTTAGTCCTGGGAATTTACACCCTAGCGTTTAAGCTGTGGGACGTCAGCCCTGGGGAGAGGGGGAGACTTCACCTCCTCCTCTGAGGAAGGGGTTTGTGCGTTTTCGGTTGTAGGCAGGACAGTTGTGAGGCAGAATTATGATCTTCGTGTTGACTTTGTTTGGGGATCAGGTGCGGTTTAAGGAGGTGGGTACAGGTGATGAGGTGGCAAGGGGTGGATGTGTGTTGGTCAGTTTTATGTATCAGCTGGACCAGGCCATGGGTGTTCACATTAAATTTTATTTCTGGGTGTGTCGGGGGAGCTCTTTCTGGATGAGGTTATAGGGTTAGAATTGGTGGCCTCAGTACAACAGATGCTCTTCCCAGTGTGGGTGGGCATCACCTAGTTCACTGAGGGCTTGAATAGGACAAAAGATGCAGAAGGGAGGAATCTGCCTTTTCTCTTCCTGCCCACCTGCTTGAGCTGGGACAGCCCACCTCATCATTTCCGGCCCCTGGACTGGGATTTATACCACCAGCTCCCCAGGTTCTCAGGCCTCCAGGCTTGGACTGGATTCCACCAGCAAATAGGCTTTTGTGGATCTGTAGCATGCAGACAGTAGACGTGGGGCTTCCCAGCCCTCACGATCATGTGAGCTGGTTCCTCATAATAAATCTCTTCCTATGTATTGTGTTTGTCTGTCTCTCTGGAGAACCCTATCATCAGTGGGTCTGAAGCTTGATGTCTGGAAACACCTCATTTCCCATGGCTCCTGCCTCTCCACAGCTGGATTCCGAAGGCTCCGGGCTCCCAAGTGACCTGGGCGCACAGGTGGGACTCCCGCACGAGGGCTGCAGCACAACCTGTGGGCCTGGAGAAGGTGCCGGCCCGGCCCAACTGGGCTCTCCGCCTGCCACCTGTGACCTGACCCAGAGAAGGCAATTAGGAAGCCAGTGAGGAAGGCCCTGGAGGGGGGCGGAGAGGGAGGTGAGCAGAGGCCCTGGGCTACAGGCGAGAGAGTGAAGAGCCCAGGCCAAGCCAGCCGGCTGTTGGCCCCCCTCACCTGGGCATGGAGCTCGCCTGGCCTCTGCCTGGTCCAGTCCGCCATGGGGGAGGCCCCAGAGGGTCCAGACAACTCCCATCGCTTCAAGAAGGGGAACCAGAGCCTCTCTGAAGAGCACCTTCTGGACCTTGTGTGTCCCCGGGGCACCCCAAGCTTCCGGGGTCTGCACCCCAGTCCCATGGAGGCCGAGGTGATTTCAGAGCTGACGAGTGCTCAGCCCTGGTCACCCCTGGAGCAGAGGCTGGCGTACCCCTACTGGGCAGCAGGACGCTGGGCTACGGGGCCCCTGTGTCAGGGGCAGAGCTGGGCCTGGACGCTGTGGGTTCCTCCGTCCCTCGGCCACCTCCCGACCCCCGAATGGCTGTGGCTCCAGTGGCACCGTCTCCTGATCCTCTGTGCTGGATGTGAGGTCCCCTTAGCGAAGCAGCGTCACGCACGGCTCGGGCACGGGTGTCCTGTGGGCATAGAGAAGGGCACATTTCTGTCTGTGCAGAGCCCTCCGATGGACACCCAGGTGTGATGGGTGACATACGGCATGGAGCACAGGGCAGGGGGCTCAGGGCAGGGTTCCAGCGGATCTGGCGACAGAGCGCAGGGGGCCCGGGCTTCATCCCCAGGGCCAAGGCGTGATCCAACTCGCCTCCGTAACGTCCCTCCTGCTTCGAGGCTGTGGACGGGCGGGAGGGAGCAAAGCCAGAGCCCAGGAGATGGGGTAGGAGGAGAGGCAGCACCCAAGGCTGTCCAGGTCCTGGAGGCCCAGCGCAAGTCCAGGCAGGGCCCTGTTTGCAGGACTCCGGGATTTTTCCTGACACCCTTGGCACAGGCAGGGAAGGAAGGACAAGCATCTGGCTGGGGTTTGCCAAATAACCCTCAGGGAAGGAGAGGGTGGGCTCTGACCAGAGAGAGGATGCAGAGGTGAGCCAGGCCTTGCGCTCTGAAAGGGAAAAAGATCGGGCCACCTGGACTCAGGCAGGGACCCGATTCCTACCTGATTGCTCCACTGGCCAGAGGTGTGACTGTGGACACATTCCATGTCCTTTCTGAGTCACAGCTTCCTCCTAAGACAAACAGGGCCCCTTGCTCCTGGCAAGTTCTGGCCTCCAGGTAGCTTCCTAAAGCGGGAAAGTCAAGCAGACTTGCCAGGAGAATCCTACAGGGTTAACGGGAGCCGGTGGGCGCCATGAAGTGGGCAGTAAATCCTCGCCCGTGTGCCCTGCGGACTTCTTGGGAGGGGTCCTGGGTCACCGCCCCCCCCCCCCGCCCCCAGAACAGTAAGTCGGCTCCGGGAAGCTGGGCCCGCCCGCCCCCGGCCTCCATTCCCAGAGGTCCTGGCCCAGAAGGGTCTGGTCACTTTTTGGGAAAAACCTGCTGGGTGTGGCCTCCTGAGGGCACAGCCACTTGACTGGCCTTCCCAGGCCGCGGGGCAGGGCAACACTCTCCCAGTAACGGTGCATTCTGCACACTTCCAAAGTCCCTGCCCCCTCATACCCCAAAATGCACCCCCATCGGTCAGGGAGGAAGTCTCTTGACGCCTCACCTCCGCTGGGAGACGCTGGAAAGGCCGCGGCCCCACCACCTTCCCCCACAGGCCAATCTCAGTGCGGGGGTAGGTGGATGGTGCTGGAGGCATGGCAGTGAGGAAGAAGGGCCACGACGGCGGGTACACGTCGACGGGTGAGCGGCCGGAGGGAACTGGACCAGGAAGGGAGGAAGATTTGGGGGGAACGTGGAAAGCGGAGGAAGCTGCGGGGGCGGCGGGGAGGGCGGAGGGGAGAGGCAGGCCGACAGCCACGCAAGTCTGAAGCGGTCTGTGCCAACCTCCAGGCGCTCCGCTTCAAGGCTCCCCAAGGCCCGGGGCGCACGGCAACCACCCGCAGAGAGTGGGCGTGGAGGGGATGTTGGGGAAAAGCGCCCCAGGAACCTGAACGCCCTACCCAAGCGCGCCAGGTCTTCATCACCTCTCAAGCCCCGCCCCGCCCCGCCCGGAGGGCTGCGTTCCCCTCTCGAAGGCCCGGTGGAGTCATAAACAGGTGTGCGCCCGGCCAGGAACAGGCGCGCGTGGGAGTGCGCGCCCACCCTGGTCGCCGGGAGGGGCCGGGCGGGGCCGCGCAGGCGCCGAGCTTTGTTAGAGACACTCCCGGGAGCCACGCGCCGGGCAGACAGGCTTCCTCCCAGGGGCCGGGCGTGGGGTGGTGCCCGCCGCGATTGGCCAAACGGGCGGCCCGCCACTGGCTGAAACCCCGGCCCCCGCCCCTCGGCCGCAGGGGGCGGGGCGCGGGTGCAGGTTGGTCGGCGCGTGCTGCTCCCCGGGGTCTCACGCGACCCAGGGATGGGTGCTCTGTGGCCTTAGACCTGCCCTACCCCCAAAGGCGAGCGTGGCAGGGGTCGCACCAGGGACCTGCGGACAGCAGCTTGGGGGTCGGTGCGCACACGGCACCTGCGTACTGCATCTTGGGGGGCGCACTGGACACCTGCTGGGAGCCGGGACCCACTGGGGACCTGCGGACTGTGCCCGGGGGACGGGGTGTGGTCGCGCTCACGGCTTGGTCTTTGCAGGCTGTGTGCGCCAGGGGTTGGACGAAGCGTGGCGGGAGGGCGAGGCAAGGGAAGGAGGGCGTGGGAAAGGAGGCGGCGGCGGCGCGGAGGAGGGTTATCTATACATTTAAAAACGAGACGCCTGCGCCGCGCGGGTAAGACCTGGGGAGCGTCCGACAGCACGCGCGAGTCACGAGCGCCCCACGCTCCCCGGTGCGCACTGCCCGCCACCTCTCGGCCTCCTGCGCCTCGTTGTCTCCGGACCCCAGACGACCTGGCACCACGTACCCTGGGTAGTCGTTTGGCAGCACGGTGCCAGATCGTCGCTGAGGCTTGACCGTCGTTCCTCCGCCCTCGGTTCCTCGCCCCACACCTTCCTGCGGCGCGCAGGCACTCGGAGGAGGCGCGGGGCGAGTGGATGCGGGCGCGATGGACAGCGGCGCGCTGCCCCGGCCCGCGCCCCCTGCGCCTGGTGTCTCGGGCTGCTGCGCCGCTCGGCGGCGACCGGAGTCTCCAGAGCTGCTGCGCTGCAGCCGGCGGCGGCGGCCAGGCGCGGTGGAGACCGGGAGTGGCGCGGCGGCCGTGGCGCGGCGCAACGAGCGGGAGCGCAACCGAGTGAAGCTGGTGAACTTAGGATTCCAGGCGCTGCGGCAGCACGTGCCTCAGGGCGGCGCCAGCAAGAAGCTGAGCAAGGTGGAGACGCTGCGCTCGGCGGTGGAGTACATTCGCGCGCTGCAGCGCCTGCTGGCCGAGCACGATGCCGTGCGCGCCGCGCTGGCCAGGGGGCTGCTGGCGCCAGCCGCGCGCCATCCACTGCCCCACGGGCCACCCGGGGCCGCCGCCGCCTCGCCCTCCTGCGCCTTGTCGTCCCCGGGCCGCGAGCACAGCTCGGAGCCCGGATCCCCGCGCTCCGCCTACTCGTCGGACGACAGCACCTGTGAGGGCGCGCTGAGCCCCGCGGAGCGCGAGCTTCTCGATTTCTCCAGCTGGTTAGGGGGCTACTGAGCTCTCGTCCCAGCAAGGTAAGCGCCGAGAGGCGGGGAAGAGGGAGGGTCGGAGGCAGGGCTGCCGGGCGCGGTGGAGCAAACGGCCTCGCAGCTCGCGCCCCCGAGAGCCCGCGGAGCCCAGCCTCAGGCCCGGGCGATGGCCTGGATTTCGCTCACTCTTCATTTCCCCCAAACTTTTTCAAGCCTGTGCAAGACCAGCGTTTGTTTGTCCGGGATTGCAAAACTTCCCCTCGCCGCTCCGCCGCCGAAGTGGGAGTGGGGAGACGGAGGGGGGCGGCCCTCGGGCGGGTGAGGCCCCAAGGGCTTGCGGATCCGGGGCAGATTCGGGCGCTTGGAGGCGGAGTGACTTTGCATTGCAAATTGCGCGCCGGGCCGGGTGGCAGAAATGAGTCGGCGGGGTGCGGATCCCTGACTCACTGCGGATCCGAGCGCTCGCCCCGCCCCGCCCCGCGCCCTGGCTGGGCCGTACTCCGAAACCGAGGCACCCACGGACCCGAGCTCCAAAATCCACTGAGCAAACGAAACTGACGGCTCCGCTTGTGGGAGGTGGGGGCGGGGCAGGGCCGGGCTGGGCGGGGTCTCCCGGGCCGGATCCCGCACTAACGCGCGTGCCTATTCCCTCTTCCCTCCTAGCGGCCGCGAGCGGGCTCACCACTTGGGAGCCAGCGCGTTGGAATGGATCACGTTTCCGTCCCCGCCGTTCCCGCGGGCCAAGCCACCACCGAGCCGGGGATCCCGCCAACCCTCCCCGGCCGTCCAGCCTGACCAAGGGCTAGTGTAGAAGCGGCCCAGCCTGACATCAACCGGGCGGCAGCTTCCTCGGACCCCAGCCACCCTGTCCCCGGAGGCCTTCCACTGGAACGGGTCTGCGGCACCAAGACTTGGAGGTTTGAAGGGGAGAGGATTTTATGCCGACACAGATATCTATTTTTTACGCATGAACTTGAACTGCCCAGGGACACTGACAGTATGAACACTTCTTTTTGTGCAAAGAATCCTTAGATTTGGAACCCAATAAAGATTGTCTACTCCCGCCCACTCCCTCTTCCTGGAATTTTTGAACCTGGCCAAGATCTGGACATGCTGCAGCCCTTGAGGGGCAGGGTCCCTGGCGGGTGTCCCCTTGCAGCGCTGCCAGTTGGGGAGAGACCTGTGTCAGAAAACCTGTTTTAGGGAGGGTGGATCTTATAAATAAATCGGTGCTGTGTATCCGTGGTGTTGGGGGTGCCCACTCCATATCCCGAGGCCCCCCATTTCCCAGGTGAGGGCCCGGTATGGGTGGGAGGTTGGCAGCTTAGACCCTGTACCCAGCAGGCCCCACCTCTGTGGTCGTGCCTCCTTGGACTCCACTCCCTCCTCTGTAGGGTGGGCGGGCGGAGAGAAGTGAGGTCTGGGAGTCCAACCTGGTCGCCACCGTGCCAAAGCAATTCACAGGTGCTGTGTGGAGCTGGGAGCTCCTGGCAGGTGGCAGCAGGCTGGCGGGTGGTCCATGCAGGGCTACTTCACAGTTCGGAAGCTGAGGTCCGCACGCTGCTGACTGGCTCGGGGATCTAGGGCAAGTGCCCAGTGTAGGGCTGGGCCTGAGGGGGTCTGACCCAGGCCACCCTCTGTCTCGGGGTCCAGGCTGCTGGGTTCAGATCTCTGCTGCCTACCACCAGCAGGGTGACCCTGGGCAAGTTGCTCAACCTGCAAATGGGGGTGACCTACAGTTGTGGGAGGACTTAAGGAGAGGTGTCCGGCAGTGTCCAGCATCCCGTACTCGGCCCTCAGCTGCTGCGCCCGTGGCTTCCAGGCCACTTGTGCCCGGCAGGCTGCAGAGGCCTAGGCCTCTCTGCCTGCCTGTTTGTGGGCGGGGGCTGTGAGGGCCTCCCTTGAGGGCAACGAGGAGGGCCCCCCCAGGCTCCCTGAGCCCAGAGGGCCCGCAGGTGATTACTCAGCTCTACCTTTGACCAGGGCCTCGGCAGCTTTGAAGTCTCGCTGTGCCCAAAGCTCTCTTTTATTGCAAGGATGGGTGTGAGGCTGACAGGGATCCCCTGTGCTGCTTTAGGGTGCTGAAAGCACTCCTTCCTCCGGCAGGGAATGGTTGGGTCAAAGCCGTTGGAACCCTGGGAGGTGGGGCGCCGGGTGGTGGCAGAGCAGATGGCTCCTGGGTAACCATGGCGACAGGGCTGGTGGGTCTGATGAGGCTCAGACTTGGTGGGGGTCAGCAGAGCAGCTGTGGCTGGGGCTTCAGGGCCGAGCGACCCAGCCTCATACAAGGGACAGAGGAGGCATGTGACATGGCCACCCAGCAAGCGCCACCCCTCAGCCTTCTCCCAGGGATCCACACCACAGTCAGTGACCTCACTGAGCCACTGGCTCTGGGCTCTCCTGGGACTCCTTACCTTGACCCCAGGCAAAGGCCTGCAGCCCCCAGGACCCAGAGTGGCACCAGGTGGGCAGGGAGGGACCACGCCTGGGTGTGGGGGAGGAAAGCATGGGAGGAGGGGAGCTGGGGCCGGCGATGAAGCTCTACGAAGGATAAGAGGTGCCATTTTTGTGTTCCTGTTTTTTATTATGGAAAATTCCAAACACATGCAGAAGTTCCAGAACTTTTATCTGACATCTTCTCTGTACCAGGCACCGAGGATGCACCGGTGCCCTCATGGAGCCTGCGTTCTAGCAGGGCGTACAGGCTCTAACCCACAGCGGCACTGTCGAATCAGACGTGTGGTCCTGTCGACGATGGACATGCCAGACCCTGGAGAAGGCTCTGAGAAGCCCCCATCACCAGCACCAAAAACTATTAACACCAGGCCTCTCCCACCCATCCACCCCACCGCTCCCACCCCCACGTGGTTCTGACGCAGATCCCAGGCATCATGTGGTTTCACCTGTAGATTCACCATGTGAGCCTCCAAGGGAAAACCCAATACCACGGTCCCACCCAAAATGAACAACAGCTCTTTCATTTCGGTGAACACCCAGCGGTGGCACAGCCCTCTGATTGCCTCCGTTTTTCACAGTTGGGTTTACAGAATGAGAATCTGGTGCAGATCCGCACCGGAATTAAAGACTTGTGAGCATCCCTCCCCCAGTCCCCTTACTGAGAAGACGAGGTCATCCGTGTTCTGGGTGTTGCCGACGGCACCACCCTAGGTGTTAATATTATTGAGTGTCTGTCCCTGTATTTTCTGTAATTGGAAGCGGGTGGGTCGGAAGCAGATGCGTGATCAGATTCTGGTTTGGTTTTTGGTTCCTGCACTTCAGAGGTGGTGCCGTGTCCCTGGATTTTTTGAACCTGGCCAAGAATCTGGACATGCTGCAGCCCTAACCCTAACCTAACCCTAACCCTAACACTGCATCCCATGAGGACGCACATATGGTGAGTGGATCAGAGGGTCTGAGCGGGTTCAGTTTTGAGAGAAGAAAGGTCTGTGCTTGATCAGGCAGGATGACAGGCGTGTCACCGGGCACACCGGCCTGCCTGCTCACTCTAGTTAGAAATTGCTCCCCCTTGGCCACCAGCTGTCACTTACTGGGTGCCATTCACTGCGCCATTTTACATAATTGAAAGGGCAGCTCTGAAAGGTTAGGTGCCTGAGGTCACAGAGCTTGAAGGTGATGGGGCTTGGGATTCCAACCTGGGATGGCTTCATTCCTAAGTCCTTGCAGTGGTCCCCTTCCAGGAGGGTGGGGCTGCCTGGGGCTGTCCCGGGGAGGACACCTTAGCAGTTCCATGTCCTAGGTCAGCACATCTGCACGGATCCCCACCTGGCCAGGTGGTCAGCCAGCTATCGGCTCTGCAGTGGGGTCAGCAGGGATCTCCTGGGAGCCTGTGGTCCAGCCTTGCCCCCATCTGGAGGTTGGAAGCCAATTGCAGACAGAAGGTGACCAGGGGCTGAGCGGTGGAGTTGGGTCGGGGACCCCATCTGTGGTGCGAGGGGAATGGCGCTTCAGCCTTGGGGTAAAGCTGGGTGGGACCAGGGGAATCTTTACAACAGCTCTGAATCAGGCAGGGCTGGGGTGGATGCGCAGTGGCGTAGCACAGCCTGGGTGACTACAGCCCCGGGGGGCCCTCTGGGGGTGCTTTGCTACTGGGGGTCCACACGTTGTCTTGTCTATTCATGACAGCAGGCGCCCCAAGGAACCCTGCTTTGTAGTCCCGGGAGTGTCTCTGTGGCTGAAACTCACCCACTCAGAGAATGATGTGTCCCCGGTGGCCACCCACATGGGGGACCTGCTGACACAGGACCACCCTCTTGGAGGCTGGGGCCCAGCACGGGTCCCTGCGTCCAGGCCCGCCCTACCTGGTCTGCTGGGGTCCCACACCCACTCATTCTGAAACCTTTATCAGACTCCTTCTCTGTATTCCAGGTGCATCAACGCCCGAGGGAAACCCTGCCTTCAAGGAGCTTGTGTTCTAGGGGGGACACAGGTACCGTCTGGCCCTTGGTAGACACACTGGTTCCGGGGGGGGGTGTCGGGAAACAACAGGGGTCCTGGGGTGTTGTCCAGGTCACTCAGCATCTCCGAGCCATGTCCCTGAAATAGAGGCTGCAGTGCTGGCCTGTCCTGTGTGCTGGAACCAGTGGGACGTGGGTCCCGAGAGGGGCAGTCAAAACCTCAGTGGTTCCTGCCTGTTCCAGGGCAGCCTCACTGCCTCTGGGACGCACCCATAGCCCCCACTGGGAAGATGACGTCTATCTGTTCCTTCTGGCTTTGGTTTTGGTGGCGGGTGGCGGGTGGTGGTGGGCGGGGCTTGCAGGTAGCCTGTGAGTCTGCCTCTGAAGCCTCCCTGGCGCTTGGAAGCAAATGAATCGACTTGCCAGCTCCTCCCCGCCCAGGGCCCGTTTCCGCATCTGCGCAGCCACCTGCGGGGCCAGATGACGGCCAGGCAGCCTTGTTCAAAATTGGGAAAAGGTGATGTTAAAGGTGCTGAGATAGAAAGCCTTTTCCTTTTTTCCATGGTCTATCTCTTGACTCATGGTGTTTTAAACTTGCTATTTAATGCCGTTCTAAGTAAAGAAAAATTAACAGTTTAAGTTATTAGCATGAATTTTTATACTGTGTGATGCCAATCTTAAATGCAGAGATAAGAGTGTTAACTGCTATAATGCAGAATCACCGAAATGACGCCATTCGTATTTTGCAATTTGCACTTGTACGTTATTTTATTTATGTTATTGGAATAGTCGAGACGCCACACAAAACTAGCACCAATTATTTTATTTTAGTTTATTTCTCTTTATTTTATTATTAATTTTTTTCACCGCTGTTTTTATTTCCCTCCTTGGTATGCGCGTTCTGCATGCACCCGCTCCCTTCAGCTTGTGTCTGAGGAAGAGCTGAAAGGAAGGAACTCTGGACTCACCCATCTCCCCTTTTCCTTCTGTGGTTATTTTCCCCGTAAGTGGTGGCCGGTGCAGGAAGTCACTTGAGGAAGGAGGGACGATGGTTCCCGTGGGCGTGCACGTGGTACGTCTTTCTGCACTTCGAGCAGGTTCCGGTTGGAGTAAGAACATGGCCCTTGGGGCTGTGGGCGCCCCGCCTGCTGGGTGGAGGATGCAACACACACGCCTCGGGTCTCCCTGGGCTCGCACGTTGCCGGTCCACGCGACCGCTGGTTCCTGCGAGGGGGCGGACGCGCAAGGGGTGCGCACGCGCAAGGGGTGCACATCTCTTCTGCGCACGCGCCTCCCCGCTCTCGCGTTAACCTTCACCGGCAAACAGGGAGCCTGTGTGTCTACCGAGCTCCAACGGCTGGGAAGGCGGCCGTGGTGCAGCACCCCTCCCAAGCTGGGGTTGGGGGACCACGTGGGGAGGCAGCCAGCGCGAAGCGCATCACCAGACCCTGCTCCACGGAAAGGATCCCCGGAATGGGAGCGAGCCCGCCCCGCTCCACCACGGAAGGGACAGGGCATCAGCTGCGGGGCCCATGTGCGCACCTTCCCTTCCTGCAGAGTCTGGGGGATAGATGGGCATTGAGGGCAGGGGAGGGGCCACGCAGACCCCTCCTCAGTGACACTGACACTTCTGTCCTCACCAGAAGGCAGGGGAGCGGTCCAGTATGGCCTAGAGGGCTCGGGAGGCGGGGCAGGCAGGTGGCGGGCTCCCTGTGGGGCTGGCGTGGAGTAGCCTGAATAAGGTCAGGGGGCTGTGTCTGCTCCCACACCCGTCTCCCGGGCCAGCCCTGCCTTCCTTCCCTGCTCTAGTTCCCTCCAGGTCCCTAAATCCCCGTGGGGTGGGACCTTGGGGAGAGGGCCGGCCGCTGTGCAGCCAGGGAGCAGGGAGGGCCCCGGGGCTCTGAGGCCACAGACCAGAAGACCGGGAGAGGACCCTTCGTGGAAGGAAGAGGTTGAGCCTCAAATGCACTTTGAGAGGCTGAGGCTCTGCTGGTCGGGGAGGGGCGTGGGGGGATTCCAGGCGGGGCTAGGGCCCCGTGGGTTGAAGGGAGTCCCCCCGCCCCCGCTGTTGGGTGGGGGCAGGGAGCCCGTGGGGGGTTGGGGGGAGGGCAGGAGGAGGCTGGAGTCAGCGTGGGGGGGACGGGAGAAGGGTCCCAACCACAGCGATGGCGTTGTGGGGTGCTGGTCGGGGGGCGGCCCTGAGAGGCTTTGGAGGTGGGGCAGAGCAGCTGCTTGTGGGTGAGGAAGAAGGGGTCCAAGAGGGCTCGTGGACCCTTTCCCAGCAGTGACAGTTGGGGTGAGTGGCTGTCTCTGGGGGCTGCACCAGGGCGGGTGGCTGGAAGACAAGGTCACACCCTCCGTCTTTGCTGCATGAAAATGGGGAGTGGGCCTAGGGCCCGCCCAGCGCCTGCCCACTGCCGTCCCGAGCCTGTGGGCTGTGAGTCAGCCTTGAGCTCTTCGGAGTGATGGTGCGGCCAGGTCTCTTAGGAGCCCCTCGTTCTCCCAGCCCCGTCGAGGGGTCTCACACCCCTGATAGGCCCAGGGAGGCTCAGTGACCTGCCCGAGGCCCACAGGTACCCAGAGGTGCTGGGGTTCTGAGCCGGCAGTGCAGCTTAAGCCTCCATCACAGCCCCCCGCCGCCTCCCCTGGGCCTGGAGGGGCTCCGTTGTGCTGTACTTCTGCTGGGAACACTGTGGGAGAGGGTCTCGTCAGCAGGCGGGGACACAGAGAGGAAGCAGGAAGCCAACTCAGACCTCCGGACGCGCCTGCCCTCCGACTGGGGGGACCTGGGGAGGCGCACGTGATGAAGGGGCGGGGGCAGAGGCCTGCGCGGGCCCTGGGGTCTCCTGAGGAGCTGTACTGGGGCCAAGCACTCTGCCCCCTCCTCCGGCTTCCCCTCGGCCTGGGCTGGTGCAGATGGATGGGGGAGCCTCTGTGAGCTGCGGCCTCCCCGCCTCCCAGGACCCCCTCCGGCCCCACCCTAACCCCCATCCCCAGCTGCTGCGGCAAAGCTATCGGCTGGGGAGGGGGGCCAGGCAAGGCATCTGTCTCCGACGCCACGGGAACTGCCATCAGCCTGGCGACCTTGCCCCTAGCAGTGCCCACTGCTGAGCCTGGCACCGCAGCCCCCTCTTACATGTTGAAGTGGGCCTTTGTCACCGGAGCTCTGAACTCCAGCTTCTCACAGGCAGGGAGGGGCCTGCTGAGGGGCTCCCCTGGTCAGCACCCCCAGAGCAGCCCCTGCCCAAGGCCACACACCAAATGGAGGGAGAAGCCTGGGTGGGTGCCAGCTCTGCGCACACTGCCACGAACCGGGGGCACGGTGGGGTTTCCTAGCCAACCCCTGTCTGCCCGTCTGCCATCAGCAAGGCCCTTTCTCCACAGTGATGGGGAAAACCAGGCCCCAGAGCTAAGGTACCCGGGGTGGGCTTGGCAAAGCTGCAGCAAGAACCCAGGGGCCCTGACAGCTGGTGGCGGGGGGCAGTGCATGCGTCCGCCAGGGCCCCTGTGACCAACACCACAGCCGGGTGACTCAAACCGCAGACATTCACGGTCCCCAGTCCTGGAGGCTGGAATCCCAGATCCAGGTGTGGGGATCCTCCTGAGGCCTCTCTCCTCGGCATGTAGACGGCCGTCTCCTCCCCGTGTCCTCACGGGGTCGTCCCTCCGTGTGGGTCTGTGTCCTGACCTCCTCTTCTTATAAGGACACCAGTCCTACGGGATTAGGGCCCACTCTAGTGACCTCATTTTACCTTCATCACGTCTGTAAAGGCCCAGCTCCAATACAGCAACATTCTGATGTACTGGGGGTTAAGGCTTCAACATAGGGATTTGCGGACACAATTCAGCCCATCACAGGCTGGGCTTTCCAGTAACCCCGGCCTCCAGGGGCACCGCCCTCCCCCTCCCCCAGGACCCCACGGGCACGTTCTCCACTGCCACAACCTCGTCCCTTGGGTCAAGCACTGTCCTCTCTGGGCCCCTGATCCAGAGTGGAGCCGGCCGGGTGAGAGGCACGGGCCACTAGGGACCGTGGGCACCACTGAGGACAGAGAGGCCTGGGTGGCCTTGGACGAGCTGCCTGTCCTGGGGCCCCAGCGAGCCCTGAGAAGGGTGGGACAGGCTCCAGGCCTTCCCAGGGAAGGTCCCTGAGTGTCCACTACCTGTGACATCGGTCCTGACAGCTGTCCCCTCGGTGGGGTGATGTAGCCCGTGTCAGGGGGTGGTTGGCGTCATCAGGCCCCTTTCTTCCCCTTGCTTGTCCCACCAGGGTTCTGTATGGCGTACAGACCTGGCCCCAGGTTCCGAGTTCCACAGCACAGCCCAGGCCCCATGTGGGTGGCCTCCCCGCAGTTCAGGTTTGGTACCCGATATTACTGAGGAGGTGCTGGCCGCCACCCAGGGCTCCTGAGTCCTTCCCCCCACTGCCCACCTGGCATTTGCCTACAAGCCCTGGGGCCCCGTCCAGGCCTGGCCCCCAGTGGCTGGCCATGTCCCGCATTCATAAACATGCAAATCTCTAAACGAAGTCCAATTAATACCCAAATGAGGGCCTGGGAGCAGCTCGGCTGCCTGAAGAGGGAGGCTGGGCTGGGCTTTATCTTCAGCCTCAAATATTTGTCTCTCGTTTGAATGCCTTTTGTGGGCTGGAAAGGGGGCGGGGCTCTGGCAGGCCAAGCACGCTAGGTTTAGGGAGATCTGAGCTGTGCCGAGTTCACCTTCCTTCACCCACCCTACCCGCACCCCCTGCAAGGCCTCCCAGGCCCCATGGCCTCTCCCTGACCATCCCCTCCCAACCCCCAGCCCTGACAGCCCCCTCCCCCAGTGGGTCTCTGTGCTGCCCACACCCTCCTGCAGGGGCCAGGGGAGGGACGGGGTCCTGGGTCCTTCTGCCCCAGGCCAGAGCCTGGGTTCTGTGGGAGCGGCTGGCAGGCTGGGGGTCACTTCCCCCTCGGCACTGGGGTTGGGACGCACAGGAGCTCGGGCATGATGGGCCCAGCTCCACAGGCGGTGTTGTGGAGTGGTCCCTCAGAGGAAGGCGTGCATCTTTCTCTGGGTGGGTGTGAGCCCGTGGCTGAGGTGGACGACTGGACATGCGTGGCTGTGTGCGCGCTAGTGTGGTTAGCACGTGCCTTACCCCTCCAGCCCAGTCTGACTGGCCCTGGTGACAGAGCCCGGGCCTGGGCTGTGCCCCAGCATTGCTCAGCTCATCCTGGTGTGTTGTGCCCATTTTACAGGTTTGGAAACTGAGACTCTCGGATGTGGGATAAGCTTCCAGGGCTGGGAATCCAGCCAGGGCTGTCTGGGTCCAGAGCTCTTACCAAGGAGAGGACACACATGGGCAGCTTTGCTCAGGGGAGTGGGGCTGGCTAGGGTGGGGTGTCCTTCCCGCAGCCCCTGGCAGTCACCCCCTTACCTTCAATTGCCCCTCAGCTCGCGCACGACCTCTCCTCCAGAGTCCTCTCCTCCCAGACGCTGGCTCTCCTCCAGGAAGCCTTCCAGGCCTGCCTCACCTGTCTCAGTGGGCAGGGCCAGCAAGGTCCTCCTTTCAGCTCCCTCTGGAAGATGGGAACAGAGGTAGGTGGGATGGGAGCAGGCAGCCAAGAGGGGGAAGCCCAGCAGGCCCCCACTCACCCCGGGCCCTGTGTGTGCTCCCTGCCCCTGTAGCGACACCGCTTGGTTCCTGGCCCGCCCTCCCTGGGGTGGGGGGAGCCCTGGGGCTTGGCCAGAAACTTAGGAGGGCAGAGGTGGGGGGATTTCAGAGAAGAGAGGGCAGTGGGTGTTCAGCAGCTGAGGGCTCGGAGTTAGGACCTTAGTCTTTTGAGCAAAGCCCGGCAGCAGGATTCTGCTCCCAGACGGCTGCCCTGCAGGGGCTCCTTGGGTCTCCTCACCTGGGGAACAGGGAGTGAGGGCCACAAGGGCAGAGGGCACCTGGGGAGCCCGCGGGAGGGAGCCAAGAAGCTGTGGCAGAGGCTGGGTGGGTCCTGAGGGGAGAATGGGGTGGACGGGAGGGACCAGCCCCTAACCAGGGAATGTGGAGGGGCAGGTCGCAGACCCGTATCTACCATTCCTGCCCGGGGCGCTGGTGACCCAGCCCTGCCCAACTCCCTGTAGCACAGCCCGCACTTTCCTGGCCACCTCTCTGGCCAGGAGGAGGAGGTGGGGTCAGGAGGGGGCATGCAGCCTGGAGGTGGGTGCTGGACTGGAGAGACAAGCCCTTGGGACTAGCCTTGGAGCCCCCACCCAGGGATGCCCCATCCCCGGCTCCCAGGCTCTTCACCCAGGGGCTGTCTGGGGTGGGGGACTGCTCTGGATCCAGTGGACACCCTGTGCCCAGGGTCCCCTGGCACCTTCTCCTCCGCCTTCCAGGACACCGATGGAGGGTCTGTGGGTCTGCAGGGCACTGCATGAACAACGCTGTCCTCTCCTAAGTGGGGTACAATTTACCTAACATGCACCAACCTGGAGTGTCCGCTCACTAATTTTACATGTGTGTAGACGTGTATAACCTCCACCCAGGTCGCCACGAGGAGTGTTCCCAGCCCAGCAGGTGGTCCCCAGACCCCTCCCCCCACCCCTGCTCTGACCTCGATCACTGGGCATCGGCTTGTCCCTGAGCTTCATGTCAGCCCAACCACACAGCACAGACCCTCGGTGTCCAGCTTTATCCGGGCTCCTTTTGGCAGTGGTCAGCGCACTGGGACTTTTGTGGGCCTGTGTCTTGGCACATGTGAGCTCTCGTGTGTCCTCTGCTTGTGCCAGGAGGGGACAGGATAGGCCTCAGCGTCACCTGCATCTGTGTCTTGTGGCTGCCCGAGGCCCTGTGGGCTGCACTGACCGACAGCCACAGGCCTTGCCCTCCATCTGCAGGGCTGGCAGCTAGGGCCAAGGCCCACGTGCATGTGTGCTGGGGGGACACTGGGTTTCTCCCCGTGCCTCACGGGGTCAGCATCCTCATCTCTGTCCTGCAGGATGTTCAGGTGTCCAGCAGGGCTGTGTCCCAGCATTGCTCATCCTGGTGTGTTGTGCCCATTTTACAGGTTTGGAAACTGAGACTCTCAGCTTCCAGGGCTGGGAATCCAGCCAGGGCTGTCTGGGTCCAGAGCTCTTACCAAGGAGAGGACACACATGGGCAGCTTTGCTCAGGGGAGTGGGGCTGGATTCCAAGAAGCCCCTTTCCGCTTCTTCTCCTCACATCCCTTTTGGAAGGATGCAGAGTGTCATTAAAATTAATAGATGCACCAATTTTAAATGAAAAAGAAAAAGAAACCAACCCACTGCCTGAGGTCTGACCCCCTGCATGGCGCTGGTCCTGGGCTGGACTGGCTCAGGTTGGGGAGTGAGGGGGAGGTGAGGACCCTCCCTTGTTAGGCAGGCCCACCTCCTTGTCCTCAGTCCCTGGCTGTGGGGACCTGGAAGGGAGGTGGGTGGATGAGTGTCTCTGGGACCCTCTCCTCTTGGATACCTGGGTTCCCAGCCTCTCCGATGCCCTTGTAGGTGCTAGGAGGTGATCTGACATGGGCGTCAAAAGTCGGCCAAGGGGACAGCCCTGTGGGCGGGGCGGGCAGTGAGGGCTTCCAGGAGGTGGGGACTGTAGGACAGGGAACCTTCAGGCAGATGGGGCACCCAGGATCAGGCTGCCTCAGGGGGAGGGACGCAGCCAGGCCCCCACTGCCACCACCCCTGCTTCCCCTCCCAGCCCCAGCCCCCAGGGCAGCCAGCCGGGCAGTGCTCGGTCAGGTCCAACCTGTTCTGGGCAGTGCCGCGCTGCCGCCGGGGATGGATTCCAGCTTTCTCTTCCTGTTCCACTTCACCTGAAGGCTCGTAACCACAGCCTCCGCCCAGCCCAGCCTCAGCCCTCCCTCCTTCTCTCCCCCGTACACACACACACACACACACACACGCACACACACACACATGCACACCAACATGTACACACGCACACAGAGGTACACACAAAGATACACACATCGCACACATATTCACACAGACACATACTTGTATACACACGCACAGACATACACTCAGACACATACATACGTATACACAGTGACATACAAACACTCTGACACAGAATATACATATACACACAGAGACACACATACATATACACACACAGAGACACATACATATAGACACACACATAGACATACACTCAGAGACACACATATGCACACACACTCAGACACAGACACACACGTGCACACACAGAGACATACATTTACACACACACTCATAGAGACATATACACATATACACACACAGAGACACACAGAGACAGACACATACTTGTATACACACACACAGACACACACTCATAGAGACAAATCCATAAACAGACACACACCTGGAGGAGGTGTGGCCTTGCTGCTCTCGGGCTGTGCCAACAGGGCCCTAGCCTCCCTGGGCTGGGTGAGGAAGCCGGGTGCCCTGAGGCTGCCTCTGCTCTCCAGTGCCCCCCACCCGGCCTTCCTAGCCCCTCCAGCTGTGCAGAAGGCCCCCGCTGCCCAGGAGCGCAGGTGCGCTGCCCCAGCACCGCCTGGCCCCCCTCCAGCAATGTGAGGCCACCACCCAGCCCACCGTCGCCGGCACTGGGACTGTCCTTTCTGTTTCTATTGTTTGGTTTTATTCTTGGCCTTTGCAGTAGGCACATCCCAGTGTCCTCGTGGCTTTCCCTTGCATTTCCCCGGTGACTGATGGTGTCGAGCACCTTTCCATGTGCTTTTTTGCCATCCCGTATCTGCACTGCTGATTTCTAAATTGCTTTGTTTTCTTATTACTGAGGTTTGAGAATTCTTTGTATATATATGTGTATCTTTGTATATTCTCAGACCTTGTCTGTTCTGGGTACAGGTTCTGTATCTGAGATGCGATTTTCAAGTATTTGCTCCCAGTCTGCCATTTGCCTTTTAATGTCTTAGCATTGCCTTTTACAGAGGAAAAGTTTTAAATTTAACAAAATCCAATATATCCGTTTTTTGTTTTTGTTTTATGGTGTCATGTCTGAGAACTCTTTGCCTAACCTAGTGGTTCTCAACCAGGGGTCCTTTTGCCCCCTGGGGGGGTATTTGGCAATGTCTGGAGAGACATTTTTCATTGTCACGTTGTCGAATATTTCGCTAAATATTCGACAGTACACAGGACAAGCACCCACAACAAAGAATTATCTGGCCCCAAATGTCAGTAGTTCTGTCAGTAGTGCTGAGACTGGAGGCCCTGGCTATCCAGGTCACAAGGATTTTCTCCCATGTTTTCTTCTAGATGTTTTATAGCCTTATATTTTACATAAAGGCATGTGATTTATTTTGAGTTAATTTTCATATAAGGTGTGAGACGTGTGTGCCAAGTTTCATTTTTTTGCACCTGGATGTGCAGTTGATCCAGTATCATTTATTGAAAGGACTATACTTCATTGAATTGCCTTTGCACCTTGGCCAAAACTCAACTGACTACATTTGTGTGGATCTATTTCTGGACTTTCTATTCTGTCCCATTGATCTATGAGTCTTTCCCTTCATTGTAACACACTGTCTTGATTACTGTAGCTTTTAGTAAAATCAGTAAATAATAAATATATAGTAAAGTGAAGTGAAATCAGGTAGAGTGAGTCCTCCAACTTTGTTCTTTTTATAAATTGTTTTAACTATCCTAGCTTATTTGCATTTCCATATGAATTTTAGAATCAGTTTATTGCCATCGACAAAAAAATTTGCTGGGGAAATGCTTGGATGTGCAAATCTTTAGATCAATTTGGGGAGAGTTGACCTCTTAATAATACTGAATCATCCAATCCATGAACATAGACTATCTTTCTGTTTATTTAGGCATTTGATTTCTTTCATCAGTGTTTTATAGTTTTCAGCATAAAGTATCTACACATTTTTAGTTATATATTTATACCCAAGTATTTCATTTTGGGGATGCTATTGTAAGTGGAGCTACATTTTAAAATTTAGAATTTGAATTGTTCACTGCTAATATACAGAATAAATTAGTTTTGTATATTGTATTTATACTGAGATCTTGCTAAACTCTCTTACTAGTTCTAGTTTCCTGAAGTTTTGGGGAGGATTTTCTATATAAACATGTCATTGTGAATAGAGATGTTTTTTTTTTTTCCTTTCCAGTCTGTATGTCATTTGTTTCTTTTTCTTGTCTTGTTACACTGGCTAGGCCTCCAGTAAAACACTGGATGGGAGCAGTAAGAGAGGATAGCCAGGCCTTCTTCCCAATCTTGGGGGAAAGCATTCAATATTTCCCCATTTAGTATGTTAGCTTTTCTTTTTAGAAGATGCCTTTTATTAAGTTAAGGAAGCTTTCTTATATTCCTGCTTTTCTGAGAGTTGTTTTTTTTTCTTAAATCATGAATGAATGTTGAATTTTTTTTGATCACTTTTTGATTCCTGTATTTTGAACCTCTGTTGTTTGGAGGCTGCACATCTAGGATTGTTCTCTATTCTTGGAAAACTGATCCCTTTATCATTACGTGATATCCCTCTTATCCTTTGCAATATTTCTTGTTCTGAAGTCTACTTTGTCTGAGATGGATGTAGCCACTCCAGCTTCATTTTGACAAGTGTTTGCATGGCATATTTCCCACATCCTTCTACTCTAAACCTACTCATGTCTTTATATGAAGTGGGTTTCTCATAGGCAGCATCTAGTTGAGTCTTGCTTTGTTTTTCAACTTGACAATCTCTTTAATTGGTTCGTTGAGATTGTTTAAATTGAATGGGATTATCTATATGTTTGGATTAAGCTTTACAATCTTGTTAGCTCTTTTCTGTTTGTTCCATCTGTTTGTTTTCCCCCCTCTTCTGCCCTCTTTCGGATTAACTGACTGTCAGTATTCCATTTTATCTTCACTATTGCCTTATTGTTTAAATCTCTTTTTAAAAAAATTAATAGCTGTCCTAGGTTTTATGATACATGTCTTTCATCAATCGACATGTACCAAATAACATCACATTGCTCTATGTGTCGTGTGAGGAATTTACAACTGTATATTCTCAATTCTTCCCTTACTTGTGCTATGGTTTCCATAACTTATATTTTACATTATGCTGTAAACATACACTACATTACCACTATTTTTTTCTTTAGATGGTCAGTTATCTTCTAAAGCGATTAAAATGAGGAAGAAATAAATTTTATTTTTACTTTTATTTGTTCCATTTCCAGTGCCCTTTCTTTCTTTGTGCGGATCCAGGTTTCTATCTGACATCACAATCCTTCTGCCCAAAGAATCTCCTTTAACGTTTCTTATAAAGAAGATTTTCCAGCAATGAATTATCCAGTTTTTGCTTTTCTGATAAAGACTTTACTTCTCTTCCTTTTTTTTTTTCTTTTTTTGCGGTACGTGGGCCTCTCACTGTTGTGGCCTCTCCCATTGCGCAGCGCAGGCTCAGCGGCCATGGCTCACGGGCCCAGACGCTCTGCGGCATGTGGGATCTTCCCGGACTGGGGCACGAACCCGTGTCCCCTGCATCGGCAGGCAGACTCTCAACCACTGCACCACCAGAGAAGCCCTCTTTTCCTCTTTTGAAAGATATTTGTGATGGGTGTTGACTTCTGGGTCAAGAGTCTTTTTTTCCCTTTCAGCCCTGGTTTACTTGGTTTCTGATAAGAAGTATGCTGTTAATTTTATCTTTTTCCTCTGAATGGAACATACCTTCATTTTCTGGCTACTTTCAAGATTTCGTTTTTTGTTGTAGGTTTTCAGTGTCTGAATACAATATACCGTAGTTTCTTTTTTTATGGTATTTATCTTGCTTGGTGTTCTCCATGTTTCTCAGCTGTATGGTTTATTGTTTGTCAATAATTCTGTGAAATTCTCATCTGTTATGTCTTCAGTTATTTCTTCTGCACCATCCTTCCGCTCTTCTGTTTCTGAGGTTCCAACTATGCCTGTGCTCTCTCCTTCAACATTACCCCACAGCTCTTGGATGCTTTGTTCTGCTTTTTCCCTTCTCCTTTCATTATTTTTCTTCCTTACACTTCAGCTTGGATATTTCCTGCGGCCCCATCTTCAGGTTCCCTGGTTCTTTCCTCGGCTGGGTCAGCTTTACTGATGAAGCCATCTCTTCTGTTACGGTGGTTTTCGCTCTAGTGTTTTCACTTGATTTTTCCTTCGAGTTTCCATCTCTTTGCTGAAATCTGTCTGATCTTGCAATTTGCCCTCCTTCCCATTAGAATCTTTAACATACTTATCACAGTTACTTAAAATGTCCTGACAGTTTCAACGTCTGTACTATGAATGAGTCTGGTTGTTCTGATGGCTTTGTCTTGAAAGTGTGTTGTTTTTTCTTGCTTATTTTAATAGCCTCATAATTCTCGTGGAAATCCAGACATCTTTTGGAGGATGGCAGAAACTGGGGTAAATAGTTTCATGCCTGAAAATGATGATCTCCTTTTTGCCATTTTTTTGTTGTTGTTTGTCTGTTTGTTTCTGGTTTTTTAATGTGGGGTTTGCCGTCAGTCTAGTTGAGAGTGGAGCTGGGTTTGGGGTTTTTGTTGCCATGGTTACCCTCAGAATACCACCACCCACATCAGATTCCTCTAGCATCACCTTGTGTTTAGTGTGGAAATAGTTATAGTTTTTCCTGGTGTCAGACCCACCTCCAGCCTCAAGTATTACTTTGTGCTGTGCCTCAGGTGGTGTGTCTTTCCACACTCCTAGAACTTTCCCAGTGATAGTCCAACATCACCTGCTACTTGTCAGCCTGGCGGTGGGGTTGGGACTGTTCTCTGTTTTTCTGATTAAACCTATGTCTTGTGGGTATAGGCTTCTCAGGGCTCCGGTCCCACCTGCAGCTGTAATCAGGGCGGTATGTGTCTCATCTCTCTGCTGGGGGTGCAGGGTCCTTATGATTCTTTCCCCCAGATGCAGTGGGTTTTCACCAGTGCGCTAAGTGTGACAGTGTGTTTTGCACTTGCCCCAGCATCTCAAGGCTTGTGCCCCACAGGGGAGATGGGGGAGAGTAGCCTGGGGGGTTTTCTTCAGTGTCTGCCGTTCCACTGCCCCAGGCCCACACACATGCGATGTATTCGTGGGAATCATACCCGTTTCTGTGAGTGTCCCCAAGGTCCATGGGGACCTGCAAGTGGGGGTGCATTTCCCTTCTATCTGCAGCCCCAGGGCTTCTTTATCCTCTCCTGAGCCCTCGCTCAGCTACCACGAATTTTAGCCGATGCTTCTCCTGGTGTCCTCTGTCCCAGGTCAGCAGGTGGTCATGCCTGTCTCCCCTGCAGGTGCACCTGCGGGGGCCCTGTGGCCCCAGCTCTCTGACAGTTTCCATGGATGTGAATTTCAGGTTGCTTGCTGCCTCTTGTTGTTTTCATTGTTGTGGAGAGAGGGGTGTCCTTTCCAGCTTCTGCATCCCACATCCCAGGCAGAAGCTGGAAGTCTCCTCTTACTTCTGCTTCTGAGGAGCCTCACAAGCCCCTTCCCATGGGAGCTCACCATGCCCTCCTGAGGGGCCCTCGCCCATCCTTAGCCCTTTGCCCAAATGGAGCAACCAGGGACCCAAGGGGTGGGCACCTAGCCCCAGACACTCCGTTATGTTGAGGTCAAGCCATGTCTAGGACACGTTCTCATCTTGGAGGTTCTGGAACTGCCCGGGGCATGTCCTAAGCGGGACGCTTGGGGTGGTCTGGGACTATGGAGTTTCTACTCCTTCTAGGGTGCTCCCCAGCCTGGCCCTCTCCTGGGGTCACCTCTTATGCCTGTTCCTGGGAGCCTCTGATGCCACCTGGGGCCCGTAGCCCCCAAGGCCCATCCCTGGAAGTGCAGGCAGACTGGGATATTGAGTCTGACGTATGGGGCCTTACTGACAGTCTGGGGGTCAGTCGGGGCAGCGGTAGGGGTGGGAGGGTGGGTGGGTCAGGTTTCTGATTCTCCTTGGAGCACCCTATCCCAACCATGCCATCATTTCCCTCTGCTGTCACCTGTTCTAGGTGACACCTGCCTCCTTGGTAATCCATAGCTTCCATGACTTATCATGCTGGGCTGGGGAACTTGGGCATTTGCAGTAAAGTGTGGGTATGGGGGCTCCAACAATGCCCCAGGGGATCCCCTGAGCCCCAGAAACACTCCTTCCCGCACCCATGGACTAACAGCACCCTACCTCATTGTGATGCTCAGTGTCGTCACCCCTGCAGGTTTGCTGGCCCAGAAGCCCCCGTGACCAGGTGACAGCTCTTCCTTTAGGTTTAATAGTGTCGCCTGGTGGAGGCATTTCCCCCCCCCACCCCGCCCCAGGAACCAGGACCTTTGGACCAACAGCCTAAACCGCTGGATATGGAATCACAAATTTGGTTCTCTCTCCACTCAGAATGGATGACCAGGTACAGCACTCGAAGCTTAGCCCATTGGGAAGGTTTCCCCCGAAAGCTGCCCTTTAGTCCACACCCATCACCGCCCCTGGGAGGGCGGCAGAGCACAAGCAGCCCATGTGGGCTTCGCCTAATACACCTTTTGCTAAGCTGTCAAGGAATCATGCTCTGGGTACAAGGGTTCCTTTTTCTCCACACCCTCGTGACCGCTGATCTGCTTTCCGTCACTGTAGGTGAATTTTCGTTTTCTAGAGTTTTATGTCCGTGGAATCCTGCAGTGTGTATTCTTTGGTCAGGCTTCTCTCACTCTGCATACTTTGAGATTCGTCAGTGTTGCTCCGTGTACCCACAGGTCGTGCATTTTTACTAATGATTAATATGAATGGATATTTTGTTTAGACATTTGCTTGTTAAAGATCATTTGGGTTGTTTCAGTTTGGGCTACAAACAATGCTGTAAATGTTCACGTTCACGTACAAGTCTTTATGTGGCTACTTTCATTTCTCTTGAATAAACAGCTAGGAGTGGAATGCCTGCGTCATACGGTAGGTGTCTGTTTAACCTTTGAAGAAACAGCCCAACTGTTTTCCAAAGTGTTTGCACCATTTTCCATTCCCACACGTACTGTGTGAGAATCTAGTTTCTAATATTGTCACCAAAACTTGGTATAATGAGTTTTTAAACATTTTAGCCATTCTAATAGCTGTGTGGTTGTAGCTAATAATTTTAATTTGCGTTTTTCTAATGACTAATTATGTTGAGCATGTTTTCCTGGGCTTTCTTACCATCTTTTTAGTCAAGTGTTTTTTTCAGTTCTTTGTCCAGTTTTACAGGGTTGTTTGTTTTCTTATTACTGAGTTTTGAGAGCTCTTTGTATATTCGGAATACAAGTCTTTTGTCAGAATATGATTTACAAGTTTTTTCTGTCAGTCTGTGGTTTGTATTTTAATTCTCTTAATACCTCCTTTCAAAGAGCAGAAGTTTAAATTTTTTATGAAATCCAATTTGTCCATTCTTTTTTTCTTTTATGAAGTTGCTTTTGGAGACAAACACCAAAATATATTCTTTTGGTGCCTAACCCAAGGTCACAAAGATTTTCTCCTTTGTTGTCTTCTAGATGTTTCATAGTTTTAGGTTTTATATTAGGTCTCTAATTCATTATGAGTTAATTTTTGTAGGTGGTGTGAGGTATGGGTCAAAGTTCTTTCTTTTTTAAATTTCTGCACGTGGATATCCGATTGTCCCAGTGCCATTTGTTGGAAAGACTATGCTTTCTCTTTTAATCGCCTCTGCACCTCTGTCAAAAATAGTTGCCCTCATATGTGTGGGTCTGTTTATTGATTCTCTGATCTGTTCCATTGATTTATTCCTCTATCCTTATGCCAATACCACCCTGTGTTGATTATTGTCGCTTTTATAATCAGTCTTGAAATCAGACAGTGTTAGACTTCCAAGTTTGTTGTTCTTTTTCAAAGATGTTTTGGCTATTATAGGTCTTTTAAATTTCCATATGAATTAAAAAATCAGCTTATCATTTTCCACCAAAAGGTTGCTGGGTGGTAGTTGAGACTGTGTTGAAGCTGAGAGTTTTTATCAGGAGTGGATATTGTATTAATATGTCATTATTTTTCAGCATATATAGGGATGATAATATATTTTTCCTTTTTAGTGTGTTAATATGGAAAATGACATTAATTGATTTCCAAATGTTAAATCAACCTTGCATCCCTGAGCCTCGTTTGACCATGACATATTACCTTTTAATATATTATACCAGGGTAATGCTAGTCTCATAGCCTGAGCTGGGAAATATTTCTTCCTCTTAGATTTTCGGGAAGAGTTTGTGTGGAATTGGTATCATTTCTTCTTTAAATGTTTGGTAGAATTCACCAGTGAAACCGTCTATGCCTGGAGTTTTCTTGTAGAATAGAATATTTACTACAAATTGGATTTAAAAAAATATATAGGGATATATTTTCAGGTTATCTACTTTTTTCTAGTACAAGCTTTGGTAGTTTGTGTCTTTCAAGGAATTTTTCTATTTCTTCTAAGCTGTTAAATTTATTGTCATGAAGTTGTTCATAATAGTCCGTTATTATCCTTGGATAGCCGTAGAATCTGTAATGTCCCTTCCTGAAATTGCCAATTTTTGTGTTCTCTTCTTTTCTCCTCTGATTAATATGGTTATAAGTTTATCAATTTTCTTCATTTTTCTCAAACAACCAGCTTTTGGTTTTATTGATTTTTTCTTTCATTGATTTACTCTGATTTTTATCATTTCCTTCTTTCTGCCTACTTTGGATTTAATTTAATTTTCTTTGTGGTCAGAAAACATACTTTGTGTGACTTGAATCCTTTTGAATGCACTGAGACTCAATTTATGGCCATAATGTGGTCCATCTTGGTAAATGCTTTCTGTACACTTGAAAAGAATGCTTGAGAGATAAATTAGGAGTTTGGGATTAACAGGTACACACTCCTATACATAAAACAGATAACCAACAAGGACTGACTGTATAGCACAGGGAACTAGAGTCAATATCTTGTAATAACATATAATGTAAAAGAGTCTGAAAAAGCATATATATATTATATTATATATATAATATATTATATATATTATATTATATTATATATATATATTATATATATATATATAACTGAATCACTTTGCTATATACCTGAAAGTAACACAACACTGTAAATCAACTATACTTTAAAAAAAAAATTAAAAAATAGAATGCTTATTCTGCTGTTGTCAGGTGGAGTGTTCTATTAGTTAAGTCAAATCAGTCAAATATTTTGTTTAAATCCTTTATATCTTATCAGTTTTCTGTGTATTTCTATTATTGAAAGTGGGGTATTGAATCTCCTAGCATAACATGAATGTCTATTTCTCCTTGTAATTTGATCAGTTTTGCTTCATTTGTTTGAAGCTCTATTATTAGGTGCATAAATATTTAGGATTGTTATATCCTCTTGAAGAACTGACCCTTTTATTGTTATGAAGTGACTTTCTTTATCCCTGATAATATTCTTTACTCTTATTACTTCTCTAACTTTAATATTGCCATCCCAGCTTTCTTTGACTAGTGGTAGCTTGGCTTGTGCTTTTTCATCCTTCAACTTTTAACCTATTTGTGTCTTTATGCGTAAAAAAGTGCATTTTGGGGGTACACAGCATATAGTTGGGTCTTGCTTTTTTATTCATTCCAACAGTCACTACCTGTTAATGTGGGTATTTAGACCATTTATATTTAATGTGATTGTAGATATGCTTGGATTTAAATTCATCATCTTACAATTTGTTTTCTTTCTTTCTTTTTTTTTTTTTTGGCCACACCACACAGCATGTGGGATCTTAGTTCCCTGACCAGAGATTGAACCCTTGCCCCCTGCAGCGGAAGCACAGATTCTTAACAACTGGACCACCAGGAAAGTCCCTTACAATTTGTTTTTTATTTGTTTTATCTTTGATTTGAGTGTCTTTCATGATATTATTTATTTTCTTTGTTGGCTTATTATCTATAGTCATTTGTTTTGCTATTTTCGTGGTTGTTTCAGGATGTCTTGTATACATATTTATGTTATTACAGTCTGTCTTCAAGTGATATTAGACCATATCCTATGTAGTATAAGAATCTTACGATAGTATATTTCCATTTTCCCCCTCCTCACCTTTACGCTACCATTGTCATACATTTCACTTTTACATGCTATAAATCCCACACTATACAGTTATTAATTTTATTTTAGTCAAATTTTAAATAAAATGTTTATTCTCGAGTAGTTTTAGATTCTCAGAAAATTTTCAGAGTCAGTACAGAGTTCCCATGTATTCCACACTCAGTTTCCCCATTCTTAACATCTTGCATTATTATGGTACATCTATCACAGCTACAGCTATATTTTAAAGATATTTAAATAATAAAAAATGTACGTATTTACTGATGTAGTTACCATTTCTGTGCTCATTGTTACTTTGAGTAGATCCATACGTTTATTTGGCATCACTTTTCTTCTGCCTGAAGAATTTCCTTTAACATTTTTATAGTGAATGGCTCCTGGAAATTAATTTTTCATATCTTTTGAATGTCTGAAAATGTCTTTTTAAAAATAAATTTATTTATTTATTTATTTATATTTTTGGCTGTGTTGGGTCTTCATTGCCGCACATGGGCTTTTTCTAGTTGTGGTGAGTGGGAGCTACTCTTTGTTGCGGTGCATGGGCTTCTCATTGCGGTGGCTTCTCTTGTTGCAGAACATGGGCTCTAGGCACATGGGCTTCAGTAGTTGTGGCACGTGGGCTCAGTAGTTGTGTCACACGGGCTTAGTTGCTCTGTGGCATGTGGGATCTTCCCAGACCAGGGCTTGAACCTGTGTCCCTGCATTGGCAGGTGGATTCTTAACCACTGCACCACCAGGGAAGTCCCTGAAAATGTCTTTATTTCACCTTTCAATAGATGCAGAAAAAGCTTTTGCCAAAATTCAACTTAAAAGCTTTTGCACAGCAAAGGAAACCGTAAACAGATGAAAAGACAGCCCTCAGAATGGGAGAAAATATTTACAAATGAAGCAACAAATGATTAATCTCCAAAATATACAAACAGCTCATGGAGCTCAATATCAAAAAAACAAACAACCCAATCAAAAAATGAGTGGAAGACCTAAATAGACATCTCTCCAAGGAGGACATACAGGTGGCCCAGGGGCACATGAAAGGATGCTCGACATCACTAATTATTAGAGAAATGCAAATTAAAACTACAGTGAGGTATCACCTCACACCAGTCAGAATGGCCATCATCAAAAAATCTACAAAAAATGAATGCTGGAGAGGGTGTGGAGAAAAGGGAACCATCTTGCACTGTTCGTGGGAATGTAAATTGATACAGCCACTGTGGAAAACAGTATGGAGGATCCTTAAAAAACTAAAAATAGAACTACCATATGACCCAGCAATCCCATTACTGGGCATATATCCTGAGAAAACCATAATTCAAAAGGACACATGTACCCCAATATTCATTGCAGCATTATTTACAATAGCCAGGACATGGAAACAACCTAAATGTCAAACGATAGATGAATGGATAAAGAAGATGTGCTACATACATATAATGGAATATTACTCAGCCATAAAAAGGAATGAAATTGGGTCATTTGTAGAGTTGTGGATGGACCTAGAGTTTGTCATACAGAGTGAAGTAAGCCAGAAAGAGAAAAACAAATTTCGTATATTAATGCATATATGTGGAATCTAGAAAAATGGTACAGATGAACCTATTTGCAGGGCAGGAATAGAGATGCAGACGTAGAGAACAGATATGTGGACACAGGTGGGGAAGGAGATGGTGGGACCAATTGGGAGATTAGGAATGACATATATACACTACAATGCATGAAATAGATAGCTAGTGGGAACATGCTATAAAGCAGGGGTCCCCAACCCCCGTGCTGCACAGCAGGAGGTGAGCAGTGGGCTAGCGAGCAAAGCTTCGTCTGCCGCTCCCCATTGCTCACATTACCACCTGAACCATCCCCCGCCCCCCACCGTGCTGCCATCCGTGGAAAAATTGTCTTCCATGAAACCGGTCCCTGGTGCCATAAAGGTAGGGGACTGCTGCTATAAAGCACAAGAAGCCCAGCTCGGTGCTCTGTGACAACCTAGATGGGTGGCATGGGGGTGGGGGTGGGAGGGAGGTCCAAGAGGGAGGGGATATATGTTTACATATAGCTGAATCACTTCCTTGTACAGCAGAAACTAACAAAACGTTGTAAAACAATTATACTCCAATTTTTCCAAAAACCCATTTTTGTAGTGAAAGTCTGCTGAAAATTAATTTTTCATGGGTTTGGTATGTCTGAAAATGTCTTTATTTCACTTTTATTTTGGAAAGATATTTTCATTGAATATAGACTTCTAGGTGGACAGTGTCTTTTTCTTTCAATCCTGTTCCATTGTCTTATCTCTTATATTATTTCTGATAAGAAATCCCAGTCGCTCTTATCTTCTTTCCTCTATACAGAACGTGTCGTTTTCTCCTCTGGCATATTTTAAGGTTTTTCTTTAACAATGGTTTTGAGACATTTGATTGTGATCTGCTTTGGTGTCATTTTCTTAGTCATTCTTGTGCTGGGGTTCATTAAGATTCTTGAATACAGAATAAACCTATTTGCTTCTGAAAAAAAAAAAGATTCTTGAATCTTTGGGTTTATGTGTCTCCTCAAATTTGGAAATTTTGGGCTGTTATTATTGTTTTAACAAACTTTTAACTTATAGAACAGTTTAGATTTACAGGATTATTGTGAACTGAGAGTTCAGACAGAGGTCAGAGAGGTCTGGTACATCCCACATCCAGTTTCCCTGATGATTAGCATCTTACATTTGGTACGGGAGCACAGGCTCCGGACACGCAGGCTCAGCGGCCATGGCTCACTGGGCCCAGCCGCTCCGCGGCACGTGGGATCTTCCCAGACCGGGGCACGAACCCGTGTCCCCTGCATCGGCAGGCGGACTCTCAACCACTGTGCCACCAGGGAAGCCCTAATGAACCAATCTTGATACATTTTTATTAACTAAAGTCTATACTTTTCTCAGATATTCTCAGTTTTCCCCTAATGCCCTTTTTCTCTTCCAGGACCCCTTCCAGGTCACCATATCACATGGAGTCATGATGTCTCCTCAGAATTCTTCTGGTTGTGAGTTTCTCAGACCTTGCTCTCCTTTGATGACCTTGACAGTTTTGAGGAGTATTGGTCAGGTATTTTTTAGAATGTTCCTCAATTTGGATTTTGTTTGATGGTTTTCTCATGGTTATGAGATTTGGGGTTATGCGTTTTGAGGGGAAAGACCAGAGAGGTAGGGTGCCCTTCTCATCACACCCTGTCAAGGGTACATGCTCTCAACATGACATCACAGTTGACATTAACCTTGATCACCTGGCTTGGGAGAGTGTTTGTCAGATTTACTATTTTTTTCTCCCTTTCAATATTATACTCTTTGAAGGGAGTCACTGTGGTGTGCAGGCCACCCTAAGGAGTGGGGGGTTATGCCCCACTTTCTTAAAGATGGAGCAGCTACATAAATTATGTGAAATTCTTCTGCAAGAAACTTTGTCTATTAGCCCCGTTTGTTTATTCAATCATTTTTTGGTATCAGTTTGGACTGATAATTATTTTATCATTTGGGCTATAATCCAATATTACTTTATATAAGTTTTTGCTCAAATTATTCCAGCTTTGGCCATTGGGAGCTCTTTCAATTGGCTCCTGTGTCCCTTTGACATATCCCCACTAAGGCTGGATTTCTTCTTTTGATGCTTTCTTACTTTCTGGCACTCCAAATGCTCCAGGATCATCCTATATATTTCCTGGCTCATTTCAAGAATCAGTCATCTTTCTAAGATTGCTTTTACTGGAGAACGATATTAGAAACCAAGATCCGGGTGCCGGGTGTGCTTACTGCTGTTAGAGCATCATTACTTCTAGGCCCTCAGCAGACATAGCAAGGAGATATATGTGTGTGTACTAACTGGGGCAGCCATACATATCTATAAATGTTTCTATATGTAACCATCCATATGTTAAGGTAAATATGAATTCACGATGATTTATCCAACTCTATGACCACATGGATTATTCTAGCCTCCTCTCCTTGCTTCTCCGTTTCTTCTCCAACAGTGAGAAACCTGGCTCCCACCATCCACCGTCCATTCACTTAATTGTTCAGTTGCACTGCACACGTGTAGAGGTATCAGAATGGGTAACCCATCACCCTGTGAAAAACAACTTTACCAACTAGACTGCAGTGTTCATGTACAGTGCCTATGCCTTTAGTCTTACAAATTCCACTCATTCCCCAAATTACTTAGGTTGGCACCTTATTCTGAAGTACCCTTCAGTGAGGTTGTGTCCTACATTTGTAATACATTTAGATCATTTTGTCACAATCGACATTCCATTCTGGGATCTCTTGACCTAAAAAATTACTTAAATTTGCATATGTATTGTTTACTCTTTGTGCTGTAAAATTTTAGGAGTTTTGATAAATGCTTAATGTCTTATATTCACCATTGCAATATCATTAATGATAGTTTCCCTGCCCTAAAAATCCTTTGTGCTCTGCCTATCCGCCCCTCCTTCCCCATTAACCCCTGGCAACCACTGACCTTTTCCCCATCTCGATAATTTTGCCTTCTCCAGGATGTCACAGTATTGGACGTTTCGAACTGGCTTCTTTCCCTCAGCGATACGCATATCTCTTCGAGGCTTGAGAGATCATTCCCTTTTATCACTGAATAATATTTCACGGTGTGGGTGAACCACAGTTTGTTTATCCATCACCTAGTGAAGGACTTCTTGGTTGCTTCCAGCTGTTTGGTGACTATGAATAAAGTGGATCGTATGTGAGAGTATGTTTAGCTTTATAAGAAACCATCCAACTGTCTTCCAAAGTGGCTGTTCCCTTTTGCATTCCCACCAGCAGTGAGAGTTCCTGTTGCTCTGCGACCTTGCCATTCGTGTTGGTGTTTGATCAGTTTTTGTTTTTTTTCTTGTAGCCATTCTAATAGGTACATAGGGACATCTCATTGTTGTTCTAGTTTTTAATTCCTTAATAACAAGTGATATTAAGTATCTTCTCATATACTTATTTGCCATCTCTCTCACTTGGATGAAGAATGAAAAGGGGTGTTTATAGTTTAAATTGGGTTGTTTGTTTTACTGTTGTTGATGCTTGAGAGTTCCTTTGTAAAGTTTTGGATACGAGTCTTTCGTCAGATATGTGTTTTGAAAATATTTTCTCCCAATCTGTGGCTTGGCTTTTTATTCTCTTGACAGTGTCTTTCACAGAGCAAAAGTTTTACATTTTAACAGAGTCCAACTTACCAACTTTTTGTTTCATAGATTGTGCTATTGATGTTGTGTTTAAAAACTCAGCACCAAACCCAAGGTCATGTAGATTCTTTCATATGTTTTCTTCAAGAAATGTTACAGTTTTGCCTTTTACCTTTAGGTCTATGATCTGTTTGGAATTAATGTTTTTAGGGTATGTTTTTTTTGCACATGGACATTCAAATATTCCAGCACCGTTTGTTGAAATGACTATTCTTTCTCCATGAGTTGCCTTTGTTCCTTTGGAAAAGAACAGTTACTATGTATGTGTTGGTCTATTTCTGGTCCTATTATTCTGTCCCATTGATTTATGCTTATTCTTTCACCCATACTGTGCTGTCTTGATCACTGTAGTCTTTTCTTTCTTTCTTTCTTTCCTTCCTTCCTTCCTTCCTTTCTTTCTGCATTGGGTCTTTCATTGCTGCGTGCGGGCTTTCTCTAGTTGCGGCGAGCAGGGGCTACTCTCTGTTGCAATGCGTGGGCTTCTCATTGCAGTAGTTTCTCTTGTTGTGGAGCATGGGCTTCAGGCGTGCAGGCTTCAGTAGTTGTGGCACATGGGCTCAGTAGTTGTGGCACACAAGCTCTAGAGCGCAGGCTCAGTAGCTGTGGCGCACGGGCTTAGTTGCTCCGCGGCATGTGGGATCTTCCCGGACAGGGCTCGAACCCGTGTCCCCTGCATTGGCAGGTGGATTCTTAACCACTGCGCCACCAGGGAAGCCTGATCACTGTCGTCTTATAGGAATTTTGAGCTCCTCAGCCTCGTCCTTCAGCACTGTGCTGGCTGTTCTTGATCCACAGGAACGTTAGAATCCATTTGCTGATACTTACAAAATATCTTGCTGGGATTTTGGCTAGGAGTGTATTTAATCTATATATTAGCTGAGGAAGAATGAATATGGAGTCTTCAAACCCATGTACAGACAACTTCTCCATTTATTTAGCTCTTAAATTTTTGTTCATCAGTGTTTTGTAGTGTCCTGTATGGTGTTGGGGAAATGCCTTTGCCAGGTGGGATGGGCCGCTTCAGACCTTCCCCTGGAGAGCCCGCCCGTCGCGGAGGAGGCTCTGCATGTATTACTCAGTGATTACCCTTCACTCCTTCCCCCAGCCCCACACCATCAAAGCCAAGGGTGGATCTTTCTGGACTCCTCCCCAGGAGAACCTGGTGGAGTCCCACGGAAGTTCAGGGGCCTCAGACTGTGTCCCCCAGGAGACTCTCACTCACACCATCGTCCATCCTCAGCCTCCGGCAGCTGTTCAACGTGACCATGTGAGCGTTTCTGCCTGTTTCTGGCTCGTGGCCTCTGTCCCTGGGAAGCAGATCTCAGCTGTGACTCACTGGATCTGCCTGTCTCTCCTGACTTCAGGGGAGACTTTTTTTTTTTTTTTTTTTCTGTACGAGGGCCTCTCACTGTTGTGGCCTCCCCCGTTGCGGAGCCCAGGCTCCGGACGCACAGGCTCAGCGGCCATGGCTCACGGGCCCAGCCGCTCCGCGGCATGTGGGACGTTCCCGGACCGGGGCACGAACCCGTGTCCTCTGCATCGGCAGGCGGCCTCTCAACCACTGCGCCACCAGGGAAGCCCCAGGGGAGACATTTTGCCTTGTGACCTCAGGCCTTTGATGGATCTGAGTTAATCATCACAGTTAATGATTTTTCACTTGGTTTGGCTTTTTCTTGTAGAAGGATGAGAACTCTTTATGTGCTGGAGCAGAAAACAGAAATCCATTGTTTTTCCAAATATCTTTCCCTGTCCATCCCTCCTATGGGGACTCTAGTGACACATATGGTATGTCCCACTGGTACGCTTTTCCATTTTCTCTCTTTCATTTGGAATGTTCTCTCCTGGTCCATCTTCAGTGATCACGGCCAGCGTGTTCTCACCTCCGTCCCGGTCGTGTTGACGTCTAGAGGTTCCACTCGTCCTGTTTGTGTGGCGTCCATGTCTCGGGTCTGTGTGTGATGCAGTCATGATAAGCGATCAGTGTTTCCCCGTCCCCGCCTGCTGATTCTAGCAGCTTCAGAGCTCCGGCTGATGGGTCCATCGCCCTCCTATGCGTCCTCTTTTCCTGCTGCCTTGCACGCCTCCCAGGTTCTCATCCATGAGGTTGGTGTGAGTTTCGCCTTGTTGGATGCTGGGTGTGTTGGCATGTCTACGACTGCTACGCTTTATTCCGGGATGCAGTTCTGTTACTTTGGAATGGTTTGTTCCTTTCGGGTCTTGCTTTTACCACGTGTTAGGTACGTCTGGATCATTGCTCCCCCTGGGGCTAATTATTCCCCACCTCGGAGGCAAGATGCTTTGCTCTACCTGATGCCCCACACACTACGAGGCTCTCGGGCCCAGCTGGTGGGTGCTGGCCCCGTTCCTACTCTGAGTGGGCAGTGGGGCCTGTTGCCCTGATCCCCTTGGGTGGCTCTTTCCGCAGCCTGTGCTGGTCAGCTCTCCGCTGCATATTTGAGGGGCTCTCTGCCGCTCTCCGGGGCCCTTGGTCCATGCAGCTCTCCCTTCTCTGTCCTGCAAACCCTAGCTGTCATGTCTCCCCAGACCCCCAGCTCCATCTTCAAGACTCAGGGCCCTGCCTGGTCCCCGCTGGATGCTGTGGTGGACGCTCTCTCAAGGCCGTGAGCAGGGGCTTTGCAGGGTCACTGTGTCTGTTCCCCGTCACTTGTGGATCACTGTCATTCGTTGCCTGGTGTCCAGTGTCTTGAAAACCATTGTTGCTAATATTTTGGCTTATTGTTTTAGGTGAGGGGGAATCTAGTTCCGTTTCTCCATCTTGGCCAGAGGTGGATGAAGGTCCTCTTGGCTTTGGGGCAGCGGGTGGGGGGACAGTTTGGGGACTCCGCCAGCTCTTGCCTGCTACGAATGGTCAAGAGGCCATGTGCAGGCCTGCCACTGCCAAGTGGGTCCGTGTTGATTATTCAGCAGGAAGGGCCTGTGGACACAGGGCCCCCGTGCAAGACAGACCCGGGTGGGACAGTTGTTACCTTCCCCATGTGCTGCTTCTATATTGGGGCTGGTGTGTTAGCATCAGTGGGAACGCAGACTCTGCGTGCAGTAGCCCTGCAGAGACCGGGTCCCTCGGGTCCTTGTGGAGACAGTCTGACCCAGCGGTGGTAGGTCCCTGGGGAGGGGGACCGAGGGGCCTGGATGCACTTGGTCGTGTGGTGCGTCCTCTTACAGGGACCCACCTTCGCCTCAGGCTGATGTCTGGGTCAGAGAACTGGCTCAGTCTGTGAAGTTGTCGGGGTCATGACTGCCTGGGGAGGATGACCTCCACCCCGGGTCACGTGGCCTTCCTCTCCCATTGATGGGTGTAAGTGGTGGCCTGGTGGCTACCCACCCATCTTACCTCCTTATAGATCCCAGGTGCCGTTTCAACTTTGCCGCCTCTATGAGTTTGCTCAGGGCACCATAACAAAGGTCCACGGCCTGGGCACCTTAAACAACAGACATTCACTGTCTCCAGTCCTGGAGGCTGGAATCCCAGATCCAGGTGTGGGCAGGGCTGGGTCCTCCTGAGGCCTCTCTCCCTGGTGTGTAGACGGCCGTCTTCTCCCTGTGTCTTCACAGGGTCGTCCCTCTGCGTGTGTCTGTGTCCTGACCTCCTCTTCTCATAAGGACCCCAGTCCTGCGGGATTAGGACCCACCCTAGTGACCTCATTTTACCTTCCTCACCTCTGTAAAGGCCCAGCTCCAAATACAGTCACCTTCTGGGTGCTGGAGATCAGGACTTCAGTGTGTGAGTTTGGGGACACCGTCCAGCCTGTAACATTGCCCGTCACGTGGTGGTGCCCACCTTGCTGCTGGCAGGTATGCATTGCTCCTGTCCTACTCTATTCCGGGATTCTCTCTGACCCGTCGCTGCCCAGGAGCCCAGTTCTGTGACAGGCCCCCCGCCCACCGGTCCCCGTCCCCGGGGTTGACCACTGCTGAGGCCCCAGCTATGCAGGTGCCCCTACCAGCCCCTCCCACCTCCTTGGAAGCAAAGCATGCTGGGGGCCCCCCTAGCATGGCTGCTGCTTTCCTGGCCTTACACTCAGACCCATTTGGGATGGGCACTCTTCCAAGCCTTCTTCCTTCCTCCAAGGTCTGCTGTGCGTCTCTGGTCTCTGGGCTTCCTTTACTGTGAGCCACTGCTCTTCCTGTACTTCCGAGGGCCGTCACGGCAGTGAACTTGGGGTCCCTGCCGGGGGGCCGGATCCCATGTCCCAGGAAATGCGTCCTCCCACCTCCAGGGAACTCTGCTGCTGCTTCGACCTCCTCCAGGCCCCCTCTGGCCAGCCCTGCAGCTCCTTGGGTGTGTAACCCCGCACCACCCTTCTCAAGGCCAGCCTTTCCCACTGGCCATGCTGAGGCTTGGCCCTAGCTATGGGTCTGGGGGCCAGGCAGGGAGGTAGGGTGGATGCCCAGGAGGGCAGGCATTGCCCTGTAAGGCCCCTGCCTCACGTAGGTCCCTGCATGGTCTTTGAGCAAGGTGTGGCCCCCAACTTCCAAAGGGGGCTTCCCTGCGGGCCCAGGAGGCTGGGGGCGTCAGGTTCAAATGTCTCAGGTGGGAGGGTCTCACGGTGTCTTGCTTCCCCGTCCGGACTCTTGCCCAAGAGCTCTGGAGTCCCCACAACCCATTCCTGGCCCGGCCTCGGCCCTGCCACCTCTGCCTCTCGGTGCTGCCAGGAGTTCCTGGGACTCTCACACTTGACGGTAAACTGCAGATTCATAGATCTGAGCCAGCCGCCTGCTCCCCTGCCCTTGGGTCAGCTTTCCCTGTGGTTCTCAGGTGCTGCAGACACAGCACTGGCTGGGGCTCCAGCCCAGCTCCGAGCAGTGTTGGTGCAGCAACAGCGCCCTGCCCACCCTTCCAGGCCCCCTCTTTGCACGGCCCGTTCGGGACCTCACGGCTGAGCCCTGGGCTCACAGTGGGCTTCCCAGCGCCTCTCTGGCCCAACCCCAGAGGCAGAGCCAGCGATTCTCCTTGGGATTTGTGGCAGGGGGCGCCCCTGGGAGAAGGGGAGGGGCTGAGAAAACAGATAAGCAAAGAGGGGTCTCCCGAGGGAGACACAAGTGCACAAGAGTGGAGTTGAGGCTGCAGTCCTTCCTCTCCCTGGGGGTCCCTGCCTGGCCGGGCTGCCCTTGGGGATTGGGCACGGCCTCTTGGTGCCTGGAAACAGTTCCCTGGAGAGGAAGCTGGGAGCAGCTTGCAGCCAATGGCGGTGGCTGCGAGATGGGTGCAGGGAGGGGGTTTCCCCGTCCCAGGGTCAAGGCGCACGGGGAGAGCCTGCGGGAGGGCCAGCAGCCTGGGGCCCTAGCGCACGAGGCGGCCTGGCCCCGGGCAGGCGGGCGGGCGGGGTCGTGTGCGTCTGCGCGGCCGAGGAGGTCTCCCTGTCCCGGCAGGCCGGACTCCCGGCACAGGGGCTGCCTGGGGCTTTGAAGTGCGCGGCACGTGTCTGAACCTGCCGGCCTGGGTGGACGCGGGTGAGGACGTGTGCCTGGGCACCTGTGTGGTTGTCACTGCCGGCGGGCGGCGGGAGCAGAGGGTGGGTCCCAGCGGGTGTGGCGCGGGCGCGGGTGCGTGTGCCCCTGCTGGGGCCGGGCACGTGTCTCTGCGTGCCGTGTGTGCCTGCGTGTGCCGGCAGGTGCCGGTGCCCCCGGGAGCTGGAAGCGGGCAGCCCGGCCAGGGGACCGGTGGTGCCTGGTGTCCGTCTCCCAGTGGGTCACTCTGGGCGCGAGGGTGTTTGTGTCCTGCTGCCGCTCGTTGGGGACTTGAAGGGAAGTGGGGAGGGAGGAAAGAAGGGCGAAGGGACACTTCAAAACCCGCCCGCCACGCCGGGAGGCCCTGCGTGCCCGAGCCCTCCCCACCGAGAGCTCCCCCGGGACCGCCCACCCCGGGCCTGGCCCGGCGGGGCCCTGACAAGGCTGAGCCAGGTGCTGCGCGGGCTCAGACAGACACGAGGCCTAAGCCGCAGCTGGATGCCACCTTACCCTCGGGCCAGGCCCTGCCCCTCCCAGGCCCGGTGTCATCCTCAGTGAATGGGGACCACGGTGGCTGCCACCCCAAAGCGGTTCATGTGGGGAGGCTCCCCTGCCCCCGTCCTCCTCCAGGGAGGCATCCAGAGAGCCACCGAGTCCAACCGCATCCGGCAGCCTCGCCGCGTTGATGCAGCGCCTGCCGTCTGCGCTGGCACGGCGGGGATCAGCGAGCAGGGCTCGGGGTCCACGGCGGGACAGGGACATCGGGAAAGCAGCCCGGCACTGCGTGGAAGGCTACTCTTCAGTGCCCGCCTCTCGGGGTGGAGGGGCCAGGGCTCCTGCGTGGGTGCCTGTCCCAGGTGTGCACGTCCCGTCCCACCGCTTCCGTGCCCCTCGCAGGCAGCACTGCCCGCCGTCCGTCTCCAGCTTCGGCTTCTCCCTGAGCAGGGTTCACCAACCCCACCACGGCTCCTTGGCCCCCCGGCCCGTCCACCCGAAGGTCAACATGCTTCTCAAAACTAACCTGTTGGGAACGTGCGCCTGGTGCCCCTCCCCCCCCTCCGCAGACAAGGGTCCTCGGGGTCTTCCCATCCATCTTCTACTTTTGCATGGAATTTCTCTCCGTGAACACCCACATATTTACTGACTTGTGCGTCCTCTGCTTCCTCCCCACCAGGATGGAGGCCTCACTGTTGCCAGGACTTGGTCTGTTTCGTTCCTCACGTTCCCCCATGCCCGAGCAGTGCCCGGCATGTGTGTGAACTACGAGTGAAGACCAGGGGCACAGGGCCTGGCTGGGAGGCTGGGGAAGGCTTCCCAAGGGAGTGGCGCTCAACAAGGGTAACTCGGCCGGGGCACAGCACATGCCAGGGCCCTGTGGCTCACTGGGTCCATCCTTCAGAGGACAGAGAGGGGCTGGGGTTGGCGTGGGCCACCTAGTCAGCCTGGGGAGGCCCGGGGCCCTCTAATCACAGAGAGGTGCATGTTGCCTGGTATGTTAGCAGAGGCTGAGAGCGGGTGGGAGGAAGGGGAGGGGAGACCGCAGCACGAGGTAAAGAGGTTGGCAGGACTTTTAGGGGCAGCCTTCAGGGCAGGGGGTCTTTCTGATGGGAGAGGACTGGGCGTGTCCAAAAGAAATGAGCCATGTGTTCAGGAAGAGACACGCAGGAAACGTAAACGCTCATCACTGGTGACAGCAGCCCATCTGAAGAGGCACAGACTGTTTCCAACCCTGCGACGTCCTGGAAAACGTAGAACTATGCAGACAGGGAAAGATCAGGGCTTGGGGAGGGATGAAGGGGGAGCACAGGGAGTTTTAAGGGCAGTGAAACACTCCATGTAAGATGATAATATACGGATACAAGTCCTCATACGTTTGTCCAAACCCATAGAACGTGCAACCTGGGAATGAACCCTGACGTCAGCTGTGGGCTTCCTTTAATAATTTATTAGTGTGAATAGACAAAATGTGGTCCATCCATACAGTGGAATATTATTCAGCCTCAAAAAGGAAGGAAATTCTGGCACATGGCACATCGTGGAGGAACCTTGGGGACATGACACTCAGTGAAATAAGTCAGACTCAAAAGGATGAACTCCTGTAAGATTCCACCCACGTGAGGTCCCTGGAAGAGTCAGATTCATAGAGACAGGAGATGGGGGGGCCCCGGGGCGGGGGCAGGGGGAGGGGATTTCAGTGGGGACCAATGGCCAGTTTGGGACAATGAGGAATTTCTGGAGGCGGATAGAGGTGGCGGTTGCACAGCAATGTGAATGCACTTAAAGCCCCCTTACACTTAAAAATGGTTAAGGTGGTAAGTTCTATGTTTTGTATATTTTACCTCAATAAAATCGTTTTTACGTATCACTGTTGGTTCATCAGTTGTAACAAACGTATCCACCGATGCAAAATGCTAATAACAGGGGAAACTCTTTGGGGATGAGGGCTGGATATGGGAACTCTGCGCTTTTTTGCTCGGTTTTCTGTAAACCTAAAACTGCTGTAAAAAATAAATGGGCTATTAGGTAAAAAAACAACAACAACAATCCTGTAGACTTGGGTCCAGTTGTGGGGGCATCTGAAGAGTCAGGAGGCAGGTGAGGCCCTGTCCAGGGTGGGGTCCCCGGGGGAGGGGAGCCAGGAGGCAGGGGGATGCCGCAGGTGGTGAGGCAGCCCCGCCAGGAACACCTTTGCTCCCACTGGCGGTGAGGTCAGCTGGAGGCACGGTCGGAGTGCGGCAGGGGCACCACCCCAGCACCAAGCCCAGGCCCGGGAAGGGAGAGTGGGGCTGGACTGGCTCCTGGGGATGGGGCAGCTCTGCCCTCAGGGGGCGGTGCCATCTCCCCTAGAACTGGGAGCTCTGTGTCACCTGCTCACTCCTGGCTCCCGGCGACTGGCTGGCGCATAGTAGGTCTTCGGGGGAAGAGGATGAGTGAACAGGAGCTAAGGAACTCGGGGGAGGGCGTCGGGGGAGGGCCCCTCCTGAGGCTGCGGCTAACTCTGCGTGGGCACCATTGTCACCCAAAGGCTGACTTATTCTCCCGACTGTCTGGGGAGGCCCAGCGCCCCAGCCGGGGAGACCCAGGCCCAGGGAGGCCAGGTCACCTGCCCACGGTCATGGTCAGTAACAGGCAGAGCCGGGGTCTGAGCCAGGCTGTCCCGGCTCCCGTTCCGCGCCTCCCGCCGTGAGCCTCTCTGGGTTTCCCACGCTCCGGAACCCGCTGTCTGTGCATCTGTCTCAGTGGGTTGTTCTTTCAAAAACTGAGGTGAAATTCACATCGCATAAAATTAACTATTTTCTTTTCTTTTTCTTTTCCTTTATGTTGGGCGCCCACGCGGCACGTGGGTTCCCTGACCAGGGATTGAACCCACGCCCCTTGCATTGGAAGCGTGGAGTCTTAACCCCTGGACTGCCAGGGAAGTCCCCAGATTAACTATTTTAAAGGGCACAATTCAGCAGCATTCATTCCATTCACAGCACTGTGCAACCATCACCTGTGTCTTGCTCGGGATGTTTCTATCACCCCAAGAGGAAACTGTACCCATAAGACCTCACGCCCCATTCCAGCTCCCAAACCTCCAGTCCGCCTTCTGTCTGCGAGTTTTCTTTTCTGGACGTTTCATATAAACCGAATTGCGTAGTTTGTGGTCTTTTGTGCCCGGTTTCCTTCAGGCTCACCCATGATGTCGTGTGTGTCAGAACCTCCTTCCTCTTTAAGGCTGAACGAGGCTGCTTTGTGTGGTTGGGCCACGCTGTGTTTATCTCTTCATCCCCGGATGGACACTGGGCTGCTTACCCCGCCTGGCTGCTGTGAACTCAGGTGAGCAAGTGTGCCTTTGAGACCCGCTTTCGATTCTCGTGGGCCTGTACCTCGGAGACAAGTTGCTGGGGGGTCGAGGAACTGCCCCGTTTTGCACCATTTTACACTCCCGCCCGTAGTGCGTGAGGTTTGCTCACGTGTCCCCTTCTTTCCTCTGGGCCTCGGGGTGTGCAGTGAGTGGGGTCTGCCAGCCCCATGATGGGGCTGTTGGAGTGGCTGTCTTGCTGTCCCCTGGGCCTGTGTCCCGGCTCCAGGGTTCTGGAGGCTTGTTCCAGAGCGGGGGAGAAGCATGCACTCTGCCGGCTGGGGGCCCCAGTGCAGACGGCAGCGGCCGGTGGGATGGGGGTGGTGCGCCCAGGCCATACCCAGTGGCTCCCCACCCCAGCCTCAGGCAGGGACCGTCATTCCCCATTTACCCATTAACAGGCCGGAGGCGGTGGGGCTGGAGACAATGGTGTGTTTGTTCCCCGCGGCCAGGGGCGCCCCCATGGGTCCCTGGCACAGTCATCAAAGCTCTGCGATTAAGTCTATTAGGGAAGGGATTTGTGCAAACACAGAGACAGGTGCAGGGCCCGGGCCAGCTGCCGGGCTGGGGGCTCCCCAAGGTGGCCATAAACTTCCCGGCCGGCGACCTGCCTGCCAAGGTCTGCCGTCCACCCAGGCTGGGCTGAGGGCGTCCCCGGCGTGTGTCCTGCAAACCCTACTCCCGTTCACCCCCAAGGGCTGCCTGGAGGCCTGCTGGCCCGTGGCTGGACAGGCCCTCGGAGCGGCGCTGGCTCTCGGCCTGTGTTCCAGCAAGAGCGGACACGGCCCCACCGAGCGGGTCCTTTGTAAGTAAGGACTCCTTTGGTGAAGTGAATCGTCACCCGATCAGGCTTGTGCGTGCTGCGGGCATCCTCTCACAGGGCTGCCTGGGCACTTGTCCTGGCCCCTGGACCCCCCCACCCTCCGCCCCGAGCCACAGCTGAACCCTGGACCTGCGCTGCGGGGCCCTGGGCACAGGGGTCAGGGGAAGCCCAGCCATGGCCACGGTGCTGTGACCAGGGTGGCTCCTTTGGAGGGGCACTGCTGACACTCTCTACCAAAAACCAGTGCCAGGCAATGGGCCTGTGGATAGGGCTGTCTGGGGCCCGAGGGGCACCCAGGCCTTTTGCTGGGCGGCCCTCTCTTGTCTGCTTGCAGAGTGGCCATGCTGACCCGTTCTCATCCATGTGGAGTTGCTGGAGCTACGGACGACTGGCCATGTGCTCGCCCCTCTGCCATCCTGTCCTCCTGGGCTGGCCCCACTGTCCTGCAGGGACAAGTCAGGACAGATGGATCCTGGCCCTTGCTGCCCAGCCACTCCCTCGAGGGCAGGGGCCGGGGAGAGTGGCTGGGCGCCGGGCTGTGAAATGAAAGTGGGCCTGGGGTCAGGGTCCTGCCCTCCCTGTGAGCAGGTGGGACGGTGGCTGGTGCCCGGGGAGCCCTGCCATCCTGGGCCCGCAGCCTGTGATCTCCCACAGACACACCACCCAGTCCGGGGGCGCCCTTATCCAGGCCCAGGCCAGCAGTTTCCTGCAGCCCCACCCCTGCCATAGGTGCGGCACTGGTTCCTTCCTTGGGGTCACAACTCAGCGTTTGCATAAGGGACCTGGCTCTCCGGCCTGATGACTCCCCCTCTGTCCCCTTCCCTAGGAGGCAGGTAGAGACCTCCCACCACAGGAGGGTCCTTGCTGGGTGGACTGGGGAGCCCTCCGGGATCACGTCCCACCTGGAGAACCATCTCAGCTCCCCTCCCACCTGGGCCTTCTGGGACCCTCTCCTCCAGGAAGCCTTCTCTAACGTCCCAGACCCAGTCAGTCACAGACTCCTCAGGAGTGGACGGTAGGGCAAACTGTGAGGCCTGAGTCTGTGCTGGTGGCCTGGGTCCACAGTGCAGGGCACAAAAGGCAAGCGTGTGCACCTTAGCAAGGGGGTCGGACAGCCCCGCCTCTCTGAGCCCCACCCCCTGTTCATAAACTGGGCTAAATCAAGACTTCTATGCCCCCAGGGGTTTCCTGGGAGGCCTCAGCTGTGGAGGGTCTAGCTGGTCAGGACTCCCAGGTTGCGCTTCCTGTGTTCCTGACCTGACCCCGCCCCCGCACTGCAGGCTGCATGTCAGTTCCTTGCCCCGAGGGCCTCTCTAGGGGCAGCCCCTGCCTGCCTTCCCTCAGGGAGAGTGAGGGACTGAGAGGCCCGACACAGAGCCAGAGCCCTTTGTGACCTAATCTTGGAGGCCATGTGGTCGCTTCTGCTGCGTCCTATTGGTTAGAAGTAAGTCCCAGGACAGGGACCCAGGAGCCGGTCAGTGGGGGCTGTAGAGGCCATGACCACCGCAAGTAGGCCTGGGCTGTGTCCATGGGGTCACCAAGGTGCCTGTGTGAGCAGAGGCCCAGGTTGTGGGGAGAGCCGAGCACGGCAGTGTCCCCCTGGGCAGGTACCTGGACTGGGGTCTGGTGTCCTCGCTGGAGGGGTTGGTTCAAGGGGCCAGGCCTGGACACCCCTCATGCCTGCCTGCAATGTCCACCCTCTCTGTTCCCGGGAAACTTCTCTCTAGGTACAGGAAGCCCCTGGTTGCAAACTCTGAACCCTCGGACACCTGTGGTCCTGGGGAGGGGACAGGACAGGGAAGCCCTCAGGCTGGACAGAGTGAGTTGGACAGAGAGAGGCAACCCTGTCCTCAAGGCTTCACAGAGCTGTCCCTGCCACGCCGGGGACACTGGGAGGATGTCTCAGGCTTGGGCTCCATCCGCAGGACCCTGAGGGTCAGGGTGGCCTGGAGGTAGTGAACGCCTGGTCCCTGGGAGTATGCAAGCGCAGAGGCTGGAGCCCACCCTCCGGGGAGGGCAGGAGTAGATAGTCACCTGGGAGGAGCAGTGGACGGGAGGGGAGGGGAGGCAGGTCCAGGCCTGCAGGCTGGCAGGGGAGGGGAGGCCGTGGCGCCAGGGATCAGAGAGGGCCCAGTGGGGCCCCTACCCCCCTTCCTTCGTAGCCACTGGCCATGCTGGTCACTCTAGGCCCCGGCCAGGCCATGGCCCCTGCCTGGGCTGGGGAGACGTGCAGCCCAGCCCTGGGGAGAGGGACCACTGCGCCCTCCAACTCCCCCAGCCCCTCCCCTCTTAATCTCCTGGGTTGGGCCCTGCGCCTTGGGGTGGGAACTCCCGGATGGGCTGGGCTGCCCCTGCCCCTCCCTCCGAGGACACCTGAGTCATGTCGCCCCTGATGGGCCCCGAGTCCCAGCCCTGGCAGGTCCCGTGTGCCTCTGTCTGTTCTGGATGGTCTGGGTCTGACCCGCTGCCCTCTGGGCCCGGTGTGCCCTGTCACTCAGGGCTGGAGGCTCTGCCCTGATCTCTCCACCCTACAGATGCCCCTTGGGGTCTCTCCCTGGCCCCTCTCAGGCCTGCCTGTGACTTGGTTACTTTTCCAGAGTTTTCTGGGCTCTGCTGTCCTCTCCCATCCCCGTCGGGTGCTTCTGTCCCCACCATCCCTGGCCTTTCGGGCTTACCCACCCCCTGGATCCTGGCCCCTGCTTCAGGCCACCTGCCCATCTGTCCGTCCATCCTGCTGTCTCACCGGCCCTCTGCCGTCCTCCGGGCGGGCTGCTGGCCTCTGTCTCGGGAAGAGAAAGGACCAGGCCTCACCAGGCCAGGAGCCAATGCGGCCTGACGCTGCTCCAGACGGACAGGTTGGGACCCCAGTGGCCTGGCCTCCGAGCTGTGGAGCTGGGAGCAGGACAGGTTATTTCTGGAATGTGCGGCCAGTCAGGCTCGGCGTGCGGGGGGGCCGCGGCCAGATTCTGTCAGGACCGCTCACAGGCCTGGCGAGTGACCCCGTTTTGTGCTTGGCAACCAGCTTGCCACCCAGCTCACGACAGGCCCCCGCCCCCCCAGAGGCACCAGCACAGGCCCCTCCCGCACTCTGCCCTGGCCTTCCTAGATTCTCAGGCCTCAGGCTCACGGGGCTGCCAAACTGGGGGCTCCTGGGAGGGTCCTGAGAGCATCCAATGCACATCCCCAGGCCTGGCCACAGCCCCTTCAGTCAGGAGTGGGGAGGGACCTGCATTTTAACAGGCTCTGCAAGCCATTCTGAGAGTCTCTGACCTGGTGTGGCCCTTGCATTCCCTGGGGGCCGTGGACATGGTCCACCTCATCGCTCTCCCTCTGAGGTCCGGCCCGGTTTCCCTCCCACCTGCTCTCCCACCCCTCCCCCACCTTCTCACCCCCACCTACCGCTCTTCCTGCTGTTCCATTAGCACAGCACACACTCCAGCCTCAGGGCCTTTGCACACGCTGCTCCCTCTGCAGGGAAATGTCTGGAGCAGATCCTCGTTCCCACACCTTCTCAGGGAGGCCTACTGAGAGCCTCTTACCTAAATAGCAGTGACTCATAGACTCGGGGCTCTGTCCCCACGGTCCACATGGGTTTTTCTCCAGGGTCAACGTTTGACATCTCTAGAAGATAGATATTTATTTGTTCATCGTCTGGTTTCCTCCACCAGAAGGTAGCTGTGTGTCCCCACACCTAGAGCAGGCCTGGCCCACAGCAGGTGCTCAGCACAGCCTAGCTCTTGGGGTGTCTGCTTGCCCTTGGGGACCAGCCACCACGCTGGGAGGAGGCTGGGCAACACAGGAGCCACGTGTAAGTGTGCCAGCCCCGCGGAGGTCCCAGCCAAAGCCGGCATCGACCACCAGACACTCGAGCGCGAAGGGCTTGGAGGTGAGAGAGCCCCCAACCCGACTGCACACAGGGACCCCAGGGGAGAGCAGCCCTGCTGAGCCCGGCAGCCTGGACCGAGGGCGGCAATGACTCCACAGCTGCTCCTTTTGGAAGCCCCTGGTGTCAGGCAGTGGAGAGAACTCAGACTGAGCACCTGACATGTGGGGCCTGCCAGCCTGTGTGACGGAGGAAGGCCTGTGTCCCCCACCAGTCCCTTGACCCCGGGGAGGTCACCCTGCCCAGCCTCAGTGCTCGCTTCTGGAAAGTGGGGATACCTTCCAGGGTTGCGAGAAAGAAATGAAATAGTACGTGGCGTGTATGCGACAGATGGGGGTCAACACCACACTGTCAAATCCCGGATCAAGTTGCACCAGGATTTTGTCATCATTGTGAGAAAAGAAACAAAAACTAAGCCGTGAAATTTTGATTTTTTTTTAATTTTAGTTTTTTTAAATTTAATTTATTACTTTGGCTGCTTTGGGTCTTCATTGCTGCGCGTGGGGTTTCTCTACTTGCAGCCGAGCGGGGGCTGCTCTTCGTTGCGGTGCGTGGGCTTCTCATTGCGGTGGCTTCTCTTGTTGCGGAGCACGGGCTCTAGGCACGTGGGCTTCAGTAGTTGTGGCACGTGGGCTCTGTAGTTGTGGCTTGCGGGCTCTGGAGCGCAGGCTCAGTAGTTGTGGCGCACGGGCCTAGTTGCTCCGTGGCATGTGGGATCTTCCCGGACCAGGGCTCGAACCCGTGTGCCCTGCATCGGCAGGTGGATTCTTAACCACTGCGCCACCAGGGAAACCCCATGCTTATTGACTGGGTCATTTTTGTATGCACACAGAGAAAGGAAAATGCCAGAAAGGGAAGGTGGTGGCCATTCCCATGTCGAAGTCCACCTCTTCCCATTCCCTTTGGCCCCGAGGTGTCTGTGGCAGGGCTGGTCCTCCTCGGGCCCCATTGCCTGACGCCACTCTCCCGAAGGACCTGGGGTCTTGCCTGCTCTGCTGCTTTCTGGATCTTGCCAGCAGGTGCCGGGAGACGGTTTCTCGGGGGGGGGGGTCACCCACAGGGAGAAACAGCCGCATTGGTAAGTGGTGAGTGGCCACCACACCGTGACTGCCACCCGGCCAACGGCAGTGTTACGAGGCGGCCTGATCTCAGGGAGTAAATGTGAAAAAGTGGCAGAAGTGATAAATGGTGCCCAGTTCAGGGCCCTTCTCCTGGGGACCCCACCCCGGGCTCTCCCACACCCAGTGCCCGGCCTGGTCCCTTGGCCTCAGATGTCCCTAGAGGTACAGCCTGACCCTTGCTGACCCCTTCCAGCAAAGCCTGGCCAGTGTCTGCCTGGGTCTCCTCTGCTGGAAAGGGGCTGGCGCCCGTGGCTGCGGAGATGGAGACACCACCGCACGTTGCTCGCTCTTTCTGCGATGTCGGTCCCAGGTCTGTTCCTGTGGCCACAACCAGCCCAGGCCTGACCCCCTGGGGCAGGGACAGGGGTCACAGAACGACAGAGGGGTGGGTCGCTGGAGACCCAGTGCAGCTGCAGGGGAGGCAGGGGGCTGAGGACTCACAGTGATCACTGGCCCTCAGGACAGCCCAGGTCAGGGGCTGCTCCACCCAGACGCCAACAGTGATTGGTCCCCACCGCCCCTCCCCCCAGAACCAGGCTGCCAATCCTGCCCCTGGCTATGGCATCCTGTGGAGGAGGGGAGCCCTCTGCAGACACACCAAGCCAGGGGAGCTGCCACATCAGGATCCCTGCCCTGGAATCTTCTAGAATCTCTGAAGCCGCAGGGCCCCACCCCCACCCAGGATTCCATCAGTTATTTTAGGAATGGAGTCGGGAAGGCTCGCAGGCCTCCTGCGTCCTGCCTGGGTGAGCCTGAGAGTAACATGCCCTGGTCCTCAGATCCCATGGGTCCAAATGTCGTTGAGAGGGGCAACCAGGAGGACAGTGTTGGATCCTGTCCTGACCCCCATGCTGCCAGGGCAGTGAGAGGAGAGGACCTGGGGCCGCAGGGAGGGGGCTCTCGGGCGCCCCACCCCATGCAGGCCAGCACACCCCCTCTTCCCAGCCTCTCCCCAGGGCCATGGGTTGGCTGGGCCTGCACTCTGGGCGGTGGCTTCTGCCCCCTTTCAACCCATGGGCCCCTCCACCCCCTGGTGTTCCAGATCTGGAGGAAGGTGGGCATTGGAGATGGGGTGATGACCAGGCAGTCTCATGGCCTTCGCCCCTGCCCCGAGAGAGGCAGCAGCCAGGGGTATGGAGGACAGACGGCCTCGGCTGCCCGGGCGTGGGGCTCAGCTGTGGGTGCTCTCGGCCCCCAGTGTGGGGGTGCCGGAGGTAACGCCCCACAACCGAGGCTGGGCCTCCTGGTACCTGGCCCACCATCCTGGGCCCAAAAGCTCCCTGCATTTCCAGAAGCTCCTTGATCTCTGTCAGAACTGGGTGCTCATGAGGTGGCCGGGGTTGTATCCCAGCCCCCAGGAGGCCACCCGCCACCCCCTCCAGTTGGGAGCAGTGTGCACCCACCCTGAAGGTGCTTCCAAGAGGCCCCAGAGGGGGAGCCTCGGGGTGAGGTCCCGGCGACCTGGGGTCACCGTGGGGGGCCTTCCTCTGGACCCAGGGTAGGGCGGGGCTGGCCGGCCACTCCCTCTGGAGACGGAGTGCTGGGCGGCTCCATGCTCCTCTGCCAGGCCCTTTGATGTCCCCAGACTGGCAGGGGCGGGGCCCAAGGCTTCCTCCGGCCCCTTTGAAACTGGCACTGCCCTGTGGCCCCTCCCACCGCAGAATCCCCGAGGCTCGGAGTTCACCCAGGTGTCCCGGGAGGCATGTGGTTCCCAGCCAGGGCCGGAGGCCTGCTCACCTCAGTGGTGTCCAGGGTGGAGAGACCTCGATGGAGGCTGACTGTAGACGGAGTCTGTCCTCATGTCCCGAGCATCCCGCTGGTCCTGGTACTGGGGGTGGGGAGTGGGGACCGATGGCGGTGGCTGCCCCGGGGCCTCTGGTGCCACCAGGCAGGAGTAGCCTGCCGGAGAGGCCCCCGGCGTCCCACCCCCTCCACCAAAGGCAGGCAGGAGGGGCAGGACCCGCCTTATCAGAGTGGCCGCCGCCACGCCACCTGCCCGCTGACGGAGAGATGGGGAGTCCGGCCATAAACCCGTTTGTTCCCCCGAACGAGAGTGCAAGTAAGAACATAACCTCATAAAACGGAGACCAAATCAAAGCTGACTTATCTCTGTGTTTTGCTATAAAATCGCAGAATCAGAAAGGCAGCGGCCTCTTTATGGTTCAGGATGACAGAGATTTCCGGGTAAGCGTGGCCATGTGGAGGCCACCGCTGCCCACACAGGTGCCTGGCCAGAGGTGGGAGGCCAACCTCCGGCTGAGGGGAGCCTGCAGGATGCTGTCCCCCCAAGAATGCACGTGGGCTCAGGTTCCCCCCTGGGCCTCCCGTGGCCACCAGGGTGGGGTGAGCAGTTCCCCACGGGCCTTCCCAGATGCCGTGATCCTGATGCAGGCTCAGCCAAGCTGACCACAGGCCTTGGCGGCCCCTGTGAACCCAGCAGAGCAACGGCCCTGCCTACTGGGCTGGTGGGGTCTCCTGGCCTGGGGCCTGGTGTGCCTACTGATCTCTGCAAAACCCCAGCGCTTCCTGGGACTCCTAGACCCTCAGGAGACCCGCTAGGAGGGAGGGGCCTCTGCGCGGGGAGGGGCCTCTGCGCGGGGAGGGGCCTCTGCGCGGGGAGGGGCCTCTGCACGAGGAGGGGCCTCTGCACGGGGAGGGGCCTCTGCGCGGGGAGGGGCTGTGCTGGGGCCTCTGGGGAAGCCAGACAGACCTGGAGGCCATGAGGGTGCCCGGGTGCCCTCTACCCCCCAAGTGTGCCCAATGGCACAGGGCGGACAGGCACACATGTGCACTTGCCCACCAGCACACATAGCACACGCCTGGGTGCTGCGAACCTGCCTTTACACGCACATTTGTGTCCTGGGCCTCCCATGCTGCCACGTGCTTGGACACGCGCTTGGGCTCCTGCACACACGCACACGGGCCACCACTGCCACGCTTCCTGCCGCTTCCTGCACGCTTCACCTCCCTCCCAACCAACGCCTGAGCCCCCGGCTCCAGAGAATCTGGCGGCGGTGCTTTCTTCCAAACAGGATGGGCAGGTTGGGACACTGGATTGCAAACCTCCCCAAGGGCGGATGGGGAGGGATGCTAAACGCTGGGCGGGGAGGGGGCTGAGGCTATCCATTATCCGTCCGTGCTGCCGCCGCTGCAGCCTGGGAGCTGGACACCCGCGGCCCTCCCCACTGTGCACTCGCCCCTGTGGGGTGGGCGTGGGCCTGCGTGCAGGGGCCCCGGTGGAGGACCCATCCTCCGGAGGCACACGCAGGCCCAGGCCAGGGTGGGGCAGGCTCTGCCCTGCCATCTCCGAGGCGCCCAGGGCGACTCTCTCCACCTCTCTCTGAGCCCTGAACAGGCTGGTCTGGAGGGAGGGGTCTGGTGGGGCCTTTGCTCAGTGCTGTCAGGTGGGTGCAGGTCCAGGGGAGGCAGGAATTCTGGCCTCAGCCTCCCACCTGCCCAGAGACCACACCCCAGCTTAGGGCAGAGCCTGGCTGATGCCCAAGACAGAACCCAGGGGGCTCTCAATGACCCCATGGGAGAATGGGATGGGGGAGACCCTCTGGTTCAGAGAAAGTTTCCTGGAGGGGGTGACTTTTCAGGTGGGCCTAGAAGACAGGTGGCACGGACAGCAGGCAGCTTCTAGCCTTCTCCAGGGCTCTTGAGAGCCCCTTCAGGGGGGGTGCTGTGCAGGTGTGTGCACTGTCTCTGACCCGTCTGTCTATCCATTTAACCTTAGCTCGGTGTGCAGAAGGCCAGCTGAGGTCTCGGCGGGTCACAGGGGTCAGCATCTGTGCAGCCTCCTTGCCCCGGCTGTGAGGACCCAGGTGACCAGGGCTTTGGTGGTTATGTTGACTCTCCACCAGATTTGACTTTGGGAAGGGTTGGATTTTAGCGAACTGGAGGCCTGTTAGGCCAGTTTGCAAGAGGCTATCTAAGAGCTTATGAAGCTGGAGTTGGGCCTCTACACCAGGAATGTAGATTTAGAGGACAGTGAACACATGAAGGTCTGTCTCCTCAGTTTCTCCTTCCATGCATCCATCATCCATCCACACATCCATCCATGCATCTATGCATCCATGCATGCCTTCATGCACGCATCCATCATCCATCCATCCATTAACTCATTCATCCAGTCATCTGTTCATTCACCCATCCATCCACTCACCCACTCATTTGTCCATCTCTCCATCCATCTCTCCCTTCTCTCCCTCCCTCTTTACATCCATGGATCTATCTATGCATTGATCTATCTATTTTCCATCTATCTATCCATTAAACATCCCCCGTTTTACTGAGCCAATGGACATGAGTTTTAAAACACAACTTACTTCTCATTAGATTATGAACTCTGGGGGCAGAGTCCACACGTCTGTAGAAGCCCTAAGAGGCACAGGACAGAGCAGAGTCCCAGGAAACCTTTGCTGGATGAATGAGAGCATTCGAAAGCAATTGCACTCTTGTATTAATCCAGCTGCTTTGAAAAGATCTGGTTTTCACCTTCCCAGAGGACTGGCTAGTTTGGGGCTGTAGGTCAGCTGTGACGCCACGTTTGTTTTGCACGTGGGTGGTCCCTGTCCATTGTGTGGGTGCTTCTCGTGCGTGACCAAGGCCAGGGGACAGGCAGGCTCTGGACACTCAAGGGACGGGTGGTCAGATGTGTGGGGAGGATGGAAGAAGGGGGGTGTGGAGGAGGCCATCAGGAGGTGGGGGAGGGGTGCAGGGGACAGACTCCCAGGTCAGACACTCCCCAGCCAGGCACCAGGGCAGGTGATAGGCGGGGTGGGGGCTGCCTCGGGGGTGAGGGATGTGGGCATCTCAGAGGAGCCCCTCCCACCAGACCTGGCGGGGTCAAAGGACTGGGGGCTCTGGGCCTTGGGGTGGCTGGAACTGGAGTTACCCCCAGCTTGCCGGCCGGCGGGAGAGTGACTGGAGGAGTGGAGAGCCGGCCCCTGCTGGCCGCACAGCCCGGGGAGGAGCTGGTGCAGAAATGGCCCAGTAGCCTGTCGGCCCCCCGGCCAGGATGTGCTGCCCAGTGGCCCACCTCAGCCCAGGCAGCAGCCTCCCCTGTGGGAGTTCCTGCTGCTACCCAGGGGCCTGGGGGCCAGTCTCCTCACTGGAGGTGGTGATGGCCACCAGGGCACCCAGCTGGCCGGGGGCTCTACCCAGAGGCTCCAGTCTTAGGAGGGCCCGGGCTGAGGAGGGAAGGGGGCCCTGACTTGGCGATCCTGAGTGTGGGGTGCAGAGACCCCCCAGGCATCCACCCGTGCCTTCCTAGACCCATCCTTGGCAACCCCCAGGGCCTCCCCTCGCACGAGAACTGGGTGGACGTTGGGAAGGGAACGTGGCCGGCGAGGGCCCAAGGGGACAGGGGCCACCTGCAGGAAGGGCCAGGTGTTCCAGGCAGGGGGTGTGCAGGGCCCTCGGGGTCTACCCGGGCCCTCCCGCCATCTCGCCCCAGCTCCTGCAGGCCTGAGAGTGAGGTGGAAGCTCTGAGCTCCTGCGAGGTCTCCCCTCACTCCCAGGTGGGAGCCCCCAGGCCCGAGTGACAACTGCCTGCAGGCGCTGGCTCTACAGGTCCTGAGGGCCAGGCCTCAGCCAGCTGCGGCGGCCCCTCGTGCCCACAGTCCCCAGGCCGTCTGTCTGCGGCCGTCAGGCTGCCCCGGGCCGACAGGCTGCACTGACGTGGCCAGGTCCTTCCTCCCAGTGTGGCCAGGGTTCTGGGCTGGATGCGTCTGTGGGGACAGTTCTGGGTCAGCCCTGGATATCCAGGAGGGGGCCCTGCAGGCGCGGGTGACTCTGGGACTGGCAGAACCCAGCACCGGATGCGGGGCGGACGCTGGTCCCCTGGGATGGGAAGCTGGGGAGGCGAGAGGCTCAGAACCAGGCTGGCTTGGCCCTCTGTCCACCCAGGGCTGGATGGCGTGGGGCTGGGCTGAGAACAGCCACATGACAGGCCCAGTCCCCAGGTCCGTGAAGCAGGGGTCACCTTCCCCCCGGGGCTGCTGTAAAGAGGGGTGCACCTTTTATCGGGGAGCTGTCTCTGGGGAGGGCCTCTCCTTGCTCCCAGATTGAGATGGCCTGAGCCCACGCCCCTGGCCCTGGGCGCCCGCAGGAAGTGCCACCTGCCAGCCCCCTGGGCCCCCACGGAAGCACCTTGGGCTCAAAGGTGTCTCGAAGGACAGCACGGGCTGTTTCCCCCAGCTACGCACACCGTGAGCAATTATGGGGCCCCTCTGTCCCCTGAACTTGGCTTTGCCCTGGAAGAAAGGAGAGCTGAGGAGGGGGTGGGGTCGTGCGTGGCCCTGAGGGTGTGGGGCGCAGTGATGGGGACACCGTGCTGGGGGGCGGGACCAGGTGGGGGGCATGGGGGTGGCCCGGCCACATTGGTCCTCGGAAACGGGCACAGCCGCCTGAGGTGGGCGGGAAGCCTGCTGAGTGGTCCCGGGGGAGCTAGCGCCCTGGCCTGTGTCACCCCAGTGTTGGTGCCTGGTGAGCAGGGGGCCTTGGACACTAGCCCCTCCCCGACGCCGCACCTGCCCCTCCCTCGCAGGCTGAGCCCTCCACGCTCCCCTCCACGTGAATGAAGGGCACGTGCGTGTGTGTGCATGGGCACGTGCATGTGTGTGTGCACTCAGGTGTGTGTGTTGGTTGGAGGCCCCGTGTCCTCAGGCTTGGCCCCCGTCATCCTCGTGGTGACAGTGAGATGCAGAGCTGTGAGGTGGGACTGGGGAGGGGTTTGGGGGACCCCCACATGTGGGAGTCCCGGGAGGGCTCTCAGTCTCCGGGTGCCCCGCCTGCCCCTGGAGACATGAGCAGCCCTGCTCGGCCTGGCGCGGGAGGGGGCTCTGGGCAGGCGGCCTTGCCTGGGCCCCATGCCTCCCCCACCAGGCCCTACTCTCCCCTCCCCAGCGCCTGTTGACCTCTGACCCTTCCCATCCTTCTCCGGGTGACCCAGGAAGCCAAAGCCTCCTCCCTTGGGTCTCTGGGCCACACCAGCTCCAAAAATGGGGCCAGGTCTCCACCGTGTGGCCACCTGACCACACTGCAGGGCGGTCCCCATGGTCCTGTCTGCAGCCCTGGTCACTCCCTCCCTGACTCTGTGTGTGTGTGTGTGTGTGTGTGTGTGTGTGTGTGTGTGTGTGACAGACAGACAGAGACAGGGGGATTGAAGAGGCCACACAGCCGCGTTCCTGCCTCCTCCTGCAGATAGAAAACCTCCCATCCAGAGTGCGTGGTCCACTGCCATCCCCAGGCTTCCAGGTGGGGACAGTGGTGGTGACTGGACCCCAAGCTGGCTGGGCCGTAGCAGCAGAGGACAGACGGCCCAGCCTCAGCCCCCAGACCAGCACCCGGCCCGGCCCAGTCCCTGTCCCATGTGGGCAGGGTGAGCACACGCCCCCTGTGGCCTTACCCACCTGGATGTGAGGATGGATGCCGCCCCCCAACAGAAGCAGGACACCTCCTCCCTTGAAGCCCCCTCGCCAGGGTGGCAGAGGAAGCCTGGCCCGGTGAGTCCAGAAGCCTGCATCCATGCTCACCCACTGCCCCTCTGGAACCCCGTTTTCTCACCTGCCAAGTGGGGGTGATGACAGCAGAGCCCCCAGCTGGTGGAGACCCACAGACGACCGTGGAGCTGCCCGGGGGGCCTGCCTCCGTCAGGTCAGGAACAGCCACTGCTTGGCTGGTGAGGCTGTGGGCAGGTCCCTGGGTGAGAACCAGGGCGGGGGGCTCCCCAGGCCACTGTTCATGCCAGGTCAGAGGTCTGTGCGTGGCTCCTCACACGTTCCCGGGCATCTGGGGCTGGTATGGACAGCGCTGACATACTGACCTGTACTGCTGACCCCGTCCTGGAAAGCACCACCCACGGACCAGCAACGTCGGGGGGTCGGGAGCCCCGGAAGGACTGCAAACCCTGCCTCCAGGCCTGGGATCTGGGAACTAGGGACCGTGGGCTCCGCCCACAGTTCAGCCCAAAGCCTGCAGTCCTGAGTCCCCGAGTATCCCAGGGGTCCCCCATAGACGGCCCTGAAGGACTCACCTGAGCCCCAGCCGCCTGCCGGGCCCCTGCCCGGGGTGGGGCTGCCTCCTCTTTCCTGCCGAGACACGGCTCCCCACGACGGCGGAGCCCAGAGGGAGGCAAAGCCGCAGACAGCCATGTGTGGGCGCCAGCCCCCAGGGAAGCCCTGGAAAGAACTGGACGTTCAGGGTGGCTGCTGACCCACGAGGCCCCGGGACTCTCCATGGCCTGGCAGAGGTGGCCGGATGTGCGCTGCCCCCGGGGAGCTTGCACACGGGTGGTACTTGTGGCCGGAGCCTGGACCCCGGAGAGCTCCATTGCCGGGTGGGCAGTGGGGCCTGAGTGTAAGGTTCTGGGGTCCACGGACAAGCTCTGGGTGGACCGGGGGGCACTGGGAGGGCCCGAGGACCCCCATCCACACCCTCACCCGGTGTGTGCACATGCCCACATGCTCCCACAGAAACACGTCCTCTCCAGCCCACCCCTGCAGACGCAAACGCACATACGTCATCCCCCCAGGACCACCCACATGTACCCACACGGACACAATCCACTGCACACACCCCCGCCCCACTGGAAGGAGAACCTTGTGTCCAGAGAGGGCCCCGGGCCTGCTGGAGATCACGGATCGGTCCCCTGACCCCACCCCCATCTGCGGCCGGTGGGGTCTTGGTGATCACGGCTGTGGACGGGCCCCATATCCAGCTGGGTCACAGACCCTCATGCCCTCACAGCTGCTGTCCCTTCCCCTCCCCAGGGCAGGCTGTATCCCTCTTGCAGCCACTGTCACCACTCTCAACGGGCACGAACACACGCGCGCGCACACACGCACAGGCGCGCACACACACAGGCGCGCGCACACACACGCACAGGCGCACACACACGCACAGGCGCGCACACACACACGCACAGGTGCGCACACACACACGCACAGGCGTGCACGCACAGGCACACACACGCACAGGCGCGCACACACACGCACAGGCGCGCACACGCACAGGCGCGCACACACACGCACAGGCGCGCACACACACGCACAGGCGCGCGCACACACACGCACAGGCGCGCACACACGCACAGGCGCGCACACACACACGCACAGGCGCGCACACACGCACAGGCGCGCACACACACACGCACAGGCACGCACACACACGCACAGGCGCGCACACACACGCACAGGCGCGCACACACGCAGGTGCGCACACACACACGCACAGGCGTGCACGCACAGGCACACACACGCACAGGCGCGCACACACACGCACAGGCACACACACGCACAGGCGCGCACACACATGCACAGGCGCGCGCACACACACGCACAGGCGCGCACACACACGCACAGGCGCGCACACACACACGCACAGGCGCGCACACACACGCACAGGCGCGCGCACACACACGCACAGGCGCGCACACACACGCACAGGCACACACACGCACAGGCGCGCACACACACGCACAGGCGCGCGCACACACACGCACAGGCGCGCACACACACGCACAGGCGCGCACACACACACGCACAGGCGCGCACACACACGCACAGGCGCACACACCAGCAGTCCACAAAGAGCATGGCGGGCCCCGGGCGCGGGCTTCAGGCTCCTGACATGCCCTCTGGCCCGGGGGAGAGCACCGGGCTGAGGCTCACTGGCCATGTGGCCTGGGGCACGTCCACTTGTCTTGGACAGGCCCAGGCGGGGGCAGCGTTGGAGGGAGAGGCCTCCAGCGTGAGTTCTCGCCCTCCTTCCCTGGGACTCAAGGAGTCAGAGCCTCTCTGTGGCCTGGAACGGGGCGCCTGCCAGCAGGGGCAGGCTTGATGCCCCTGCCCTGAGCGCCCTCCTCCCTGCCACCACCCCTGTTCCTGCCCCTCACCTGTCTGCCTGGTGCCTGGGCCTCCCCCGCTCCCCCGCCGACCTGACGGGCCCTCCCCACCCTCCCCGCCCCCCCACTGCCCCTACGGGCCCTCCCTGTCCCCCCCACCCCGTCCCCCGCCGCCCTTACGGGCCCTCCCCGCCCCTCCCCGCTGCCCCTACGAGCCCTCTCCACCCCACCCCCGCTGCCCCTATGGCCCCTCCGCCCCCGCCTGCCACCCCCCACCCCCCCTGCCTGTCCTCTGTCCCAGCTGTACTTCCTCCCGTCTACCCCGCTCTCCTCGCCTGTGACTCCTGGAGGAGGGGTGGGTGGCACCTGTCAGGATGACACAAACCAGGGCCATCAGGGTGGAGGGGCCGGAGGAGCGGAGCAGCTGCAAGGTGCCCGCAGGCAAGGTCAGGACTTGAATCAGGAGAGAGCGCCATGTGCCCGTAGCTGCAGGACAACCGGGGGTGGGTGGGGTCGCCAGGCCCTGTGAGCCAGCTCAAGGTGCCACCCTGTCACCCCACCACCTCCCACTTGCAGCCCTCAGGGTTGGCATCAGGACCCCTGTAGAGGTGGGGACACCGAGGCCCACCAGGGAGCGGCCACACAGGGTCTCCTTTCCTAAGTGGCATCAGGGCCGACCCCATCCATGCCCCCCTACATCTCCCTCTGCTGCAAGCAGCATCGGACTCGGACCCCAGACCCCGTGCCGGAAGCAGGAGAGCTCAGGACAGCCTTCCCGATCCCCCGGCTCAGCCTTGGTGGGCAGGGGCTGTAGCTGGCTCTACTGGAAGTGGAGAGGGAGGGGGGAGGGGAGGGCCTGCCTGCGTGCAAACCCATGTGCCCCCGGCTTGCCCAGGAGCTTGGCAGGTTGCCCCTCCCCTCGTCAAGCAGCGGTGCATTTGCAGGTGCCTGACCCTTCTTGCTCCTGTGGGCAATGGCCAATGTGGCAGGGGCTGGGGACAGGCCTCCTGGGCAGGGACCCTCACCCCGCAGGGGCCTTAACGGGCTCCGGCCACCACTCCTTCCTCCCTGCGGTGGAAACCGCCCCCCTGGGTGTGGAATATGGCAGCCCCGGTGACCGGAGCCCTGGCCTTGGGCTGGGGCTTCTTGCTGCTCCAGCTGTGGAGGCTGGGTCCCAGCCTGGAGGTAGCGGCCCATTTTGCTCTGAGATCGCGCTGCCCCCAACAAGGATCCTCCATGCCGGGAGTTTATTATCAACCCCTGGCTCACAGACACAGTCAACACCAGTATCCCCTGAGCCCTGTACCTGGGACGCAGCACAGCCTGTCGCCTCCTGCCTTAAAGAATAAGGAATAAGAAACACGGGAAGAGCTGAGGCCCAGCGTCCCCCCTTCACAGGGATACAGTGACATTCTGAACTGCGGTCCCTCGCAGCATGAAGGTCCCTACCCGCTGCACACGGGGCGTCCATACAGAGCGCCCTAGTCTACTCGGGCCCCTGGGGGGCGCCACACATTTTGTTTGCCTGTATTAGAGGCATCTACTATTTTCGCCTTCATACGTTTCTGTACCTTTTCAGTGTTTCTAATGAGCACGGATTACATTTACCATCAGGAAAAACTATACATATATATTGGGTTGGCCAGAAACTTTGTTCGAGTTTTTCCATAAGATCTTTTTTATTATGGTTTTTTAAATTTATTTATTTAATTTTTTAATTTTCGGCTGCGTCGGGTCTTCCTTGCTCCACACGGACTTTCTCTAGTTGCGGCGAGCGGAGGCTACTCTTCGTTGCGGTGCGCGGGCTTCTCATTGCGGTGGCTTCTCTTGCTGCAGAGCACGGGCTCTAGGCATGCCGGCTTCAGTAGCTGTGGCCCGCGGGCTCTAGAGCGCACGCTCAGTAGTTGTGGCGCACGGGCTTACTTGCTCCGTGGCATGTGGGATCTTCCCAGACCAGGGCTCGAACCCGTGTCCCCTGCACTGGCAGACAGATTCCTAACCACTGCGCCACCGGGGAAGTCCTTCCATAAGATCTTATGGGAAAACGCAAATGAGCTTTTTGGCCAACCCAATATATATATCCGGTTAAAACAGTTTCCTGAGAAACAAACATAAAGCCCAAAACATCCCCATCCCTGTGACTTCTAAGGGATATCATCGTGTGCCTGGTGAAAATTTCAGCAGGATAAAGGGATGCAGGGTGGGGGGGAATCAGGTCCCTCTTCTGCCGCAGCCTCCAGGCCCTGGGGGCCCCTCCAGAGCAGCCTGGGGCCCAGCTCTGAGAGTTCTGGAGACCAAAGCGCAGACAGAGGCAGGCCTCTTCTCTCCCCCAGCCCCCATGCACACAGCTTCACCCCACCCAAGCCATCCAGAGGAGGTGCTCTGGGCTTTCTCAGCACCCGGGGGCACCGCCAGCAGGTGGAGACGGGGGGCTGGATTTCTATGTTTCTGCACCGATTCCCCGGATCCCTGGGGCTCGTGCGAGAGCTCAGCAGGCTTGTCTCCACATGGCTACAGCGACGATGCTGGACAGATAAAGGGAAGACAGCCGCCTGGCCTGACTGTTAACGCGCGGCGGTTTCCATAGATACTGGATTACCGTGTTTCACGAGACAAAAGTGAACAACTTCCAAACCTCCTTAAACGGCAGCTCTGGTGAAATTATGCCGTCACCTTCCAGGCTGCGGCCGCCAGGACTGTGCTCTTCCTTTGTCCTCTGGGTTGTTTGTGGAGACGCCGGACCGATTCGAACGTGCAGCCGCATGGTGGCAGGTGTGATGCCTGGTGCGTCCTGCGCTCAGATTACCCCCAAGACTCTCCAAAGGAGATGCTCTGAGCCGGGCGCAGGGCCCAGGTCGGAGGGTCGGCTACATGGGGGCTCAGCCCTGGCCGCTATTTGCTCTAATTTTGTTCACTTTGTTGTGTAACAGGAGACAGCACGTCAGTATTTAGAAAATCAATAAATGGTCCCGACGCTTTTAATGGAGAGGAAATAAATAGAAACCGAGCCTGAATGGCTGGAGCACAGCTGCTGAGCCCCAGGCTGTGCCCGCCCTGGCGGGGGTTTGAAGCCCTAATCAGATCAGACAGCACCTGGCTCCCGGAGGCTGGGCAGCAAACGTCCCTGAACTGGGGGAAGGGTCCATCCTTCCCTCCCTACCTCCAGCCGTGTCCCCAGACTGTGTCCCCTGAGAGGAGGTAGGGAGGGGCTCTGTCACCTTGGCCCTGGGGAGGCGGCCTGGGGCTCTGTAACCGGCCCACTGTCCGGGAGGGTGGGTCTGGGGGGCCTGTGCTCTGGGTCCTGCACACCCAGATGGGGCTTTTCCCTGGCAGAGGGAGGCAGACTGTTGGGGTCCTGCATCCCTGGCTCCATACTCCCCAGTTTCCACGGTGACCTGGGCCTCGTGGGGCGGGGCGGAGGGGAGGAGGGGCCTCCAGGCTCGAGTCTCTGTGTCCCCGAGGCTGTCTGGCCTCCTGGGAGTGTGGCTGAGAGGGACCCTGACTCAGCCCTCCTGCTGCCCTCCGGCCACTGCTCTGGACCTGCTGACCGAGATGTGAACGCTCCAAATGGGCCAAGGAAAGTGAAACGGAAGTCAGCTCCTGACTGCCAAAGGGCTTACTCTGGGGCCTCCTTTTAAGCCCTCTTTCCCCTCTTTATGTTGGAATAGGGTATCCATGGCCCCCCCCGGGACAGCCCCTGCCAGGTCCTCCCGCCATAGTCAGTGTGGAAGGACGCTTCGGTGCCTGTGTGCACACACGCATGTACGTGCATCAGTGTTAATCTTCTCAGGAGCTTATCAGGAAGAGCAGGCCCTCCGCAGCCTTGCCCCCGGCGTCCCCTCCAGCACTGATCTGCAGGCCGATTGTCAGGTCAGCCCACGCCTTCTCTTAGCAGCCTCTGAGGCCACCCCCTGTTTAAGCAGCCCCCTCCAGGGGACTTGAATGGCTGGAATCTTTTGCTTTTCTAGCTGGAGTTGCGGTGACTTTTCCCGGAGGACCAGTCCAGTTGGAATTGCTGGGTCATTGATAATTTGGGGAAATGTTGCCCAAGTGGTCCCAGTCTAGGCGTCATCCCCCCAGAGTCCCAGCAGCGGTGGCTGAGAAGGCCTTTTTGTGGGGTTGCCTGTAAAACAAGCCCCCCTGTTGCATCAGAAGCAGGTCAGAGTCAATGTCCATCATTACTGATGTCCAAAAACGCCTGGATATTTTGTTTATGGGGTCCAGGGAGGCCCCTCCTCTGGGCTCTGAGGGTGCAGGCAGAGGGGAGCGGGGGCTCTGGAAAGGCATGGCTGGGCCTGGCTGGGGACTCTGGGTTGGCATGGTAATGAGGTCACGCTGTCATGGACAGGCACTGGGAGCCACAGAAGGTGCTTGAGTGAGAGAGTGACCGAGGAAACATATTTAGGTGAAATCACTGAAGCACCAGTGTCAGAAGGGAGCTGGGGGTGACTGGAGGAGCTGAGAGGCCTCCAGACATGTTTCAGGGGTCCTGACCCACCAAGGGGGTCTCACGGATCGGAAACGTGTCCTGAGCAGACCATGGCATTTGTTTGTAACCCCAAATGCCTGTGGGCATGTGGAGAGAGAGAGAGACCCTGAGGCCAAGTGTGCTGAACCAGGGGAAGGGGGCCGACTGGGTGGGAGGCATGAACCCCAACCATCGGGACCCCCATCTGGGCGCAAGGTGGGACCAGGGCACTGTCCTTGAAACGTCCCCATCGGGGCACAGAGGAAGAGCAGACCCAGGTTGTGGGGACGAGGAGCCCCCCACGGCCTGGTGGACAGTGGGGCAGGCGTGTGAGCTCCAGCCCTCCCGGGACCAGGAGGCTGGACACCCAAGGGGCCGAAGCTGGAAGGAAGGTGTTCCTTCCAGAGGGAGTCAGCTGGCATCCCTGCCCCCCACCAGAACCCCGAAATCCGATCCTGCACACCCCAGGCCACCTTGCCTGCCTGTGCCCGCCATACCCCCCGGCTCCATCCCTAATCCCCTGCATCCCAGGGTGATTGGAAAGTGGATTGAGTTTCTGTGGCCTGTTCTCCTGGATCGGCTCTGAAGTCATCAGGGAAGCAGTAATTACTCAGCCTGAGTCCAGGCCCTGGCCCAGGCCCCTCACACGAGCCCCCAGACAATTTGAGGGCTTCTCACATTACCGAGGGGGAAGAATGGCTCCCCCCCAATAGAAAGTGGGGCACAGACCCAGCAGCTCCATCTTCAGGGGTGCCTGGTGTATCTCAACACTTGTCACTCTGCCTTTTGTGACCCCTGACCCTTGTGATGAACATGAAAACTTCAACATCTGCCCCGCCCTCCATGCCCCGCCCCTGCCCCGCCCCCTGCCCCACCCCCTGCCCCGCCCCCCCTGCCATGCGCCCACCACACCCCAGACCAGCAGATCGCACCTTGTAAAAGGAAAGCAACAGCATGCCTTGGGTTGTTCTCATCCAAATGCAAGATGGTATCATTCTAACGGTGAATTCGATGAATTTGGAGGCCCCTGGGGGTGCTGCCTGAGGGGCTGCGTCTCCTCCTTCAGGGGTCCCTGCTCCACTTGGGGTGGGGTTCCCAGATAAGACCCAGACTGCAAAGACTGTGAAGGGAACGGTTCACCTTCTTGACCCTACCGGGGTCACATCAAAGCCAAACCCCTCTGGTGCCAAGAGGCTCCATCAACCAAGTAACAAGAAGACCAGGGGCTGGGAAGAGAGTTCCTGCAAAAAAGGATTCGTGTCCAGAGCATATGAATCCTCCTCTATCTCATTACAAAAAGCACAAGGACCAAAGGGAAGATGAGGGAAAACTGGAGAAGGGACCCCTCTCGAGGGAGTGGGTGTGGCCAGAAAGTACAAGAAACATGGTGGCCTGGGCTCCGGGGTGAACCGCCAGGGTGGATCCATCTCACACCCATCCCTTCGGCAAAATACAAAAGAAACACAAAACGTTTGGTTCTATCAAGTGTTGGTGCAGACTTGGGAAGCAGAGGATGGGTGACGATGGCAGAGTTTCCTGTGGCAGTCACTCTGGAAGGCACCAGGTGTTCCTACTAAAGCCCTAAAGCTCAGGTGCCTTGGGCCCAAATGTCACTTCTCGCGAGAGGCTCACCCTCCCGGCTTGGAGAGGGGGAGGGCCAGGCCCACAGGAGGGAGGCCTTTTATTTCTGCGTGTGTGTCCGTGTGTCTGTGTGCATGTGCACACGTGTGCGTGTGTGTGTTTGAGGGAGAGTCTGTTGCTTGTATAACTGAAATTAAAAACAGTGACACAGACGTGGGCAAACTGGAGCCTTGTGTACTGTCGGTGGGAATGTACAATGGTGCGGCCACTGTGGACAACAGGATGGAAGGTCCTCAGAAAATCACCATGTGATCTACGCAATCGCACTTCCGGGTGTATTCTCAAAAGAAGTGAAAGCAGGGCCTCAAACAGATACTTGCACACCCGTATTCACAGCAGCGTCATTCACAACAGCCAAAGGTGGATGCAACCCACGTCTCCATCAGCGATGAGTGGATACTCGAAGTGTGGTCCATCCACACAATGGAATATCCTTCAGCCTTGAAAAGGAATGAAATCCTGATACCGGTGACAACATGGATGAACCTTGGGGACATTACACTCAGGGAAATGATCCAGACACAGGACAACTCCTGTCTGATCCCACTTCTATGAAGTCCCTGGAGGAGTCCCATCCATACTTACAGGAAGTAGACGGTGGGGCCCGGGGCTGCGGGAGGGGAGGGGCAGAGTCTGGAAAGTGAACAAGTGCTGGAGGTGGACGGAGGTGACGGTTGCATAGCAGCATGAGTGTGCTTCATGCCCCTGAGCTGTGCGCTAAAGATGGCTGAGATGGTACGTTTTATTTTATGTGTATTTTACAATTTAAATAAATAAATTATTATTTTAAATTTAAATAAATAAATAATTTAATAAATAATGATTAAATAATAATAATTTAATAAATAAACCATTTAAATAAATAAGTAATTATTTTAAAAACACAATAACATAAAGGGCAGTTGGGATGGAGGCTGGGGGGAGGGGGGAGGGGGGCGCTGGCACCACTGCAGACATCCTGAGGGCCCTGAGGGGCACCCCTGCCCCGGGGGAGGAGTGGGTGGGTTTGGGGTGTCGAGAAGGGGCAGGGCCGGTTAGGGAGCCTGCAGGGCAGCCAAGGAAGGAAGGGTGGGTTTCACGGGCCAACAGTCCCCCCCAGCCCCCACCTTGCCACCTGGAGCCTGACTGCCCCCCGAAATTCTCTCTTTGTTTCTTCGTTTAACAGAAGCGTAGGGCCCGCCGTGTAGCTACTGGGGAGGCCCAAGACGACCCTCCAGGCGGGGAGACCCAGACTTTCACTAATTAGTCACATGAAGAAACAGCAAAGTCACAGCCGCAGTAAGTGCTGCGATGGGCCTGGCGTCCAGGAGCTGCGGGTTCCAGGAGCATCCCCGTGTCTGGGGAACGGGGACGCCTGGAGAAGATGAGGGCGGAAGGGTCCCAGGCCCTGTGCTAGGAGGGAGGTCCTGGCCACCCTCTCCAGGTCTGCCTTCAAGGGCAGCAGCTGGGCCAGCACTGTCAGTCCCCTGCCCGGTGTTGTCATCCCCGGTACAGGTCTGGTCTCTCCGGGGGACAGCTGAGAGGAGGGCTTTGTCAGGATGGGGCTAGGCCTGGCCCCAGAGCTGCAGAGGGAACCAGGAAGGCAGGGGACACTTGGTGCAGAGAGCGGGGACTCCCCGGCCCGCAGAGGCTGCCAGGGACCAGGGTCTGCACACCCCACTCCCCGCTCCCAGCCTGGCTTCTCAGGGCTCTTGGAGTGTTGGCGTGGCCTCTCCCAGCCTTCGTTTTCTGAGGCTCCTCACGGCTTTCCGGCCCAGGGAAGCAGACAGACAGACAGAAGGGCCCAGAGGAGCCCTCACCCCACACAAGGGCTTTCTGAGGCTCCGAAATCTGGGGAACTTTCAAGAATTTGGAAATCTCTCCCAGAAACCTTGGAGTGAGGGGAGGTGCCCCCAAGGTCCCACCTCTGGCCTCCCATGCCCCCACACCCTGATGTCCAGCGGTGCAACCCCTGGCCACTGTCTCCCTGGAGAGTGGTGGGGTCACCCTTCCTCCCCCACCCCCTGGCCGTGCTGGGTGGGGGCCAGGGTCTGCAAGTGATCCATTCAGGACTCAGCCTGGGGGGCTGGAGGCCCTAGAAGGTTCACACCTGCATTGTGATGACCCTCCACAGGTCTCCCCCCACGACTATGAGACCCCTGAAGGGAAGGGGCCCTGGTTCAAAGGCTTCTTGGACAAGTGAATGGATGGAGGGAATAGATGCATGAAAGCAGCAGCCTTTCCGCCCCTACAGGACCCTCCCCGCCAGGGGGCTGGGTGGGGATGGGCAGCCTCCGCTTCTGGGAGCTCTGCGGGACGCGCCCCTGGTGTGGAGACCCAGACCTCATGTGATATTCCCGGAAAACGTGGGCTTCGCCCTCTATCCTCCCACATAGGAGGAAGCTGGTGCAGCCTGGACGTGTTTATATTATAAAACACAAGCTTGAGATCAAGGTGGGCCAGCTCAGTCTCAGCCGAGCTCATCCTGGGCCCCAAAGTCATCAGAACTAAGTAATCGCAAATAAGCCCTGTCTAAATATCACGACTAGCTGGGTCAGCGGCGTGCGGCCTGCAAATGTCAGCGGGGGGCGGGGGCCCCTCCAAGCCTGGGATTAGCCAATGGCACCTGGAAGGATTGTGCCAGCAGCCCCTCCCGCCCGAGACCCCGGCCGGCACCTGGCAGAGGCACAGAGGATTACACAGCCGGGGCCCTTCTTTCAGACCCGCTGGTTCCCAGGAGAGGATGCTAGCTGCAGCGGAGGTGGGGCTTGGACGGAGTGGGGGACACGCATCTGGGTCCAGACCAGGAGAGGGGGGTGAGGGTGGCAGGCAGCCCCAGGGAGAAAACTGCCCACCGTGGGCCCAGTGGGGGGGCGAGGTGTAGGGGAACCAGCGAGGCCCCCATCCAAGCCCCTCTCAGTGGGCAGTTGCGTGCGTGGCTTTCTCTCCGAGCCTCAGGCTCCCCACAAAGGCCCTGCCCTGCCCGGGGTGGGGTGCTGTCAGCTTGGAGACCCAGCAGACCACACCCCCTCTAGCTCTGGGCTCCCAGAGCTAGAGGGGGCAAAACGTGTCTTGGGAGCTCAGACAGAGGGAAAATACAGACGTTTGCTGCCACGCTGGGTCTGGGTCTGGCAGCGTTACTGAGTCTCCTGCAGGGTCACAGCACTTCCTGGGACCACCTCTTCTGGCAGGAGGTGGGCATCGCCGCTGCTGTCGGGTCCTGAAAATGTCAGTGTTGGGGGGCAAGGTGGGACCTCAGAGCGCTCCCCGGGCCTCACTGAAGCAGGAGTATGGGGGGGGGCTGCACTGCCCTCCCCACCCTGGAAGGAAAGGTCGTGAGGCCATGCGAGAGGGGAGGATGGGATGGGGTCGGACACAGAGCGGGCCTCGGTCCCAGCCAGCTCCCAAATCCCAGCCCGGCGGCAGGAAGCACTGCGGAGGCCGCCTGTGGGCCCAGGTGGACACAGGTGGACGGGCCTTGCTTGGCGCTCCCGGCGGGCAGGGCCGAGGAGGACCCGAAGACGCTGGACCCCTGGAACAGCCAGGTGAAGCAGAGTCTGGGGCACTGGCCGCCCAGATGTTCAGCTGAGAGATTCAGCTGTTGTGGTCTGGCCACACTGAGCACAGCAAGGCTGTCCCCTCCCATGTTTCGGCCACTGTACTTCTGTTAATGCAGCCCAGGGCCACAATGTGGGGAGAGTCAGATGCCGGAAGCCAGGCTCCCCCTAGGATGTGAGGGAGGCTGGGTGGGTGGAGACGGGGGATGAGGCAGCCCCTCACCATCAAGGGCCCTGGGTGCCCCAAGCAGCCACAGGGGCGGGTGACTGGGACCCGGGCCCGTGGCACCAGGACTGGAGGGACACTGGTCTTGCAATTAGACCTGATTGCTGTCACAGCACAGCTGCCGCAGGCTGCCCGGGAGTGACTAATGAGAACTGAATGTGGCCCTTATTGCTTTTCTCCGGCTAATTTGTCAGAAGACTGAAAGGGCCAGGTGGGTGGGGGCCCGCAGGCAGGCTGAGTCACTGGCATGGGGGCAAGGCAGGGGGGTCTGCAGAGGGACCCCCAGGAGCCAAGAGCACCTGTCAGGAAACTGGGGCCTTGGCTGTGACTTGGTGTGAGGGTCTGGAGGGACACAGAGCCAGGGGTCACCCTGTGTACCACCAACCGTGGTTGGTCAGGCCTTCTAAGCCCCTGCTGCACACCACATGCACACACTCACCCACACACTTGCACAAGCACCTGCGTGCACACATGTTCACTTGCACACGCACACAAACAGACCAATAAAGCTGTGGTTGCAGCTCCCCATTGCGGGTCCCAGACCTGGCGGCAGCATCTCGGCTGCTGGCCCTACCGCATTTTCTGTCTCTGCACCGCAGTGCCCGGCCCAGGCCTCCCCGTGCCCAGCGCTGGACAGATGTCTGCTGCAAGGATCCTGGGATGGGGACCCTTGGGAAGGTGTGGAGTGCTTCTCCAGAAGCCTGAGGGCACCAATGTCTGGTGCCGAAGGGACCCGTGCTCCCACTGCTTGGATGGGAAAACAGAGTCTGCAGCGCAAGAAGCTAAGCCAGGACCCCCCGCCTGCCCCCCAAAGGCGTCTCCAGCACGGGGCCAAGGGCCCAGCCTCCTGCCAAGGGCAGGTCCCACCCACGAGGTGACAGTGTTGACGGGAAGGGAGCTCAGAAAAGGGGCAAGAGGGAGGTCTGCCTGGAGGAGGAAGGGGCAGCCACCAGGCCTGAGAGCCTGGCAGGGGAAGGGAGCCAGGAGGACCCCGGTGGGGGTGGGAGTAGGGTGGGCCCTCTCTGAGGGGACAGGGGGCACGTGGCCCGCTCAGCCGGCTCTCCCCTGACTTCCCAATTATCCTGAGCGCATCGGGTCGACCAGTGGGGCGGCCGGCTCCTGGCCCGTCTTGCCGACCTCCTCCACCCGCCTTCTCGCCTCTGCTCCCTCCACATCCTCGTTAGGGCTAATTGCTCTGACATTTCAGCTCGGACAGGCCTGTGTGTCAGGATAGCATGGATCTGCTTCTCCGAGTCTGAAGGGAGCTGGGCAGCTTTTTCCATGCCTGTCCCCAAGCACGGGGTCCGGCAGCAAGAGGACTGGGGCCCAGGCTGGGCGAGGCTGGAGGTGGGCGGCTCAGGCAGGACCTCTGTCCCTGATCCCCGGGGCGTGTGCTCTGCGGGGCCCGTGTAGCTGCCCCAGGCAGAAGGGGTGGGATGCAGACCTCGCGGTCCCCAGCTGCCCCTGGGACCACAGGGGCCCGGAGACGGCCCAGGCAGCGTGACACTCTGAGTGCCCCGAGTCCTCGGAGGTGTGTGTCGTGTCTGCGTGTGTCACGCAGCTGTGTGCCCTTCCCAGGACACACACGATGCCCGCACACAGAGACCACCCTCGGACATGACCTTTGACCCCTGGATTGCCAGGAGCGCTTTCCCTGACTGTTTGCTCATGGTTTTTGATGGTGGGGCCCTGCAGAGCCCCGGGATGGAGCAGCGCCCTGCTCAGCAGCCCTCTTGAGGGGTTTGGGGAGGAGAGCAGGGGCTGGGGGTCCCATGCGGGGGAGGCGGCGCCTGGGGGAGCAGCCTGAGGCCTCGGAACGGCCCTGTGGTCGTGAGGCCGGGGGCTGCATGCTGCTTACCCTGCCCCTGCCCCATGCCAGGCGCCAGCTTGATGCCAGGAGCGGGCACACTGTCATTACGGGCTATTACATCCTCTGGGGGCCTCGCTTGTTGAGAGAGAAAACACTCCAGCTCAGCACCTCCTAATTGCCTGGCAAGGCGGCTGTAATTACTCAGCGTGACTGTGGCAGAGGGGACTGCCCAGGGGAGGGGTGCGGGCAGCGAGGGCTCAGGCCCAGAGTAGGTGGAAGGACAGCAGGGGCTGCCGGAACCCTGGCCTCCCGCCACATCCCTTGTCCTCTCACCTCCGTGCCCGGCCCCTCCTCCCAATCCGCCCCCAAACCCAGCCCTCGGTGCTCGGCCCCTTCCTCCCCTGTGGACTGTGTCCAGGCCACAGGGCTCTCTCGTGCCTGACCTTCCCCCGTGGGTCCCCTTCCAGCCCTGCCCTCCTCGGGGGTGTCTGCCTGCCTGGCGTGCGTTTGTTAGATTTCTCCCCTTGGGGCCTGGGGCCCTGAGCCCCCTCAGCCCCTGGGATGGACACCACTGGGTCCCTGAAAGAGCCATGTCTCAAGAGATGGGAAACCTGGGCTCAAGACTCGCTGCGTGACCCAGAGGAACCACTCACCTCAGTCTTCCCATCTGTGGAATGGGTCTATGAAGCCCGTCTGAAGGCAGACACTGCGATCACCTGGGAGGCCCAGGGCAGAGGGGACCCTCGGCGGGAAGGAGACCAGGGTGCAGAACCAGGGGAGAGGATGTTAGCGGGCTTGGGGCGCCCTGGGTCCCCTCACCAACTGGGGTGGAAGAGGGTGTAACACACAGTGCGGGGTGGGGAGCGCGGCTAAAGGAAAAGGGAGCACTTCTGTGCTCTGGGGGCCCCAGAGCTGGGCCCAGTCCAGCCAGCCCTGGAGGGGCAGGGGTGTGGGAAAGTCTTCCCAGGATGGATGGGCAGATGGATGCGTGGTCAGGAGGGGACCATGCTGCTCACTGAAGCGTGTCCACCAGCTTCCCGCCTTCAGCTCTTGCCTGGGGTCTCACTTGGGGGTTGCCTGGCCCCAGGGCAGACTCAGAAGGCTGGCTCCACACAGCTTCCACGCAGGCACCGGCTCAGGGAAGCCAAGGGATTAGAAACAATATTTGTTATCAGTGGAGATATTTGCCGAAAGGTTAAATCCACAGCCGGCAGTGCAGTATTTAGTGGATATGTCACCCCCCTGCACGGGGCCCCCTCTGAGCCCATGAGCCAGCCACCGAAGGGCTGGACCCATGTCACCAAGGGGTCTCCAGCAGCCCTCCCAGAAGGAGACACATGAGAGCCCCAGGGGGCTTCCAGGGGGAGCAGGAAACCTGTCCAGGGCTGCAGCAGACCTGATGCTGGGCATGGAGGCTGGCCACCCCTGGGGACCATTGGGCACTCAGGGCAGATGCGGCCTGGGGCAGTGGAAGCCCACCGCCCTCCACGTCGGCCCACAAGGGCAGAGCCAGCCCCGCCTTCCCCACTGGGGTCTTGGGCAGCTCCTTTTAGCGCCATTTAGGGCTCACAGCCCTGTGGAACCTCCTCTAGGCTGGGCCCTGGGGGCAGGGGCCACTGAGGCATGTTCTCCAGGAGCCCAGAGTCTAGGAGATGAGACAGGCCAGGCACGGGGATGCAGCCGTGGGCCAAGCCAGCAGGGTTCTTGCTTTCAGAGAGCAGAGGAGGGGGAGGTTATTATCAGGGGCAAGAAGGGGTAGGCATTGCAGAGTGAATGGTAGCTGAGCTGGTTTTGTGGGATGCATAGGAGCTCGCCAGGAGAAGAAAAGGGTGAGGGGCAGTATTTCAAACAGGGTGTCATGAAGTCCAAACCCTCCTTTAGCAGGAAATGGGGATGGTTGGGGGTGAGATCAATAGGGGTGGGTGAGGGGAGGGGGTCACTCAGGCTGCTTCCAGAGAGCAATGGGGAGCCATAGAGGATTGTGGAGCAAGGGAACGGCATGGTCAGACCACATTTGGGGAAGGTCCGGGAGGAGAGGGCTGCGGATGGCCGCTGTGATGAAGAGTGGGTGCTTCTTTGGGGCATGAGGGCTGCCGGGGAGGTGGATTGAGACAACATGGTGACCAGCTGGAGCTGCCAGGGGCCTCACGCCTTTCCCAAAGCTGTGCCTGAACGTGGGGATGGGCCAGGGGGCGGGGTAGACAGGGCAGGACTCACGTCTGCCTGGTGCCAAAGGGGGGTTCCCTCCGGTCCCCTGGTCGCCGGGGTGGGGGCACCACCAGAGGAACATCGTGCATGGAACTCAGGAGAAACTCTGGGCTGGGGTTGTCCCAGGACCCGCATGATGCCAGGGACCACGTGAAGAAGGGTTGGGCCACAGGGACTGGGCCTCAGTGCTCAGGGATGGGCGCATCCCCGAGGCAGTGACACCCCAGCGATAAGTGGTGAGAGGGCCTTGGGGGACGCTGGGGGGTAGCGGCGGGCCAGGAGAGGGGGAGAGACAGCCATGCAGGAGTGAGTGGGACAATAGTTAGAGAACTCCCTGACCCCCGCGTCCCTCATTCTCCTGCACCCTGGAGGATGTGCCCTTCTGGAACATTCTGAGCCATGCTGGATGTGCCTGGGGGGGGGGCAGATAACATTCCCGCTGAGGACATCGAACAGGAACATGCCTCGGGACCCTGCTGGGAAATTTGGTGAAGTGAAGAATCTTCTGGAAAAGCGAATTGCCTCCTGACATCTGAGGTCTGAACCTGGCTTTCTGGACCGATGGCCACCAAAGGTCAGGGTTTTGTGTCACGAGCACGGTGGGGTGTCCAGAACTCCACCCCCCCCCCGTGTACCCGCCCATCACCCGGCTCGGGTGTGGGCCGAGGGGCCTGGCTGCACCCAGCCCTGCGGAGCACGCCTGCCGGAGCCCAGATGATTCAGAGGAAGGGCCGCCCGCCCGCCTGGGTGCCTGTGACGGTGGATGCAATTAGATTTAATGGGACAGAGCCCTTTCTCCTGCGTCTCCGTGCTCCTCGCCCACCCCACCTCCCTCAGGCGGCAGCAGGAGGGGGACGCAGAGGAGGTGGGAGGTGGAGGACCCAGAGGGGCTTTGACGTCAGCTCAGCCTATAAGAGGCCGCCCGGCAGAGGGCTGTGGAGACGGAGCCCGGACCTCGCCGGCATCATGCCCACCCCCAACGCTGCCTCGCCGCAGGCCAAGGGCTTCCGCAGGGCCGTCTCCGAGCTGGACGCCAAGCAGGCCGAGGCCATCATGGTAAGAGGCAGGCTGGTGCCCACGGGCCGGAACGAATCAGAAGCCCAGGGGTGTCCCCTGAAGGCTGGAGGGAGGCTCCAGGCTCAGGGTCCATATGGGCGCCCTGGACCCAGGCCTGGCGTCCAGTCCTGGCCGCAAGCACCTCCCCTGCCCGGACTCTGTGGGCAACCCCTGTGCCCGGGTGTTTGAATCTCTATGGGTGGGTCCTGCTGGACCCAGGGTGTGTGCAACAGTGTCCCAGGCCCTGCAGCAGCTCAAGGTGGTGGGGGGCACTGGGCAAACAGGGGTGCAGGCCCCAGTTCTGCTGAGCTGAAGGGAGGTCTGAGCTCCAGGGTGATTCCCATCCATCCCCCGCCCATCCACCTGTCCAGCCACCCGTCCATCCACCACCCACCATCTACCTGTCCATCCACCATCCATTCATCCATCCGTCCAGCTGTCCATCCATCATTCACCCATCCACCTGCCACGCATTCCATGTCCCACGTGGGATCTCCTGTCTTGAAACCCACCTCCCCTGTTCCCTTGCCCAGCAACCCTGGGCCTCCCTGACCACCAGGGATGGCCCCCAAGGCCTGGCCCACCACTTGGGAGCCCCCGAGTTCAAGGGAGGCTGTGCTGGGAAGACCCGCTGGGCCACCCCCTCTCTGAGACTGGAAAACTAGGGGCTTCTTGACCTGGAAGAGGGGTCTCCAGTTCGTCCTCAGGGATGGCCTGGAATGATCAGCTCCCTGCAGGTTTAAAACGGCTCTTGTTTATAGAGCTTCAGTGGAAACATGGGCTGGGTTCTAGAAATTTAATTTGCAGGCACCATCTCAGGGCACTGGCCGTGGGGTAGACAGCGCTCACCCCAGGCCCCTGGCTCTGTCCACACCCCGCCCACCGTAGAGTGGGAGATCTGGGGAGGGCTCCCCCGCGGCCCCCTGCCATGTTCCAAGACCCAAGAGCACCAGAAGCTTCCTGGAAGTTCAGCCGCAAAAAATGAGCCCCAGACAGGGGGCTTCTTCTCTACTCAGGCCGGGGGGGGGGGGGCGGGGGGCGGGGTGGGCAGACACACTGACCCCGGAGGCTCATGGTCTCGGGACCGGCTGTGGACAAGGTGTGGCCAGGGCCCCTGGGCTGTGAGGCAGGGCTGGGCATGGGGCCATGAGGAGAGGTCACTCCATGGGGCCAGACACCATGTCCCCTGGCCCTGCGCAGCCTGGGGGGCAGCAGGGCAGCTCCCCAATCAGCCCTCGTCACCTAACCCGGTTAGATGTGGCCTGAGGGCACAGACCACCCTCAGCTGTGGCTCCCAGCGCCCTCCCTGTCTCCCTCCCCCACTGCGGCCCCCAGCAGGCGCGACACTGGAGCTGGGTCCCAGGTTCTGTGGGTCCGGCTGAGGGCAGGGGGAGCTGGCGCATCTGTCCCCACAGTCCCCACGCTTCGTCGGGAGGCGGCAGAGCCTCATCCAGGATGCCCGCAACGAGCGGCAGAAGGCGGAGGCCGCCGCCGCCGCCGCCGCCGCCACGGAGCCGGGCGAGGCCCTGGGGGGACGGGCCGGGAAGGCCGCGCTGAATCTCCTCTTCACCCTGCGGGCCACCAAGCCCCCCGCGCTGTCCCGGGCTGTGAAGGTGTTTGAGGTGAGGGAGCATAGGGGGCCACGTGCGGAGGGGGCTCACAGCCCCTCGCCACACCCTTCTGTTCTCAGGAGCTCCCTGAGCCCAGCCCCCCGCCCTCCCCCGTGCCCAGCACCTCACCCTGGGGGCAGGTGGGTGTGGGTCCCCCAGGGCAGCCGGGGACGCAGGGCCCCCCATGCCCGCCTGGCCCTGGCGGGGCTGGGCTCACGTGACAGCTGATGGCGTTAGCTGCTGGATCCCAGCACACGCACCCAAATGACATTACAGCCGACTCCTCTCAAGCTCCCGTGCTGGCCGATGCCCGTGTGGCCCGAGGGCCTTGAAGACTGAGGCTCCCTCGTTGCTGGGTGATGGGAGCTGGCAGGGGAGCGCACCCACCCCTCCCCCCCCCCCGCGCTCAGTGTTGCTTGGTGGGGGCCTGAGCCTCCCGACCTGCCCGCAGTGGGATCAGGGCCCACCCCCAGCCCCGGGTGTCTAGAGGTCTCGGACGAGGCCACCAGGGATGGAAATCAGGCTGCCTGGGAGAAGACCCCACCCGAAAAGCTGGGTCTGGGGGACCCTGTGACAACCCCTGTTAGACCAACTAGACAAGAGCCGTTTTCCCAGCTGAAAGCTGTCCAGGCGGCCAGTCTGGAGAGCAGTCTTGTGGGCTGCTCGCTGCCGGCGTCCAGGGCAGGGCAGGGCGGGCCGACCCCGGTGCCTGCTTCCCAGCGCTCTCGCCTCCCCCTCTGTCTGTCTCTGTCTCTGTCTCTCCATCTCTCCCTCCCTCTTTCTCCCTGCTTTTGCTCCTAAGACATTTGAAGCCCAAATCTACCACCTGGAGACCCGGCCCGCCCAGAAGCCGCAGGCAGGGGGCCCGCACCTGGAGTACTTCGTGCGCTGTGAGGTACCCAGCGCCGCCCTGCCCACCCTGCTCAGCTCTCTTCGCCGCGTGGCCGAAGATGTGAGGGGCGCTGGGGAGAACAAGGGTGAGGCTGCCCCTATACCCTTGAGGGCGACCCCGTGACCCCGAGACATCGGGGTGCAAGGGGTCCCACAGGTGAACCCCAGTGACTGCGTGCACGGCCTGGGGGCTCCCTCTCTGCTGGCTCCAGCCCTCCCCAATCCCCCTCGTCTGTATCCGGGCCTGGGTCACCTCCAGCCCCCCAGTCGCAAGCGGGAGGCTGCTTCCAGGGGGGCCCTCCCACCACAGCCCAACACCCAATCTGGTCCTTCTACCCTCCTTCCTGCGTGCAGTCCTCTGGTTCCCAAGGAAAGTTTCTGAGCTGGACAAGTGTCACCACCTGGTCACCAAGTTTGACCCTGACCTGGACTTGGACCATCCGGTGAGCCGGGGCCCCAACCTGCCCGCGGACTCATGGCTGGGGCGGTGGGCGTGCACCCCGGCTTGGGACGGGGTGTCTGTTTGCCTCCGGCTCCTGGTGGAACCCTGAGGTTTGGCTGGGTGCAGCCGCCAGGTGCCCGCCGGTATCACAGGTCGCGTCTGGGCTGGGGGCGTGGGGAGGGCTGGTGGGGCGTGGGGGCTGATGGCGTCCACTCTGTGTCAGGGCTTCTCGGACCAGGTGTACCGCCAGCGCAGGAAGCTGATTGCTGAGATCGCCTTCCAGTACAAGCAGTAAGGACCCCCCTCGGGACCTCATCCTCTGAGACCCAGACCCCGTCCTGCGGCCTCACACCAGACCTGGGTGGGGGGGAAGGGAGGGATGCCTTTGTCACCAATGCCATCACCTTCACTGTCACCGTGGTCACCGATTCGGGGTCCCCAAGTCACAGCCGAAGAAACGGAGGCACAGGGCAGTTAAGCAACTTGCTGTGGCCACACAGCCGGGGTCGCTCAGCCCAGGCCCCTTCCTGTCCACCCCCCACACGCCCTCCCCAAGGGGGCCTGGACTAACTGCTGACCCCCTCCCCAGAGGCGACCCTATTCCCCACGTGGAGTACACGGCCGAGGAGACTGCCACCTGGTGAGACCCCATGATGGCAGCTGGGGAGGGGCGGGGTGGGGAATGAGGAGGGCCTGGGAAGACCCCCAGAATCCCTGCGTGGAGAGTGGTGGCCTCCAGAGGACAGACTGAGTCCGGGTGGAGGAGGGACTTCCCGAGGCCCCCCACGGTCCCCTGAAACCCCCCAAAGCTGCAGGTGGGAGACATCCACTCCCAGTGGCCAGTGTCTTTGGGGCCAGGGAGAGGCCTGCAGTGTGAGGCTGCCTGGGGTCTGCAGGGGGCAGAGCAGAGCGCCCACGGGAGGGGCTGCTGGATGCGGGGAGGGGTCTGGGTCAGGCGGTGGGGGGCCCGGTTGGGAGTGGGGGGCACCCGGCCAGCCTGAGCCTCCCCTCCCCCGCCCACAGGAAGGAGGTCTACACCACGCTGCGGGGCCTCTACGCCACCCACGCGTGCCGGGAACACCTGGAGGCTTTCGAGCTGCTGGAGCACTTCTGCGGGTACCGGGAGGACAGCATCCCCCAGCTGGAGGACGTCTCCCGCTTCCTGAAGGGTGCGCCGCTGTGGAGGCCCCGGCGGGAGGGCCTGGGGTGGCCAGCCGGCGGCCCCACCCGCGCTGACAGCCCCCCCGCCGCCCTTGCAGAGCGGACCGGCTTCCAGCTGCGGCCCGTGGCCGGCCTGCTGTCCGCCCGGGACTTCCTGGCCAGCCTGGCCTTCCGCGTCTTCCAGTGCACCCAGTACATCCGCCATGCCTCCTCACCCATGCACTCCCCCGAGCCGTGAGTGCCCAGCCCAGCCCGCCGCGGGGGGCGTGCTGCTGGGGGAGGGGGCAGGCTGCGGCCCCGGCCCCCAGCCCCACCCGCTGTCCGCCCCCAACACAGGGACTGCTGCCACGAGCTGCTGGGGCACGTGCCCATGCTGGCCGACCGGACCTTCGCCCAGTTCTCCCAGGTGTGTCCTCGAGGCCTCAGGAGCTGGGCGTCAGCCGAGGGGCTGCGGGGTGGCACCTGCAGCGATGGGCGCTGCCTGCCCCTCCCCACCCCCAGGCTGGATGCCGCCCACACCTGGGTCATGAGACTTCAGAGAGACTGCAACGTCTTGGAAGAGAGGGATGGGCGGGCCGTTCTGGGAAGACCACCTTAGAACAAAGACGGGGCAGAATCCCTTCCGGAGAGTCAGGGGATCACGGTGCCCAGAGGACAAGCTGGGGGCGGAGTGCCGCGGCTTGTGCTGCCACCTGCTGGCTCTCCCAGGAACGGCAGGGAGCGGTCCTGGGCCCTTGATGCATCCCGGGAGCGTGCCTGCGTCCCAGGAGGGTCCCTGCACCCTGGGAGGGTCTCTGTACCCCGGCAGTGCCCAGGAGGCCCCTGGAGGGGCTGCAGACAGCCCCAGCACCCTCCCCTCACACAGGCGCCCAAGCCATGGTGAGCTGAGCCTCTCCCCCCTCAGCTCTCCCTCCCCCACAGGACATTGGCCTCGCATCCCTGGGGGCATCGGACGAAGAAATTGAGAAGCTGTCCACGGTGGGTTCTTTCCCCTGCAGGACGCTGGGTCCAGGCTGGGCCCTCCTGTCCAGGCTCCGGTCTCCGCTTCTCACGGCGTGACCGCCCGGAGCCTGGCTCACCTCTGCCTGGGTGGTGGGTGCCTGGGGCCATGGTCAGTGGCGAATGCTGTGCTGTGGTCTCTCAGCTGACCTGCCAACTGCCCCCTCCAGCTGTACTGGTTCACCGTGGAGTTTGGGCTGTGCAAACAGAACGGCGAGGTGAAGGCCTACGGAGCGGGGCTGCTGTCCTCCTATGGGGAGCTCCTGGTGAGACGCTCCCCGCACCCCCCAGGAAGGGGCTGGAGCCCGGGTCCCCACGGGGAGGGCGACCTTGGCCGTGCCTTCTGAATTCAGGCCTCCCAGGAGGCTGGGGCTGCCCGTTTAGGGGGCCAAGAAAACTTGTCCCTGCCTGTCCCACTCACACTGTCCCGAGGCCTCGGCAGGACCCCCAGTGGAGAGGGCAGGGTATGAATTCACACCCAGAGCCCGCCGTGGAGTCAGGCCAAGGGGCTCCAATTCCCTCGGGGCCCTGAGATCCACCCCCACCCCCCACTCCCGGCCTCCCGCCAGCATTCCCTGTCTGAGGGGCCCGAGATCCGGGCCTTCGACCCCGATGCAGCGGCCGTGCAGCCCTACCAGGACCAGACTTATCAACCTGTCTACTTCGTGTCTGAGAGTTTCAGCGATGCCAAGGACAAACTCAGGTAGGCCGAGACCCCCACTGTGCTCCCTAAACTGGGAGAGCCAGCCAGCTGGCTGGGCCTCCGAACCCACTTCACAGTGGAGAAAACTGTGCACACTTAGGTTACAGCACCCCCCCCCCCCGCAGCAGGACCCCCAAAAAGTCTGGGGTGGGGAGACCTGCGGGGCTGGTGGCCATGTCAAGGCCAGGCCAAGGCCAGGCTCTGAGGAGGTGAAGCTTGACTTTGTGAGACGGATGTGCGGGGTCCTTCCCAGTCCCATGCCCTCTGAGCAGCTGGGGCCATGTTGGGGACAGAGGACAAGGGCCGGGGTGACTGAGGGCCGGTGGGGAGCCTGGGGGTAGCAGGGAGTTTCCAGGGCTGGAGGTGCAGTGACCAGCATTCCCCAGGGGAGGAGGGCAGAGCCCGACAGGGCCCACCAGTTCGCCCTCGGAAGGGGCCTCTTTTCCAGCCAGGCTCCTGTTGTCAACGGGGAGATTGAGGCCCAGGATCTATGTGCCTGCAGTGGGGGTGGGGGTGGGGGTTGGATACCACACACAACCTTAGGGACAGGGATATAATGGACCCTGCGGGGCACACGGTCTGGAAACCTTCCTGCGGGAGGAGGCCTGGCTGAGCCTCGGGAAGGAGCAGGGAGGGCTGGAGTGCCTTGCAGAGGCTCGCTTGGAAAAGGCCCGTCCCTCCCTGCCATAAACAGCCCCCAGCCCTTGGAGGAGGCCTCAGTCCCCCATCTTGTCTGGCTGGTTGGACAGAATGAGCTCTGGGGGTGCAGGCGGCTCTGAAAAGTCCCGGGAGCTCTGAGGCTGCTGTGATGGAGACCCGGGCCCCAACCCTCGGGCTCATCCCCACTGGGTGACTGAGAGTCCCTGCCGGCTCCCCTACCAGGAGCTATGCCTCCCGCATCCAGCGCCCCTTCTCCGTGAAGTTCGACCCATACACGCTGGCCATCGATGTGCTGGACAGTCCCCACGCCATCCGACGCGCCCTGGATGGTGTCCGGGACGAGCTGCACGCCCTCACCCACGCCCTGAGTGCCATCAGCTAGACGCGGGATGCCACCCCGCAGGCCCCCATAGGCCGGTCCCAGGTCTCCTGGCCTTCCCCCCGCCGGCCCCAGCCCCCGCCCACGTGAAGGGATGGCTCATAGGGCACCCTGTTGCCCCGCCCACCGCTTGCCAGCTCCGCCTGCAGGTGACTTTGTGCCGTGTGCTGCCCATGTGCCGTGTGCCACCTGCTCCCATTCTCAATAAAAGAAAGAATCCCTCTGGGTGCCTACCCGGCTGGCTTCTGTGTCTGTGTCTGTGCACCGGGCTCAGCCCGCAGCCCTGCGCCCCTCACACTCTGCCCCATCCCTGCTCAGAGGCTCGTCCACCGCCTGCCTCCTCCTCCAGGCAGCCCCGGGTCACCGGCTCGCCCAGGGGAGCCAGTCTGTGCTGAGCCACCAGCAGCTCCAGAGGGCTGAGGGGGTCCTGGCTGAGCTGTCCCATCTCTGTGGGGTGGCAGCATGGAGGCGGGGGCCTGGCCTGGCTTTGCGGGGGCAGGGCTCACAGCCGTGGTCTCCTAGGCAGGGCTGCAGGCTGCGCCCTCCCCGCAAGCCCGATGTCCCCGCAAGCCCGATGTCCCCATTAGGAGGAGGACGGGGGTCCAAGGGCCAGCCTGTGAGAGCAAGCAGAGGAACGGGGTGGGGGGGTCCAAGGCACAGCTGCCTCTGATCCCTGCACCCCACCCCACCTAAAGCAGGACCTGGGAGCGCAACCCCCCCACCCCGCAATGTGTGCTGATGGAGCGTTAAGCTGAGCTGGCCCCTAGGCAACCTCTCTGGGCCTCAGTCTCCCCTGCAAGGTGGGCGGGGGACTGGATTCTGGACTTTGTTTACTCGACAGGTCTGGACCTGGCCCTCCAGCTAGAGCTCCCAGAATCCTCCAGGTTTGGCCCAGCCCAGGGTGTCCCCTTTCCCACCCTGGCCCTGGCCCTCGGAGCAAGCAGCCTGGGGCTTCCTGGGAGGTGGCTGGCTCCTTACTTCCTGCAGGAGGTAGACACCAGCCCATCTTCCAGGCCCTGCTCTTTTCCTCTGGTTCCCCCTACCTCCACCTCCCACCACCAGGACCCTGGCTCTAAGCTCTTAGGATGTTAATCCTGGTAAACTCCTACTCGTCCGTCAAGACCCTCCTGGGCAAAGCCTTCCATCCCAGCCCTCCCTGGTGGTCTGTCCTTCCATCAGTTGCACCTCAAGCACCTTGTCTGTGACTAGCCCTCCTGTACCTGTGTCCCTTTAGCCTTTGAGGCATCAAATGGAGCCACTTCTGATGGTTGTGAGCCCCACTGAGACCCTGGGGAAGGGCTAATGGCCGGCCTCATTTCCCTCCTGCCCTCCTGGGCCCTGGGGTCTGCCCTCCCACCGGGGACTTCCGTCATTCAGCCTTCCACCTTGCACACCTCTCTCTAAGGGGCCCCCAGATCTCCCCTGGTGGCAGAGGGGCCTCCGGACATCATGGTGCCCTGGGAAGGCAGGGTCCAGCCCCTTCCTCGGTGTGGGGGGCTGCTAGGGTCCGGGCCTCCCTCCAGGGGCCTGTCCAGGGGATTGGAGGCACCACAGGGGCTCAGCGCAAATGGCAGCCAAAGGATGCAATGGGGCCAAGGGGCCGGTCTGAAAGGGGTCAGCACGGGGGGGTGGGCAGGGCTCTAGGAAGAGGGATGGGGCCCGAGAGGCCACCTCGGCGGGGTGTGGCGGGGCCCAACCCACGTGTCCTGTGGCCCCTACATTGAAGGTGAGGAACAGGGGCCAGCCTCAGGGGCCTCACGGCTGCAGGTCCCTGAGTTCAGCCCCCTCGGCAGTGCCCCAGGGAGCTGGGGGTGTCAGCGGGCCGCAGCGCTGGGGTGGGTGAGGCTGGGGCCGTGAGCCAAGGAGACGCTCCCTCACTGCCCACCCATGGCCTTGGACCACCTCTGGGGCCCCGAGGGCAGCCCCAGGGACAGCGGGCAGGGGTCCTCTCTCTTGGCCACACTCCCCGGACCAACATGGAAGATGGGACCCAAGCAAGGCCGGGTGGGCTGCGGCTCCTGTGGAGGCGTTTGCCCCCAGCTGTGGGCGGGGACAGCTTGGCATTAGGTCCCTCGTTAAGACTCTAATGACCCTGTGGCCCCAAGAGGTGCTGACGACCAAGGAGAGGTTCCTGCAGACCCAGCAGCGGGGAAATGATCCAGAAATTGCAGCCTCAGCCCCCAGCCATCTGCCACCCACTTGAGGCCCTAATGGGCCAGGTGGAGGGGTCAGGGGCTATAAAGCTGGCGGGGCCCAGCAGCCCCCAGCCCTCGGGACGAGCTGCACTCGAGGCCGTCAGCAAGCAGGTCTGTGCCTGCGGGCTCTGCGTCAGCCCGGGTCCGGGCCGGCCCCGCTGGGGTCCTGTGCATCGGGGCCCCAGGCCCGAGCTCCACTGAGCGGCAGGCGGGCGTGGGCTCCTCTCTTGGAGCGTTTGGGGGTGATCACTGGCTGGGGGTCCCGGGTGCCCCCTCGCTGGCCTCAGCCCCGCCTGTCCCCCAGGTCCTCGTGCCCCCACCATGGTCCTGTGGATGCGCCTGGTGCCCCTGCTGGCCCTGCTGGCCCTCTGGGCGCCCGCCCCTGCCCGGGCCTTCGTCAACCAGCACCTGTGCGGCTCCCACCTGGTGGAGGCACTGTACCTGGTGTGCGGGGAGCGTGGCTTCTTCTACACGCCCAAGGCCCGCCGGGAGGTGGAGAGCCCGCAGGGTGAGCCCCGCTGCCCCGCCGCCCCATTGCTTCCAGCTGGCACCCAGTGGGAGGTCAGGAGGGACTTTTTTAAAAAGGAAAATGATGTCCTCTTGGTCACATCCTAAAGGTGACCAGCTCCCTGGGGGTGAGCCAGGAGGGCGCCTGAGGGTGGGCTTGCCCCTCCCCCCCTCCCTTCTCGCCCCGGCCTTGCCCAGCACCCTGGCCCCACTCTCTCCCCTCCCCACCGAGGGCAGCTCCAGGGAGGAATCTTCTGAAGTGAGTCAAGTCCTGGGTGCCCACGGTCTCAGGGTGATGTGTCGGCGATGGGGGTGCTTGTGGGAGACACCCCGTCACCCTGGGAGAGGGCCCCGTCCTGCGCGGGCTGTGGGGAGGGGAGGGGGCGGGGCAGGCCCGTGATGGGCGCCAGGGCACCTGTTCAGGGTCCCGCTCCAGGGCTGGGCAGGGTGGGCAGGGGAGCGCCGTCTGCCTGACCGTCTCTCCCCGCAGTGGGGGCCGTGGAGCTGGGTGGAGGCCCCGGTGCAGGCGGCCTGCAGCCCCCGGCCCTGGAGGGGCCCCCGCAGAAGCGCGGCATCGTGGAGCAGTGCTGCACCAGCATTTGCTCCCTCTACCAGCTGGAGAACTACTGCAACTAGGGCCCGGCCGGGCGCCCCCTCCAGGCAGGCGGCCCAGCACTGCGCTCCCCGCACCCCTGATGGTCAATAAACCCCCTGAATGAGCCCTGCTGCTGTCGTCTGTGTGGCCTGGGGGGCTGAGGCGCTGCTGGGGGTGGGGGCGAGGAAGGCCGGCCCACCTGCTCAGGCCCTGGTGACGGGGGGCCCTGCCCCAGACCCCTCTCTGTTCCCTGCGTCATGCACTGGCTGCCCACAGATGTGCGGGCAGACGGGCACCAGGGCCCATGGCAGTACCCCCCAAGGTGGTGAGCTCCTGTCTTCGGGGGCCCTGACACCCCACTCCTCAGTGCCCCACTGCTGCACGGGGTGGCTCCGTGGGGCACCCGCCCAGGCCGCTGCTGGCCACGCCAAAGAGCCCAGGGGTGCCTGGGCTGGTCACAGCCCGGGAGGTCAGAGGGTGACCTGGCCGTACCAAGGCCTGGCCAGCCTGCCGGCCGCCCAGAGACCAAATCAATCTGCAGGCTTGCTGAAGGCTCCGCCCGGGCCAGGGCTCGGAGTGGCCGGGCTGGGGCTGCTGCCTGGGCCCCGGTCGCTGCAGACCACTCAGAGGCCGGCCTGGTACCCAGCCGGCTGGGCGGCCCTCCCTGTGACCCCGAGGCTCTCACCCTGGTCCCCCCACCCCAGGGGAGACGCTGCAGGCCCCCAGCAGGCCCCGCCCCTGGAGTGGAGGCCAGGGCTGGGCAGGCAGGTGGATGGCCGGACACTGGACCCGGAAGAGGAGGGGGAGGGGGGGTGGCCAGGGTGAGCGGCAAGCTGCCCATGGGATCACCCAGGCGGCCCCATTAGCACGGGTAGAGGCAGGGGCACCCCGCAGGAGCTGAGGTATGTGGGTGCCCGAGGCTGGGCTGCATGCAGCTGGGGCTGGGAAGTGGGCCGGTTGGAGTCAGGCTGCCCTCAAGGCCCTGCCAGCCAGTGAGACCCTGGGGACGACTCGGACGCTTCCCCTTCCCCTCAGGTGCCAACAGGCTCTGTGGAGAGGGTGGAGGCCTTTGGAGTCCCGGGGCAGGCGGGGCCATCCCGGCCAGCAGGACTCTCAGCACGGCTGGTGCTGGGTGGTGCGGGGGGCTCGGGAGAGGACTCCACCAGGTGGGGAACGCGGTGGGTCAGGGCGTGACGTGGCCCTCGGAGCCCTGCCTGGGCTGGGGCCTGTCTTGCTTTCCCCTCCTGAGACCCGCTGCCGCTCTGAGGCCCAGGATCCGCCCCCGCCCCAGCCGCTCCCACCAGCCCCTGGGTACCAGCGGATGTGTTTTCGAACAGTTGGGGTGGGGGCCCTCCATACACCCAGCAGGGATGGGGTCACGGAGGGAAGGAGAAGCGGCTGCCCAGGGCCGCCAGGGCCCCGGGGGTGAGGGCGGGATCGGACGCAGTCTCCTGCTCGGCACCGCCCTGGGCACTGAACCCCAGGTGCCCCCACTTCTGGACCCCCCCCCCCCCACATCGCCCCACGGAAGCCAGGCCCGCAGACCTGGGCTCTGCCACCCAACCCAGGCCCAGGCTCCGCCCCTTCTGGGAACTGGAGGGCAGACCTGGCCTGCCCTTGGGACCCGGGCTTCACTGGCCCATGCGGCTGGCGGTGGCTGTCAGCGGTGTGCAGGCCCGTGTGTAACCCTCACGTGGGCAGTGGGGTCCAAGTGCTGAGAGCAGCCCCCCCAACACGTTCCACTCCCTCACTGTTGCGTCTTCCGTGTTGCACTGTCACGCATGCCGTGGGGGGCGGGTGTGTGCTGTTTGCCCCTGTGTTCCTAATGGGGAGACTGAGGCTGGGGTCAGGCCCTCTGGTGCCCACCCACTAAGGACACTCTGCCTGTGTGGCTGCCTCCAGGCTGGCTCCCCGGATTGCATCTGCTCCTGGCACGGATGAACTGGCAGCTCCACCTGGCCATTGGGGCTGTATTTGCCTTCTCCAGTTGGCAGTAAATATTTACTGTCCTCGCTGTTCTCCGGGCCTGAGCAGATCCTGAGGGCTATGGGAGGTGGACGCAAGGATGCTGGGGTGGGCTCTCTGCCCTTGTGGGCCTGGTGCTTGGTGGGGGCCAGGCTGGGAAGAGGGAACAAGACCAGGAACCAGTGGCCTGATCTGGAAAAGGCCCCCCGGGCAGAGCCCCGGCAGAGCCCTGGCCGGTGTCTGTGTCCAGTTAGGCTGCGAGTCCCCACCTTGGGGAGCCTGCCCTGGGACCCTGGCAGGGTTGGGTCCCCTGCGCGGGCGGTTTTACCAGGTGGGCACCCGTCCACGCCAGGCAAGGCGGTCAGAGCGGTCATTCACAGACAGAACCAGCAGAGGGCGCCAAAGCCCCGCTTTTGTCACACTCCACTTTGCGCTGGGCTTACTGTCCTGGACAGTGGTCCTCTCCGCAGGGGTCTGCTGCCCACGTCGCCCGCGTTCCCCCCTGCCAGCAGGCACAGGGGCTCCGGGGAATGCCCAACGGGCTGGCCTCCCCGGGCTCTGGAGGCCATGAGGCTAAGGAAGGGGAGAGGGTGCCGAGGTCTCAGCCCCCCATTCAAGCCCACACACCCCCCCCTCACGGACCCAGGCTTCCTGGGGGAGCAGCTGGACAAATGTTCCGGGCCCCCAACATTCTAGAAACGTCTCCAGTGAGAGTTTGACCCTCTAGAATCAGAGACCTGGGGCCGGAAGTCCTTGGGGCCGACCTCCTCCAGGGCCCCCATCCTGGCTGAGCAAGCCAGGCACCCGTGCCGAGCTGGAGCCTTGGCTGAGGGTCTCCAGGGCCTGGGGGAATTGAGGCTGGGGGCTGCGGGGTGGCTGTCACCGTCAGGCCAGGCGGCCCCTCGCTCTGCTTGTAGCCACCTTGGCCACTCGCGCCAGAAGGCTCACGTGAGGCGGGGGCTTTGGGGCCAGGAACCCTGGGCCCAGGAGGCCTCTGGCGGGGGTCCAGCTGGGTCAGGGTTAGCTCTTTCCCATGTCCATCCCCATCTCCCCCTCCCGGTGCTGGGAGTAGAGAGAGGTCAGTTCCAGAAAGAATGTTTGGGGGTAGGGGGTGGTCATGGGTCTGGGAGCCGTGGAGATAACAAACAGACAAGCAGGGTGGTGGGGCACCGGCCCACGCCCCTCCCTCCGGCACTGTTGTTTCTGGCCTTGGTGCAGGAACAGCGAGGCAGAGTCCTTCGAAAGTGGAGACCAGCGGAGGTGGCTCCCTACCACTCCCCAGCCAAGCACCGGCCCCCAACCCCCCGGTCCTCAGCTCAACCCCTTCCCCAGGCAGCCCGCCAGGCCCACCCCACCTCGGCTCAAACCTCCCACTTCCTGCCACCTGCTGCTGTCGGGGGTCTGACCCGGAGACCCCTGGGAGAGTCTCCAGGAGCCCAGAGATGGGTCCCTGAGGCTGTCCCCAGAAGCTGGGCCTGGGTCCGTCACTCCACAATCCCCACCCTCCAAAGCACTGGGCTGAGATATGGGATATTGGGGGCACCCCTGGAGCCTCAGGAGGGGGTTGCAAGTGGGTGCTGCCTCCCAGGCTCCCTTCACCGGGAGATGCTCAGAGACGTAGACCCAGGGTCAAGGTCACAGGGTCGTTCCCAGCCAAGCCTGGCTCTGTGCTTTGCCAGGGATGAAGGTGGGCCTCCACAGCCTGGGGGTCCAGAGCCTGTGAGCTCCGGGTGCCCCGCCTTCTGCAGCCCCATGTGGACCACGCTGCTGGCCCATCAGAACCTCGTGGGGCGGGGATGGGGGGGCGGAGGGGGGCAAGGAGCGCATTCCGCCAGCCTCACTGACCCCCTGCCCAGTCCATCTGTGTTTTTGGAAAACAGAACCGGCGCCCGGCAGCCCTGCAGCCTGAGGCCGTTCACACTGCGTCTCAAAGCATACGATTTTCTTCTTCAAAGTCCATCCTCACTTCAGAACTTGGCCCTGCTCCAGCCTGGCCTCCCTGGGGGCACCCTGCCTGCCCCTCCCACACCCATGGCCCACTTGCTGGGGGACCTTGGAAATCCCCTTCCCTCTCTGGGCCTCAGGTTCTGGGCTGCGGGTCAGGCCTGCGTGGTAGCTCAGCGGGCAGCAAGAACAGGGCTGGGAGGAGGTGAACATGGGGGCCCTGGCTCTGAACCCGAGGCTTTGTCCCTTCCTAACCCTTCCTGGCTCTCACTGGCCCTCTCTGGCCCTCTGTGACCTTTGTTGGCTTTCTCTGGTCCTCCATAGCCTTCCATGGTCTCCCTGGCCTTCCCTGGCACCCACCTGAGGTCCAACAAACTCAGCCTGTCCAAGAAACCCTCCAAGGGTCAGGGAGAGGGAGAGGATGGGAGATGGGCTTCCTCCCTTGAGGCCTACATGATGGGTCTGCTCTTGGTCACCTGCTGGGGTTGCTTCCTGGACCCGGGTCCAGCTGTGGGAACGGGGAGGGCAAAGAGGCCAGACTCCGGGTGGGAGGAAGAGCTAGAGGAAAAACAGGAGAGGGGAGGGCTGAGGGGGCCCCCAACTCCAGCTGCACAGATCAGAGGAGGTCAGACCAGGCAGGCTGGGAGGCTTCCTGGAGGAAGAGTCCTGTGTCCGCATTCAGGTGCTTAGACCTTAAGATTGTGTCCGCATCTGGCTGTCACGGCCGAAGGTGCAAACCGAGCCCAGGGATTGCCGTGGGGCACATACAGCCCATGCCACCCTCCCTGGAGCCACACTGGGAGCCGCGTTCACACAGAGATGTCGTCCTCCAGGCCCTGGCCAAAAAGAAGGTGCCGGTTGAGGTCTGGAGGACACAATGGGTCAAGTCCTGTGGACGCCTCACCTCCCGAACGCCCTCAGCATGTTGGGGTCAGCAGGAGGGTCCACTCGGGCCAGTTCAGGGCTGAAGGGTGAGAGCTGGTGAGCCAGGCACCTGGGGATTAAGTCCTTGCTCTGCTGCCCATGGCTGTGTGGCCTTGGGAAAGTAACATAACATCTCTGAGCCTCGGTTTCCTCATCCATCAAAAGGGAACCCAAGGAGACTCTTCCCGCCTTGGTGGTGAGGGTCCAGTGGGGCGATGGGTGTGAGTGGGGAGCCCCCCAGGCCCGTTGCCATGGTGTCCGCAGGTCCTCTGAATTGTATTCTCAGCTCCTTCCCCAGTAGGACAGGCCGTGGTCTCAGGCTGCCTCCACGCGCCCGGCATGCACCGCGCTGTCCTCTGTGGGCCAGGCGTGTAGGTGAGGAAGGCCGAGGGAGGACCACGGGCGCAGGGCGCTTCTTGCGGCTTCTAGCTCTGCATCCCCAGCACGTTACTTCCCCTCTCTGGGCCTTCGTGCTCCACAGGCTGCTGCCCCTCCAGGCAGCAGAGGCAAAAGGCCACTGATGCGTCTTCCACGGGAAAGGAGCAGCTCCTCACCAGCAGGGGTGGCCTGTGGGCACGTCGGGGTGCTGGGTGGGGCTTGCCAGGAAGAACAGCTCCCCAAGGGAGGAGGCCCGGGGCTGGGGTCGTGGAGGGCTCACACATCTTGAATGAGGCCGAAAGCAGGATGAGGGAAGGGATGTGCATGGCCCAGGGGATCTGGGGCTCCCTTGTGCCCGGCGACAGGGCAAGACTCCCTGCCTGGCCAGTCCCCCTCCCCCCAAACTCCAGAGTCCTCTCAGGTGGCCGCTTTTACCCAGGACCAGCCGGGGCCATGACTCAGCTACCAACACCCAGGAAAGAAGGTTCTAGTGCCGTCGGTCAGGGGAGTCAGGGGCAAACATCCTTTTGCATTGAGAGAGTATAATGGTGAACAATAACAAACACGTATTAGTACATGGTCTGTGCTGGACGCTGACCTAAGGGCTTTCAGGCACCAGCATGGCAAGCCTGTGAGGTCAGAGGCACGTGGCCGCCCAGGGGTGCCCGGGCTCGCCCGGGTCCTCCCGCAGAGCAGGGATTTGAGCCGGCTCAGCCTCCAGGCCCCCTCCTGCCCACTCCTCTCCCCTTCTGGGTACACCGCACTGTGAGGGGTACAGCATGAGCCCTTGGCCCTCCCACTGTGGCCTTGCTGCCCTGGGGTGGCCTCACCCTGGCCTCTCCAGCTGCCCGCACAGAGGTGGCCGGGTCAGACGGGTCCCAGTGGTGCGGGGCTCTCGGGACGACTGGTGAGTTCAGCATGGGGGTTCCGTTTCCTCCCCCTCTTCTCTCGGCTCTCAGGTTTGGTAAAGTGGCTCTTCTGTTATCCTCGTGGCAATATTGATTTCTAGGACAGCCAGGTGTTTTCTGAGGCTGCGGGTGCATTTCTCGATGTGGCCACAAGGTGCCAGGCTCGGGTCAGATTTGGAAAGCCCTGCGGGGATTGTGGGTCGCGGGCGCAAGATTCAGCCCCTGAATCTGTTCTCGGGGACCCTGCCTCAGGATGGGGGTCCCAAACGTTCTGCTCCAGAGCCTCTCAGTAATGAATCTGATTTTACTGATATAAACATAATACAGTTTTCTCTAATTCTCAGAACACAGCGGATGTTTTGGGAAGGCGTCCCGGGTTTAACCTGTGCTCTAGGCACCACCTCGCCACACCCCTGGGATCGGAACCGCCAGAGAGGAATTCCCCTGGGCCTCCTTCCACCGTCAGTTCTGTAATGCCAGGGCGGGGGGCAGAGGAGAGCCTCAGATCCAAGCGCAAAGGTGCAGAGCTCACCAGTACCCCGACACTGCAGGGGGTCTCCCCCTTGCAGGAAGAATGTTATCACTTTGCCCCCAGCCCTCTCCCCAGGGTGCCCCAAGATTGCCGCTCCGAAGAACTTTTGAGATGGGCGCTGTAATTCTAGAAGTGACCACCAGGTGTCAGCATGAGGCCACTTAAGCAGCCAAGTGGAGGAAACTAGGGAATTTCTAAGGGTCCTTTAAGTCTCTCAGGCATAAATAGGATCTGACCAGAAGCCCAGGATGGGATAACCCTCTCTCAGGCCTAAGAGGCAGTGGGGCAGTGACGTTTATGCTGTGAGGTGCACCCCGAATTTGTCCCTTCTCTCCCACTACCCTGTATCCCCTATAGGCCATGTGTTCCCACCATGGACAGTACATGGAATGTCGAGGGTCACAGCCCTCACACCCACAACACTTCTAGTCCTGACTCAGTGGCACCATGGCCTAGCTAGTCCCCCATGGGTGCTCCCCACCCTGAAACCCTTTCTCTGCTCGCCTTCCTTTGCTTAAACACTCTGGGCTTCAAGAAGGCTCTGATGGAATAAAACAGCCCTGCATTGGTGTGATTCCCTTTGGGGCTGTGCCAGAAATGGGGATTCACACTAGGGCAGAGCTCAGATTCGATACACTGTTTTAGGGGTGGGAGGTTCCACATTTCCAAGAGTTTGATCTGTGGGTCTGAAAGGCTGCTCCCCTTTCAACCCCTTAGCTGCCCACCTTCTCAATTTGAAGACACCCCCTTTGGTGGGCCTTCCATGGAACCCCATTATCTGACGTGGGGTCAGCCCTTCACCCTCCCTAGCCCCACCTGAGGCTTGGGAAGTCCCAGATAAGTTTCTCTGTGGGGACCTGCAAGTAGCTCCTTGTGACACCTGGGCATCCGGCAGTGGACACTGGAGTCGGGGGGGGGGGAGGGCGGGTATAGGTGTGTGGCACAGGCTGTGAAGACTCCAAAGCCACAGAACCCAAAGCAGAGCCAGCGTGAGCAAGTGACTGCTGCATCCCCCCAATTGTGGGCTGCTTCACACTGAGTCCCCTCTCCGTGCCCTGGACCTGATTCAGGACCGTTAGTATCCCTGCATCCTTCCCCACCCAAGAGACCAGTGAGGAGGCCCACCTGCCCTCCTCCCAGAGGATGGTATGGCTCTGGGGCATCTGCATTTTGTTTAGGACACCCCCACGAGATTTGAGTCCCCCCAAGTCTGACTCTCTTCCCCACTGAAAGCCCTGTCCTCCCACCAGATGACGTATACCTCCAGCTAAGGAAGGAAGTTCAGGTGAGGGCTTGAAAGACAAAGGGAGAGGGGAGAATTAACCCCCAACACAGGCTGGTAAGCTGGGGTGCAGGGGCACAGGGAGGGTGTGGACTGGTGGTCTTCTGGGAACGGCACGTGTCTTTGCCTCTTAGTGAGTCTTTGATCTGCTTCCTGCTCTACCTGAAGGCTCAGGAAAGTTTAAGTTCCCAGTGAGACTTAGTCTATAATCAGGCAGCACTTCTATCTGGGTCCCCACCACCACCACCACCAGCTTCTGACACCTCCGAGTCTATGCCTCAACTGGAGTTTCCACCAAGCTCAAAAGACTGTGAGCCCCAGTCGTCCCACCCAGGGGTACCTGTGAGCAGGACACTGCTGCTCGCTACCTGCCGCCTTCCATTTGCTTCAGCATCTTTGGTGCCCAGCACCACACATAGGGGGTAGGGGGTAGTATCAGATGTCACTAGGGAAGGGAGAAAACTCCCAGGTGAGTCCTCTGCCTCTGGAAGAAGGACGGACATGGCCGCATTGTGTTGCAGCTGTGTTGGGAGCCCATGAAGAAAGATTTTTCTGACCATTCTTGAACCCTGGCTTTTTCCCCATTATGCCCCGCCCCCATTTTACCCGTGCCACGCCCACTGGCATGCCAGGGTGTCAAGTGACTGCCAAGTGTCAATCTAGTGAGGCCCTACCCACTCTCCACCCCCTCCGAAGAGTCCCACCTTCCAGCTGGCAGGGAGTGCTTCCGGCTAATGCCCACGCCCACAAACGCCTTTCTGCCAGGCTAGGGGTGGGTCTGATCTCCACCCCCTAATGCGCTGTGCCCTCGCGTGGGAAGGTGCCAGAGCCAGCTGCCCCGGCACCACCAAGTTGGCGCAAAGCTACCCAAATTTCGAGGGGCGTGAGGAAAGGCGTGGAGGGGACGAGGAGGTGAGGGGCGAAACTATAGTTTCAGCTGGGATTTGAGCAGGTGCCGTGCTCAGTGGCGGCGAGGCTCCCCTGCTTCCAGGGGCCTGTTATGATGCACACTTTGAAAGTGCCCTTCATCGTCTCTCCAGCCTCAGCCTCGTGCCCCTCCTCCGCCTCTGCGGCAAGCCGGCTGGAGGGTCTGGGCGGCACAGCCAGAGCCCCCCCTGCTTTGGCGACGACTGCTAATATCGGCCCGGCCAGCGGATCATCACCCGGGCAGTGTCGGCAGAGAGCCTGGGGCACCAGCGACGCCCCAGTCCTTTTTATCCACCGCCCGGGAGCTTCGGGGACTACGCAGCGGCTAGAGTACAGGTGACTGGGCTTCCCTCCCTCCCCTTTGAGTGTGTGAGAAAAGCTGCAGTCGGATCTTTCAGGTGTGGGTGGGCCGGGGGCTTGGGGCTGGGGCAGTTAACAGGAGCAGAGAGACCTCTGCGCCAGAGGACGCAGGCGAGCTTCGACTTCGGAGGGGACAGGAAGGACAGGTGGAGAGGGGGCTCTTCTGTAGAGCTGCCCAGAGCCCTCGAGTCTTTTGCGAGGAAAGTAAGTTTTCCTTCGTGCTTCTGCAAAATGGGAGGGGCAGAGGCGGAGGGTAGGGCTGCTCTTTTCAGCAGGAAGGCACAGCTGTTTTTGCAAATGTAAAAGGCAGGGTTTTTCTGCGTGAGAAATTCCCTCTTGCTGCACCCCACCCTCCCCGACGGCAACCAAAGACAAACAGGACACTGCAGAGGGGCGGGGCCCTGAGATTTTCGAGCTGTTTTTTGGTTTTTTGATGCCACTTAAAAAGTAAAGCTTCCCTCCTCTCTCCCCACTCCCTACAACCCCCCCCAAAGAATCCCACTATGTCATTGGAGAGTGAGAAGGACAATGAAGGGGCAATGCCCCTTGGGGCCCCACAGCAGGATTTAGAAAGTAAAGCTTCTCTCCTCCAGAGAGTGTTCTCCCGGGCCCCCTCCCAGCTCCCCCTGCCCTGGGGAGTTTCGCCAGGAGTGCATTATTTTGTGCGTGACGTGTTTCTTCCCACCACCCAGGGTCCCAGACGCCTCCGTCCGGCCAGGGTGGTGTTTGTGGGGAAGAGGTTCATTTCCCCAGAGAAGCCCAGCTTCCCCGGACTCTCAGCTGCCTTCCCAAGGCAGAGCTGTGTCCTTCGGTTTGTGCCAGGCTCCCCCTCCTTGCTTCCATTCCAGGTGGGAATGCTGGGGAGTACAGGGGAGAATTTTGATAGCGTGTGCTGTGATCCCCCAAGGCAGGCTGTTCGTGTGCAGCCCCCAGCCCCCATGCCTAGGCAGAAGTCCACAGCAGGAAGGGGCAGCCTGTCCAACAAGAGGGTGTCGTGGTGTTCCATGGGCACCTCTGCAGGCTTGGCTGCTGGGAAGCCCAGCTCTGGGTGAACTGTGGGCACTTTCCTCCTTCCCTAGTGCTTTAAGAAAGGGAGAGCTGGGCAGCCAGAGGGACCGGAAGGGGAGCCACCGCCCAAACCCTGACAAGGTGACCTGCAGGCCTCTCCACCCAACAGCCAGGGGAGGGGCAGGGGACCAGGGCCCTGGCTTGGGGGGGGTGGATTTGTTTTAAAAGCGGTCATCTTAGGATCACCCTTTCGCTTCTCCCCAGGGGCCGAAGAGTCACCACTGAGCTTGAGGAAGAGGAGGTGGATTCTAGCTCCCAGCCCCAAGGCCCCACATCTCCTGCGGGTCAGCTCCCTGCCCAGGCTGCCCCCCAGCCTGAGCCACAGCCCGAGCGCCAGCCGGAGCTGCAGCGGGCCAGAGTCACCCGAGACCCCAGCCCGGAGGTCAGCTGCTGTGGCCTGTGGCCCAGGCGATCCCCACCCGCTCAGAACTGAAGCCGGCAGTCAGCTCCAGCCCCACAGAGGTGAGTGATTCCAGACTCCCGGGACAGGACCCAGCGTCCCCTGGTACAGATCTCTGTGCAGCAGGCTCCGTACAGGGGCCTGATTTCCTTTGGTGCTCAGAGCCCCCCAGGCAGTTTTAGTTCCCATCCCCGTTTTGACAAGGAGTGGAGGCTCAGAGGGGCTGGGGGTGTGTTCAGAGTCACACAGCTGGAATCTGGGGTTCAGGTGGTCGGCTCCAGGTGCCTCTCTCCCTGGGGAGCTCCCTGCAGTCTGGGCAGCAGTGGCATGGTCCTCAGAGGGGAGCTCCTGGTAGAAGAAGGACAGAGGAAGGGGGAGGGGAGCAGCGTAGGGGAGAAGCCAGGGAGGGGGTCAAGGTGAGGACAGAATTGGAGGAGGGGGGAAGAAGGAGGGCACACCGGGGAAAAACTCATACGCTGGGGAGGAATAGGGGACCCCGGGAAAGCTGGGCTCAGCTGGGGAATGTGAGACCCAGTCCTCCCTGTCCTGGGCTGCTGGCTGTGGGTCCTCACACTAGTGGTTTGACCTCACTGTGTCCCCATTTGTCAAAGTGGGCAACAGTCGCAGCCCTCCTGGCTGTTGAGAATTGTGAGGCGCAAGTGAGGTATGACCAGAGGCCGGGAGAGGCATTCTCAGTGCTGCTGTCATGATTCCATTGTGTTCAGGCCGGCGGGGCTTCCTGTGTGTGAGTGGGGGCCGGGGGGGGGTGACTAGAAAGGCCCAGGGGCCAGAGCCTCCTTGGACACTTCTGGAGCCAGCTCCGCGGTGGTGGCCGCAGGGTTCACGCATCAGGTACCGGGGTGGGGGCCCAGGCTAAGCTGCCCCAGAGGGGCGCTCGCTCCAGGCTCGCGGAGAGCTTTGGAGGTGGAGGTGGGTGGGTCTGTGTTCTTGCTGCTGACCCCAAAGCGACAGAGGCCACTCTTCAGGGCCTGCAGTAGGGGACCCAGCAGGTGCCCCCTTGCAGGCTGGTCTGCCCATCCGAGAGAGAAACCAAGAACGTTTTTTAAAGGTGTCTTTAGTTCAGACACTACATAAAATAGTACAATAGTGGCTACGCCTCGGTCCTTCCCGAGGGCGCCTGCTTGGCCCCCTCCCCTGCTGCCCACACACCGACCCATACGTACTTCTGACTTTTGGTTTATTGATCAGTGGCTTGTGGTGCCTTGTGCCTGGGGTGGCTCGTGCCGTCGGTTCCTGGCGTTCCAGCTGGGGCCTGGGTCCTCTGCCTCCAGCTGGGCTGACCGGAGCGGGTGTCCCTCCTAGATTGGAGGGCAGTGTCCTTGCCCCCAGTGGCGGGTGCCCTGCGGGGTGGGGGGTGAAGGAGGGGCGCTCAGGGGACTCTCGGAGAACGAGCCGGGTTTGTAAAATGCTGGGCTTAGTCCCAGGGAGGGGGGGGGGCGGCCAGCTCTGAGCCAGAGCCGGGGGAGGAAACCGGGGAGTGGGAAAGGCTGGCTGCAGGGCGGGCGGGAGCGAGGGAACCGGCAAGGCAGGAGCATCGGAGCCACGGGCCTGGGTGCAGGGGCTGGGCTTGCTGGGGTGAGTCCGAATCTTTGGGGGGATGATTATTCTCTTTGGAATATGGTTTGCAGATCTAGAGGGGCGGCCAGGGCTGCTGCAGGGTGAGGGGGGGGAGGTCGTTAGGGGTGGGGGGGGGAATGGCGCTTGGGGCTGAAGTTCCTACCAGCCAAGCCCTGTGCTGGGGGAGACCCCAGCCCCACGACATGCCCGGCTTTCTGGCAGGTCCCTTCCTACCATGGGGGGCCGGAAGTCGGGGCGACCTGGGCGGCTGGTCCTGGCTGGGGGCGGCCAGTGCCCTTTTTGAGCCCCGCAGCGACCCGGATCTGACCCCTGACAACCCTGCCCCTTTAGCCGAACTCGTGACTAAATAAGGCGAGGGTTCAGCAGGCAGCCCCTCACGGGGAGGAAGTGCATCTCTGCCCCCCTCCCCTCGCCCTGATGGCCCAGCCTGGCACCCCAAGGTGGCCTCAGCCGTCTTACCTCCAAGGTCCAGGTCTGCAAGCACCGGCGGCAGCTTCTCCAGGGCTGGCGCCTGCTCAGGGCACAAAGCAGGGGAGCGGCTCACCAAAGGGCCGCTGGCATGGATGCGCCCAGGCAGCCCCACTGACACACGTCTCACCCCAGCCTTCCGCCACCCCCAACCTGGGAAGTACTGGAGGAGAGGTGGGGAACCCAGAGCAGGGCCGAGGGCAGCAGAGGCCCTCATCCAGAACTTGAAATCTGCTCTGGGATCCCAGGGAGCCGGGTCCGCAGACAGGCACTTAAAAATACTCCTCGCCCCCAATTTACAAGTTGCCACAGAATAGGGAGCTACGCAGCCAGGCTTCCCTTCCGGAGGCTCCCTCCTCGCCTTCCCTCCTATAGGCATAGGCCTGAAAGCCAGGGACGCGGGGGACTGCAGAAGGCTGGTGGAGGGGGGAAGGGGGGCAGTGATGGGCGGGAGGGGGGGCGAGACAGGCCAGATGTTCTTGGAATGGACACGGGGGTGATTGATACGGACTGGAATTTGAAGGGGGAACATTCCCCACGTGCCTTGGGCTCTGGGTGGAAAATGGGCTGTTTTTTTTCATAGGTGGGGGGGGTGTCCTCCCTGTCCTGCCAAGCTCCTGTGAAAGGGCTGCCTCAGCCCTGCCCAGTCCCCACACCTGTCCAATGGCCTTAACCCCTGCCTTCCCAGAGTGTCAGGCTTTGAGGTGCCCCCCTTCTAGCTGGGGTCCCTCTGTGGGGTGACAGCGGGGACAAGCGACGGCCGGCATACCGGTCCGGAGGCCCCGCCATTCTGCTGCCCCCAGCAGCAGCCCCTCTCTGGCAGCGCCCCCAACCCACAGATGCCCCTGGGGTGGCTCTCCCCCACCTCCCACATTGCCCAGTTCCGAAGGGGTGATCCAGTTCCCGCCAGTGCCTTGGGGCTGGGTAGGATTCAGTGTTTGTCTTCAAGGAACTAGGCTTTCACAGCTCGGAGGGGGAGGCTTTTCGTGAAAATTCTCTTCGAGAAAAACGAAAGGAGACCCCTGACCCCCAGCCACCGTGCAGGCCTGCCCCCCATCTCTTCCCCCGACTTTCTTCTCCTCTTTCCCAGGCCTTCTGCTCTCCCGCATCACCAGAACAAAACTGGGTTCGCTCTCGTTTGGGGGCTGGGGAAGGCCCGGACGGCGCTCGCCGGAGCGCCGGGGCGAGCAGGGGGTGGCCGCCGGGGGTGCTCCCGGGCCCCCAAACCGAGCCGGGGACGAGCCTGCCCGCGGCGGCGGCCCGGCCGCGGCTTCGCCTAGGCTCGCAGCGCGGGAGCGCGTGGGGCGCGGCGGCGGCGGGGAGCCCGCGGGCCTCCTCGCAGGCGGCCGAGCGGGGAGCCCGGAGCCCCGGGAGCGTCGGGGGAGCAGCGCCCCATCGCTGCCCCGCAGCTCTCGGGTTTCTCCCTTCCACCCCGACGCCCGCCCGGCCGGGCTTCTGCGCGGAAGCGCTCTCAGGGCCCAGGAGGCAAAAGCGGGAGAAGCCATGTGCCAGCCGGGGTGGAGGGCGCCCCTGGGAGTCCCGCGCACCAGCCCCGGAGCTGCTACTGCCGCCGCCGCCGCCGCCGCCGCCGCCGCGCAACCCGCGCTCGCGTCCCCCGGGGAGGGCGCCACTGCTCCGCGCGAGTCCCGGGGGCGGCGGATCCCCAGCGGCGGGTGCTTCCCCGGGCCCCGGAGCTCAACCTCTCAAACGCAGCCCTCCATTCCCAGGGTCCCAACCCACCCAGCACCTTCCCCGCTCCTCTGGATCGCAGACATTATATTTTCTGGTCTCTTCCAAATTTAAGCCTTGCTCAGGTTCCCCCAGTACATTCAACATTTCTCCAGGTCACAAGGGTTTTTTTTTTTTTTTTTGGTTTGGTTTGGGGTTTTTTGGACATTAATTTCTGGGGACCTGAAAACGCATAACCCCCACTGGCTTTCCCAGGTTTACACTAGTGGCCTGGGTCCCCAAACTCATTGGGTGTTTTCTCCCAGGCTCTTCACAATTTTATATACCCCCCAGCCCCACCCCCAGGTTCTGCAGAGTTACACAGTGGCAAACCCTATTCAGGAAGATTTAAACATTAACCCTGGGTCCTGTGGTCAGGCTGACCAATTCGCCTGGCTCCCCAGAATGTGCACAGTGTTTTTCTGGCATTTAGGCATCATTCCCAAACAAGTGGAGCTCTCTTCCTGTGTCCCCGTAATTTTGGACGACAGGGGCTCCCGAGCTTACCACCCCTGTTCTGGGCCCCCCACACTGAAGCCCTGTTCCCCTGGTTCACCAGAGTTCGGGGCGTTATCTGCTGAGTTCCACAAATGTATTGGCCTCACCCTGGGTTCCCTAAATTTTCCACAAAGAATCCTAGGCACCCCCCACCTCCGCAACACACTAAGCCATTTCCCCGGGACCCTCAGAGTCTGAACGTTGCTTCCCATACCTCCGCCAAAATTTAGGCGTTACACCCAAAGCACGCCGATCCCCTTTCTGAATCATAAACAGTCTGCGCTCTGATCTCCTGAGTTCCACAAAATTGAGAGGATGCTTTCTGGTCCCCAAAACGCATTGATTTCTGGTCCCCCCCCCTTTTTTTTTTTTTTTTTTTGGTGGGCCATGAAGATATGGGGCGTTCATTCCCGGGGATCTCCAAGCTTCCTTGCCACTTATCAGGTTCATTAAAATTTAGACACTTACCCAGGCCCCGAAAGCACGCGGAGCAATTATCCAAGGTGTGCTCAATTGTGATCGTGGACAGGCAGATTCCCCCAAATCACAAACCTCCCAGGTCCCCCTGGGTCAAACCACGCACAAAACAAACTCTTTCACAGAGCCTATATCTTGTTATACCAAGCTCTTTTGAGTGTCCCAGGAACCAAATATTCTGAATATTTTCTCCGCCTCATAACATTCTGAATATTAAAAAATTCCCTGGGCCCCACGAGCTTACTGACAAGAATCCAGGTTTTCTAAAACTCAGAACTGATCCCAAATCCCAGGCCAACCAACACTGGACCCTTTCCTCTATTTGGACACACTGGGCTCTCAACATTAGGCATTGTCCTCCAGGCCCCCCAAACACATTCAATGTTACACTTCTGTCACAGAAAGGCACTGATTTCTTGGGCTCCAAAGCATCCCAGGCACCCACTGAGTCACCCCAAATTTAGTCGACATTTTCTGAGTCTCCCAGACACTGCAAACCCCCCTAACCAGCTTCAGGCACTGATTCTGCAGGCCCCACCACTTAGGAACTCTGAATCCTTTCCCCATAAAACTTAGATACTGACCCTCATTTCTCCTGAGGACTTCGAAGAACTTCTTTGGATCCCCAGATTCAAAAATTATTTTTCTGGGGCCTCCAGATTGAGACACTGCCTGCCAGCCCTCCAAAATAAACTGAGATTGTTTTCCCCCCTCCACAAAAGAATTGAACTTTTTTTGAACATTGATTTATGGGTCCCCTGACTTTATGATCCTTGCCCCGAGTCCCCCTAAATTTAGGCAATTTTCCACAGGCCTCCCAAAGTGAAATTGCCCAGATACCGAAAAATATCTGGAAATCCCAGGTATTATAGGCCGCGTCCTACAAGTTTCCTTGCTACTAACCAGGTTCCCTGAAATTTAGGTACCAATCTCTATTGAACAATTTTCATGGATCCCCCAAACTTGGGCCACGTCTTCCTAGGGTTCCCCAAATGCAGACAGTGCCCAGGAAAATATATTTTTTTCCTGTTCACCAAAAATAAACTAATTGAAACCAATGTAAAAATTAAGATATAAAAGGACATTGATTTTCTGCATTCTCCAAACGTCCTGATCACACCCCAGTTTGCCCCGAATTTAGATCGTGTTTCTTGACTCTCTAAAGGACATTGAGGATTTTCTCAAAAGCCACAGCAATTATGGAAGTTACTTTCCTTGGGTGATGCAAGCGTCCAGGCCAATAACTTGAATTTCTAAGTTGTGGAAATTAATCTCCACTCTTCTCCACCGCATGGACGATTTGCCTAGATCCCCAAAATGTGTCCATTGTTTTTCTTCCCCCAGTTTTAGACAGTACGCCTCTGGGGTTCTCCCAAGTTTCACGCTGAGCATTTTCCTCGGGTCATCCCCAAACCTACTTCCCCACAAAGTGGGACCCCCCACAAACTTGCTGACCCAGATGCTGGGGTCCCCACATTTTAGACGCGGCTCCCTTGTCCCCCAGTTGCAGGGAGAAATCCCCCCCGGTCCTCAGACTCGGACTCTCTTTCTGGAGTCTCGAATTTAGTCGTGAATCGCAGTTCCCCACACCGACGCAGCCTCCCTTGGGTCCCCACTTCGGGACACTCGTTCTCTCGCCCGCAAATCAGGCGGCTCTGACTTGCGTTCCCGGCCTTTGGGCATTGTTCCCGGCCCCGCCGCGGTCTCTGCAGCTTCCCCAATCCCGCGTACCACGGGCACTGGTTCTGGGCCTCTCTGCGTCTCCTACGAAGTCCCCGGAGCTCCTCGGAGTTGGAAAATTTCTCTTGTGTTCCCCAAACACACTTGGCCCAGCAGCGTGTCCTCCAGGACGCAGGCAGTGCTTCTCCCGCGTCCAGGAAAACGACTGGGCATTGCCCCCAGTTTCCCCCAAATTTGGGCATTGTCCCCGGGTCTTCCAACGGACTGGGCGTTGCCCCCGGACACTGGGAACTGCCCCCGGGGTCTCGCTCACCTTCAGCGCGTCCACCGCCCGTTGCAGAGCGCTCGCTCTCTGTCTCGGCTCCTAGCGCGCCCGCGGACGCAGCCTCCGGCCTCCAGCCTCGCGGTGAGCTCCCCGCCGCCTCGCGTCCCGGCCCGACTCCCAAACCCACCCGCCGCCGTCCCGCCGTCCCGAGCGGCTGCCGGGGACACCGGCGCGGGGCGCGGGAGCCTGCGGCGGGCTAGCCCCTCGGCGGCCGCGCTCGCTAGGCCGGGCGCCCTGAAACCTGCGCCGCTTTCGTTTGCTCTCTGCAAAGATCACGGTCGTGGGGAAAGCGCCTCGGCGGCCCCCCGGCGGGGCAGGCAGGGCGCAGGGTAGGAGGGACGCGGAGGACAGGCGCACCCGGCTCGGGCGGCGCGGCGCCGCCAGCCGCCGGGCGGAGGACTCCGGGAGGCGCGCGCCGAGCGCGGGCGACGTGATTGATGGCGGAGCGAGGGGGCGAGCCGGGCGCGGGCTTCCGCCGCCGGCGGCCCCTTCCCCTCGGAGGGGCGCTGGCTGCCGGGGCTCCTGGGGGCGGGCGGGGCGCGGGGGCTCGTGCGTGGTTTTTGACTTGGTAAAAATCACAGCGACTTCTTACATCGTCCAAACTCTCCAGGAGATGGTTTCCCCAGACCCCCAAATTATCGTGGTGGCCCCTGGGGCTGAACCCGAGTCTACGCAAGTCCAACGCACTGAGGACGGGGGAACTATTATCCGGATATTTTGGGTGGGCCCCAAAGGCGAGCTGCTTAGATGCACCCCGGTGAGCCCGGTCATGCAGGTAGGATTTGAGCGATGTTTCCCGCCCTGCTCGTATCTCTCCCGGCAGGCGCAGCCCGGGCCGGCCCCATGCCTGGCCCAGATTCGGTCCTGGCCTGGCCGGCCCTCCCCACGTACTGCACCTGGCCGCCGCCGAGGCTACTCCCCGGTTCCCGCGCGGCACCGGGGGGCGCTCGGGCTCCGGCTGCGGCTCGAGGGGCTGCGCCTGCTCGGGCAGGTGGCGGCTGCGCGCCCCGCCCGCGCCCAGGGACTCCCCACTTCCCTTGTACATCCCAGCGGCACTCGGGGACCCCCGACCCAGTGTCGAGCCACCTGCGCCCGCATTCCGACAGGGCACCCTCGCCGCGTAGCCCCCTGGCCGGGCGCGGGGACCTGGCCGTCGCTAGGGCGTGTGACGCCGCCCAGCCTGGTCGCCCCGCGTCCCCCGTGCACTCATGCGGGGACCTTGGCACCCCGGAACCTAAGACGGGGTCCCCAAACACTTTAGAATGGCGATTCGGGATTTCTTTCGAACTCTGCCGATCCCTGCCCCCAATCCAATCTCGCCCCCGCGCACCCCACAGCCCCCCCCCCAACCGCCGCCCCCCGGGACCCCAAGCCCGCCCCCCGCCCTTGGCTCGAGTTGCGAGGGCGGTCCGGGGGCGGGGCGAGGGCCCCGCGGGCGCCCATTGGCGCGGGCGCACGGCCAGCGGGGCCCGAGCGGGCGCCGAGCCGCGGGGTGGCGCGGCTATAAGAGCCGGGCGTTGGCGCCCGGAGTTCGCCTGCTCTCCGGCGGAGCTGCGTGAGGCCAGGCCGGCCCCCGGCCCCCCCCTTCCGGCCGCCCCCGCCTCCTGGCCCACGCCCGCCCGCGCTCGGCCCGCCAGCGCCTCCACCCGGCTGGCGGCCCCGCGTCGACGCCGTCCGCCGCCACGCTGCTGACTCCCATCTCGGGCGCCGTCGGCGGGGTCGCGCTCCGCCGGCCTGCGGATCCCCCGCCGCCTCCTCCTCATCTACCTCAACGCCCGTCCCGCTTCGCCCGAGGAGGCGGTCCCCCCCGCAGGCAGTCCGGCTCGCAGGCCGCCGGCGTTGTCATCCCCCGCGCTCCCTCCCGGCCCTCCCCGGCGCGCAGCCCGGCCGCTCCCCCTCCTCGCTGCGTCCCGAGCGGCCCCGGCGCCGCCACCGCCGCCCCCCCGAGGCCCGGGCTCGCGACGGCCGAGGGCTCCGTCGGCCCATACCGAGCTGGGCGCCCGCGGCCCGGGTGACGCCTCCGCTCCGCCCCCCTCAGCACCTTCCCCGGCCCCCGACGTTGCGCCCTTTCCTCGCTTCTCTGCGCTCCCCGTCCCCTCTCCGGCCTCTGGTCCCGGCCCCCTCTCTTCTTCCGCAGCCTTCCCTTTGCTCCCTCCCGCCCCCCCCCAGCTCCTTGCCTCCAACTCCCTCCCCTTCCACGCCCGCCCTCTCGCCTTCGCCGTCCCAAAGTGGATTAATTATACGCTTTCTGTTTCTCTCCTCGCTGTTCTCTCCCGCTGTGCGCCTGCCCGTCTCTCACTGTCCTCTCTCTCTCTCTCTCGCCCTCTCTTCGGCCCCCCCCTTTTCACGTTCACTCTGTCTCTCTCACTATCTCTGCCCCTCTCTATCCTTGATACAACAGCTGACCTCATTTCCCGATACCCTTTCCCCCCCTAAAAGTACAACATCTGGCCCGCCCCAGCCCGCAGACAGCCCGTCCTCCCCAAACAATCAGACGAGTTTCCCACCCCCCCAAAAAAGCCATCCCCCCGTTCTGCCCCGTCGCGCATTCGGCCCCCGCGACTCGGCCAGAGCGGCGCTGGCAGAGGAGTGCCCGGCAGGAGGGCCAACGCCCGCTGTTCGGTTTGCAATACGCAGCAGGGAGGTGGGCGGCCCCTGCGCCGGCTTCCAGGTAAGCTGCGTGCGGGCCGGGCCGGGCCGGGGCGGACAGGGTGGGGGGCTGTCGGTCACGTTCCGCGTCTCGAACCCCGAGCTCTGCCCTGTGCCGCGGAGGAGGGGGCGAGGGGTGGGGGGGGTGGGGTGGGGACTTGGGTAGTGCCAGGGGAGGTGTGAGCTGTCTGCAAGGCGACTTCCTGGTCGCTTTGCGGGTGCAGGGGGTGTTGCTGAAAGTTTGTGATTTGTGCCGCGGGGGCGGGGGCCGGGGGCAGTGCAACGAGGACGGGCGCAAGTCTCAGAAACCCACCCTGGTATGTTGACTCAGTGCCAGCAAGACCGAGAGAGGAAAACTGGGTGGGCGGGGCCAGGATGGAGCGAGGGGGGCCGAGTTGGCAAAAGAGTCCTGCCAGACACCGCATTCGCAGCGCACCCCCCTACAGCCTCCCTTTCCCTGTCCCCGACATTGCCAACCAGTAATCTGGAGAGAGGGCCTGGTCCAGGGCTCAAAAGGGCAGCAGTGGACAACCCAGAGAGGGTAACTGCCCCTGCCCCAGTGGGCAGATGGAAGTTTCCATACAAGGAGGTGGAAAGCAGCCCCCCTCCCTGCACCCCCGCCCCCATTTCCCGGTGCCAGGATGGGCTGGGGGTGCAGGATGAGCCCCCCCCGCCCCCCGTTCTTTGCTAAGAGATGGTGGGGAAGGCGGTTGGGGGTGCCGCAGAGAAGGGAACGGCTGGAAGGAGGGAGGGGGCGGGAGCAAAGGGGGCGGGGGGAGTGGTCAGCAGGGAGAGGGGTGGGGGTAGGGTGGAGCCGCGGCTGGGAGGAGCCGGCTCAGACATAAAAGCTGAGGCACTGACCAGCCTGCAAACTGGACATTGGCTTCTCCTCTGAGGCAGCCTTCCAGCCTCCTCCTCCCGCATCCTCTTCCTCCAGCCCCAGCGAGCCTCCTGTCCAGCTGCAGGTAACCGGGGCTGTTGAGCGAGGACCCGGCTGCCCTCCCGCTCCGGCCTCAGCCCCTTGGCCCCTGCCCGCGGCCTCCCACTCAGCCCCTTCATCCCTCCCCTCTGCCTCTGCCCTGTCGCCCCTGCCCTCCCTCCTCTGCCCGCTTGGTCACCTGGCCCGCACAGCTGCATGCCCCTCGTCTAGTCTTCTGCTCTCTGCTGGTGCCCTGGACTGGACCCCGCACCGAGTGGCTGGGCTTGCAGAAGGATGGGGCTGCCGCTCGGACGGCACCGAGTCCCTAGCTGGACAAATTTGTTCTTAGAATTTGGAGGGGGGGCGGCACTGGGCTGTCGGGAGACAGGCTGGGGTCTGGTGCAGGGAGGAGGTGAGCTGAGCCAGGCGGCAGCTCCCATCTTCCACGGAGCTGGCCCTGCTCGTCAGGAGCTTAAGCGAGACTGTGCTTCCTTCACAGCCCCTCATTTCCTACACGATTTATTGCATCAAAATTCCCCTGGGCCCAGCATGCAGCAGCCTTGCTCCAGGCTGGCAAGGGGCGTGCTGCTCGGTGCCTCTGTGCTCACTGGGTGTGCAGCCTAAGAGGGACACACGTGGGCAGCTCCACCCAGGCCCTTACTAGGGTAGCCTGTGGGTGCCACGGGGCTCAGGGGCACCCGGCCGTGACTGTCCTCCCAGAAGGGGCTCGTACCTGGGCCCGCAGAGGGCAGGCTGGAGCTGCCTGCCTGGGGGGCTTCCACCTTTTGGAGGGCTAGGGGTGGCTTGCTGTGTCCTAAGAGGAGTCAAGGTCCCTTTCAAGCCCCCCGACTCCTTAGGGGACCTGGTTAACCCTTGCCCCAGGTCTGCAGCCACAAAACCTTGCGAGGGGGTGTGTCTTGAGATGCGCCTCTCCTTCTAGGTGGTACCCTGAGGGACTGGGGGTCTGGCCTCTAGGTGGCCTGACCTGTTCTCTCCAGCTCCTGGGGTGGGGTTGGGTACCCCAAATGGGGAGAGGGCCTGGTGGCCCTGGAGGGACTTTGAGGTCCCTGGCCCTGGGTGGTGTGATGTGAGGCCTGGAAAGGAGGCTTTTGGCTTTTATGTGTGTTTGGGGTGCCCAGGGCAGACTGGAGTCGAGGGACTAAGTGATGTAGGAGAAGGTGGCTCCTGGGAGCGTGGCTGGCACCGCCGTGCTGACCGTCGGACCCTTGACCCAGGCTTTGCTCAGCCGCAGACTGAGAGGGTGGGAAAGGCAGTGCGGGAGGGAGAAGGGTGGTGCTGGCCCAGCAGAACCCCCCTGTTGCTTTGGGAGGGAGGCTGGACCCTTGCTTAGCCGGTCCTCTGAGATGCACATGTCCTGTGCTGGGGTGGGGCCGTCTGCCATCTTGGCTGGCGCTGGGAGGCCCGAGGAGTGGCCGCTGCCCTGTGCCGGCCCCGCCCCCATGACATCATAGGATGGAGGCCAGGTCCAGTGTCCAGCACTGGCCCCTGCAGCTCTGGGTGTGGCTGAGCCCCTGCAGTAATAACGATGGGGATCCCCACGTGAAATTACTGACTAGCACTTGGTGCCCCTCAGAGGTGTGCCCCGCACACAGCCCTTCACGCGGGGCAGCTCTGCATCCTGCCTGCGTCAGCAGTGGAAGCTCCAGCTCTTCTGTAATTAAAACAATTAAGATCAAGGAGAAAGCCGTGCTTTAAAGCTGTAACTGGACTTTAAATTAGGAGATGGCTGGGCTTAGTGTCCCCGAAGGGAGCAGGCCCTCATCCCCTTGCTGGGCCAGCATTTCGGGACGCCCTGGCTGGTGGGCAGTGGGAGGGGCCCGGGCCTGGACGTGGCGGGGCGGTGGGCTCACGCCTCTTGTCTCCGCCCGCAGACACCAATGGGGATCCGAGTGGGAAAGTCGATGCTGGGGCTGCTCGCCTTCTTGGCCTTCGCCTCGTGCTGCTATGCTGCTTACCGCCCCAGTGAGACTCTGTGCGGCGGGGAGCTGGTGGACACCCTCCAGTTTGTCTGCGGGGACCGCGGCTTCTACTTCAGTAAGTAGCTCAGTGGGGCGAGGGCGGAGGGGTGTACACAGCTGGTGCTCGATAGATGCTGGAGTCCTCCTTACCGCATGTCAGGCACCTCTGCAGGTCCTTCAGCACACCTGGCCTGGGGGTCGGGCCCAGGGAGGCCCCTCGGAGGTGAATGAGCCCGGGGCCCTTGCTCTGAGACTTGGAGAGCGCAGTCACGCCCTTGCAGTCCACATTTATTAGGCACTTACGGTGTGCTTGGGCGGTGCCCGCACTCCCTGATTTCTTGCAGCATGACTCAAGGTGGGAGGGAGAGTGGACGGTGGTATCTACAGGGGGACCAGACCTTAAGTGGCAGGTGCGGGTGGGGTGCAGAGTGGGCTGGAGGCCGGGCTTCCGGGCGGGGTGACCCAGGCCCCCGCAGGGAGGCAGCCCTTCCCCTCCTGCTTCTCCCTGACCTGCCCACGGGCAGGGCTGCGGGCACTGGTTTCCCCGCACGTTTTGCCCGCATCTTGGCAATGGGCAGATACCCGTGGATGGTTAGATTTTAAATGGAATCAAATGGGTTGAAAACCAATCAGAATAAGAGCACGCGTTGCTGGCGGCGTGAGTGTGCATGGCCACGTGCTGGGGCTCGCTCGGCTGCGTCCGCAGGAGGGGACCGCCAGGGCCCCCAGGCCTGGGTGGGATCCGCACCCGAGGCGCAGGGCACAGTGCCGGGTGCCCGCCTGCTGGCCCGAGTGTTTTGTCTCTTCTTCGCCCTCCTCTCTGATTCCCGACCTGCGGGAGCTGGCTGGGCACATGGAGACCTCTGCTCTCCCTTGCCCCTGTGCCCTGTGTGGCAGGGCGGGTCCCCTGTTGGAGGTGAGCTCTCCTTCGGGGTGTGGGCTCTTGCCCTCGCTTCCCAGCAATCTGGGCCTCAGTTTCTTTAACTGTAGGACGGGTCAGGGGAGTTCTGGAGAGTGTCCATCTGGATAACGGGAGAAACTGGGGAGCAGTTTCTTGACCCTCAAGGGGGGAGGGCGTGTGTGCTCCCCCCTGGGCTCAGCCAGACCCCGCTCAGGGCTGGGTGTGGGTGGGGACATGGCCGGGGCAAGCAGACGGTGGCCGTTAGGCTCGTCGTAACCAGCCCATCACCCACCACAAGGCACCTTCTTCTGCAGCCTTTACTTACCCACCCTCTGAAATGGGCCGAAAATGCCCGTCTTGCATGTCAGAGCTTCTCTTTAAAAAGCATTCCTGCTTCTTGACGCTTCTGAGGCCCCTGCCTGCCCTGGCTTCTCCTGTGGCCTCTGTCTCCTGCCACATTTGGGGGCAGGAGATGGCACCGTATGGTCTGGTGCTGGCTGGCCCTTGCCCGGGGAGTGGCCCCCTGGCACCAGGTTTCCCTGAAAGGAGGGCCGGGCTGAGCCCCCAACCCTTTCGACCCTGCACCTGGACCCCTTACTAGGGGCTCCTCTCCCTCCCCCCACTGATGGCGGAAGGCAGGCCGGGGGCTTTTCCTTGCAGCTGAGTCTGGAGCCTGTGCGTGGAGGAGAGGGGGAGGACGGGAAGAAAGGAGGGCGTGGTTTTTGCAGGTCCTCACTCCTCTCCTCCCGTCTTCTCCTTCTTCCTCCCATTCCTACCTGTCTCGGCGGCGTCTCTAGGGCCGCAGGCACCCAGGCTCCTGGTTGGTTCGGGGATGGCACTTGGGTCCCAGTCGGCCTTTGGGTCAGGACCCTGGGATCCCAGGATGTGGGGCCGGGCCCCGTGCATTTTCCAAACAGCCCCTGGTGGTGGACCAGGAGGCCGTGCCCACTTTACATACGACGAGGGAGGCACCGAGAGGCCAGGGGGCTGGTCCTGGAGCGCGCTCACCCCGCTGTCCCTTCTCTCCTTTCTGGGGCCCCTGCGCGCCCCCCTCTCGCTTTCTTCCTTCCCTCCAGGCCGAGGCCGGCTGTCCCTGCAAGGTGACCGGCATCCTGTCTCAAGGGCAGGGGCGGGGGGCTGGCTGGAGGAGCCCTGGGGAGCCCCCTGGGGCGCTGGTGCTGACGTGCCCTTTCCTTCCTCCTGTGGGACTTCCAGGCAGGCCGGCAAGCCGCGTGAACCGCCGCAGCCGTGGCATCGTGGAAGAGTGCTGCTTCCGCAGCTGCGACCTGGCCCTGCTGGAGACCTACTGTGCCACCCCCGCCAAGTCCGAGAGGGACGTGTCGACCCCTCCGACCGTGCTTCCGGTAAGGCGGCCCCCCCAGCTTGGGCCCGTGGACGGCCCCCCAGCTCTGGGCCTGTGGGCGGCCCGGCCCCTGTGAGGGGAACCGGCGTCTCCGGGACCCTCCCCCTCTCTGGAGCCCCTCGGGGCTGTTACCTCTAAGCCAGGGGACCAGGGCGCGGCAGCTCCTTAGCTGGAAGCGTGGCTAGGGAGTCCTTTACATGTTTGCCACGTGCCCCCCCCACCCCCGCCCCGCTGCAACCGTGGTGGTGTTGACCAGAAGCCGGGGGAGTTACTGACCTGTCACACGTCGGGCACGCTGCAAGGTTTAGGGACAGCCCCCAGCAGATTGCCCAGATGTCCCCCCGGGGCCTGGGTGGCTTGGGAGCAGGGGCTGGGGGCCAGGCACCCCTTGACCGGCCCTTCCCCTCTCAGGACAACTTCCCCAGATACCCCGTGGGCAAATTCTTCCAATATGACACCTGGAAGCAGTCCGCCCAACGCCTGCGCAGGGGCCTGCCTGCCCTCCTGCGAGCCCGCCGGGGTCGCACGCTCGCCAAGGAGCTGGAGGTGTTCAGAGAGGCCAAGCGTCACCGTCCCCTGATCGCCCTGCCCACCCAGGACCCCGCCGCCCACGGGGGCGCCTCTCTTGAGGCGTCCGGCCATCGCAAGTGAGCCAAATTGTCGTAATTCTGCAAAGCGGCACCACCCACTCGTGACCTCCTCTTGACCGGACCTTTCCATCAGGTCCCACCGCTGAAACCTCTGTACCGTCCTGTCTGCGGGCTCCCCCGACCTGGCCCCCGTGCCCCAACCTCCCCACGTCAGGCTGGTCTCTCCTCGGCCCCCTCCATCGGGCTAAGGGAATCACAACAAAATCTTTAAAAATGTACAAAACCAATTGGCTTTAGCTCTCTCTCCCAAATTATCACCCCCAAATTACCCCCAAATTACACAACCAAAATTGCAATCACAAACGTGTTGGCCCCCTTGAAACGAATTGGCTTCTTAGCAACACCGGAAAAGCTAACTAGCTTTCCAGAAAACCCTAAAAAAAAAAATCAATTAGCTGAAAAAAAAAATACTAAAAATAAATTGGCTTCAAAACAATTGGCAAAATAAAAGAATTTGGCCCCCACCCTTCCTTCTCGTTCCTTTCGGACCTGGACTTCAATTGGCTGTGAGCTGACCATCCAAGAGAAAGGAAGGCACCAAATTTGCAGGTAGGCTTGTCACTGCTTGCCAGCCATCTCCCTCCTTCACCAAACCCTCGCTGGGCTCTGGCCGTGTGACACCAAAGACCCAAACCTGTTCCTCCCCGTAGTTTCCATCACTGAGACCGCTGTGGAGCAGTGGGGGGGCCCAGCAACACCCGAGGAGCGGTGCACGGAACAGAAAACCCGAATTCGCGCAGATAAAACTTAATTGGCATAAACGCCCACACACTCCAAAATCTTACGTCTGAATTGTCACCTTTGAAAGCACGCACACCCACAGGCAACCCTGCACGCGCACGCACGCACACACACACACACACACACATCCACAGCCCTCACATGCATCCACACACGCACACACACCCAGATATGAGGGATACCCACACCCAGCATTGCACAGATGAGACCGCATTCCATCCCAAATTCTTCTCTAAGCTGCCCTGCGATGAGGTTTTCACGTCCTGTGCTCCTCTCTGGTCCCCTGGGATGCGCCCTAGGGTGGGAGGGTGTGTGTCCCAGGCTCAGGCGCGGGTGGTTCCATCTTTCCGAGATGAGGAAGATCCCCCCTCCTTCTCGGCACCCGTCCTGACCCCACGGCACCTGCAGTGAGAGTCCCGATGCCCCCAGACCCCACTGGCATCCACGCACCTACTATCGTGCCGAACGAGGAACGGGTTTGGCCGGAGTGGAGATGGTTGTGGCCAAGCAAGACATGCCCTGCCGTGTCGCCTGACCCCCTAGGTGTGCTCCTGCGAGATCTGGGGACCCCCCCAGCACACCTAGGGCTCACCTTTGCCAGCCTCCTGGGGGAGCCTGTCAGAAATTAGGGCCCCCTGGAGGCTGGCAAGGGTCATGGGGAGTGTGGGAAGTCTGGAGGTTGGTGGGGTGGGTGGGGGGGCAGTGGGGGCTGGGGGGGGATGCTCTGAGGTAGGAAGTGGTCCAGCAAGGGTTTGGACAAAACGGTCAGGAGGAAGGATTGACGAGGAGACGTGCAGAATTACAGATCGAATCAGGAACCCAAATTGACGCCAATTGATCTATTTCCCCCCTTTAATTGGCTTCTCCTGGGGCTTTTTTCCTTTTTTTTTTTTTTTTATCCCTCCTTAGCTTTTTACGCGCTCATGTACCAAATTAAACTTACTCCCCTCCCCGTGTAACAGGGGGGCAGTGACCAAGGACAAGGAACGCATGAAGCCAACCACCCGTCACCTCTGCGGCGCCCGCCGCCGTCCTGCCCTCCGCCATTTATCACCCTTGGTTTGATTTTTGCCTGTCCCTGTCGCTTGGGTTGAGTGGAGAGTGGAGCCTCCGCGGGGGTGCTGGCCACTGTGCCCCCCGAGAAGTCAGAGGGGAATGGAGACGGCCGCTGCCTGGCCTGGCCCCCGGGGACGGTGGCTGGTCCCCGGGGGTCCTGAGGGGCGGAGGAGGGGGCAGGGAGGCGTCTCTTGAGGTGTCAGGAAGGTGCTCGGAGGCCACCAATGTGGGGCCCCCGGCCCAGGCGGCCGGGGGGGAAGGGGCTACAGATGCTCACGTGAGCAAGGGGCTCCATCGGGCGGGAGCAGGTGGCCGCCTTCCGCGCACCTGGGGAGCCCTCCCCGCACCCCTCGGTGACAGCTTGCCCGCCTCCTCAGTGCCCCATCTGGGCCCCAGGAAGCTCGGAGCTCCGCGGGGCTTCCTGGTGACCAGGTGGGGTGATGCCGGGCAGTAGGAGAGGTCCGGAGGGCACGAGCCCCGCAGAGCAGGAGAGCTGCGAGTGTGTCTGACAGCTGGGGTCGCTTTGGCCCCGAGGCCCTTGGGTCTGGCGGTACTGACCCAGCCACCATCTCAGCGCCTAAGGCTGCGGCAGGGACCCGGGCAGCTGGGAGGTTTACCTCACCCCCGCCTCTGCCCCCAGTGCAGCCCCCCTGCACGGCAGCCCGACTAGCAATCTAGAGGCCCGAAGTTTCTGGGCCCCGGTGACGGGGCTGGCACGACCCAGGGGGCGGTCCGTGCCAGCCCACCCAAGGCACAGAGGGTCCCCCGGCCAGCGCCCAGGGAGTGGGCCATTTGGACCATTGGACAGAAGCCCAAAAATCCAAATTGTCTTAATCGGAGAAGCCAGACGGATTGGCCTGAGATCCAAACTGCTTTCGAGGCACCCCAAATTACCTGCCCACTCAGCCAGACGCCACCCACCCAGCGTTCCGTTTGCCTCGATTGGGTGGGGGCTCCGGGGGCGTCTGCCGAGGCTCCTCTGTGTCCCCCAGTGAGCAGCTCTCTGTGGGTCATCGCCATCCGACCCGGGCCCCTTCCGACCTCCACGCCCTGGTTGTGGCCCTCCATCATGTCTCTTCCCCAAGTCCCCCCAGCTGTCTTCAGCGGGACCCCCTCTTGGGTCTCTACACCATCATCTGAGGACCCCCACGCGCAGAACACCGAGTGTCACCTGCCGCCCAGTCCATCCCGCGGCCGTGTTCGCCTCCACTCGCCCCTAACATGCTATTTCTGGCAGAATCCACAGCTTGGGTTTTGTCTTTAACTTTTAACGCTCGCAATCCCAAATAAAGCATTTAAATTTATTTTCTTCTGAGTCCTCTGCTTTTTCACTTGGGTACCTGGTGGAGGGAGGGAGGGGAGGTCTGAGCCCTGGGGAGGGGGCAGGGGAGGTTGGGAAGGGGGGACAGGAAGACCCTGCAGGTGGGGACACCTCCTCTGGGCCCCTGCGGGATTCAATATACAGGTTCAACAGCAGACTAGATAAAGCAGAAGAAAAAAATCTGTGAACTCAAAGACAGGGCAGCAGAATTCATTCGATCAGAGAAGCAAGAGGAAAAAAAAAATAGGACTCATGGAACAGTGATGGGGTGCAGGGAGGACAGCCCGAAGGCCTGCAGCTCTCAGCGGTGGTACCACCACTATCGTGGATCTCGGGAGGCTCTGGGACCATCTCAGGGACCAAATCCTCAAAGACAGGGCTCCAGGCGACCGGAGGGGTCCCGGGGGACTTTTCCAAGAGCCCACTGAGGAGTGAACTGCTGTCGCTGTCTGTCAACCCCAGGGAATTTTCCCAGCCTCGGGGGACAGGGGGAAGGGCGTGGGCCAGGTTCTGAAAGGTTCTGGAAACTAGCTTTTGCTACAGATGGGGACTCAAGGCTACCTGTCACCTGTGTGCCCACCTGCACACGCAGATGTGCTCCCCGTGCCCCCAAGATTGAGGCCGCATCAGAGGGCACTGGAAACCCCCTCCCCTGCTCAGCCCCGCACCGCAGCCCAGACCACTCTGACCACTGACCTTTAGGGTCCTCATGCCCCTCAGAAGGCAGTGAGGCTGGCATCCACAATGCTCGAGGCCTGCCCGGGCCCTCCCCTCACCCCACCTATCCCCAAGACCCCGGTCAGCAGGTGTGGCCAGTGGGGAGAGGGCGGTGAGCTGTGCCCGGGGACTGGGCAGCCTTCAGTGGGCGCCCAGGGCTCTCAGCCCCTGTCTGGGTTGGGGTGAGGCCTTGCACCTGAATCCGCTCACTCCGTCTCTGGAACTCATTGCCGGCCTGGTGCTGGGCTGTGGCCTCTGGGGTCTGGATGGCGTCCCCAGGAGCGGCCATGCTGCCCAGGCTCCCTGAGAGCTCAGCCACGGGGTGGGGAGGGGCTGCCTGGAGGAGGTGGGATCAAGAATGAGGAGGGCTGGGAAAGTGGGAAAGAGTGAGCTGGATAGGGGCGCACCGTGCCCTCTGGGCAGCCGGGGCCCTTCAGGGGAGCCTGGGGGCCAGGGTGGGGCAGAGGGCCCCCCACCCACCCAAGGAGGTGCTGAGACATTCCCGGGGGGGTAGGGTGTGGACCCAGCTCGGGACCCTCTGCCCAGCCCTGCCCACCCTCAGACCAAGTTGGAGTCTGTCTCCTGCCAACACCAGGTAGGACCCACCCCCGAAAGGTCCACTGCAGCCCTGCCCGGGGCCCCTCCCGGGACGCTTGGGATGCTGGGCCAGGGTCTCCCTTCCTGCAGCTCTGGGCAGGCCCTGCCCTTCCCAGCTGCCCCATCACCCAGCCTGTTCACCCTCACTGCAGCCCATTCGCCCATGCCTCTGCCCCCACCCTGCTTTCCCCAAGACCGCCACGACCAGGGCTCAGCCAGCCCTCCCGCGGCTCTCCTGAGTTAGCCCCAAGCCTCCCCCACTCCACTCTGCTTGGCCCAGCCGTGTCCCAGGTGCCCTGGATCTGCCCAGCCTCTCCACGCGCTCTGCAAGCTTTCAGCTTACCCCGGGGCTCCATGCATCCATTCACTCATCCACTCATTCACACGTGTGGATGAGCACCCATGTGTGGGGCACCCCAGGCTCGGTGTCACGGAGGGGATTACTGGGGTGCTTTTTCCAGTGGCTAGACCTCATGGAGAAAGTGACTCAGGAGGTGAGGGTGGGGGGGGGTCTCCTGGGAGGAGGGGTGAAGCAGGACCTGGGGAGTCCGGGGCTGGGGCTGGGGCTGCCGCGGGGGGCGCGGGGGAAGTGTGGGAGATGAGGTCAGAGGCCCATATTTATGGGCACCTATGGGGGTGGGCTGAAAGGTGTCCTCCCCAAAAAGACGTGTCTACTTTCTAGACCCCTGCGAATATGCCCTGATTTGGAAAAAGGGTCTTTGCAGATGTGATGAAGTGAAGGATCTGGAGGTGAGACTGTCGTGGATTTAGGGAGGGCCCAGATCCAGGGACGGGGGCTCCTACCATGGCAGAGAGGAGAAAGGACACAGAGGAGGGGCCGTGTGAAGACAGAGCAGAGATTGGGGGGATGCGGCCACAAGCCAGGAGCCCCCAGAAGCTGGATGAGGCAGGAAGGACCCTCCCCTAGAGCCTCCGGAAGGAGCCTGGCCCTGGACGCCTTGAGTTGCGTCCAGTGAAACTGATTTCAGACCTCTGGCCTCCAGGACTGAGAAAGAATGAATTTCTATAGTTTTAAGCCACCCAGCTTGTGGTTGCTGAGGAAACGAGTTAGGCGAGGGCACACCTCCTCTGCCTGGCCCTGTTCCAGAGGCCGAGGGCACCGCAGTGAGCCCAGCAGGTGGCCACGCCCGCACCCCCCTCAGGATGGTCCCTTCCCGTCTCCACTCCTGACCTCCACGCGGAGCGCAGGTGGTCTCTTAAAACATCAGACCAGGTCCCACCTCTGCTCTTGGCTTCCCTGGAGACAAACCGAGTCCTCACGATGACTTGCAAGGCCACCCTGGCCCACCCACCGCTGGGCTGGTTGAACGCACATGCATGGTTCTGCCTCAGGACCTTTGCACGGGCTGCCTCTGCCTGGACCCCTTTCCCTGCCGGCACCCACCTGGGCCCGGCCCTCATCACTTGGTGCTGAACTGCACCCCCTTCGGGGAGGCCTGCCCAGAACACCCTCTCAGGAGCGCTCCGTGTGTTCCGGTCCCCCGACCACCTGCTGAGTGAGGAGGACAGGGGGAGGGCGGGGGGACACCAAGGCTTGACCGTGAGCCATGGGAGGAGACTGAGTTTGCTAAGCTGGAGGCACTGGACTTGCTTCCCCGCTGCTGACCCCACCTGTGTCTCCCTCCACCTGGTGTTTTCACCTGAGCTGCAGCATGGCACCTGCTGGGGCCTGTTCAGCTGCCTCAGTGTGCTGCAGACCCTTGACCAGAGCACGCTCACGGCCACCACCCCGCACCTGCTCCAGGGTCCTCTGCCCCCTCCCGCCACGTTCAGTTGGTCGCCAAGGCCCACTGGAAGCTGGACGCTGCTCCAGTCTCTGCTCCAGGCACTCTGCATGTGCGACTAGGCAAGCTTGCTCTGCAGGCCCACAGCTTGCTGCTCTCCCCTTAGGACCCTCCATGGCTCCCGTGGGCCACTGGGTAGAGGGCAAACGCCAGGCCAGGCTTTCCTGGGGTCTTAAGCACCTGGCACCCTCCGGTTTCTCGGTGGGTCGTGTCTCGGTCCCCACCGCCCGACCCCTCAGGCTTCACACAGGCGGGCTGCTCTCTCCTGGCCCCTCTAACCCCCCGCCCTCGTGCCCTCTCCATCATGCTGTGCTGCCCTGGCTCACCAACCCCCCACTCCTGGGTCTCTGGTGTCCAGAGCTGCCCCTCCCGTGTGGACAGCGGTCTGGCATTCAGCCCCTGCCTGTGACCCCCAGACATGCCATAACCACAGGTGCATCATTTCGCCTGCTGTCAGGTCCTCCCAAGCTCTCCGGAGCTCTCGGCAAAGCCCCCAGCGCAGAGCCAGCCGGGCAGAAGGCCCCGGAGGGTGTGGGGAGGGACCCCATCATACCAACCCCTGGGGACCCCTCGCCACGCAGCCCCGTCTGCTCTCCGCCTTCCGGGGAGAACCCCGCCTTCCCGGAGGCGGGTCTCCCTGCCTCGGCAAGCGCGCATGTGGCCCTGGGCCCCAGGCCTCACCCCCAGCGACCTGTGTCCACCTGCCTGGCTGGTCCCGGCTCCCGGGGTCCCCGCTCCTCCGGGCTGCCTGGGCCTGGCCCCCAGCTGGTGCTCCTGCACAGGTGTGGCTGCCCCGGGGGGCCACAGGCCGACAGGCCACCCCAGGAGGCCTGGCCCCTACCTGCCCAGCCCCCTCTGGCCTCATGAGCGCAGCCTCCAGCGTCTCCCGCCCCAGCCCCAGACAGCCCGGGCCTCAGCGGCCAGAAACCACAGACGAAGTGCCTGTTGGTGCCAGTTATGCCGAAAGCAAAACAGTTTGTGGTTTGTGACCCAAATTTTTTGCCTTTTTTTCAGAACATAACAAAGCTCAAGACAACTCCCCCACCCCCACCCCCCAGGCGGACAGAAATGATCTGTTTACACTGGCCCTCACCCTAGGCCAGGCCCTCCGTGATGGGCGGCCTCGCGGGAGGGGTGCGGGACCTGGCCGAGGTGGGGGGCTCCTCAGGCTGGGCTGAGGGGAGGCTGCCTCTTCCGGGGTGTCGGTGACGGGGAGCGCGCTGGGGGCTGGAGGTGCCCCTCCGTCTAGCTGGGGGGATGCCGCACAGCCCTGCCCGGCGGGAGAGGTGGGCAGACGCTGCCCCCAGCGGCTCCCCTCCAAGGAAGCCCCCACCGGAGTCTGCTGTCAGCCCCCCAGCTCCCACCCCTTCGCACAGAGCCACGGGGCGGCCGGACTTGGTCTATCGCCCGCCTGCCCTGCGCGGCAGCCCCTTCTCCCCGCTCCTCCCTGCCCTAAGGCCCAGGGCCCACGCGCCCTCAGCTGGCTCAGCGTGCAGCCCACGGTGGGGGGCACATTCTCTGCCCTGGGGGCGGGCACCCGGGAAGGCTAGTGTCCGCGAAGTGGCAGGTGTAGAGCTTGGCGGTCCCAGCCCAGATTGGGGGGACAGCAAAGCAGGGCTCCCCCCAGGCCCACGCTGGAGCCCAGAGGTGGGTGCCATGCAGGACTCGAGGGGCTCTGGCCAGCGGGAGGGACTGGGCCCTTCCCGCTGTGACCGCCGCGTGCAGTTCCCCCTCGCGGCCTCCCTCGGCATCCCTTCCCCTGTGTCGGCCTCAGCCTGTCTCCTCCTCTGCCTTCTCCCTGCGAGGCCTCGCTCATCCTTCCGTTATCTTGTGCTCTGCTCTGCGCTGGGGGCCGGGGAGCCAGAGCCTAAGAGGAAGGAATTCCTGGGCTGAGGGCTCGGGTGTCATGGGGCAGGTCCGCAGTCTCACCAGTGGGGGTGAGGCAGAGGCGCCCTGGAAAACCCCTGTACCCGAGGAGGACCACCTGATGGGAAGTCACAGAGCAGCTGGCCGGACGCTGAGGCTGGAAGGGCGCTCTGGGCGGAGGGAAAAGGGCTCGGGCGGCTTTGGAACGACCTGCGGTCTCCACGAGCAAAGCCGCTCAGGTGCCGTTCTGGGGATGGCCTACACGTGGGACCAGCTGGAGCCTGAGGGTTGGGGGTGTGTTAGGGGGTGGAGGGGGCAGAGCCCCGAGGGGAGGCACGCCCACTGGGAAGAGCTCGGTGTGGCCCAGCATCCCGGAGCCAGTGCACGGGGGTGGGGGTGCTTCCCATCCGTCACCCTCCCACCCTGGTGGGCAGGTCCCAGCTCCCCACTATTGGCGGGGGGTGCAGGCAGGGGGCTTGTCCTGCCCCCAGCCCTGGAGACAATCCGGTCTGCTCCTGCCAGGCTGGCACCCCGCTCCCAGTGGTCTGGCCAGAGCATCATTTTGGGACGGCCTGGCCTTGTACCTCTGCTCCCCACTCCTCTCCTTGTCATCCCCTGGCCTCCCCTCGATCAGGAACAGATGTGTCTCTGAGCAGGAATTCTAGCTATTTGGTTAACCAGTCACTCGAGGGAGTTTCTGATAAGGCGATTTGGTTCTCAGCGGAGCCGGTGAAGGGAGGAGGGAGAACAAGCGCTCCCACCCCCACCTTCCTGGAGCCTAGGGGCCTGGGATGCTCCCCAGCCAGGGTCTTGCCCCTGCTGGGCAGCTGTGGGGAAGAAAGGTTCTCCAGGCGTCTTGTGCGCTGAGGGGTTCCAGCAGGTGGGAGCTGAGGCTGTGGGGGCATCTCCCACCCCCTGGGGACCTGGGTGCAGAGCTTCAGTGGGAGGGGAAGAAACCCAGACCCACGCTGAGGCAGTGCCCTACCCAGCTCTCCACAGCATCTGTGTGAGCGCGCACTGCCTCCCAGCCATTGGTCCTCCTTTCCCTCATCTTTTATCCAGTAAACGTCGGTGCCGGGCTCTGAGCAAGGCCCCGGAGCCACGGAGACGGATGAGGTTCCATTGCTGCCCTCAAGACAATCACAGTGAAGGAGGAACCTGGTGTGCCAACTCAAGGGTAACAGGGACAGCAGAGCTGAGGGCATGCCCAAGTCGGGGGAGTTACCCCCCAGGGGGCTTCTCACCTGGGACCCTGGACCTCTCCTTCTCCAGGCTGCCTCCTCCAAGCAGGAGCTGAGAACTACCCGCCCTGCTCAGGTGGGGTGGCCCACCCCGAAATCAGTCACTTAAATCTACCACTCTGGCCCCCTGGTTCCCTGGACCCTAGCACACCCCCTTATCTTGTTCAGTTATGTTCGCATTGTAGCCTCCTGGGGCCATTTTGATCCTTTATTTGGCCTTCCAGCACTTAAGCACTTAGCTTATATCTCCATGGACCCCAATACCTAGACCAGTATCTGTTGCAGAGTAGAGGCTCAGTGTGGTTGCCCTGAATGGACAGATGGGTGAGTGGGTGGACAGGTAGATGGATGTATGTGTATATGTATGTACATATGAATGTATGTATGTATGTACATGTGGGTAGATGGGTGGGTGGATAGATGGATGGTTGAATAGGTAGATACAGGGATAGATATATGTATGAATTGACATGTGGGTGTGTATAAGGCAAGCGCAGGTCAACGGATATCTACTGTGTTGTCACTTGTGACATCCCTAGTCGGGGAGGAGGGAGGAAAGCAAAGAGACTGAAATTTACTGAATGTCTATCCTCATGGACATTCTATATGCTGATTCAGATTGAAATGTATCTGCCTTTAGAGTCTGGAACATAATAGGAACTGAAACATATTTGTTGACTAAATGGAATTTAAAGGTCTTGTTTAACTGAATATGTATCTGGAAATTGTCTTAAGGACCTAGACTATCTAAACCTGTCAATAAACAGGTTGCCCACTGAAAGCTATAAAATCCTACCCTGGAAAAAGGCACAGGGCCCAGAGAGTTTTATGGGTAAGTTCTTTTTTTCAATGTTCAAGGATCATTCCTATACTGTACAAAACGTTTCAAGCACAGAAGATGAACACAATTCTGATTCATTTTCTGCATTCTCATAACCCTGATACCAAAGCCCAATCAGGAGAGTACAAAAAAAGGAAAAACCACAGGCCAAGTTCACATGTGAAGAGAGGCACAAAAATTATAAATAAAAGAATGAGCAAATTAAATCCAGCAGTGTATTGAATTAGAGTAATAATACACCATGACCAAGTAGAGTTTACTTCCAGGAATGCAAAAATGACTCAACATTAAGAAATCCATTAATATCATCACGTTAATAGGCCGTATGATAGAAAAGAGAAGAAAAGCCATATAGTAATACAGATAAGTGCCCAAACATGGTCCATAAAATTTAAAGTGCACTCCCAGTTATATGTGTAGCTTTTCTTTTTTTGTTTTTACAGTGTATAGTGTCTTTTTAAATTTTATTTATTTATTTATTTTTGGCTGCGTTGGGTCTCCGTTGCTGTGCGCGGGCTTTCTCTAGTTGCAGCGAGTAGGGGCTACTCTTCGATGCGGTGCATGGGCTTCTCATTGTGGTGGCCCCTCTTGTTGTGGAGCACAGGCTCTAGATGCACGGCCTCCAGCAGTTGTGGTGCACGGGCTCAGTAGTTGTGGCTCGCGGGCTCAGTAGTTGTGGCTCGCAGGCTCAGTAGTTGTGGCACGCGGGCTCAGTAGTTGTGGCACATGGGCTCAGTAGTTGTGGCTCGCGGGCTCTAGAGCACAGGCTCAGCAGTTGTGGTGCACGGGCTTAGTTGCTCCGCGGCATGTGGGACCTTCCCAGACCAGGGCTCGAACCCACGTCTCCTGCATTGGCAGACGGATTCTTAACCACTGTGCCACCAGGGAAGCCGCGAAATATTTTATTATATTATTTATTTATTTATCTTGGCTGCGTTGGGCCTTCGTTGCAGCATGTGGGATATAGTTCCCTGACCAGGGATTGAACCTGGGCCCCCTGCATTGGGAGCGTGGAGTCTTACCCACTGGACCACCAGGGAAGTCTCCTGTACTACCAGTTATAAAACATGTTTACTAGGCTAGGAATAAAAAGAACTTTCCTTAACACAAGAGAGGATATTTATGACTCACCCTGCCATATCTATCCCACCCTGCTATCCCACTACCCTTGGAATGACTCTCTTCATCGGTACCACCAACATCCCTGCAGCCAAATTCAATGGACACTTTTTTCTTTATAAGACATGGCCTCTCAGGAGCATTTGCTGCTGCTGACGCCTACCCCACCCCCATCCTGAAACTTCTCTTGGTTACCCTTCCTGTATGGACTAGTAAGTTTCTAACAAATAAGCCCTCCTGAAGATAACAATCATAAACCCAGACAACAATCAAACAAACAAAAAACTACCCAAGGGCTCTAGCGAGTTAGTTATAGCAAAAGCAGGTCACTTTGGAAGGGCAGTCACAGTATAGTTCAGGCATCTAAAATCCCAATCTTTCTGGCTGGAGGAACCAGGAGAAGGTGACTGGGGCAATCAAGGTTGTCAGTGAGTGAGATGGGGTCCCAACAAGAGCCAGAGAAGGGGACATTACAAATTTTATGTATAAACTCTGCTCACGTTCCAGGCGTGGGGAGCCTCTACAACATAACAGTTGCAAAGTCTATTATACAATCCAAAATTACATGACATGCCTGAGGGCTAGGAACATGTGTTTTCCTCTCAAGGGGAAAGACAATTAACCGAGACCAACTCTGAGGTCACTCAGATACTGGAATGATCAGATAAGGACTTTAAAAGAGCTATGATAACTATGCCAGTGAAGATAAAGGAAAACACATTCACATGAACGAAAAGATAGAAAGTTTCAGCAAATGGAAAATATTAAAAATATCTAAGTGGATGCTTAAGACAGAAAAATACAACCTATGAAATTAAAAAAAAAATACTGGATGATATTAGTGGCAGAACGGAGATGACAAAAGAAAGAGTCTGTGGACTTGAAGATAGGTCAATAGAAGTTATCCAATGCAAAGAAGAAGAGAAAGAAAAATTTTTTTAAAAAGAACAGAGACTCAATGACACATGACTAGTATTAAAATGTCTAACACATGGGTAATTAAGGTCCCAGAAGGGGAGAAGCAAGAGAATGGGGGAGAAAAAATATTGAAGAAATAATGGCTAAAACCTGCCCAAATTGACTAAAGATGTAAACTTACAGATTCATGAAGTTCAGCAAACCCAAAATAGGATCAATTTGAAGAAAATCATGCCTGGGCTCATTGAAGTCCAACTGATGAAAATGAAAATTCAAAAAGACAGATTTGAAAGGAGGACATATTACATAACCATGAACAATGTGTTGAAGGTGACAGACTTCTCAACAGAAACCGTGGAGGCCAGCAGACAATGGAACCATATTTTCCAGGCTTCAGACATGGTTTCCTCTTGGCTGCTGCGGCTGTGGGGTCATTTCCCTGTCCATCTTTTGGGGGGTTTTCGGTCCCCCTTTCTTTAAGTGTTGGTTGCCTTGTCCTGACCTTAGCACATTCTCTCCTCTCCTTCCTTGGACTTCTCCCCTTGGGGGAGGGCATCCTCCCACAGCCACAGTGATCACATACATCCTGAAGACCCTAAACCATGGATCCTGGTTCCACTTGCCCAAGGTCAGGACCATGGATCCAGTGTCTGCTCATTTACCCAGTAGCACCCGAAATTCTTCACGTTCCACGTGTGGCCTTCCTTCTGGGTTCCCCATCTCAAGGAATGGCTGTCCCAGCCACTCAGCTGCCCAAGCCAGCATTCTGGGTGCTGGAAACTCCCATCTCTCTCACCTTGCACACCTGAGGTGGCTTTTTTCTGGCCAGAATTACTACTTACAAGTCAGCCTTCACCCAGAAGTTTCCACCAACTGGGGAAACTTCCTGCACCTGTGTACATCTGTGCTATCATTTAATCCTCAAAGTGGAGCCCATTCCCCTCATTTTGCAGATGGTCTCCCGAGAAAGGTCAGGACTCGTCAATGGTCATCGATAGCTCCTGAGTGCCTGACGTCGGGCCCTAGGCTGGCCCTTGGACTGGTGGGCTGGCTGCCCTGGGAGCTCACCATCTGGAGGGAGAGCTGGACAACTAACAAGGTGTTTAATGAGCCGATTACATGATGACGGGCTGCGGAGGATAACGGGACTCATGGTCTTGGCAATCCCACTGTCCCCAGGCTCCCTCCCGAGGCCGAGGGGCAGGCCCAGGTCCTCTCGCCTCCCTAGGCTGAGGCAAGACACCTCTGTGGGCCAGTCTCTCCTGGGCAGTCCCAGACTCAGCTTGCTCCAGTGCTTTGGACCCCACGGCTGTCTCCCCGCCACCCCAGGGCAAGCTGGGGGCCAGTGTGGCTGGGGTGTGGGGTCGGATCTCCAGCCCCTGCTGGGTGCAGCCTCACTTACAGCTCTGAGTAACTGTCCCTGCCACAGGTGCAGAGGTGAACCTGCTGCGGATCCCCCCAGACTCTCCTGGACCCCTCACGTGAAGAGTGAGAATTATCGGCATGTTTCCAAAGCTCACAGGGGCCAGGGCTGCTCTTGGGCTGTCTGTACACACCCTCCTGCATCCTCTCAACACCCCCGGAAGGCAGGCTCTGTGGTCACCAGCCCTGTTGTCCAGGTGAGAAGTTGGAGATGGTGAGGAAGGTCAAGGTCACTCAAGGTTGCCTGGGGAAACCACTCTGTTCCCTGGAGCCCCTCCAGGCATCTCCCAGATCCAGGGCCCAAGAAACACTGCCAGAAGCTTGGAGGAGAGGCCCAGAGGGAAGGAGGCACGTGTCCCTGTGTCTAGGGTCCCTTCCCTGGGTCACGGGACAGGCAGGTCTCCTCCACTGGGCCTGGAAGAAGGAGTGGGCCGGGTCAGCGCCAAGTCTGTTCTCTCAGCTGGACCAGGGCCCTCCCACCAGGGCCAGTACCCCAACCCGGAGGCATCGAACAGGCGGGGTCCTGCAGACGGGGGGCGTCTGGGAGAAGCCTTGAGCTCAGTGTCGAGGGCTAGGAACCCCGTCCTGTGGGCGACGGGGCCCTGCTGGCAAGAGCCGCTTCCAGGCACAGCTAAAGCGAAGGGGGCGCTTTCAGGCAGGGCCCCTGGAGCACTGAACACCCATCCCGACCAACCTTGGGGGTTCCCGGGAGAGGGAGCCTGAGGGGGCTCAGGCCCCTTAATCCTGGTCACTCCTGCCCACCATGAGTTCCATGGAAACCCCTCCCAGCGCACGGGGATTTCAGGCCTAACTCCCTGCATTCTAGGAAGTTGCGCAGGCCGAGGGACGCGGGACGGGGCCGGTCAGCAAGGCCGCATGCTCCCTCCACACTCTGCTTGTAATTAGCACAGAGGGCAGTGTTTGCTCTCAGCGGTTCACCGGGGGGTCAGAAGAATTCCCAGAACCAAAGGAGTCGGCCGCCGCCAGGCCTGCAGTCGGGGCTTATGGGGCAGCGACAGGCGTGCGGGGCGGGGAAACTCAGGGTGGACAAGGGGGAGATAGATACGCCGGGAAGTGGGGGATTCTGCCCCCGCGAAGTCCACACACGGCGTGGGGGGAGCCAGGAACACACTGGGGAGAAGGATGGGCCGTGGGAGCTCCAGGAAGTGTGCTCCTCTAGGTGGGGCTGGTCAGGGAGGGCTCCTCGGAAGAGGAGGGACTCAGAGAAAGCCTTGAAGGCCGAGGAGAACTGAATCGGGAGGAAGGAGAGTCGGGGAAGGCAGGTGGGTGCACGGAGAAGAGGGTGGGTTCGGGTCTGCTCTTCCACCAGGAATCTTTACAAGAGGGACGTTTGCCTGGGTTGGGGGCCGGGGTGGGGCTGGAGCGAGGGGCTCCCAGCACGTGGAGCTCCACCGAGAGGCAGCCTCAGAGGAGGCACCTAGGCTGGCAGCCCTTGGTGAAGCCGTCAACTTGATGAATCCCACTAAGCTGGACCCTGGAGTGTGTCTTAACATTCTGCTGTGCCCTGGTGCCGCTCAAGGAAGGACCCGGCTTGTCCAGGAGCAGCCCTCGTGTGGCGGTCGGAGTTACCAGCTCAGGTGGCCACCTGCACACATGTGCTGGCCGCTTTGTTGGAGAAGGACCATCCTGTCGCCTCAAGGAAAAGAGCCCGTGGCGTCTGTTGGTGGTGACCCCATTTGAACTTTCAAGCGGAAAGCAGAATTTTGGGAAGCGTGCACCTGCCATCTTGAACTGGACAGCCTTCCAATCCTGAAAGGCCCCTGAGGAGCCAGGCGGTGATGTTCATGAACGTGAGTTTTCGTTCACGACAGTGGAGAGCGTGGACCTTGGAAGATCTGCCTAATCTGGAGATTGGCATTTCCCAGTGGCCACGCGCAGGAAAACGTCCTCTGGGCGCGCAGGACAGACCAGTGGGTTTTTGCCTCCAAGAAACGTTATTTTGGAACAATTTTAGATTAACAGACAAATTGCAAAGGTGGTAGAGTTCCCGAATCGCCCTACATTTGTGTCAAGTAAGAGACGGCGAAGGTCCCTGATCCAGCTCCAGGCTTCACCTGGATTTCACCCATGCTTCCGACCCCCCATCCTCCTTCTGTTCCCAATCCAGGCACCAGGATGCGTTTGTTATCCACTCCTTCGTCTCCTAGACGGATGGCTTTTTGCATAACAGCGTCTGGAGAGATCATTGACGGGGTTTCAGACCCCATAGTGCATCTCACTTTTAAGAACCCACCTCTTGTCAAGTTTGGGTGTAGTATCATAAAGGAAACCCAGGCACATCTGAGAAGTCCATCAAATGACTCTCCTTCTTCCCAAACACCGCATTGTATTGCCATGGACCGCATGAAGTTGCCCGCGTGACAGCCCTCCTCTCCCCATAGCCGCAGAGATTTTCGAAGCCTGAAAAAATGCCACTCTTTTCACTAAATGTGTTTTGATTAGACAAGCTTAGATACTTTTTTATAAAAATAATACTTTATGTTAATATGGAGAAGCTTGTTGTGACTTTTTTTTTTTTTTTTTTTGGCCACACGGTGCAGCATGCGGGATCTTAGTTCCCCAACCAAGGATCGAACCCGTGTCCCCGGCAGTGGGAGTGCGGAGTCTTAACCACTGGACCGCCAGGGAAGTCCCTCTTGTTGTGACTTTTAACTCACTTAGAATTTTTTGAAAGTTTCTAAAAATTTAAATATTTCAGAACATTTTCATGCATTAGTTTGAACTTCTAATACAGCAAATCTCAGGTGCAACCCTACCTCAACTAAAGCTCTTTGCCAAACTCCAGAATGTTTAGGGATATAAAGGGGTCCCGGGGAGAGAATAAGGGGGAACAGTTCACGGGGCCTGGGCTGGGGAGCGGCTCTGGGTTCAAACCTGCCATGTCTCAGTTTCCCTGTGCGTAAGACAGAGACCATAGGAGCAAAGGGCTCACACAGGTGGGCTGTGTGAACAGGCTGTGCTCTATGAAGTCTGCGGCATCAAAGATCGGTGACAGATAGCCCTCGGTTGAGGATAGAACTGGTTTAGGGTTATGGGAAAATTTTGCAGAATGTACGGGGAGGTACCCTTACCACTTCACCCCCACCACACACAAAGTGGCCCCATCATTCACACCTTGCTCTAGAGTGGGACATTGGTCAAAATTAATGAAGCAATTTTGAGACATTATTGGTGATGACGTCCACACTCCACATTAGGGTTCACTCCTGGGGTCGTGCACTCTGTGGGTTTAGACAGATGTATAGGGGCATGTACCCACCGGGACAGTAGCACGGTAACACACAGAGTAGATTCACTGCCCTGAAAACCCTCTGTGCTCTGCCTGTTCAACCCTCACCTCCTCCTAAACCTCGGCAACCACTGATCCTTTTACTGCCCTCCATAGTTCTGCCTTTTCCGGAATGTCACGTGGTTGGAATCGTACAGTATGTGGCCTTTTCAGACTGGCTTCTTTCCCTCAGTCATATATATTTACGTTTCTTCCGTGTCTCTTCATGGCCTGATAGCTCCTTTCTATCACTGAATAATATTCCATTGTCTGGATGGCCCACACTTTATTCACCTTTTCACATACAGAAGGGGATCTCGGCTGCTTCCAAGTTTTGGCGGTTCTGCACAAAGATGCCGTAAACGTCCGTGTGCAGGCTTTCCTATAAGCGTAGGTTTTCTCTTTAATCTAATCTCACTCCAAATTACTAGGGAGTTACCTCGAGACAATTTTGAAGGTAATTCCTCTTTGGCCCCTTGTCGGAAGGGCTTGGTGGGTCGTATGCCGTTGTAACTTTGCAGTGTTATTTTTCTCTGTGGTTTTAATGCTCCCTGTATAAACAGTTGGGTCTATCACCAGACCCCGTCTGTCCCCACCGGGTGACATTTCCATCCTGGTGTCAGTGGCGCACGGTCCCAGCTATGGTTTCCCTGGGACGTGCTCTCACGTCTTGCCGGGCTAAAGCCCGCTCTGCCCCGCTATCTGAGAACATTCCTGAAAAACTGGCCTCTTCTTTAATCCTGTTTGAAAGACACTTGTCTCCCAAACCTGGCTCAGAGAGATCTCCTTTACCCCGCAGTATCACCACGGTGGGGTCAGGGTCTCCAGCCCAGGGAGGACCCACCCCGTGCTGACCCTGAGATTCGGAGTCAGGCTGGGGTGCAGCCAGGCACTCTGCTCACAGCCGGTCGTGGGCAGGGGGCGCCGTCGTGCCCCTTGGCCCGCTAGGAAGAGTGGGGATCCCACTCCCCAGCTCAGGGCCTCCTGGCCGCCCCAGGAGCTCGCTCTGTCTGGGGAAGAGCCCACTGGACGAGACACTGGCTCTCGGGTCCCGGCAGGACTGGCCGGGGCCTTCAGGCCGAGTCCCTCGTCTGAGCAGTCTTTTTTGTTATAAGTTTCGGGTGAAGTGTAACAGACACGTGGACGTGTGCCTGACCGCTCAGTCCCACGCAACCAGCCCCTGATCCACGCTCAGAACCTCTCCCCACGAGGGGCCGGGTCAGAACCGCCTTGGCCTCCGCCCCTGAGTGCCGTCTGAGCGCTGCACGGTTAGCAAGGTGTCCCAGCGATGCTGTCCCCACCATGGGCGCCCCCAGCCTCTGTCTCCATGGGGCTTCTCGGGGGGCCCCATGCAGAGCCCAGCCGGCTCTGTCCACTCTGCCTGGGGCCTCTCTGTGTGAGCTTCTCTTTACATGCTCCCATGACAGGAAACTCACTACTACCCAAGGCTGACAGTTGCCTGCCAGCCCCTGACCCTGGCTTTCCTCCTGGGACACCCCGGTGTCCCCTTCCAATCAGGTGGGGCCTCCCTCGGGGTGGCACCCTTCGGGGCTGGGCTGAGCCCACGTGCTCCCAGCTGCACACATTTCTGCTCGGGCCGCTCCCAGCTTTTCATCTTACCAGAACTCCACAGAGAGGCCCCGGGAGGACCCCAGGGCTGGGATGGGGGAGATCCCCCTCTTCCTGGCCCAGGATCGAATCCAGCCATGGAGCAGCAGGCAGGACGGGGGTGTCGGGGTGCACCCCTGCCGGCTTGCAGGAGGCCTTCCCGGGATATGTCCAGCATCTGCCCAGCACCCCTGCCCCCGGCCCCCACGGAGCCCCCCGCTTAAACTCACGTGCCCTCGGGCGGCTCAGGCAGCCCATGAGGGGTAACTGAGCCCCACAGTGGTGGCGGGACGCATGCGGGAGCCCCCTCCTCCCCCGCCCCCCATCTCCCTGGCCCAGGATCGAGCCCAGGGGGTCCCTCCTGACGGTTCCCTCGAGGACATGGGCAGCCCACCCAGCTGAGCTCCTGGCTCCGGCCCCCCGTCTCCGCAGCCCGTGCCCTGGGGACCCAGCCCAGGCCTCACGTTTGGGGAAAACCAGCTGCTTCCTGTTTGTGTGTAGAATCCGGCCGTTCCCGCGGTGGTGGCGGAGGGTCGAGCGCCAGGGAGCTGGGCGGCCCCATCCTCGCGAGGCCCGTCGCTCCGAGGAGAAACTTAATCACTTTGTTTTCTTGGTTTAGGTTTTGCTTTTGAATAAAAAAAGTGACCCCGCTCGGCTCTGGCCCCAGGGCCCTATGACGTTCCCTGCACAACAGGCGTCACTTTTAAACGCTCTGCCCAGCAGGCAGCGCCGCGCCAGGGGCTCCGGGGAGGGCGGTGGAGCCCAGGACTGGCTCTGTGATGGGAAAGCTGGACAGCGAGGCCAGGGGAGCAGCCTCGTCCGTCTGGCTGCCTGGTCAGCAGGGCCCAGCAATGCTCTGACCCTCCCCAAGCCACGGTCAGCACAGGAGAAGGGCCCTCGAATGGCAGGTGGGCCCCGGGAGGGGAAGGCCTCGATGGCCCTCAGCAGGGGCGGCACCAGGTGGGGACCTCTCGGCCAAGACAGCACGGGAGGGGCGCAGGGGCAGGGGCACCCCAGAACCCTCGCAGCCTCCCTAACAGAGCTCCTGGCGCACTCTGCTCCCAGCACTGGGGCTTGGACTCGTCCCAAGCAGGGGAGAGCTGAGCCTGTCTCTGGACAGAGGCAGAGGGGGAAGGGGCATCAGTGGAGGTGGAGAGGCAATGGATGACAGGGGGGATGCAGTGGGCTTGGGCAGGGGAGTGAGGGCTCAGCCTGGGGGCGGGAAGGGTCAGGGAGGGAGACAGGAGGCCAGGACCTGGAGGGTGATGGGGCCGCGGGGGTACAGGATGGGGAGAGCAGAGGGGTTGAGATGCTCCTTGGGAAGGGAGGGAGGAAGGAAGGGAGGGAGGGAGGGAGGGAGGGAGGGAGGAGGTAGGGAGGGAGAAGGGAGGGAGAAGGGAGGGAGGGAGGGAGGAGGGAGGGAGGGAGGGAGGGAGGAAGGAAGGGAGGAGGGAGGGAGGGAGGAAGGAAGGAAGGAAGGGAGGGAGGGAGGGAGGAAGGGAGGGAGGGAGGGAGGGAGAAGGGAGGGAGGAAGGGAGGAGGGAGGGAGGAGGGAGGGAGGAGGGAGGGAGGGAGGAAGGGAGGAGGGAGGGAGGGAGGAAGGAAGGAAGGAAGGGAGGGAGGGAGGGAGGAAGGGAGGAGGGAGGGAGGGAGGAAGGAAGGAAGGAAGGGAGGGAGGGAGGAAGGAAGGAAGGAAGGGAGGGAGGGAGGGAGGGAGGGAGAAGGGAGGGAGGAAGGGAGGAGGGAGGGAGGGAGGGAGGGAGGAGGGAGGGAGGAGGGAGGGAGGAGGGAGGGAGGGAGGGAGGGAGGAGGGAGGGAGGGAGGGAGGGAGGAGGGAGGGAGGGAGGGAGGGAGGGAGGAAGGAGGGAGGGAGGGAGGGAGGGAGGAAGGGAGGGAGGAAGGGAGGAGGGAGGGAGGGAGGGAGGGAAGAAGGGAGGGAGGGAGGGAGGAAGGGAGGAGGGAGGGAGGGAGGGAGGGAGGGAGGGAAGAGGGGAGGGAGGGAGGGAGGGAGGAGGGGAGGGAGGAAGGGAGGAAGGAAAGGGCTGCAGAGTCAAGGAGCCCTGGCCTCGTGGGGAGGCGAGATCCCCAGGTGTCAGGAGACCTGGCTACATCGCCCTCCACCGTCTCATCCACACTGTCTCCTCCGGCGTGGACCCCACACAGGCCTGGTTCTCTCTGAAGCTGGACGCTCAGTCTGGGGTGAGACCAGCAGGACCCCATGCTCACGCAGCTTGAAGTATAACCGGGGGTGGGGGTCGGTGGGTGATGCCGAGAGACTGGAGAGCAGGTGTCCGGGGCCTGGCCCTGTGGCAGTCCAGGACCCTGCTGGCCACTTACCTGAGCGGGTAAGGAGATGCAGCGCTGCCCAGGGCAACTAGGATCTGTTGGGGCCAAGGGAAGAGCTTGTGCTAAGACCTGCAGTGGGGCTTGGAGGTGAAGGGGCTCCAGGAGCATGGAGCTGGGCAGGCCCCGTCTCCGCAGGGGCAGAGCACGGGGTGCAGGTGAGGGAGAATTGGAGGGTTTGAGAAACGGCAGGACAGGGTGGGTCTGCATCTTTGGAGGGTTGGGTCTATGCATGCGGGTGGGAGTGAAGGGGTTAAAGAGGACATTCTAAGTACCCAACCTGTGGGTAACTTCTGGAGGTTAAGAAGCCCGGGCGGGGTGGGGGAGGGCTGTGCGCAGCCAAACAGCAGGGAGCTGGAGATGATAGACGTGGGAGGTCAGGGCCAAGAGGCTGGGACAGGGTGCACCCATGCATCCGCCCATGCATCCATCACTCCATGCATCCCTCCATCTCTCCCTCCATGCATCCATCCATCTGTCTGTCCACAACTAAATACCCAGGTGGGCTTCTGGGGAGAGACAGCGGTGGCAGGAGCACAGGTACAAGGTCCTGCGTGACGGTGACGTGTTGTCTCTGGGGGGTGGTGAAGGGGGAGGGTGGTGAGGCCACATGGGCAGGGAGGGTGGCTCAGAGACTGTCAGAGGCCACAGGGAACTGGTGAGGGCCTGGAAAGCTCTGAGACGATGTGGCTTTTTCTGAGGCAGGGGCTAGTGGAGGGTCTGATTTCAGCGTCAAAGGGTCAACCGAGCAAAGGGGCCGGGGCCAAAGGCCAAGCACTGGGGGTGCCGAGGAGGAGGCGATTGTGGCTGGGCTCAAAGCGGGGCTGGACGTGGAGCTGAGGGCATCTGCTGAGGAGCTGGAGGTACCCGGGACAGACGAGCCCCAGGCCTGTTCTGCACCGCTGGAGGAATGCGGTTGCCCGCACGAAGCGGAGGAGTGGGCCGCAGCGCAGCAGGCTCTGAAAGGCTCAGGTGGGGCTTGGGGCTGGAGCCGCGGCCCCTCTCAGATGCCCGGGACGTCAGTGAAAGGGGGCTGTAGGTAGATGGTGCTGCTGTGTGGGCCCTGCACAGGTGGCCTGGGGAAGGGGTCGGGCCCTGGCTGCTGTTTCTGCCCACCCCGCCCTGGTGTGGGCACCCGCTTCGGGCCGGCCTCGCCGCGTTTGCAGGAACTCTCAGGGCCTCCCCCCTTGATGGCCCCGCGTCCTGGCTGCCTCACCAGCAAGGGCTGGCCCCAGGCCCCAGACTCCTGGCCGGCCGGGCTGGCGCATGCACTGCCCAGAGCAGAGGCGGGCGGGGAGGGGGGCTGCGGGAAGAGGGGATCTGAGGAGGGGCCCCTGGGCTGGGCCTGGGTAGTGAGGTTCCAAGGTACGCTTTGGCCCACAGGGTAAATCGGCTCAGATATTTTCTGCATTAGGGAGTTGGGGTCTGGGAGCGGGGGGGCCGGAGGAAAGTGCTCTGCGTTTCCACTGCAGGCACAGAACGATTCGGTCATTAGTTTTCATTCCAGTATCTGGAAAACAGCTGATTCTGGAAACCTAAAACTTCCCTGGGCAAGGAGCGCTGACGAGGAGGGCGCCCAGCAGGGCTGAGGGTGGGAGCTCAGGCCCAGGGAGCCCTGGTCCCTGCCCCGGGCCCTTCCTTTCCTGGAGGGGGGCTGCGGCTGGGCCTGGAGGGGAGGCCCCCCGGGAGCCAGTCCCGCCCACCGAGCCCAGCCAGGTTTCTATAGCACTGGTGAATCTGACACCCGGGGTTCTGGAAACTTGGTGGGCTAATCTGAGCGCTAATCCTAGCAACAGGCTGGGCCTGCAGCCGCATGTCGGCTGGGGTTGCCGCTGGCAGGCTCCGAGACCCTCCTGCTTGGGGTCTGGTCGCCGCAGAGCTCAGGCTCTCCGGTCCCGGCGTTGGATGGAGTCGCCCCGGGAGCGAGGCCTGCCTGAGGCTCCCTTCACCTCGAGGTTGCCAGGATCAGAGGGGATTAGCAGGTGCGGGAGGCCATGTGCATGGGCCGTGTGGCTCCCTACTGGGAGCAGAGGACCCCGGCAGCCACTGGGCGGGCTCAGGGACCCTGGCCCTGGGTCTGCCTGGTCACTAAAGCCCTGAGGAAGGACAGCTCTGGAGGCCTTGACCAGGGAGACCCGCTGCACACGCATGCGTGTGTGTGTGTGTGTGTGTGTGTGTGTGTGAGAGCACAAGTGTAGGAGGTAAAGATGGGGGGCTGCTCCTCTGTGCCCCTGTCTGTCTGCCTGCTGTCCAGTCGTACACATCCATCCATCCTCCATCCATCCATCTTTCATCCATCCTCCATCCATCCTCCATCCATCCTCCCTCCATCCTCCATCCATCCTCCATCCATCCTCCCTCCATCCTCCATCCATCCATCCTCCATCCATCCTCCATCCATCCTCCATCCTCCATCCATCCATCCCCTCATTCACTCACTCACTGATTTGACGCCAGTCCAGAAGCACTGTCTGTGCCTGTGGGTCAGCAGTGTGGGCAGAGCAGCAGTGGGTTGAAAAGATACCTCCACTGTGACCCCCACGCCCTCCGGGCTGGGCAGGTAGCGAGGAGGCTCCTGTCTCTGCCTCTCCTGGACCCGCCCAGACCAGCTGACCTGGTCAACACCGGGACCCCACCCCCCGGAGCCTTGGCCTCTGCCTGGATTGGGTTGGGGGTCAGGGACAGTGGGGAGTCAGGGGTCAGGGGGTCCTGGAGGAGGGCCGTCTCTCCTGGGGGTCGTGGGTGCAGTGGCCTGGGCAGCGAGGTGGGCAGCCCTGCCAGCCACGGCTCAGGTCCAAGAGATTCCCAGCTGAGTAATCCAACCCTAGGAGCCACTGTCAGACGCCGTGGACAGTGGGCTGACTCAGTTTCCCCCTCCCTACCCTCTGCCCTCTTCTGGCATCTGGGTGGGGCCTGAACCCTACTCAGCTGGCCAGTCTCCTCTTCTGCCAACTGGTGGTCTGTGGGAGGGGCACAGCCCAGACCGGCCGTGGTGGGGGAGGGGCAGGGGGTGGGGGCTGGGACAGCCACAGAAAGAGGACGAGAGCGAGAAATGAGTGACTTGAGGGAAAAAGACACAGAGAAGAAAACGAGGGGTGTTCTGGACACTGCGGGGGAGGCAGCCCCGCACCCCCTCTCCAACACCTGCAGAAAGCCTGGGGGAAGCCAGGGTGGCGGGAGCCAGGCCAGGCCCCTCGGCCCAGAGGGGCAGCACCTTTGCCACAGCCGGATGCCTCTCTGCTCTCTGCCCCACCCCCCAGCCCCCCGGCATCCAGTTCCGAGGGCCCCAGCACCCCATGGAGGTGGAGGCGGCCTGGGTGGAGCAGGGCGGCGGAGGGCAAGGATCAGGCCAGGACCATTGTTTAGAGAAGGAGGAACTGACTTCAGCCCCGGCAGCAGGGCCCCCCGCCCCGCCCCGCTTCCTGCTCCCTGGGCGGCCACAGACGACTTTGTCCACCTTATTTGGGGATTGAGGAGCCGCATGGCATGTACGGCCCTGGGAGTCGCGGCGCGGAGCCACAGCCTCACGGGGCGGAGGGTACCTTTCCAGCCGCTCTCCATGACTCAGACTTACAGCCCTTTAGGCAAAGAAAGTGCTAATCAAGGATCCATTCAATCCTCCATCCAACTGTCCATCCACCCTTCCAGGTGCCCACCAAGCCCTCATCCACCCATCTAGCCATTCATATGTCGACACCTGTCCTCACACCTACACTCACCCATGCACCCATCTATCCCTCTCTCCACCCACCCATCCATCCCTCCACCATCCACCATCCATCATCCATCCATTCACCATCTATCCATCCAACCATCCATCCATCCTTCCATCCACTCATCCCTCTACTATACCTTTATCCATCCTCCCATCCATCCCTCTATCCATCCATCCGTCCTTCTGTCTATACACCCAACCACCCATCCATCCATCTACCACTCATCCACCATCCATTAACCATCCATTCACCATCCATCCATCAATCCATCCACCCATCCAATTTGTAGCATCACAATTTTGTAGCATCTTGGTTTGAAAATTGGAAGCTCATTCCCAAGAAAACATCTTGAATAAATTCCCTGGCCAAGAGGTAAGATGCTGCCTCGCTTTGTGCCTTGGGTCTGTGGCTTGTAGATTTTGAACTATTGAGTTGTGTCTGGGACCAGGGCTGGGACATGGCGCTGCACCATCAAGACCTTCCATCTGGCACAATGCAGATGACAGAACCATACATGGGGCACCAAGGGGGCCAGGATCCCAGTGGGGAAGGGTCTCTCCTGGATCTGCACGACCTTGAAAAAGCATCTCATTCCTCTGGTCTTAGCCGGCTCTTTGTTACAATGAGTTGCTGAGACTTCTGTGAGGGTCAGTGGGGAGTAGGAATCTTCCTGATTCAGCAGTTTCAAAGTGTCCCGGGCAGAAACTGGGATGGCAACACCAAGGCTGTCCGTGGAGATGGTTGTGCCGGGGGCCCTGTTTCCTGGGAGTCCATTCCAGGAAAGGAATCTTGTAGCCCCAGGCTCCAGCAGCCAGTGCCCCAGTCCCTGGAACTATCTACACAGATTAGAGGTAGAAACAGAGCTTTGGATGGTAGGTAGGTGGCCACAAGTCCAATTTATGTCTATTGTCCCAGCATAAGCACTCATGGGCCCCCTCTTAACTCTCAAGAATCTTGGTTGGGACAGTTAATTATATGGTTGTTGTACTGAGCGCTCATTCCATTTGAATAGGGTTTTGAAGGATGAATAGGAGTCTGCCATGTGAAGGCAGGAAGGGCATTCCAGGCAGAAGGAACAGAGGTGAGAGGGAGGCCCTGTCTGACATTTTGGGCTTTGCAGGGAGTCTGATGTGGCTGGAGCTGGCATGTAGTTTAGGTCCGGACAGGCCTGCACCGGTTGTGATGGTGGCTGGAGAGGGAGGGGGTGGTGAGTGGGGCCTGAGGGTCTTCCAGTCCAGGCCAAAAGACTGAACACGACTGGGAGCCCACGGGGGCTAGGGTTTCCTCACCACTCCTGGAAGAGTGGGTGTGAGGGCTGGCTTGCCAGAAGCAGCTCTGCGAGGTGGGGAGGGGGGAGGGGAGTGCTGCCACAGGGGAAGGTTCCCAGAGGGAAGATGGTGAACCCAGGAGCCCTGCTCCAAGCCCCAACATCCTCTGCGGCGACGTTTGGCCGGAGAAGTTTCTCCTCTGGTGTGCGGCGTCTGGAAGGCTCTGATTCTGCGCCCCGAGTCTGCAGGGCGGGGTGCCCTCTGCTCTGAGTCTGGCCTGAGCCCATCTCTGAGACCCCAGGCACCCCCGCCAGCCTCTCGGCTCGCCCTGATCCTCCTGTCGGGCCCCTGTATCTGCACAGCCTGCTCTTCTAGCCCTGTCCTCTCCATCCTGTGACCCTGCCCCCACGGACGGGGAGTGCTGGAAGCCCCTTGTCACCGACCCCCGACTCCTGAACTCCAGTCCCCATTCAGCGGCCGCAAGCCATCCAAGGGGACTCCTGACCTGTGGCCCCAGACCCCCTGCCCCTCAGATCCTGGACACTGGGGCCTCAACAGAGCGTGTGGGTCTGGCAGCTGTCCTCAGGGCCGTGACCTGGGGACCGGCTGCCTGAGGCTGGCCCGCAGACCAGGAGGGAGCAGGTGGGGACCGGCCATGGTTCCGGGGATAGAGCCGGCGGGGAGATGGGCCTGGCGGCGCCTCCCTCCCTGCGCTGGGCAGACTTCCTGTCTGGCCCTGGGAAGTGACCCCCCGCCGCCCCCAGCAGGCAGTGACGTCAGTGTCTGAGGTGACAAGGCCCGGGGCTGGCACCTGCCCCACACATTTACAGTGTAAGGTGTCTGAGCAGTGCGGGGCCAAGGCCACCGGGGCTCAGGGAAGGCGGCCCTCAGCTCGGGCTTCAGGCTGGCTTGAGGAAAACACGTCTGCGTGTGCCTGGGTGGGCTGGGCTCTGCCCTCGAGAGCCTTTGCCCCGTGCCAGGACTGAGGATCATCAGCTAACGGGCACACAGACCTGGAGCCCCACACACAGTAGGTGCCCACTAAAGCTGCACGTGAGTAGATGAAGACGGGCCAGACTTAGTGAGTCCTAAATTCTGGAAAAGCAGGACATTTTAGAGGCAGGGAGTGGCAAGAGGGGAACCTGGGACCTGGGTCTTTCCGCAGAGGCAGGCTGGTGACAGCCCGGGGCCCTGCGGATTAATGCCCGGATGGCAGAGGGCAGGGCTCTGCCCCCCAGCCCCCACACAGGTCAGCCTCCGGCAGGTCTTCAGGTGTGGCCAATGCAGTGGATGGCCTTGTGACCTGGACGCACCTGACCTGGGGCCCAAGTCAGCCTTCCCATGCCCCCCCACCTCGTGCTCCTGCGCTGGTTAGGGAAGCAGAGTAGCCAAGCAGGCTGCCTGGTACTGGCCTCGGGCAAGGTCGGCGTGTGGCTGCCAGGCCCGGCGTTCTCCACAGGTGCTGCTGTGAGGGGCGTGGCCAGCAGGTGAGTGGGCAGGGGAGCGTGCAGGGGGTGCGCCCAGCCCAGCAGCCTGGCACCAGAGGGCCCTTTGGCACCCAGAGGCTACTCCCCATGACAGTGCCCTTGCGAGCTGGCAGGGCAGCCTGGGGTTGTTTAACTTCACTTTGCAGTGAAAGCCACAGGTACCAGAGCCATTCCTGAAGGACTTGAGGCTCCGGGTCGGCCACAGGCCCCACCCGGTCGGGGCCAGGAGTGCCAGAGGAACTCAACACCTCTAGGAGGGAGTGTGCACAGTGGGGACCCAGGTAACGGCGCGCTGGCGGGTCAAGAGTGGATTATTCAGCCCTTGGGAGGGTGCGCCAGGCTCAGCCAAGCCGCTTCCCAGAGTCCAGGGTGCCCCTCAAGAGCGGGGCTGGTCTGGCTCCCTGGGCACTGACCCAGGAAGGACAGGGTGACGGCAGGTGGTGGGCACAGCGAATTGCTGCCCAGGCTTTGGGGACGGGAGCTCTGAGCGCAGGTGGAGCTCGGAGAGGGAGGAAGGAGGCCCTGCTGTCGGCCGGACCTGGATGCCTGACCACGAGCGTCCACGGGCCCTGTGGTCTACCCTTACTCCGGCGCCGTCTGGGCAGGAGGCTCTGATGCCCCGTCATCGGCACCGGCTGTCCTGAAATGAGGCTCCCTTGGTCCCTGCCCAGAAGATGCTCAGTCTGGAGAGGAGAAGATGCAGAAGTGGACAAGGGCGCAGGGCACACGGAGCAGAATGAAGAGGGTGCAGCTGGGGGCACAGCTGGGAGGATGGGGGGCTTCCTGGCGCACCCCACTGGCCTGTGGGGCCCCCCCAATATGGATGTTCGCGTGTCACTGTGCGGGGTGGGCAGGAGGACTGAAGGAGGCAGCCTTGAGGATGGGCCAGACTCTCCCCAGCTCTGCGGCTTGGCCTGGCAGCTGCTCCCTTGGGGGGCGGGTGCCCACTGGGCAGGGGTCCCAGGCCCTCTGCCTCCTGGCCTTGGTGCCATGCCCAGATCCCCGGGCTGTCCTGCCCCTCCCTGCCCTCTCACCGCACCCCCCCTCCCATGGCAGAGGGTCTCTTAACCCCCACCTGGTAGTTGGCACAAAGTTGAGTTTTCTATTTCAAGTCTGTCAGGAGCCTCCAAGACCACTGTGGTGCCCTGTCTGTGCTCCGGTCCTGCCGAGGGCCTGGGGTCCTGCTGGAGTCAGGCGGACCCCCACATCGAGGAGAGACCCCTTGGGGCTCTGGCGGTACATCTTGGGTTCTGTGCCCTTGGTTTTGGGGGGTGTGCATGGGAGGAACCCTCACCAGCCCTTCCACGGGTGATGTCTCTCTCGGCCCCTTGGACCTGCCTGCCCCGGACGCCCCTTGGATTTCAGAGACACGGGCTGGTCCCCAACCTTGAGCACCTGCTCCCTTGGCTGCCTTTTGCCCCATGTCTACGGGGAGGTGTTCAAGTCTCGCCCTGATGCCTCCACCCAGGGACAGGCCCTGGCACCTGATATCTGACAGACACACGAATAACTGACCCCCGACACCCCATCGCACTTCTTCTGCTGAGCCGATCGCTGCTCTAAGCAACGTATTTATTAACTCATTTACTGCTCAACCCGACCCTTCCGAGGGGTGTTAGGGGCGTCCACACTTCACCGGCAGGGAAATCGAGGCCGAGTGGACTGCCCAGGACAGCACCGCTGGTGGCGCTGGGGGCCTGCTTCCTGACCCTCCCCACCGAGCCTGCGCAGGAAGAACGGCCGGTGCATGGGTCCCGCTGCATGAAGGCGATTTGAGCTGAGACCTGGGGGGAGGAGGTGCTGTCCCTGGGAGGAATGGGAAAGGGGCTTCCGAGGCGGGGGGGCTCCATGTGATGGACAACCAGTGAGGGGGATGTGGCCAGGGCCCCGAGCGAGTGGGCGCCGGGTGGGACGCCCTGGGAAGGGGTCCGATTTGACGCTGGTGGAGTTGGGGGCGCAGGAGGGCTCTTGGCAGGGGAGGCCCGAGTGCACGCTTGGGGACCGTCGTGGCTGCCATGTGGAGAGCTGACTAGGGGTGCGGCCGTCCACGTGAGGCTCAGAGCCAGCTCCAGGAGGGAAAGGGGCATCCTGAGGTCTGGGGACCCTGGTGAGGCCGAAGGGACCAGTCACGAGCCTGACACAGAGCCTGGCCAGGCTGGAGGAAGGTAGCAGGCAGGGTGGGAAGGGCTCTGTGTGTTGGGGGGCCCCCGCGACACCTCCTTTGGCCGACCCACGAGGGCCCGAGTGAGTCTGCGCGTGGTCCTGCCGGGGCGCGCCACGAGGGCGGTGCACACCGAGCAGCCGTTCCCGTGCACACGCCTCCTCTTTCACTTATGAGTGGCTCTCCGAGGATCCATATGTTTCGTGGGTCTCCCCAGGCCAGCCTGCTCCATATCTGGGGCCCTAGCTCAGAGAGGCGGCAGTCAGGGGTCCAGGGTTTGGAAGGTCCCCAGACATTGTGGTTTCTGAGCTGCCGGGGCAGAGTGGGAGCCTCGGGCTGCCCGGAGGGCTGGGCGGACCTGGCTGCAGGGCCAGGAGGACCAGGAAGCCATGGGGTCGAGGAGAAGTAAGGTGCGTCTGGCACGGGTGCGTGCCCAGGGTCCAGCGTGTGCTGCTGGTCTGTGGCCCGGGACCAGCCTGGAGTGGAGGCTCTGGGCCCTCCAGCCACGCCTGGCTGCTTGAGCTGGCCCACTGGGCTGGGCTCCGCCTGGCCGGGTTACAGCTGGGTGCAGCCGCATGCCCTGGTGGGCGCTGCCCGGTCCACCAGCCCAGCCTGGCCCAGCAAGTCCCGTCGGTCTGGCCCGGGCTGCGCTCCTGCAGTCAAGCGGACCCAGCGGGCTGATTCGTCCACAGCATCAAATGCAAACCAGCCCCGCTTTCCTGAAGCCGCCCGGCCAGCCCCAGCACAGAGCATCCTGGTGGATGCCAGAGAGAGGCAGGACCTGTCACCGGTGCAGGGGGGAGGCAGGAGGGTGAAGCGAGGCTCCAGAGCGGGGGCCCCGGCTCTCGCTGCACCGGCCTCGAATGCTAGGCGAGCTGGGGCCCGAGACGGGCAGGCGTCCGCCATTTGCCTGAAGGGTGTGGAACCCCAAGCACCATCCCGTACCTGGCTGGCAAGATGGAGAAGGCGGGGGTCGTGTCTCTTGGGAAAGATGATGCCTCTGCTCTGTTCCGGGCCCACAGGGAGCCCCAAGGTTCCCAAGCGTCCCTGGCCTCACAGGGCCTGGAGCAGATGCCCACCTTTCCCTGCCCGGCCTTGCGGCCTCTGCCACGTGGCTCTTCCCTCTCCAGCTAGAGCTGGGCGTGACTGCAGTGGGCAGGTGGGCGGACCCACGCCAGCTGGACAGGCTTCCTGCCCGCCTGCAGCTCCTCCCAGCATACGCTTCTCCTCCACCTTTGGTTCCTGCGGCCACGGGGCAAAGCCACGGCATCCGCAGGGTGTGGGGAGGGTCTCCAGCAGTCCTCAGGCTCCGGGGCGGCCTCTCACCTCTCGGGCATCCACGGCGCTGGCGGCCACGTGGGGAGTGGGAGCCGTCTTTGCCCCGGGGGCTCCCAGCTTAGAAGAGGAGGGGCTGCGACCAGGTGTGGTGATGCATCGCTGTGTGGGGGATGGGCCGACGTCTGGGACCCCAAGAAGGTGAGAGTGGGGGAGGGCATGGCGGCACCAGGGCATGGGACAGAAGTAGAAGCTGGGGTGTGGGGTGCAGCCCTGGCTGCCTGCACAGTCACCCCAGAACCCTGGGGAGTTGGTGGATGAGGCTGGGGCAGGGAAAGGGCGTGTTCAGCTCAGTTCCTCAGAAAGATGGTGCCTCAGACCTGGAGGGGTGGTGGTGAGCATGGTGGGGGTCGAGGGGGTGGACAGGTAGGGCCAGGCTGGCAGGGGGCTGAGGGACTCCAGCCATGGGAACTTGGCCGGTCAGCTGTCCCTCTGAGCCTCAATATCCCCATCTGCACAGCGGGCATCTCCCCATCTGTCTTCTCAGGGCTACTGTGCGCATGCGGAGCGTGGACCCCCAGGTCCTGAGAACGCTGGCTGCCTGAGGGGGCAGCCGGGAGGCAGGGGTGGGCGCTGTCACCAGGGAAGGGCGTTTTTGAAGGCTGGAACAGCATGCACGCAGGCACCAGGCGCCGGGCAGGCGCACAGAGGGGCCGATGCATCGGGATGGCAGAGAGAGCAGGCAAGGGCCGAGGGCTTGCCCTGAGCCCCCCAAGCAGGCCGAGTGGGGTCATCTGAGCCCCCCAGGCAGGCCGAGTGGGGTCATCTGAGCCCCCCAGGCAGGTCGAGTGGGGTCATCTGAGCCCCCCAGGCAGGCCGAGTGGGGTCATCTGAGCCCCCCAGGCAGGCCGAGTGGGGTCATCTGAGCCCCCCAAGCAGGTCGAGTGGGGTCATCTGAGCCCCCCAAGCAGGTCGAGTGGGGTCATCTGAGCCCCCCAGGCAGGTCGAGTGGGGTCATCCCGTTTTACAGATGAGCGGCTGACGCTGGGCCCGTCTGCCCTTGGTCTGCAGTGCCCTCTGGCTCAGGTGCCCCTTGGGCATACCTCTTTCCCCGTCGGCACCCATGCCCCCGCTCCTGGCCCAGAGCCCGGCCAGGCCATTGCATGAGTGCCGCCGGCCTCCCTCTGCCCTGGACCAGACCGGCCAGTGTTGAGGCTCACTTGTCCAGCAGTCTGGAAAGCCTCCAGCGGCCCGGCCCACCGGGGCAGTGGCCACACCGAGTCCCCTCCCCCGGGCTCTGTAAAGGCACATTCCTGAGGCTGCGGGTCAGCGGCCCCCCTCGGTGGGGCCTTAATGAAGAAGCAGAGTCTGGAGTTGTGTAATGGTGACAGCTCGGAACAGCCCTGCTGGCCCGGGGTTGGGGGTGGGGGAGGCCCTGGGCGTGGTGGGGTGGGGTGGGACGCGGCCCTGCCCCGCCCCCCCCCACCGCGACCCCCTAGCTCGTGGTCTGTGGCCACGGAAGCCCCGAGGCTCCCCACCTCCCCAGGCCGGGCAGAGGCTGACCGGGCCTGGACTCAATTTATCCCGAGTGCGCGTGTGTGTGTTTTTATACTTCGTCACTGAATCCCGTGCGTAGTGAATTAATTTCCTGATGTAGTAAACATTTCGGAAGGCCAAGATCCTCTCCCTCCTGTCCCCACGCCAGCAAAAGTCCCCGAGCCGGGTCCTGCCTTGCCAAGGGGGGTTGATCCTAATACTGGAGGTGTGAGCTCTGGCTCCAGGACCCTCTGGTCGGCCCCCCAAGCCCCCAGCCCCCAAACCTCCTCACCAGTCCTGTTTCCTTTGCAGAGTATTGTCATCCTGGGGGCAGCGGAGCTCCCGGGCCCCCCTCGGGCCAGGAGCAGTCAGAGCTGGTTCCCAGGCCCACAGGGCAGTGTTCGAGGGGGGTTTGGTGCAGGAAGGCCTGAGTGTGAATCCCAACTCGGTTTCTTCAAGCTGTGTCTCATGGCCAAGGAGCAGGGCCTCTGTGGGAGAGACCCCGGGGGCGAAGTCGGTGGGCCCAGCCGGCTCCCAGAGGCCATCTGATCAGGGCAGCTTCTCAAGGTCACGGCGGTTCACGGCAGGATGGGGAAGGCTCCTAGTGGGAGCTGGGCCCTCCTCAGGGGGTGCAGCCTGGGGTGCTCTAAAGGCAGAAGCTGTGGCTGGGCCTTGGGGTCCCAGCGGCCTCTGAGAAGGGGGTCCTCCGTGGTCTGATGGTCGAGTCTCTGTCCAGGGCAGGATTGCTAAGGCCCAAGGGTGCCCACCTTGCCCCGGAGTAGCCCCGGGGCCCCCGGCTCTGAGGACCCACATCACGTGGCTGTACGTGCCGACCTGTAGCACCTGCCACCCTGGTCCCACTGGATTCTCCAAAGGACCTGGGGAGGGATGGGGAAACTGAGGCAGAGAGGGCAAACGACTGTGGGCAGGGACCACGGTGGGGCTGGACCCAGCAAACTGACCCCCATCGGGACCTATTTCTACTTTGCAGCCTGGACTGCGGAAAGGGTTACCCCACAGCAGTGTGTGTGCGTGTGTGTGTGCGCGTGCGTGCGTGCGCGTGCGTGTGCGTGCGTGTGTGTGTGCTCAAGTTCGTGTGTGTGCGTGTGTGTGCCTGTATGTTTGTGTGCTTGTGTGTGTGTTTTTATGTGCATGTGAGTGTGTGTATATTTGTGTGTGCACATGTGTGTTTGTACGTGTGTATGTGAATGCATGTGCATACGTGTGTTCGCACATGCATGCATGGGAGTGTGTGCGTGGGTATGTGTGGGCATGTCTGCATGTTTGTATGTGGGTTTTCATGGACACATATGGGTGCACATGTGCTTTTTAATGTGTGCACGTGTGTATGTACGTGTGCATTTCTGTGCCCCTGGCCCCGCTCTGTTTGCACTGCTGTTTTCTTATACATGTTTGGCATATTTTGCTGCTGAGTTGGGGGACAGCGGTTTGGGGGGAGGCTGAGCAGTGGGGGAGGGGTTGTTTATGCCAGTCATCCACCCAGGCTACACATTCTTGTGGTCGTGTCTTTAACTTGGTAAAAATTTGGGAAATTTCTAAATAAAACAAAACAAAGGAAAAACATTTTCAAAAGGATTTCAAAATCTGTGCTGCTGCTTCCCCCAGTAACATGACCCGTGGGGCCTGGGAGACACCCCTGAATGGGGAGCGAGGGCAGGAGGAACTTTCTAGCAATCGAAGAGTCACGCTGTGAGAGGATGAGCTCCCCGTCAGGAGAAGTAAACAAGCCGCTCTGAGACCCTCCCCGTCTCTGTGGCAGTATCCAAGTTCTAAGGATTAGGGGGAGAGGTTTGAAGTCTGCCGGTATATGGTCGCGAGGCAGGGGCTCCTGGACCTCAGTCCCACTGAGGCCGGTGGGTGCAGCAGGGTGGCCAGACCGGGGGGTGGGGGGGCCCTGCAGGGAGCTTGGCCGTTGGTCAGGGCAGCTGAGAGGAGATACTGGGAGACAGGAGAGAGGGCGGCTGTTGGTGGGGTGAGGACCTCAGGGGTGGCCGTGCGCTCAGGGAGGGCAGTGGCTGGGCTTGGCCACTGACTGACTGGGGAGGTGCTGGCGGGGGCGGCGCTGGGCCTGGCCATAGGCTGCGGGCAAGGGGCCCAGCTGACGACGGCCACTGCCTCCCTGGCGGGTGGGCAACTGCTGGGGGCTGAGGCTGCTGGAGGGGGTGGTGTGGGCCGCTGCTGCCCCTCCCCCGGCAGGAGCTCCACAAGCCTGTGAGCGGGTTGCAAGCTCCCAGCAGGTGGGAGGTTGGTGGAGGGCCGGGCCCTCTCCACTGGAGGCAGGGGCAGCCTGGGGGCTGACACCACTGGGGACCAGGCTGGCTGGGGAGCAGAGGCAGAGTCTGGGGGCTGCAGAGGGGGCCTGGGGGCAGCGGGAAGGCAGGACCTCACAGGAAGGTGAGTGAGGCCATCGAAGTCCAGGGTGGTCTGGGGGGCAGGGCCAGGGGCTCCCACAGGACCGGGAAGTTGGGCTGCTGGGGGAACAGGGAGGTTGAGGGGGGCTGGGTGTCCCATGGTGACATGGCACGCACACTGGGGCACAGTGGGGTCCAAGCCCCTCAGAACTCTCTGCTCAGTGATGTGCTCTGGTCGGGCCCCACCTTTCCAGGGTGGGCTGACCTGTCAGGGCTAGGGAACACGGCCCTCTGGGGACCCCAGGGAGGGGGCAGCCCCGAGTGGCACCTACACAGCGCCTTCTGGTCCTGTGGCCCACCTGTGTGCAGGCTGGCGTCCGTGATCGGGGCTGGCATCATCAAGGGCCTTGCCCTTGGTCAACCCCACCGCCCCGAGTCAGTCCTGCTGCTCCCAGAGACTCGGGGAAACCCCCTGAGGCGATCTGGGGGCCCTCTGGGATTTCAGCTTTCCGTTTCCCAATCAAACCTCCTATTTTGTTTACCAGCGAGTTTTTAGCTTGTGACGGCTCCCAGCTTCTCTCTGAGATGGATGGGCAGTGCTTGGCAAGGAGATGGTAGCCCCAAGGCCCCTGGGCAGGGCTGACCTGTCCCCTCTGTGCCACCCAGCTCAGGTCCAGGCTGGCAGCTCAGAGGCCAGGCGCCAAGGGAACGCAGGACGCCCCCCAGGGCCGCGTGTCTGGGAGCTGTCTGGGCTGGGAGCCACGAGGACTCCACGGGCCTGTGGCCAGCGGCGGCGGGCTGCTCCCACTGCTCCGGACGTCCAGGGCCCGGCCAAGTCTGGCGGCTCCTCCCTGGGCACACGCCCTGCACATTCCTGTCTCTGCCCTTTGCCCAGGCAGTGCCCCCTCCCCTCACCGTTGCCCGCCTGCCCTCCGGCCCACTCCCACCTCCTGTGTCCGGCCACGGGCCAGCCCGCGGGGCTCTGTCACTTTAAGAGGGCGATACCCATTGCTGTGGTCGGTTGGGCGCTCCTAAGATGAGGTGCCACGTCTCACCCCGTGGGTGGGACCACAGTGAGTGCTTGCCGATCGCTGATTCGTGGCCAGGCCGGCTTTGCCCTCCGACTGAGAGGGCCACTGCTTGGTCTCCTGAGCCCTCTGTGGCTCCCCAGCACCCTTGGTTCTAGTGCAAGCCCCCTGGCCTGGTGCTCTGGGCACTCACCACCCTTCCTTCCTGGAATGCGTCCCAGTCTCCTGCCACCCTGGGCCTTTGCCCCTCTGCCGGGAGCGAAGGCTTCCTTCCTTCCCGCTGCCTGTCCCGCACGCCTTCCATACCCAGCTCAAATGTCAGCCTTGGTGCCACCTTCCCACCTTCCCAGGGGCTCGTTTTTCCCTCCTCTGTGTCACCGTCTGTCTTGCTGACGTCCCACCTCTGGAACCTGATTCAGCCGCCACTTCATGAGGCCCCTCCCCCGAGAGACCCCTTGTTGACCAGCGCTGGAGGTGGGGCTGTCACAGGTAAGGGGTCCCAGGCAGAAGCTGGGAACGTGGCCCACTCCGGAGGGGTCCGGGGGACCAGCTGTGATCAGACACCCCTCACCGCCCGCTCGGGAGGGTGCCAGCCTAGAAGCTGGGAAAGTCCAAACCACGGGTGGGAGGTGGCTCACGTGGGGAGGCTGGCAGCCGCCACCTGGCGGGGCCCCAAGCGGCCCCTCGGCGGGGCAGGGTGCTGCTCCCAGCTCACCCCTGTCCAGCCTCCCCCCGCAGCCTTCTGCCTGGGCATCCCAGGGGAGACTCCCTGGGGAGACTCAGCTAGCCCAAAAGGGCCAGTTCTGGGGGGAGGGGTCCCGCCCCACCCCAGCAGCTCCCTCCATACTCACCAGGATCCGTCTTTTTGCATTGATGATTGTTCTCTGCGTCTTCTTGGTGCTGGGTGTCAGCATGGAGGATGTCCAAGGGCAGGGCAGGCTGGGCCCCGCCCCTGGGAGCTCGGTGTGGGTGGTGAGGGCTGGTCTGCTGGGGAGGACACGGGGGAGGGGGTGCAGGGAGAGGACACGTGGCTGAGTGGAGGAGTACATGAGGGCCTGAGAAGGCCGAGGTGGGCAGGGAGGCAGGGTGAGCCGGCCCCCAGGTGGGTGGGTGCCCTGGGCAGGGCTGGGGCTTCTAGAAGGAGACAGCGGGCGGGGCGGGGGACATCCAAGCCGGCCTGGGCGGCTCCCTTCCCACCTCCGGGAGCTTGCCAGGGAGGCTGGAGCCTCACCCCTGCCAGCTGCCCTTCGGCACCCATGTGTGGCCCAGGCCCCGGGCTCTGCTCTTCCTACAGACTTGGGAGCAGAGGCGGGTCTGGCCCCGTTTTACCAAGGCCCATCTGGCTGCTGCCCAAGGATGCGCTTGAAGGGCGGGCGGCGGGGTGCCGTGGCAGGTGGCAGGTGTCTGATGCTGGACATGTCTTGAAGGCAGAATGACAGGTCTTGCTGGTGTGCAGGACCCAGACTGGCTCTGGGGATCTGTCATGAGCAAGGGGCCGGCTAGAAACCGGCCCGAGGGCCGCAGCAGAAGGGTGAAGGGAGAGAAAGCTGGGCGTTTGGCTTTGGATGTGCTGGGCTGATGCCCTGCAGTGGGGCTGAGTGGGGAAGTGGGTGTCGGAGTCTGGAGGCCGGGAGAGATCCAGGGTGCGGCCCCATGTTGGGAGTCGTGAGCTTGGGATGGTGCCGAGAACCCCAGGTAGATATGGCTGCAGAGAAATCAGGGAGGCCAGGCCCCAGCTCCCTTGTTGGGAGGTCTGGGGGTCAGAATAGACCGGCAGAGCCCCCCGCCTGCCCTGGAGTCTCCTTGACCGATGGCCTAGCCATGTAGCAGGATGCTGGTGTCACGGCAGGAGGGGGCGGGGCCAACTGGTTGTGGGACTTGCCTGAGGTCTCGGGTGGGGTCCCTGAGCAGACCTACAGGGCCCCAGGTTGGAGGTCTCTGCCCAGGGACCCCGGGGTCCCAGACCCCACTTCGGTACTGAGGTGGGGATTACACCCCTTGGCACCTTCACTCCGCCTTTGCACCCCCAAGCCCTGACCTCTGCCCACTCCGGCTGCAGAGGCTCACCCACGTGGGGGTCTAGTGGCCTGAGACTTGGAGTCAGGTCTCTTCCTTGCTGTTTGGGCACCCCCCAGAGGGTGCCCCTGAAGGCAGGACCGCTGGCCCCCAGACCTCTGCCTCGATGTCCCCACAGGGCCCTGGGAGGCGGGGCCGAGCTAGTGCCACGGCAGCCTCGAGTCCCCATCCGGCTCCAGGGTGGCCAGGCCCCCATGGAGGGGCTGGGGCAGGGGGCCCGGCCGGAGCTGACAACAGGCAGGCCCTCTTCTCCTGATGGGGCCACACCCCAATGCCACTTCAGGTGGGTGCGAACCTGGCGACTGCAGCCTGGCCCCTGGCTCCCCAGTGCCCCAGTCCCGGAGGGCTCCCAGCAGGCTGTACCGCCAAGACCTGGCCTCTGGGGCCCAAAGCAGGTCATGGGCACCAGCTTTCGATTTTTTAAAAATTGAGATAGGGAACTCCCTGGCGGTCCAGTGGTTAGGACTCCACGCTTTCACTGCCAAGGGTGCGGGTTCAATTCCTGGTTGGGAACTAAGATGCCACAAGCCACGCAGTGTGGCCAAATAAAATAAAATAAAAATTGAGGTAAACGGACACATAACAATGTATTCGTTTCAGGCATACATCGTAATGATTTGACATACGTTTATACCGCAAAATGGTCCCAGTAAGTTTAGGTAACTTCCATCACTCACAAAGTTACGAGTTTTTTCTTCAAAGGAGGAGGCCTGATTTTGATTTCCATGTGCATGCAAGGCCTGTAGGAGTCTGAGGCCGGGGCAGCATGTGCCCCTGCCAACAGGAGGGAGCAGAGACTGGAGGGGCCAAGCATCCTTGGGACAGGGTCCCCCGGCCTGGCTAGGACCTCAGGGCTCTTCAGCAAACCTAGGAGGCGGGCAGGCAGAGACGTGGGCAGAGTGTGGCTTCTTCCTATTTATAACTAAAATAATGGGCTCTCAGCCACTAACTGAATTATTTTTTGGCTGGCTTGGTGGCCCCAGGGCCTCCTCACCGACCCTATGAGCTGGATGGGGCTCCATTTCCAGGTGGCCCCAAGCAGCAGCATCTGGGGTAGCCGGGGCACGTGGTGGGGCAGCAGGCTGGCCGGTCTGCTTCTGGAGAGGCTCGGGGGCGGGGGCCACTGCCCAGTTTCCAGGACCCAGTCCACCGCTGTCCTGGTGAGCCCCAAAGGCCTGAGGCCCCACATGCACGCACTCACTTGCTCACCCAGGTGGCCGCATCCTGTGGGACCCTGTAGCCAGGACGTCTGCTAGGCTGTGAGTCCCAGATCCGGGGCACCCGTCCTGTCCGCTGAGAAAAGGACATCACCTGGCTCCACAGGTGCAGAGAATCCAGTAAGGGAAACAGGGGCGGGAGGGGTTGGCCAGAGCCGGCACTGGGGGTTGTCAGTTTTTCTGCTCCGTCTCTTGCTTGTACCCCATCACCCCCTTCAGCCTGAGGGTCATGCAGCCCTGGCTCCCCCGCCAGCCTGAGCCCCCAGGGTCTGCGGTCAACTTGGACCCTGGTTTGTCCACTTCATCGGCAGCCGTAGCTGCCCTCTGTCCCCTCAGCCCATTGTCCTCCAGCCGTCCACTCCTTGGGCTCCTGACCCGGGGCTGTGGCTGGTCGACGTCCAGGTTTGCCTGGGCTGTTGGTTCTGGGGGTGCTGGGTGGCAGGCGACAGAGGTTGGGAGGTGGCTTCCCTGCACGGGTGGGAGGCGGGGAGCCCACCCCGCACCCCGCAGTCCTCTGGCCCTGGTGCGTCCAGCCCTCCCCTTGGAAGCCCAGGATGGTATCCGCTGGTGCTCGCCGGGCCGGCAAGGCCGCTCCAGGGGCCGTGGCCTGGACCCTCCGTCTCTTTCCAGGTGGCCTGCTGGGAGGGTTCTGGGGATGCTGCCCCTAAGAGGCTGCTCCAGGGGGCTGTCCCTGTCCCCAAGCAGCGGGGCTGCAGGTTGGTGAGCTCCCCCGAAGGCTCTAGGGGAGGGGCCTTCCTGTCTCTTCCAGCTTCTGGGGTTAACTGGCATCCCTGGACTTGTGGCCACTTCACCCCAGTCTCTGCCTCATCGTCATGTGGTCCCCCCTGTAGGCTAAGCTTGGCCACTTGTGATGGCAGTTAGGGCCACCAGACAACCCTTTCTGGCCCCCCGCCCCGGGCTCCTGCCCTCCATCTCTGGGCAATCCCTCCCATGGTGCAGGAGACTCCCGGACTTACCTTCTTGCCCAGCGCCCCTCTGACCTCCGAGCTTGGCTCCCTGGCCCCCCACTTGTCTTCTCAGCCCTCTTAGGGATCTAGAAGCATCTCAGACCCGAGCCGCCGTGAGCGGGGCTGCCGCTTCCCCAGCGGGGATGCCATCCTCTGACGTGTCCCTCTGGAACAGCACCAGGATTTCTGTTGCTCAGGCCCCAATCCTGGAACCCCATTTATCGATGAAGCACTTGGATTTCTTATTAATTTTGTCTTGCTTTATTACAGTTAGTTTTAGTTGTGACCCAGAGGAAGAACGATGAAACGCCAAGGGGGTATTTGGCAATAGAGTATTCTATGTATTTGATCAGCGTAAATCAGGCATCGGTGAACTTTTTCTGTCAAAGGTCAGAGGGCAAATATTTTACACTTTGTGGGCCCCATGGTCTCTGGGTCTGTGTTGCAAAGCCTCAGTTCTCCCGCTGAGAGCAGCCAGAGGTAACTCGTACAGAACGAGAGGTCATGTGCCAGTGAAAGGGCATTAACAGAAACGCATGGTGGTCACTCAGCCCACTGGCTGCCATTCGCTGGCCCTGGTCTGGTGCAAGCCATCAAAGCAGCTGAACCAGACATTTACAACCAAGCTAAATCTCAAAGAGGCACTTGGTCCCGGCAGTTACGGTGGCCTAATCACCACTTTTAAACACGATACCACAGAGTTTCAAGAGACTAAAGGATTTCCCCACAGTTTACACAGAATGAAGAGCTTTTCCTACTTGCTTAAACGACGAGCTTTTCTAACTGCACCAAAGTTAGCTCCTGGCCAAATCTCCACATAAAAATCTCAAAATAGATTAAGGCAAAGTGGATTTCATTTCCTTTCGATTGTGGTAGAATATACACAATAAGTAGTTTACCATTTTAACCGTTTCTAAGTGGCATTAATTACACTCATAAGGTTGAGGGACCAAGGCCACCATCCACTTCCAGAAATTCATTCATCCTCCCAGACGGGACTCTCTCCCCATTAAACACTCACTCCCACCCCCTCCCCCAGCCCCGGGCCCCCACCATCCTCCTTTCTGTCTCTGAATTTGATGACCACGGCCCCTGGATGTCATCCCCAGAAGATCACCGCTCACCTCCTGGTGGCCACATCCTACGGCCCCGTGTGTCACACCCCCCACCCCCACCCCCGCCAACCTCTCCTTGGCGTGGGGACGGCAACCACTCCTCTCTCCGTCCTAACGCTCCAATTCTCAGAGCCTGCTCTCTGCTCGCCAGCACCCTCTGGGCCATTCCACCCACGCCCCAGCCCAAACACACCTCCCAGACTCACGGCTGTGGGTCGGCAGCTCCAGGCCGGCGCCCCCGGATCGGCACCCCATCGGCTCTGCTGAGACTCCACCACTGATGGCCTTGGTTTTCCCAAAGGCCCTCTGGGCATTCCCGCCCACCAGGCCCTGAGCAGCGGCTCAGCCCACGGGGGCTCCTGCTGCCCCTTGTGGCCCCCACCGTCGCCGGATCTGACCTTCCCTGGAATCTCCTGGCCCCTCCACACCCCCTGCCATCCACGGTCCACTCTGGGCGGTCTTGTCGCTGCTCCAGACCCTTCACAAGCTTTTTAGAGACCCCGGCATGAGGTTCAAACATAAGTTTCCCACCGTTTTTGGACCTGAGCTACAGAGGGCCGACACAGCCAAGCACTCCATCCACAGAGCTGGGCCACTTCGGGTGGACCCCTCTCCATTGTGTTTCTGATGGCTCTGCATCTGTTCGCTGGTGCCCACTCCCCACGTGCACCCCCTCCCAGGAGGCTTCCTCTCCTTTGATTTGTTTCAAAATAATGCAGGGGTTGGGGGAGGAAAGCTGTGGTCCCATCCACACCTGGCGAAGCTGGGGTGAAGCCAGCGTCCATGTCGACCATCGGGTGACGGGTTCAGGGGAGTTCGTTATTCTAGCCCCTGTTGAGTGTTTGAAATTTTCCACCAAAACCTGGGGGGAAAGCCCCATATTCAAATACCTTTCTAGGGACTGAAAAATGCAAGTTTGGGTATCAACAAGTCTGGGGGAGCGAGGAGGCTGGCAGGACCCTGAAGTGGTGACATCTGCCTGGTGACAGGGACAAGGGGGCATGTGACCTGAACAAGGGGTGGCCGTGAACACTGCTCTGTGGCCCCGCTCGACCCACTTTGGGGCCACGTGATGCTTGAATCTGGGGGTGCCCACTGGTGGTCTTACCTTGGAGGAAGGCACCAAGGTAGCCGGCCCTGACCACCTGACGTACCCCAGCCCAGGGGCATCATCTCCCCAGTGGGCCGGGTGTCTGATTAGATCTTGCCTGGACTGAAATTAGTCCTAATTCAAGTTCTTCCCCAAATCAGCGAGCTGTTTGTCCCCGGAGAGCACCCGGAAGGGGAGGTGGCCAGCCCGGGGCGCAGGCTCTGAGGGTATCAGTGTTTTGCTCTCGGAACGACCTGCACACTCTTTTCTGAATTCAATGCCCGTTTCCAGCAACAAGCCCTCCTATCGCTGTGTGAGACCCATCCAGCCTGCCACAGGTCCCAAGGCCAAGGGTTCTGAGGGGCTGAGGCTGAGCCGGGAGCAGGTGGACCTCAGGGGAGGGAAGGAGATACCCAACATGTGGGAGACCGGTCCTACCCCCTGCCCCGCCTCACACTGCCCACTGATGCCCAGGCCACCCTGTAGGCATGGCCTCTGAACTCTGCCGCAGTCCAGGTCTTGGGGTAAGGAGCTGGGGCACAACTGCGGGGGTGCTGAGGGCCTGACCCTCCTTCCCAAGCCTGGTGGGAGCCTGGGGCACCGCCCCACCCCTGCTGAGGCCCCCAGTGCAAGAAGGACCCCGCCCGGAGGAGGTGAGTTTCAGAAGTTTTTCCTGCCTCTGCTGGGGACAATGCCTGCGGTGCCAGGGGAGGGGGCGTCTCTAATTCTCGGCCTTCAGGCTGCAGCAGAAAGGGAGTTGGGGCCCCAAAGAGCCACCTGTTCCAGGGGGGCGGGGAGTCTGGAACCTCCAGCACAGGGCCTCAGGCGGGGGGCTGCCAGGGAGCCCAGCTGCAGGCGGTGGGCGTGGGCATATCCGTGGGTGGGTCCCTGCAGGGGAGGCTGTGCAGAGGGGCCGTGGGAGAGCTGGAGGGTCTCACAGCCACAGGGCCTATGGCTCCCAGCCCCTTCCACCTGCAGGCCACCAGAGGAGGTCCCCACGGCGCTGGGCCTGGGTTGGAGTCTCGGGTAGGGACAGTCCCTCCAGACGACCAGCTGTGGCTGGGGATGCAGGCAGCATAGGGGTCCCAGCCTGCCGTGAATCCCCCCTCCCTGGGACAAGCAGGGCCTCCAATGCCTTCCATGCTCCCCAGAGCCTTCTGGGGAAGGGAATGGACACAGCCCTGGACGCCCTCGAGCGGGTCCCATGAAGCCAGTGGCAGCCTGGGCTGTCCCCGGTCCTTACCATGTCCAGGTGCGGGCACGTGCGTTACTGCCGGGCACCGCCCTTGGCCGCGGGAGGGGCCCTCAGCTGGGGCTGCCAGCCCAGCCCTTCCTTCTAGCTGCCTGGGACCACTTAGGGGCTGGGTCCTGAGGCTCCCTCCCAGAGCAAGCGCGGCCCTTTCCTACCCTCCCCGAACCTCCCCCTCCATCAACACTCTCCTCCAACACTGATGGAGCCCACACAGATGAGGGTCTGGCCTGGGAGGGGGAGGGGCAGCTGCAGGGCCAGGGCGCCTGGAGAAGACTCCTGGCCCTCGTCCCCATGGTGTTCTGAGCATCAGGCCCTTCCCTGGTTTCTGCCTCCCAACTCCAGCTCCTGGGGTCAGAGGTCAAGGCCCGAGCGTGGTGGCCTGATGGTGGTGGGGGCGGGGTGGGGTGCGGCAGGGACACTGGAGGGCATGCAGCACCTGGGCCCAGGACTCGGGGCACCTGCAGCTGGGGGGCCTGGGGCTGCAAGGGGAGAGGGTAAAAAGGGGTACAGATGGGTGTGGGGGAAGAGAAGGGGGATGAGCTCCCAGGTCCAGGACAGTCACAAGCTCTCCCAGGAGCCCAGTACTCCGGCCCCAGCTGCTGCACCCCCTGTCTGCCCACCCCCCTGCCCGGCAGCCAGTGAGGACTTGAGTGAGGGGATTACCTATAGGGACACTGACACCTTATGGAGAGATATTGAGGAAGAAAACCTGAATCTTCTGAGGGTTTCTGCTGGGACAGCCATGGAGCCAAGTAACAACTGATGGTCAATCAACAAACACTGTCTGAGTTATTTCGGTGCTCCGGGCAACACTTTTGGGGGCTGAGGGTGGGGTGGAGCTGAGCAAAAGCACACAGAGCAGCTCGTCCACATGTGGCTGGATTTCAGGATCCCCAGCTATCTGAGAGCAGCCACACATGTCCCAGGCTCTCAGGGTTGACACACTCCTGGCCACAGCACTATAGATGGGGTTTGTTCTGCTCCCCAGCACCCCCGAGGGTGCCCCTACAGCACTTCTGGCTGGTCTCTGCTTGATTACTCCCAGACACGGGGAGCTCACTACCTTTGCTTTCAGCACATTCCTGCATTGAGGGGCCATGGCTCTTGGCTGGTCCTTTTGTCTATGGAGCTGAAATCTGCTGCCCATGGTGCCTGCCCCGCCCCTCCTATCATGGGTCCTACATCCAGGTGGGTCTGCTGCATCACCTTTATCTGGGCCACCCCCTAATGGCTGGGTGTGCTGTCCTTGCCTCAGACTCCAGCTGTAGAACGGGCCAGTGGAGATGGAGTCCTGCCCCCCCCACTCACCCCCTTCTCCCTGTACTTCGCAGAATGGCCAGGGTCCATCACATGGTCTCAGTGTTGACCACCATCACCCCTGGAGCATCCCAGCCTCTCTCCCACCCTTGCCCTCAGGGGCCACTCTTGCCTCTGGCCTGGACTTGGTGGTGGGGACCGGCTTGACCCTGTCAGTGGGACCTGGGATGCCTGATGGAAGGGGCTGGCCCCTCTGCTCCACCCCCGCCCAGGTCATCCCTTTCCCAGGGCCTTCCCTCGGGGAGCTGGGCAGGTGGCTGCCCCATGCACTGGCCAAGGACATGGAAGACACCAAGCCACAGAGCAAGGCCCCAAGGTGGACCAGCGGCCCGGCTGTGGCCACCTGGGACCCAGCTGCCCGCCAAGGCCCCCAGACGGCACTGGGGGTTACAGCAGTGGCCAGTCCCGGGGTTCTCAGGACCAGGGTCTCCATCTGGACCTGCTAAGACAGGGCTGCTGGTCACAGGGTGGCCCGCGCTGAGGGGCCTCGCGGACAAAATCCTGAGCTGGATGTGAGGTGTGGGCGTGGGGGCCCGAAATGCCGCCGGCCACCCTGTGTCCTTCCATGAGGCTGGCCGGCAGCCACAGTCAATGCAGCGCCTCCCAAGGAAAACATACAAACACACAAACACGTGTGGACAACACACAACAGCCCTCCCGAGCGCCTCAGAACTGGTTCAGGACAATATTTGCTCTGAACCTAAACCCGACACCCCAGCTGGCTGCATCCCCTGGGGCCACACGTGGGGCGGGTGGGACAGTCTCCAGATAGAGTCCTCCCTTCCCCACCACGCACACAGGCACGCATGAAGCCTCACCGCGGACCCTCCGCGTGCACGGGGGCGGACAGGACCCTGGGCCCGAAATCCTCTGGATGGGAGATGGGAGAGGCCCGTCTGGGGCCCAGGGCGGGACCCCC